>NC_048595.1:408334986-408987062 GCF_003668045.3 Cricetulus griseus
GGTAGGAATCTTCCTGATGTCAGTTTCAGGCACTTACATTTACAGGCTCACACACATACATGTACACACACACATGAATATTTGCATACAACATAGACAAACACAAGGTAAGAGCTCTAGAAGTACATTATGCAAAGCATAGCCCATTTTCTATGCAACAATAGGCATACCATATTCTAGAAATATTACTACTACTGCTATAGTAATTAGCACTATTACTAACACTGCCATTTCCAGGTAGCGTTTCAGATGGTGGACTCATATGTGCCTAACATTTGGGCAATAGATATTACACTGAGGCAAACTAGAGCGCCATTGTCAGAAATTTTAATTCACTGGCTTTTACTGTCAGTTCAAAGCTAATACAGAACACCCCCTATTTAGAGAATAGAATGAGGTTTATCTAATTCAAAGGTTAGGTATATTATAATAAATTGCATAATAATTCTATAAATTTCATAGTTGTCAATTTTTTCCCCAGAGAGAGACATGCAAAGAACATCTGCCCCTCCCCCTAAGTTCCAAGACAAACTGAGACACATTTCTCCCAACGTTCACTCCAGGGACCAGTGAGTTTATTGGGGGTCCTTACAGAGTTATAGGTGAGAGGTTACCTGGTGTGGATGCTCCCCACAAAACAGTCATAGCAGAAAGTCTTTACCTGCACCGATGATGGCCTTCCTATAGCCACCTACATAACGTTCCTCCCTTAGTCTCCTGGAGTCTAACCTCTCCATGTAATTAACACACGTAACTAAGACAGTATGGTATAAAACAGGTGGTAGAGAGACGGCATCACCACCCTCCCTGCTCTTCAAAGAGGGCATGTAAATGGCCAACAAGCTAGGATAATCTTTTGCCAGTGGGCTCAGCTGGACTCCCCCAAATAGTAGTTGTTCGGCTCAGAGGATGGCCCTGCACAATGCTCATGTGGACAAAGTTGTTCCCATTTCTAACCTTTCTGGGAAACAATTCTTCTGGTCAGTTGGATGTAGTTGGCACCTCTTGAACTTTTCCCTTGTCTTTGGACAGCTCACACATGTTGCCTGTTTGTGCAGTGACGAGAGAAAACGGCGAGGAGGGTGGAGAGTGAGTGAATGGTAAGGCCGTGAAAGAGCATGAGAGATCTCAAATGTTTCTGTGGCCACTTTGGAGGGACTGTCACCTGTTTCTGGGGAGAGTTTACACTTAGTCATTTCCACTTTTATATGAATGTGTCTCAGGTAGTCTATCAAGGGATTTTCATAATAAAGAAGGAATTGGTTACTGAGACTTACATGGTTACGGACAGTTGCATGGATAGCAGCAGAGACACTTTGTATACGAGCAGCCTTTAAATGTCAGCATGCACCTTGCCTAGTGAAGTAGCTTTTCCTCCCTGTATACAAATGGCAGATGGTCCATGAAAACAGATTCTTTATCCTTCACTGATCCTCCAATTACTTCCTTCCATCTTTTCTTATCTCTCTCCTCCCACATGGAATCTTGGAGTTCTAGGGCTGAAGTGCAGGCCTGAATTGTGGAAGATGTTTTGTGCTTCACTCCAGCTTGCTTCTGTCTTAATCTGAGCTCATCACCTTGTTCTCTTGGAGTGACAGGTGACACATATATTTATGTTTTCGTGCTCAGCAAACCATCTTTTTAAAAGCCAGCATTCCAACCACACAAGGCAAACTGAACTGCTTTGTCCATAACCTGTTCCTCCATCCATGTTCTCTGTGGTGCTAAATTGACAATCATGCAAATTCACTTAAAACGAAAGCCTAGACATGATCCTTATAGGACACACTCCCCCATGGGGCACACACAAATAAGCAGGAAATTCTATCCTTTCAGTCGCAGACTTTGTTGGAATCCCTTATTTCTCTCAGTTCCATAACCCCATCCTCTTGCTATAGGACACATGGAACCATGTTCCTAGATGGCATATCTTAGTTCTACTCCTGGTCAACCCATCCTCCACACCACACCCAAACGAAGATCCCTTGAAAGATGTAATATGATTATGTCAAACTCAACCTTAAAACTCTTTGAAGAAGAGCTCCTGGCCCTGAGGGAAAGGCTAAGCTTATTAACACAATTTCCGCCTACACCTCCGTCCTCTCCTCTTGCCTTTCTGGAGACTCAGTTCCTTGGGTGAGTCAGACATTGTTGCCTTGGAGCAAATGCTGATCATCCTCCTGGAGTAGATCCTCCAGTGAAAACTGTGCTCATCAGATACTTCCCATACATTGTGATTAAAGAAGAGCAGCACTCACCCGTTTCTGATTCAAGTGTGGCCAATAGTATGGACATAAGTAATCGGTACAATAGCTATTTGTGTACTATCTAAATGGCATAGTATAGTGAATTGCTCACATCTCTATTTGGCACTTACCGTATTGGGTACTGCAACAGGTACTGCAATTTAGAATATTATACTATAAATTCCATTGACTGTGTGATACATTTTTAGTTAATCATGCAAAAATTAAAATTTTAATCCATTTTCAAAAAATGATCAGGTTCCAGTCACTTTCTCTAGCTTTTAAATTATTCCTAGACATTTAGTTCCATTTTGGTATGATAGAAAGGGCAAAGAATAGTATGAAAAATGTCTTTTAAAAATTCATTTGGAATACTTACAAGGCCGGAAGGGAGACAGGACTAGAAGTAGGACGGAGGATGGCAGGAAAGCAGCCTTTGGAGTCAGGGGAACCTGTGAACAAATCTCAGTACATGAGAATTAGAAAACTTTGAAAGGTTGCTTAACTGTCTGAAATCTGCTTCCTTGCCTGCACATGGAGAGTGTGGCATTTGATTTGCCCACAATATGCAAAGTGCATGAAATAACATGAACAAAAGAGCCAAATATAATTCCCGACTCATGGTAGGTCCTTCAACACACTTCATTCTTTTTCTTCATGTATTATGTATCTCAGAACACAGATATGTCCACAGGCAATACTCTTTTGCATAGGCATATAAGCACCCATTCAGTAACAACACATTCTGTTAAAAGTTCAAAATGAGACTGACTGCTTAGAACCAATATTGTGGGGTTGTTTGTCATGTTTGTTCAGGAATACTGGAGCAAAGCCAAGGTAATTAAATCGCTAACAAATTTAGTAATAGAGAAGACCCGGCTATCAGCCAGTGTAACCATTCAACTTCTGGGAAGAAAAGAGACAGGTTCATTTGTAGTGTCCCATGCTTAATCATTAGCGTTAAATGAATTAGGACCAGAACGAATCAAAGAAGCAAACAGCTGATAGCTGCTGTTCTGTAAGAGAAAGGAGTAGTTGATGTTCACACAGGTTATAGCAGCCAAGAAGGCCTCTCAGTAAACAGCCAGGCGCTTTCTCTCCCTTTAAACTTGTTTTCAATGGTCTTTAGTCTGTGATTACTTAAATATTCATTTATTTCAGAGGCCTTGTTGTGCACATCTCAGTTTAAAACCTAATCACGTTCCAATGAAATTGGGCTAACAACTGATTTCAAAGGAAGAAATAAACTATAATATTTTATCCATAAAATTTGACTTTGAGTAAGAGAATTGACAGTAAACTTCAGTTACACAAATTATGAAATTTAGCTATAAAGTAACCTGGGTTTCAAGGGTGACACCACAGAAAATCAAAAAAGTCTAACAGTCTTACGTGTGATTATTGGTTTACAGGGTGAAGGGGTTGGACTATACATCACACTACAGAATCTGTTGCCTTATTTGTTCAGCAAGTTTATATTATGATTTCCACCGATATATTTTATATTCATTTGTCTGTCATTCACATAACTGGGCTGATTATACAATTGTAACTTCATAATTGATGATCCAGTTTCATTTTACAATCTGGCTAGAAATATCAGGATAATTAGCATATATCTTTCCTTTGGTCTTTCAAAAGGGTATTATAATCACTAAATTTAAATTCCAATGGTGAACCACAGAGGGTGGAATCCTTTGAACTAATTATAAAATAATCCCTTTTTTTTTTTTTTTTTTTTGCTTATTCTAGCGGTTGACTGTAGCATAGGTTGGTATAGGCCTACACATGAGAAATTATTCATATGATTCGGACCATGTTTATGCTTGTTGTCTCCATTGGAAGTCTTTTTGAAGTTTTTTTTAGTAATGCATTCGAAGGGGAAGGGGTTCATATACTTCATCAAATTGGAAGATTGATTAGAAGATTTCCTACTAAGAAAACCTTAGTATTTCCATACAAGAAGTTAGAAAAGTATGAATGCAAGTGTGTACACATATGTAAAACTATATCGGAGCCATGCTGTGGTGCTGCATGCCTTTAATTCCAGCACTCGGGAGGCAGAGGCAGGAGGATCTCTGAGTTCAAGGCCAGCCTGGTCTACAAGAGCTAGTTCCAGGACAGCCTCCAAAGCCACACAGAGAGAGATGCACAGACAGAGAAACTCTGTCTCAAAAAACAAACAAACAAAAAAACTATATAGGAAAAGACTGGAGTTTTTCTGTTGTTACAGACTATATTTGGTAAGAGCACAAAGATATAAGACCTTAATTTTGAGTTATAGAAAATACCACAAAAAGGTAGAGCGATATCAGTAGAGAAGCAGTGAAAAGTTCTGGAAACCCAGGCATGGCCAAGTTGAGTCTTGAGCAAAACTCCACCACAATGACTTTCTACCTAGGAAACATCTTTGTCATATCTAGGGACCACAAGAACCAGCACACATTGTACCAGACTGCTACTGATTCCTAATAAGAATGTGAAGCTTACAGAGCTACAAAGAGTGAAGCAGTGTTTCTCCAGGAGCCTGCCCTTATATTTCTTTCTCTAAAATGTGGTTTCAATGTCTCTCCATAGGCTCACATGTTTGGACACTTGGGTTCCAAGCTAGCAGCAGCTCTGGAAGGCTGTTGTAAGAAGTGAGGGTTATCTTTCGGGGCTCTCAGCCTGTCCACACTTCTGTCCAACCCCTGCTTTCTAACAACGGCTGAAATACGTGGTGCTGGTTCATACTCCTGTCACCCTGCCTCCCTCACCTAGATGAACTATAAAGTCAAACAAACTCTTCCTCTCTTATGTTGCTTGTCTGGCATTTTGTCACAGCCACAGCAATAACTGATAGACACATGGAAATGATTTGGCTCTCATAAAACAATCTGAATCTCACCCCTGGATAAGCTAGATTTTGAACTACATTGCTTTGCCATCTAGTACTATGTATTCCAAGTTAAGTGTCCATGGCTAATATCCAAAGAGATGTTAGCTGTGTCAAAGTAACTATTGAAACAGTATGCATTAGATGTTTCACTTGGGGATTCCCAGAGCAAATTAAAGCCCCTGAAAAAGACAGCGGTAGCAATACAGGAAAATGTGTGCTTGCAAAATGTACTTGGGAGCAGAATGCTTTGTCACACACTTCTGCCAGACTAAGAGGAATAAGAGTTCAGGAAACAAAGCTAATTATGTAAATTAAAAGTCTCTCAATTGCTAATGTCAGAAGTGGTTTAACTTTGTTTACAGGGCTTTGTATCGATTGCACAAAGAGTCAAAGAGATGGCAGCTTCTGTCACTTCAGTGCCTTCAATGGACCAGTTATGTCAGCACCAGGATCTCCTGGTCCCTCCTTTCATAGTTACAGGATGACGGAAATAGTCCGCATATGAGATGTTGGAAACAGTCAGCACCATTTCGGCTTTTCTCAATAAACCAAAACCACCCACAGATTTCCAGTTAATTTTCCATTCCAAAGAGCTAGAATAGTCACTGTGTTGGAGGCAGGGAGAAAGGGCATGGCTATGGCCAGCAGGGTAACTGACTGAGAGTGTTTTCAAAACTGTTTACCTTTAAGGACTTGCACTGTGGTCTTATGTTGGTGGCTTCTGTGTTGTTAGACCTGGTTGCATGAAATCTTTTTCTTTCCTATAATACCAGTGTTCTGTTCATGAGTCCTTTATACACTAAAGGGAAAACACAATATAACCCATTGACACTTCTTAGATCACTGATCTCTCCCCTTTTCTTTCTGTCTTGTATTCCTTAATCAAAAAAGTATAGCTACCCTCATTCGTCCTGCTTTAGCAATGAAAGCTCCCATTGGGCCACTGTCTACAAAGTTCTGAGATTTTTCTCAACTTAAATTAGGGAACTAGGCGAAGTCTCACTCTTGACATGCAAATATGTTTCTTTTCCCACATTTTAAAAACACCTTCCTCCAACATGCCCAAATATTTGCAAATAAAGTACAAATGGAAAATACCAGTGACCTCTCTCTAGAATGCAGAAGTAATCTTTTAATGTCAAAGGGAAAAATGCTGGCAGACATCGTACATTTACATTATGAAGATTGCTTAGCCACACCCTATACAACAAATTATTTAATCACAGACTAAGATGTTCATTCACTATTTATGACTGACCATACATTCTACCCATTTGATAACACCACTCAAGAATTCTTGGACCCTTCTGTTGGTTTGTCTTGTCCAACTTAGATGTGATGGTTTTTGTTTTATCTTATATTTTTAAATGAATGAACTGAAATGAATGAACCTAGCCACTAGGGTAAATGCCAACAACTGAACTGCCACACCTACTGGGAGAGGGAAACCCAATTTTCTCCAATAGTGACCAGCGGTATATCAACCACTCCAAGGCAGGCCTCGTATTCAGGAGTAATTGACCAACATATAATGAAGTCCACAGTTTTGTTTCGTGTGGGTTTTTTTGTTTGGTTGGTTTTTGTGTGCTTTTATTTGGTTACAGTTTGGTGGTGTTTTTTATTTTCTTTTTGGGTGGGTGTGATTTTATTTGGTTTTCTTGGTTTTGGGGGGACGTTGTGCTGGGTTTTTGTTTTATGAGAAAGAACAAAGTTGAGTGGGGAAGAAGGGGGAGTGGATCTGGAAGGACTTGGGTGGGGGGAGAATATGTTCAAAATATATTTAAATTTAAAAAACTGTTTGAAATAAAACATTTTTAGAAAAGGATTCTTTGGTTGCCCACTGTTGTAATTTAAAAGAAACAGAAAGCAGCTTGAGAGAGAAAGATGCCATGTGACAGAGCTCACATGGAGTATTTTTATTAGTGGAAAGAGAATGGAAAAAGGAGGGAGGGAAGGGGAGACTGGCCTCTGGGGGGCAGGAGCAGCAGAAGAGAAGAGAGAGGCAGAGAGAGGGAGGGTGGACAGAGAGACAGGCAAAAAAAGCAGAAAGAGAAAGGGGAGACGGAGAGGAGGGAGGGAAGGAGAGGGAGAGGAGAGTCCCAGCACTCGGGAGGCAGAGGCAGGCAGATCTCTGTGAGTTCGAGGCCAGCCTGGTCTACAGAGTGAGTTCCAGGACAGCCTCTAAAGAAACCTTGTCTCGAAAACAAAAACAAAACAAAACAAAACAAAAACAAAACAAAACAAAACAAAAGGGAACATATGGAATATGCACTGGTGGTCCCCTTAGTGGCTGCAGCTGGGATGTTTCCTGTCAGAACCCCAAGAGCAGGCCCGAACCGATGCCTGAATATTAGCAACCACATTTTGCTTAACTTTTACTCTTTCAAGATACACTACTCTCCAACTTCTTTATTCTGTTTCGACTTCTGGAAAAACATTCTTCTAGTGAGCCTGACCCTTCTATTTGTGATCATGGTGTCACTACTTTTGCTGGCATGTTTTAATCACCAAATATCTTACAATCCCAGATATTTGCTGCTTACGGCAAGTAGAGTCTCCTCACCCATAAACATCCCTCAAACCTGTTGTTGGTTGCTTTTTACTCTTTTGTCTTTTTGGGCTCTAGGGGGCCTGCCACCCAGCTCCAAAATAAATCACACATGGAGTCTTATTATTACTTATGAATGACTGGTCATAGCTTGGCTTGTTTCTAGCTGGCTTTTGTTATCTTAAAGTAACACCTACCTTTTGCCTCTGGACTTTTATCTTCCTTACTTCTTACTTTCCTTCTTACTACATGGCTGGCTGGGTGGCTGGGTGGCTGGGTGGCTGGGTGGCTGGGGTGGCTGGGGCTGGGTGGCTGGGTGGCTGGCTGGGTGCTGGGTGGCTGGCCCCTGACGTACTCTCCTTGTTCTTCCATCACTCCTCTTCCTCTTCCTTGTGTCTCTTTCTCTTTATACTCTTCGTCTGCCAGCCCCACCTATCCTTGCTGCTGCCTCGATATTGGCTGTTCTGCTCTTTATTAGGACCACGAGGTGTTTTAAACAGGCACAGTAACACAGCTTCACAGAGTTAAACAAATGCCCCATAAACCAAAGTCACACACCTGAAAATATTATTCTACCACACAAGCCGTCTCCATTCTTTCCAACTTTTATTCTCTTCCTCCAGGTTTCTTGGAAAAACTACCTGTATCTACACTCTCTTTAATTACTTGGAAACTTGTTAGGTCCAATGATTATTTCCTAATCCTCTCCCTAGAAGTCCACTTGTTGGACAAAGTCAACAGGGACATTTTTTTCCCCTTAGCACATTGCACTGCCCTTTTATAAGATTATTTTTGTGTGTATGTATGTGTGCCTGTGTGAGCTTATGTGTACCATGTGTTTATGTGTCTGCAGAGGCCAGAGGGCATTGGACACCCCCCCACACACACACCGCCCAAGACTGTGGCTTGGTGGCCACTATGAGCAATTTGATGTGGGTTCTGGCTCTCTGCAAGAGCAGTAACTGCTCTTCACCACTGAGCCGTCTTCAGCCCCAACCCTGTCTCTTTTTGGCCTCTCCTTACACCTTAGTCACATTAGGGCTAGAAGAACAAGTAAAATATCATTGCAATGAACATCTGTCTGGCTTGGGATTTACTAAAGGCTCCTTTGTCTATACATTTCTATTGGAAACATAATACACATTGTTGATAGCTGCTCTTGTGCTGATTGCTTAGTAGTTACAGTAGAAATGGTCTCGCTTATGAGACTTGCGATAGTTAAGAACTGGCCTGTAAAAAGAGTTTTAAAATTGTTACTTCTATGTGCTAGGGGACACACACACACATACACACACACACACACACACACACACACACACACACACACACGTGTGCAGGTACCTGTGGAGGTTAGAGTGTTGGGAGTCTGAATGGTAATCATCAAGAGATGATTACAAGATGCAGTGAGGATACATGAATTGTTAAGTTAATGGCTAATTGAAAGAGGTGCAGGAAGGGAATACAAAAATACAAATGACTTCTAGAGACTCCAGTTTTGATATTTGGACAAGTGATGCTAGGAAGGACACAGATCCAAGGGCCTAAATGTGGAGGTAATACTGAAGGTGAGAAGATATGATTTTATTTAGATATATGCCATATTTGAGGATAATTATACCCAATAGAAATAATAGATATGACTTAAGGTCCAGGAGGAAAATCTGAGCAAAATGGAAAGTTTGTAACTGCTTATGTGCCAGAACAAGACAATAAAGCCCGGATGTTGCAAGGCAAGGCATGTAATTTCAAAGTAGCCCCATACAGAAATTTCTCCTTACCACAGATTGACTTGCCAAGTTCCACACACCATTTTTCTCAGCACACTCGTGGTTTATCATGTACAGTTGACCTCATTATTCATCTGCTTGCTTACATTTGTTTCTCCAGAAGCAACATTCCTGGTGACTCATGGGCATTTACAGAATACTATCAGCGATCAAAGCAAAACCAAGTCAAGCAAGGCTCTATGCTCTTCGATTAGCCTGATGGACTTTCTCCTGCATTCAGTGCCTGGGTCTTTGCCTATGCTGCCCCCACACTGGAAGTATGCCCCTGTGTCAGGACAGACTGGCTGGCTTTCGAGTCCTCTCTTGCACTTTAAATAAAACTGACTTTACTTTGATTTGGCTTGAAACTTCCTAAGGAGAAAACTGGTCTTATTTTTTCAGTGCTGATAAGTGAACCTTAAAGGTTTTGTTTGTTGGTTTTTGTTTTTTTTTGTTTTGTTTTTTTTTGTGGGGTTGGGGTGGGGTGAGGTTGGGTTTTGTTGTTTTGGTGGTGTTAAGAATTGAACCCCAAATTTTACATGTGCTACAGCTCTTTTGAGTGAAGACGCTAAGTATGGATGGATTCCAGATGACACTTCTTAGTGTCACTTTAATTTTTATCAAGATGAGTGCCTGAATGATGGGATTTTTTTGGGGGGAGGGGCTAGAACTAAAAATGTTAAGCCAAATTTCTTACCAAAATATGCCTCCTCCCTTTATGCAAGGCAGATCTTCCCAAGGGAAGCAGAGATCCTCTTTCTCCTGTGCCCCCACAGTCTAGGTCACCTGCTGCCTTTTGCTTGGAACAGTTCACATAAGGGTTGGTCTCATAGAGAAGGCTCTGAGTCTGAAATTGCCAGAAACATATTTGTAGCTTCTGTCATGATCTTGTTTGAACAATTTCTCAAAGAAAAATGCACTTGGCAGAACTTGTTCTCCGCTGAGGTAACTTCATAATGTATGTAAAGCAGTATATGTTCACAGAACTTTTAAGATCTCCAAAAGCATATAGTAATATTGATTTCATTTAACATGAAGTATCTTTCTTGGTCCCTATACCTAAAGGACTGTGATGTGGCTTGTGGAGAGAATTAGTGTTAGAAAAGCAAGGTTTAGTTCATACATGAAGCCATGAGTTTAGCATTAATGTTAGGCACATTAATTTGTTTTGTCTTTTATGGGACAGAGTCTCACTGTGTAGTCCGGCTAGTCTGTATGCATCTGAACATGCAAAAGACCTCCTGCCTTTGCCTGTTCAATGCGGGCATTACAAGCATAAACCACTATTTCCAGTCAGTTCAAAGCTAATGAACCAGCAATGTAGATTATATTATATGGGGTCTTTAAGCAGAGATACACTAAGTGAGGTTGTATGAAGATTTTCTACCAAAGAAAAATGTTATAAGCTGAAGTTAAACAAACACATCCTTGTGTTTCCTGGGGGACAAAGCTTCAGAACTCAGCAAGGGTGGGAACCTTTTAAAGAATCATGAATGATGGTGGGATCAACGCCACCTCAGTCACAGATGGAGACCTTTCAGATGTTTACCTTTTATGCAGTGTGGACTGCACTGGCATGTATTATTATTAGGGGACAGGCCTGCTTGTTTTCAAACTTGTATGGCTTTTCCAATGGACAGGACCAAATAAACAGTTGTACTGGAAAGAGAGCTCAAAGATGCCTATGTCAAGGCTAGGCTTTCCGGGGAGGGCTTTGAGCTGTCTGTGTCAAGGCTAGGCCTTCCAGGACAGTTTTAAGAACAGCAAGTTTTTGTTTTGTTTTGTTTTGTTTTCCCGAGACAGGGTTTCTCTGTGTAGCTTTGGAGCCTATTCTGGCACTCGCTCTAGAGACTAGGCTGGCCTCGAACTCACAGAGATCCGCCTGCCTCTGCCTCCCGAGTGATGGGATTAATGGCGTGTGTCACCAACGCATGGCTATGAACAGCAAGTTTTAATATGCTTTAAACACAAGGCAAATGTAAAGAAAAATAAATAAATAAAAGTGTTTTTTACTTCTTAGCAACAAGGATCATTAACCTGACAATAAGCAGCCTTTTGGGTTTTTAATCTAGAATATTTACATAACAGTTGTTCCATAAACAGTATGATTGCTCAAAGAAAGGACAGCAGGACAATAGATTTCATATTAGCTTTACAGTTATTCTCAAAATAATTTTGTAAATGTATAAATTTGTAATGACCTCCCAGTTGGAAGTCAGATATTTTTAACACAATTTGAAATTAAAGTATAGTCACAATGACATGATTCTAAGTTGGCTATCAAACCCAAATTTCAGGCTAACGGAAGTACACAGTTCTAAAGAACCAAGACTGGTAAACGCTGCATAGAAGGTTAAATGACAACCCATGGACCATCTGTAATCCACCCCAAATGAAGGAGCTGCGCCACAGTGACACTGCCACCAGACGCCTGCCACAGGAGAAATGCTGACTGCTAAGACAATGGCTTTCTCTCCTAAGAACTGCTGAGCCAGTGCGGCAGACTTGTCTTCAGAGTGCTTGGAATTCCACTGCTAACTGGGCAATCTCAGCAGGGAAATAATTACAATGACAATCCCATTGCCTTCTGTTCCAAAATCCCACCTGCCCAGACCTATCCAAAACAGCAACTCAAGTTTTATGGACTAACCCACTCCACAGCTCTCCTGAGATGTGTCTGAGCTGAGCGCCTTGATTCTCAGAGGAGCTCTCCAGATTCCTACTCAAGCAAGAGACACAGCATCTGCTCTTGATGGGCTCTTTTTCAGGATTGCAGGGAGAAGAGTAAGAATTAAGACATTTTCAGAGAGATTCTCTCAAAAGACATTTATTTCCACATTTCAACATGGGAAATATTTCAATTCACCTTTATGGAAAGACCATTTTTCTATTCCGTGTACAGTCACTAGCTACTATTTTACAATAAACAATGTCTCAAGAAAAGGTGCCAGAGTTTACAACTTGGTAGCCCATTGACTAAGGGGAACAGGCAAAGTATCTCAGGATTCCTCAGAGAAAGACATGAAAAGTGATTTTTTAACAAATGGCTTAAAATTAAAATTCAAATGTTTACTTTTAGGGTCTGGTATAATACTTTTTAAAGTCTTACAATAATATACCACCTTGTGGGAAAGTAATCACCTTCCCTCATGATCAACTAACAGCTTTACCCGATTTAACACTGGTGGAAAATACACAAGCATTTCAATAATTGATCAATAACTCCTCAGCTTTACACACACAAGAGTTAAATGTAGCATCTTCAGTGTTTAGCTTACTGGGCCAACAGATGACTTCCTGCAGAATACATTTTTATAATTCCTAAGACAGGGTTCCTTTGGCACCTGAGCTGAGCACAATACACAAGCAAAGAGTCTAATTCGAGGTTGTTTCAAGGCTCTATTTTATCTCTTGATGCATATATGCATACACCTGTACACATTCACATACACACACACATAGACATATACAAAGGACAACTCCTGTAAAGATGACAAAGAGAAAATGAACTTGATATTTAGTCAAACAAACACCCAATGCTCATTTAAAATAGTTTTAAGTCATGTAAAGAATTCAGGATTTATTAACAATTTCAAGAATTTACAGGTTGTTAGACTAAACTCACTTCAATGTGGAAATACACAGGCTTTTTATTTTTTGGCAATGGAGTTTAATATAGTAGCATATTCATTTGACCAGTTATCTTAATAGGACGTTACTACAGACCTTTTATGGACACAAATGGGAAATCACCAGAGTATTCCCAAGCCCCCGCCCATCAGGACTGAACACAGTTATTGACCACTGACTCAACGATAGACTTTCATTTGTGTTGTTTCCAGCAGAACAACAAGCAACAACAACAACAAGCAACAACAACAACAACAACAACAACACACACACACACACACACACACACACACACACACACAGAGGGACCCTGAAGATAGAATTTTACATAACAACTCCAAGTAGTGCATAATGTTTTATGCTACCTACTAAGGACTCTGGTGTTAACAGTTCTTCCAATGCTCTGGTTACTTTTGTGGGTGACTAATTGATGGGCTTGAGTTCTCAGACTTAGGAGATGCCCCACACTAAGTAAGCTGCCCGTACTTACCATTCCCTTCATGAATATGTCTAACTGATTGAGTTAGAGCATATTTGGTTTTACCCATTCTCCTCTACTCTAATATTTCCAGAGGATGAGAAGGCCTCTAATTTGCATACCACACATATCCATCTACTAGATCTCATTAGGTCTGATGTATGATGAGTGTCCAAATACATCTGAGTTGGAAAATGATCCATGCTTTGACTCAGCTTGCAGAGAAGCAGCCTGGATCAGCCTTGCCTCCTCTCTGCTCTGCTTGACAGGCCCTCTCACAGAGCACACAGTGCACAAAGGAAATCTTACACAGTTTTCAGTTCGTGGTAACTGGAAAGCATTTTCAATTGCAAATGTCTCTGGAGTATAAATAATTAATAATGTCTCAGTACATATTGTGGTTTATATTTGACATTGTTTCCCCAAACAAATTCTGTCAACAGTCTATAGCATAGGGCTCACCTTAGAGAGAACCTACTATATTCCAATGTTTTCATTTTATTCCATCTTCTCTAACCATAATATAACCCATTTTTCTTGATATGTAAAATATTTTATAAGTTCAACTGAACTTGAATTCTTTAGTTGCATGTGAACTCACATGCACAATTTACATTTTTGTCATATATTTAAATATTTTTCTCTGTAAAACAATTTTAGGACAGGAAGTGATATGCCAGCAAAAAGAAACCTAGCATTTAAACTGTTCCCTAAGTTGTTCTAAGCAAAAGTGCATTTGTAATATAAACATATCATATATGAAGCTAAAAACACAATCTCACACCAGAGAAGATTTTAACTTTCCAAGTCAGTCCAGATGAGTCACAGAGAAAAGGCTAACACAGCAAATCTGGAACAAGTTCGTGGGGGCTGGGCAAGGAGTCATCAAAGCGAAATCTTTTGGAAACCATGCTGCTATCCTCAGGGATATTCTCCTTGTCCTCCCGGTCTCCACAGCTTCCATTACAGGAGGACTTGGGGGTCTTATCTTCAGAGGACCTGAGGGTATGATCCTGGATTTGAGAGGAACCTGAAGTTTCTTCAGGGTGAAACAAGCTTCCAAAGTCCCACTGCTGTAGCCAAGAATGAGAAAGGCAGGATTCCGCTGTAAGTCTTTTCCTTTGGCAGAAAGCAGAACGGGGAAAGTGAGCATGTGAAACAAGATGAGGAGTCTTCCAATTACATTTGAAAATGAACATGAAGATAGCACATATCGTAAAGTCCAACCAGTATAGTAGATACAGCTACTGCTTAGGCATATGTCAGGGGCTATTTCACATGCTTCAATACATTACTTAATAATTTTAGAGAATCTACAAGTTAATTTTCATAAGAACTATATTAATTTGGAGTCTCACAAGCAGTGAATAAGGATTCCTTGTTCCCCAAATCCTTTCCAACATGAGTTATCAGATTTGTTGATAGCCATTCTGAGTGAGGTGATAACTCAAAGTAGATAATACAATACAACTTAAGTATCTTTCTAGGGCAATACAGAATTCACAAACATTTTGTCACTCTTCCATTCTGGCATACCACAATCTGTTTAACAAGACCCCTACTGATGCTTCCAGCATTGTGTTGTTAGAAACAACAGTCTAATGAACACTAAGGAAATGCTTTCTAGAAACTTGGTTGATTATCTCCAGAACAGGAATTTGGCTTTTTTTTTTTTTTTTTTTTTTTTTTGTATTTTGAAACATGGTTTTAGGTGTCCTCCCAATTACTTCTAATATTCAACCATACCGGTATCTTCTAGAGGATTATGGAAAACAATTAAGTTCTTAGAGTATTCCATATATACTTTTTGAACTTTCTTCTTTAATCTTTGTTATACATATTAGTTTTCAGTACTAGGGATCAATCCCAGAGCCTCACACAAATGAATGAAACAATGTCTTCTTCGAGAAAACATTAGTCAATGACCATGATTGCTTGCCAATGACTACAGAGCAACAGGAATTGCACTTACTTCTTAGATATTCTTTATTACAGAATAA
Organism: Cricetulus griseus; assembly: GCF_003668045.3. Lineage (NCBI taxonomy): Eukaryota > Metazoa > Chordata > Mammalia > Rodentia > Cricetidae > Cricetulus > Cricetulus griseus. The sequence continues at coordinate 408,350,533 of NC_048595.1, forward strand.
ACACTTGCTTTATTTTCTAAGGATTATTGTGATAGTTTGAAAGAAATTGGCCACCAAAGGGAGTGGCACTATATGGAGATGTGGCCTTGTTGGCATAGGTGTGGTCTTGATGGAGGAAGTGTGTCACTGTAGAGGCGTGCTTTGAGGTCTCATATATGCTCAAGATACTGCCTAGTGTCTCAGTTCACTACTTGTTGCCTATGAATCAGAGATGTGGAATTCTCTAGTACCATGTCTGCCTGTATGCCGTCATACTCCCAGCTGCCATGTTTCCTCCCTGCAATGATGATAATGGACTGAACTTCTGAAACTGTAATCTGCCACCTCAATTAAATATTCTCCTTTATAAGAGTTGCCATGGTCATGGTGTCTCTTCACAGCAATAGAAACTCTAACTAAGACATTTTTTTTTTTTAAGACCAAACTAGTCAGTTCAAATGAAATATATGTGTGAATACTGCTAGTAAGTGAAATGCTTAAACACTGCATGTTTCAATTATACACAAAGACACAGAATGGAGAGAATTGGACAATGATGAAGGAAATGGCTTTGCATTTCCTCTTCGCCTCCACATCTGACATCTGTTCATAGAGAGGTTCCTTTTATACATGAAGAGGCTCCTGTTCACAATAGCTGAGAGGAAAACTGCAGTACAGATGCTGTCACCTGACCTATGCTCTTACAGCAAATGTGTAAGAGAACTAGATGAAAATCTAGTCAAGCTTGAAGGCATATGCTGGCCAAGCAAAGTAATGTTAGTGAAATTATCAAATCCCTTCAGTTTAGAAAGCCTCTGGAGGAACTATAAATCAGGAATTATTTTCTGCATTAGTTTATGCTCTTAAAAATAGTGACTGCTGCTAGGCCTTTAATCCCAGATCTTGGGAGGCAGAGGCAGGTGGATCTCAGTGAGTTTAAGGCCAGCATGGTCTATAGAGTGAGTTCCAGGACAGTCAAGGCAGTTACACAGAGAAACCTTGTCTTGCAAAATTAAAAAAAAAAAAATAGTGACTACTAAATCTTGAAAGACAGACTTCTTTGATATTTACCCAATACTTTGAGTCTTAAAATTGCTTTTTTATTCAAAAGTAGGGGAAATACCTATAAACTCAAAGGTTAAATAGGAATCATTTGGTAGATATTTCTAGTCTTTTGTTTTTGTGTATAGTCTTTTATAATTAAAATAGTAATGTTCTTATTACAAAGCATTTAGACTTTAGACAAAGACTAAGAAAACAAAAATGGCTTGCAAACAGAAACCACAATATTATTCTTTATATGAAATATGTATTCATGTCCAAAATTCACATAGAGTTGTTTTGTTGTTGTTTTCTTGCAGATAAAGAAACTGAGTCTTCCTGGAGATTAACTGCCAAGAACAGAAGTCTGAAAAGTGAGACCACTGGCCCCCAGGACATAAGCCAGCCTTGAAGAAGAGTTGGGCCTCTCCTTGCCTTGAAGCTGACAATGGTCAAGGGTCTGGAGATAGGATCAAGTCCTTTCTTCAGTAAATACCATGAAGCACTGAATTTTAAGCATATGCCAGGGTGAAAGAGTCTCTGTGGCCCAGGGCTTTCTTCTTTAAGCAACCAAAATTTGGATATTCTTATATATAAAGTGAAGCCACACATGAGCAGACATCTAATCCTTTAAGATTTAGAACAAGTCCATACTTGCACAAAATACAATCTTCTCCAGGACCCCATCCAAATTCCTAATAGCTCCCTTCAACTTTCATGTCACCCTATCATGGTTTCCAAACATGGGAAAAAACACATATTACTTGCATATTTTGTGTATAGAATGTATCTTCTTAATAGACACATGTTATTTGTTATGTAACTGCATTTGATTAATGTCATCACTTACTCTGGATTCTTTACTAGAAGGCTCTGGATGAAGTCTGTGGCCAGTTGTGAAACTGATGAGAAAGTTTCATCAGAATAATCTACATTAACTTGAGAAATATTCAGGTATGTTTCTTGATTATCTTCTCCTACAAATGGTGATGTATGAGTTAACAACATATATGCTATTATGCCAATATTCCTGAAAAACAAGTGAGAGAGAAATAAATGTACATTAATTTAACAATATTTATAGGCAATACAATTAATAGTCCACAAATTCCTGTCCTCAAAACTGTCAGCTAGTCAGAAAAAAAAAAAAAAAAAAAAAGGACTAGGGATTACGATCCTATAAAAACTAAAACAGTTATGTTACTTCCATTTGCCTCACAAAGGGAACAGGGAGTCTACACATATGTTACATATAACATCAACATAATCCACTGAAAATATTTTATCTACAGTCTACACAACGTTTAGTATAGACACATGCAGGGTACAAAAAACAGATGCATTTTTAAAAGTCTGTCCAATGTCACAATAGTGATCTGAGTGATATAAACAGGGTTTTATGTAAACTCAGTCTGCAAGTTTGGCAAAGCACAAGGTTGGATGGGCAAAACTTTTTAAGCTGTAAATATGTTAAGGTCAAGGCTGGTGAGAAGCTAGAACAACACAACACAGCATGCTTTACACATGTACTAGTCACCAGATCTTCTGTATCGTTGCAAACCCATTAGTTTCAAAGAACCAGGCAAATAAGGCTAAAGTTTGCACTTGGTCTAGGAAGTCAGACAGTCTGTTCTCACAACAGAAGTTCCATTGCCAATCCTGGTGCTACTCCCTGTTGGGGTCTCTCTGAGATAGCTGCCAACCGCACAATTCCCTAGAGGTGAACCCTGTCAACTGAGCTTCTGTGTGCATTTGACCTCCTTCTGCTCAGTAATGCCATGCCTAACCCTTCTAGACTCACATAGTTAAGAACAGCATCATGCCCAGCTGTGACTGAACTGCATCATCCTGGCTTTTTGAGAGTTTTACTTGACTACAGAGTGTGTGTCACCAACTGGGGCTGCTCACCCGTTACTCAACTGAGGTGACTGGAGAGAGGGAGTTCCTACTTCTGTGCCTCTAGCTCAAGAGCTTACTGAAAAGAATAGGCAGGTCAAAAGTCTTCAATAATATTTCTGAATAAACTCTTTGAAAGAACGCCTTATTTTTTACTATTAATTTTTTAAAAAACTAAATATCTATTATCTGATTTTGAAAGATAGCATTTAGATCACCTATAAACTCTTACCACATATCTGTTGCTGTGGTAATGGGATCATAGTTGAGGATTTCTGGAGCTGAAAGAGAAAATTAAATTAAGACTCAACATAGGCAAACTTTAAAACACAATAATCACCTTGCATTAAATTACAACTTGATTTGCTTATAGAAGGCAGAGTAATACGATGCCAGTAGGAATTTAGTGGAGTTTTAATTATTTTGAGATTATACACTAAGACATATCTAATATTGTGAAAATTGCATGATGAAGTGGGCAGTAGGCCAAGTCACTGCTGTGCTCCTCCAGGGCCTAGCAGCTGTACATGGGGACAGCCAGTGGATCAGAAAAGCCACTATGAAGAGATGAAATGGAAAAAGCCTCAATCCTTACAACTGTAGTTTTACTGCTTTGTTATTAGTTTATATTATTTTGTTAGCCTTAGGTAAGCTTATGTTTTCATGGATCATGTACTTATAATGACATTGTAAGAAAAAAAATGAGGCTTCTTACAAATGCTAAGATTTTCAAGCAGATTATACTTAAATTATCAAAAACCTAACTTTCTAAGCAATTTTTGGCTTCTTCTTTCCTTGTCCCCACTCCAAAAAAAAAAAAAAAAAAAAATTCTCTATAGTTCCTGAACTTTACAGTGAATTTTAAAGTTCCAAATAGTATTACAACTGAAAACTATTGTTCAATGTAGTTTTATAATCTCTTTAAAAAAAAGTTCTCAACTCTAACATTCTCATGAATGATACCTTTGAATCCTATGTACTATCAGCCTCACCAAGCTACCTATAACCTTCCTGCATACATCCGTGAGCTATGTTATCATTAACTACAGCTGTGTATTCTAGGACACTATAGCCCATAGTGTTAGCATCCAACAGTTAGTAGTTTTCATTTCTGGGAGATACCTGCCTCGCTCATGGGACTTGCTCTGTTAGTTTTATCTTTTCAATAGAGATGTTCATTAGGGCAGTAACAGAAGGTAAAAATATTACTGCTATCTCTAAATATTTGAAACTTACATGCTGTTTCACACATCTTAAGAATCTTTTGTAGGCATAATCAAATTTGTTGATTTAGTACATTATCCCCAGATTACATTGTCTTTGGTATCCCTTCCCCCCAACAGCCTGTCTTTATAGTCCTAGTAACAAACCTTACATTTGAAAACAGCAACAACAAATTACGAATGACACCCACAAAACCAAAGACTGCACTACGTACAGCTTTGGTGCTAGGACGAGACAGAAGTAGAAGTGAGAGTCAGTCAGTCAGACTCTGGCTCATGGACCACTTGGTTCTGCCTATTTGCTACTGATTTCCCTTTTAGGCTTTTTTCCTTATATACAACACCAGTATAGACACGCACTATACTTTTACACTTAGCCAATGACCTTGAGTTGTTCTAAAGGCTTAATATATTCCTGTATTCACTATAAACTCATTTAATGAATCATAACCAAATTTGAATACATTAAACTTTTTGAATCAAATGACTCCTGGTATTGTGTAATCTAAAATATGTGAGGATTTTTCTGGTTTTGGTGCTAAGCAAGCAGTCTACCACATGAGCAACATTTCTATCATAAAATACAGTTTTAAAGAGGTATCTACAATTTCAAAATGGTATAAAAACAAAGTAGATTTCTTACCTAAATATTCAGGTGTTCCCATGATTTCCCGAAGCTCACAAGCATTCCCAATTTTTCGAGACATTCCAAAATCTACGATTTTTATGTCCCCAAGTGGGTATATACTGCTCAACAGTATATTCTGTGGCTAAATAAAGCACACAAAAGATGATAAGCAATAGAAAATAAAAGAGTTCTTGTTCTAGACTGAAGGTAAAGTGAGTATAACTTGTTGCTTAGCTCTTACACATTTTCTAGAGTACTTCAGCTAACATCCACTGAACTGCCAATTAGGAGTACACATTTAATAATGAAGGCATTAAGAAGGCAGACAAGATGGATTTTCAGTTTGTAAGATGTTGGTTGATTTTGAAATATGGAATATATAGTAATAAAGACAAGAGCACCACATTCTGACCACAAAAAGTTCAAGTGAGGAACACACACCCATGCCTGCATGTGTACTCATGTACACACAATAAAAGGGCTAACATGCATATCATATCCATGTTCAGATTAGAGAGTGGTCCTATACAGAGTACGGTTCTAGGTGAGCTGGGCCTGACTGTCCCAGGTTCATAGCTTAGACAGTAAGATGTGTGTGTGTCCTCCACTGTCTCCGAGAACCACATGATTTGACTTTATTATTGGAAGTGTAGAGAAGATGACAAAGTGCCCTATCAGAACCCATTATAAATACAGAAGCCCTGCTCACAAGTCTGTGAAAAAATCCTGATAGCCTTTTAACTTGGGGACAATGCCATGGTTCACATTAAATCACAAGAGACAATCCCAGGAGACAAGTAAACTGTTGTCAGTTTCATGGTAACAGTGTTAAAAGCCAGGTTTATGGGCCACCCGACTTCAAGTGCTCTGTGACAGAGTGCTGTGTGACACAGTTTGCCTTACACAGGACAAAGACCAAACAGCTGCTGATCACAGATAATCACCTGGCATTTACTATGCTGTGTCTTTCCCAATCGTGTGACTACAGGAGAACAGTGGGGAAGCTAGATGGCAAAAACTTCCTCCCCCTCCAAAGGGGAACAAATACATAGTTTTCATTTTGTTTTAAAAGGGATAGGATAAATATCTGGGCAGTGTATATTTTAAAGTATTTACAGTACTTTCAAATGGTATTGAATCTACAGGTGGAAAAAGATTTGGAAATTAGACACAGGCCTGGGCTATGGGCAGCGATTTTGGAATTATATTATGATAGTGGGGCAGAGGAATCTAAAGGCAGGCAAATTATACAGACAGAGCAGAGCCCACTGTTTACCAAACAGGAGACAGGTTCTTCAGACTTTAAGGCCTGTGCGTAGCTGTGGAGTACAGACAAGGCACACCACCATCTAAGCCCATGGCTCTGGGGACTGCAGTGAGGACTAACCTACACAGACAGGGAACATAACACCTTAGAGAAAATGAGTGAGATATGGAAGCAGAGGAATGAGGAAAGGTAAAAGAATAACAGACAGTAATCAGAACCAATCACTTCTAAGGGGGGACGTGCTAGGCAAGGCCTGAGATGTGCCTTTTAAAGCAGGATGGATTACATATAAGGGTGATGGATTTTAAGTGGTTTAATCCAAGCTTACCACGAGGAGTACATTCTTCTCCTGTCTGCCAATACAAAGTAAGGCCCAGTGCAGCGCTACATAGGCCCAGGCACCCCCAAGTCTAGAGGACCATGACACACACCTCACTTCTACCAACACCAGCCTGACACTCAACTACCAAGAACAGAGAAGGAACACTAATAAGTCACATTGCCATACCTTTAAGTCAAGGTGAACAATGTTATTCTGATGTAGATAATAAACTCCTTCAAGTATTTGTTTAATGAGTCTGATAACATCATTTTCAGATACCATTTCAGCCAACTCAGGTAAACACAGGTTGAAAATTTCTCCACCTGCAGCACTGAAAGAAAATTAAAATAGAACTATTAAAAATCATTTATCTCAAAATAACCTTTAAATATTGTATAACCATTAAGTAAATGTCCATGTAAACATTTGTCGGTATGTGTATACCATCTCAGTGGCTGCCAAGACTAAGAAACATGTTGTATATAGGATATGGTGGTCTCAAACCTAAGTTCCAAGTTGAAAGTTCCAAGTGCCAATGCTTCACCCTGTAGCTTAAACTGTCACTTATTAATCTGTACATAGCATTCCAAGGAAAATCATGAGAATATGCTGCTGACACTTGTTTTATGACAACATGGGAAAACATTTCCGCTGGTAAAGAACATGTGTAAAGGCACCAATGACATATGCTCCACACTTCAATCCTACCATACTCACCAAAACATGAAAATTCAAGAAAAACTAACTTCATTGTCTGACTCAAGAGCAATGTAAGTACCAGAAATTTCACATTGTTATTGCATTTATATTAGTCAATTATAAAATCAGGCATTGGAAGGCAATATAGGAAAACCGAAATCTGGAAAAAGAAATACATTTATCCTCATGAATATTTAATATATTGGCCACTTTTTTCCCCACACACTTCCATGGTGTAGGCTGACAATACACCTTTACCCCTCCCTTTTTAGTACACTATTTACAGTAACTTAAAATTTCACTCAAAAATAAGAGTGGTCTAACTACATTCCTGCAATGGTGCCAAGATAAGATTAGCAATTTTAACACTGCAAATACAATTCTAGGAAGGTAAAAAAAATAAATAAATAAAAAGATGGCACATTAAGTTTTTAGAAACTTGTTCACTAGGCACTTACAGGGTACAGAATACACCACAAACTGAGACCATCATAGAAAGCAAGCCACAGGTCCACAGGGTGCTTATGGGGTGCCACAAAAATCAAGACTAACTATTCTGGCTGTTGCTAAATCAGTTAGCACACTGCACTTTTAAAATTGTCTTCTACAATGACACATTTAATCGACAGAACTTTGTAATTTCCTAACAAAAAGGGTTTCTCATTTCAGCCCTACATAATTGCAGAGTTATTGCCTGTAAATTATAAGCAAGTTCCCTTTTTAAGTTGTTGTGTTTCAAGGGCAGCTTTTGTCTCATAGCCTTCAAAAAATTAATACCACAGTCAATTTTAGTTTGCTCAAAATTCAGCACTATTAAAAACTTTCTATGCCTATTTAGAAAACATCTCCCCTTTATTAGTTTCTGAAGGTATTCTCCTTCATTACCTGTATATGCCTTTGAAACAGTTAGTGTGGATAATGTCTTCACTTCATGGAGTGGGGACAAATTGACTCATCTACTCTCAAAAATCCCACACTTTCTAGAAAAGCAGCATTTACTTATTTATTCAAACAACCAAAAAAAAAAAAAAAAAGGACTAAAACAGTCACTGACACAGTATAACTAGAATGAAATACTTTTATGTGAGCTATGTATGTTGGTAAAAAATTTTAAAAAATCTAAAACATATTTAAAAGTGACAAGGTGATTATAAGAACTTCGTTTAATTTACAAAAGTAAACACTTTGGTTAAAAAAGGTTAGGATTGGGGTTAAGAGCACTGACTGCTCTTCCAGAGGTCCTGAGTTCAATTCCCAGCAACCACATGGTGGCTCACAACCATCCATTATGAGATCTGGTGCCCTCTTCTGGTGTGCAGATATACACCAGACAGAATAAGCAGAATGTTGTATACATAATAAATAAATAAAATCTTTTTTAAAAAGGCTAGGATTGAGGCAAAACAACAAAACATAAAAATAGAATAGAACTATCAGAACCCCTAGCTATACTAATTGCTAAAGAAAGTTTTACATGTATTTATAAGGTTAACAAATGCAGTAACTGAAAAAAGTATGTTTTAAAATAACCTTGGGGGATTCAGACATTGTGTGTAGTTGGACAAGCATTTATTCTTTGAGCCAGCAATCAGCTTCTAGAATTTACCCTGAAGCTCCACCTCCACAAATAATACCACCTATGTATGATGGGCTGAATCAAATGGTAAGCCATACAATGGAGTCCTTGGAAACTAGCCATACATGAGGCCAGAGTCTGGCACAGCGATACAGCATGTGCTTATAAGGAATGAGGTCCCAAGTTCAACCCTTTTTAACACACATACATGCTCACTCACACACACACACACACACACACACACACACATACACACACACATGTTCGCACACATAAGCGTCAAACACTTTTATGTGTCTGAGTCTTAAATTGTGCAAAACTTTTTTTATAGTTAGAATGATTTTAACAAAGTTTAAAAGAATGAAATCCTAACAATGAATATAAACAGAAGCAAATGCACCTAACCTAACCGTATAACTCTGACTTTCTGAATATATGCCATAGTGGGCAATACTTTAAAAGAATGGCAAAAAGAAAAGAAAATGGGGGAGGGTGGATCTAGTCACTTGCTGCTGGGGCTGAGCAGGTTCAGCCCAGGAAGATTCAAGGAAATCTTAGTATGCAGAACCAGGAAGTCTTCAAACACTGATCCAATCACATCAGAAGGATACAGAATGGAGATTTAAAGCCAACATGAAAAAATTTAATCTTTGATAAATTAGTCATACAGAAAAAAATGTAAGCATCTAATTAGGGCCTACTAATTTAATCATAATGGGCTACTTTTAATTAACGGAAGCTAACAGTTTAATGAAACCATTAATACATAGTGATAGTCAAAGGGGAGACAGGGAAAAGGAACACTTTGACTAAAAGAACACCAGCTTAATAAATGTGGAGTTAATAATGGGATTAGACAGAACTAAGTCTTGCCATCCACTATCACTGCTAATTTAAGCTAGTATGTCAATGGCTACTGGAATTCCTGCAGGAACATGTGTCAAAGAGAATGGTATTCACCAGGTCATCACTCACATTAGTGCCTAACTACAAAGGGAGGCTGTTCCTGTATAATGAATGGGAGATCTGACAGACCATCTTACTCATTTTCCAATTTAATAAAACCAGTAACAAAACCAGCTGACGTTAATGCCACTTGATGTGACGTATTAAGAGACACACATTATCACCCACACTACTGTGCTTATCAAACATGTTACAATCTAATGACGGGGATACAGTCAAACAAATCTAGAAAAAGTGACATTTCCTGTGACAAATGACATGCATTCACCACCCCCAAAAGTCAATTTCATAAAAACAGAATGATTAAAGAGACTTTACAAATAAATATAACTACATGAATCTTGACTGGATTCTGAGCTGGAAAAAATTAATTCTTATAAAACATTTTGGAGATCATCAGAAGCATTTCAATGTGGACTAGGGATGACTTAATGCACCCTCACTTATGTCTGATGCTCACGTTGGCTACACAGAAAAATACCTTATTCTTCAGAACAAATCCTGCAGTATGCAAAAGAGAAATACCGTGCAATATTCAAGAGGTTCAGTGAAGATGGCAAAAATCAACAACTGATGCTAAATCTTCAAAGTGAAGAATATTTTCACCATATAAAACATATGCTTCCTAATGACCGAACTGAACTGGAATCCAGATGCAGAGGAGGACGAGTGAAGAGCAAAGGAGTCCAGACCAGGCTGGTGAAACCCACAGAAACAGCTGACCTGAACATCAGGGAACTCTTGCTCCCCAGACTGATTGATAGCTGGGATACCAGCACGAGACTGATCCAGATGATCCAGACCCCAGAAACATGGGTGTCAGTGAGGAGACCTCGGAAATCTACGGGACCGCCTGTAGTAGTTCAGTACTTATCCCTAGCATAGGTGTGGACTTTGGGAGCCCAATCCACATAGAGGAATACTCCTTAAGCCAAGACACACGGGAGTGGGCCTAGGCCCTATCCCAAAGGATATGATAGACTCTGATGGCACCCCATGGAAGGCCTCACCATCCCAGGGGGAGGAGAAAGGATATGTGATAGGTAGGGTTTTAGTTGGGGGGGTGGTGGTAGGAGAGGGTGGGAGGGAGAAGGGAACTGGGATTGTCATGTAAAATAATCCTGTTTCTAATTCAAATAAAAAAATCTGGAAAGAAAAAAAAAAAAACATATGCTTCCAATCTGTCTGCCAGATTATTAGGATTAAATGAAAATGCCCAGTATGACACTGCCAGCCCAAAAGTCATAAACACAATTAAGCCCCAATCCTAGCAATAAATTAGCCACTTTAACAAATTAAATATACTAATACTCAAACACTTGCTGAAAGCTAGTGATATTTATTAATTCAGTGGGTAAGGTACCTGGATCCATTTTCAGGTTGTAAACATGAACTATGCGTAAAATACATCATGTTTCTGAGGAATTTTGTTGTAGCTTCACATAAACTCCACACAGGATTTTATTAACACATCCACATCCTGTATGAATTCATTCTCCATACCTAGTATTTCATTAACCGTTTTTTTATCTTAAAAACCTTTCCCACAGCTTACAGGAAGGTGTTTACTTAGAGGAAAGACAGTTGAAGAATCTTTGACAAAAGTAATCATAAAATACATGAAAAATGAAATGGCATTGGTATCCTGATAGTTCCTACTATCCCAACTTACTCCGAAGGTTCTATAATAGCCTTTCATATATCTTGTTCTGGGAAATTTATACACTACTCATTGTTCAGTAACCTACATGCCAGTTTAACCTTTTAGAAATCCTTCAAAATTAATTTTAACTGAATTTATTTCCTTGCACAAAACAGTTGATTTTCAAAAACTACATAAATAAATCTCTGCATCCTTACAATATAAATACTAAAACAAAACCCTTGGGAACTGGAGTGGTGGCTCAGCAGGTGACAGGCTTACCATACAAGCTTGAGGACCAAACAGGGGTGGTGGCCCACCTGCAATCCTACTGCAGAGGAGGGAGGGACCTATGGAGCCAGCAGGCCCAGCAGACCAACAGAAACAGCAAGATCGGGTTCAGTGAACGACCAGCCTCCATATATAAAGTGGAGACCAACTGAGGAAGACATCTAAACTCTTATCTCTGGCCTCCACATGTTTGTGCACCACACACACACACAAGTGAACACATACATCACACACACTCCATATACACATAGCTGTGCAAATAAAATAAAACAGGACAAATACACTTTTAAATTCAAAGGGCAATGATATACACTGGCAGGAAAAAAAATCACTATAGCTTGCAGCACTATTTTCTCTAAAATAGTACTTATCCTTTTTAGTTTATGCTAAATTAGATTTACTTTATTAAAACCTATCAAAACCAGAGGTAAACTCAGTATTAATTTACCTGATCTCTTTCCAATGTCCATTTTCAAAATGCGTAACTCTATTTACTGGATGTTAATCTATCTATGAGTTAGCAGGCCACTGCAATCTTAGCACGATACACTAACTACTTCATCAATTATTGAGCATTTTGGTGTTTTCAATGTTTCTCCCTTTTGGCTACAGTTCCTGACATTCTTTTTACATCGTATGTACTGATGTCAGAGACAGAGCTTTCTGCAAGCCTCTTCTTGAATCACTTCCTTAGACATATTTTTAATTAAAACAGGTTTTAGAAAACATAAAAATGGCTTCACTTTTATTTATCATTACATTATTTTCTAGAAGAAAACCTCAATTTATGTACTATTAATATGGAATTGAATTCTTGTCAGTATATTCTCAAATTATTGTGCTGTCTTTTGTTTATTACCTGCTGTTAGTTTTGGTATTTAAGTATGAGGCTATACATTTAGCCTTGTCAAAATGTATAAATATAAACTATATGTCTCTGTTATTGTATCAACAGGCATCTTTATAAATTTTGTCATACTGTTATCACTAGCTCTGACATTTCATGCCATATTCTACCAATTAAAATCAACACCTTAAATGTGTAAGAAAGCACATACTTACTATTCTAACACCAAAATGATCTCAGTTGCATTTTCGTAGACCTCGTGAAGATTAATCACGTGAGGACAGGCCCTCGCCAGCTCCAAAACGGCGATCTCATGCAGAATCTCTGCCCGGCAATCCTGGCCTCTTCTCCTCTTTTTCAGAAATTTTGCAGCATACTCTTGACCAGTAGATTTTGATATACATTGTCTAACCACAGCAAATTTTCCTCTAGAAGAAGAAAAAGGGCAATTTTAAACCTTCAACTTATTAAAGTAAATTCTTTCACATATCTGTGCCATTAGGAAATTTTCTTTTCTGTATAAACTGAATCAAGTACCTTATGGTTTTTATAAAGTCTACAATGCTACCACATAAAATATAGACTAACTATCACAGCAGGACAATCAATTTATTTTTACTATTAGTATGACACACTTTCAGTGTACCTGATAATTTCATTTACCTACAAACTCTAAGCTTCTAATAGACACATAAGGGACATGGAGCCCATGGAGAGTATTAATGTATTTTATGTTCAGGCAAGAAAATTCAGGGTTTTCAACAGTTTGGTATAAGTACATCCAGTAATGTCATGTTAATCACTCTAGGAAAGTACAAATGCCTTTATCTCGATAATAGACATACTTAGCATCCCACCCAAACTTAAAACACAAAGATTATTTCTCCCCGCATATGCATGTATTTTAGCATTTAGTTTTACAAAGATGTGAAGCTATTTTGAAGCAAGGATTATCTGAAGAACTAGTAAAAGCTATTGATTTGCATACTCCAAAAAATGCATACCTGCCTTTAAATAGAAAGGTTTATATTCAATTCCAGAGGGTTTTCAGGCTGAAGCCTATCATAAACCTTCTAGGTTTTACTCTAAAAGATCTCAATTTAATAATCTCTACACTGAGAATAAACCACACTCTAGTTTCTGATACTAACAGGTACAAATAAATCTCCAGAAAGTATGGTATTTTTACTTCATTGCTGCAGTTACTCTCAGGAATATACTTCTAACACCGATGGTCAGCTGACAGCAGGGTCAACCATTTAACCCACAAGAGGTTTACAGTGGGGGTAGTTAGCAGAATAAATTACTTGACTGGATTTTAGTTCTTACTCCCAAGAACCAAAATGACAGATTCCTCTTCATTGCTACCAATTACCTCAAAATTAGTGTCAATAATCTAAAACATATAGTTAATAACTAAAAATAAAGCACACAAGCTATAATCCAAAGCCTATATTTATTAACATTCCACAACTAAAGACTTCTACATGTACAAACCTGATCCTTTATTGTTAAGTGCCAAGAAGTAAACCATAAAATATGAATTTCTAACTTTCTTGTCTTACAACTACGGAATAATTTCTACCCTTAAAATGGCTTTGTTTCTCTATTAAGTTTAACATTTACTAATTCTTACTGAGATATAGAAGCAAAAACTTGTCTAAAACAGGAAGGGAATTTGGGATTTTAAAATTAAAAAACTCACCTTGTAAAGTTAAGAAAACAAACTAGAAAGCCAAGGAAGCTACATATCTGAAAGACACACCATTTACAGTTGTGATGACTTCACTACATGCTAGTCATGTGACAGTATCTAGGAACTAGAATCGCTTCAAAAACAAACTTGTTAGCAAGATTATTATTATTATTATTATTATTATTATTATTATTATTATTATTATTGGTTTTTCGAGACAAGGTTTCTCTGTGCAGCTTTGGAGCCTATACTGGCACTCGATCTGGAGACCAGGCTGGCCTTGAACTCACAGAGATCCGCCTGCCTCTGCCTCCCGAGTGCAGGGATTAAAGGTGTGCGAGCCACCAATGCCCGGCTGCAAGATTATTTCTACCTTACTGTTTCAGGCCTTTCTGAGGCTTTCTACAACTACTCTGATAGCCGTGAGCAAGGACAAAGTTGACCAAATGTCATGGGTTCATCTGACAATGTTCACTGCTAAGGAAAAAACTCTATGACGACAGGGACTATGTCTGACCTAATTAATCAAGTCTAGAGAAATCTATATTTTGCAAACTAACACACAATAGCCCTGTAATGCTTTTGAATACGCAGCAGAGTTTGTGTATTCACAATAACACCACACATTATGCTATGGTTTTTTTTGGAGGGTGGGGGATGGAGACAGGGTTTCTCTGTATAGCTCTGCCTGTCCTGGAACTTACTCTGCAGACCAGGCTGGCCTCAAACTCAGAGTATGTCTCTGCCTCCCGAGTGCTGGGGTTAAAGGTGTGCACCACCACCATCTGGCCCATATTTGCATTTTTAAAAATTTACGATCTTGATAAAGTTCTATCCATATATTAACACAGTTATGCATGCATATATTCATATATACTGTGAAACAAGATAAATATTTTAGCATAATTATTAGAGACTTTAAGGGGGAAAAATCAAGTATCTATTTTATATTCTAAGATGCTAGTTATAGTATAGAAATATAAGAATAATCTTCACTATATAATGTTCCTGTACCAAATTTAAGAGAGATAGTCAAAAAAACTCAAAACTTTAGCAGTAACAGTCAATGCACACCCTCAAAGGACAAAGCTGACTAGATTTCCCAGCAGTGAAAGGTCTAGCCGTTACCGTCTGCCTTCTAGAACACACAATAAAATATGAAGGGATGGGGAGGGTAAGCCACAAAGGAAGCTGACGTTTATTTCTGAATCTGCCTCACCCTTCTAACCACAAGGCCGATGAAACTTTGCCTTAGCTGGGGGAGGGGTGGAAAAAACTTACCCAACATGTTAAAAAACAGGAACAATGCTGTTTTTTGAGAATAGTGAAAATGAACTTAGACTTACTTTATATAGTCCTTTGTATTGCTAAAGGGAAATATATTCTCAAACACTGACATTATGAAATTAAACTTTAAAAGCCAACTGATACAGAGAGATAACTTTGTCGTTTTCCACATGCTAGGATTATGTTTATTACAGAATATGCAAGTCTCCCAGAGAAGCAAGATCAGAACCCAGCCTCACTTCACAAGGCTCTCACACTAAGACTGGTTACGAGTTTGCAAGGATTTTAACGTTCATGGAAGAATAAAAAAATAATATGATTGCAATTTGCCAAGGTTGAAAATTAAATGTGCCAAAATCTACCATGTGAGTCATTAGCCAAAAGCAATTCAAAGACACAATTTTAGTCTCTTCCATGAAGACATCTGATGCTAGAATATAAGCAATCTTTGTTTTAATCAAATCCTACCAAGAGCTTTTGCTTTACAATGTTTAAAAGCAAACTAACTCCAATTCATGACGGTTCCTTACATCACCTCTGTAAGACAATTTAGTGACCCACTCAAGGTCTCTGAAAAGTTAAAGGAAAAAAAAAATCTCTCATTAGCTACTATACCTATTATTCTGCAAAGTTAACCTAGTAAATTTACTCATCCAAATAGTAACCTAGAAAAATAAGTAAGAATGCTTCTTACTGCACAGATTAAAACAAGTCATTGTCTAAGTATCTGTTCAAAGCAATTTCCAGACATTTTGCAATAAAAGGCAACTTGAACACATTTACTCTACCTTCTCAACTAAGAAAAAAAGACAGCACACAACTAAGAACATCACACAAATTTTGATCCAGAGCAAAGGCAGCTCAAGTAACTCCTAGCTCAGGCAGAGTAACTCGATGCTATGTGACACAGATTGGGCACATCCAATGCTAAAGGAGGGTGGAAGAAAATGAGGAGAGAGGGAAACAAAGAATAGGAGGCAGACAGGCATCCAATGGCATGCTGTGTTTCTTCAATAGTCTACTTACAATCTAAAAGGAAGCAATTAACAGTGCTGTGCCTAATCCTAGGCCTCTCATTTTAACAGAAGCAATCAGAAGCAGAAAGTGGTCCAGAAGAGGGTAACTGCACCAACGAAGGCTTTCTGGACATTGGATCTTATGAAAAGCACTTAGTGGAACTAGTGATGTTCAGCTTTGTTTTAATATTTGAAACACTACAACCTAAGTATATATTACATGCAACTACAAAAAGGAAATTGCCTATCAAGTAGAGATTAGCAGAGCAGAGAGCAAAACATTCCATGGCTGTGAGATGGGTGGGTTCATCTTTACGCTGTGAAAGAAGGGCTGTATGAACCATCTGAAAGAGTGGAAAGGCCAGGGCCTGCCTCTACTAAACATAAAAGACACAAGCAAATAATTAGCTTTCACAGACAGCCAATCTGAGATTCCACACTGAGATCTTCAGGTGAAAATTAATCACTGTTTTATATTCTACCCATCAATAAAAATGGATTGTGTTAGCCGGGCAGTGGTGGCACACATGTTTAATCTCAGCACTCGGGAGGCAGAGGCAGGCATATCTCTGTGAGTTAGAGGCCAGCCTGGTCTACAAAGTTACACAGAGAAACTCTGTCTCGAAAAACATCAAAAAAAAAAAAAAAATGGATTTTGTAAACCACAGTAGCATAAGCCAAGATAATGACCTTCACACACACAAAAAAAGAACTGAAGATCTATATGACCACTGGCTTCTAATCCTTCACAACCACATTTAATTAAACCTAAGAAGACACACAATAGACAAATAACTTGGCACAGCTTTTCTAATTCTCATACATTGTAAAGGTACTGTAGTACTAATGTCAAGGGCACCCTTGGCCATAAGAGACATATATTTGGCTAAACTAAGGCAGAATTTATACAAGCTTCTATTTCTAGAACACCAATTCTTTGTGACATAAAACTGTGATATCAGACATGAGTTAAATCTTAACTTATGAAAGTGTGTGTTTGTGTGTGTGTGTGTGTGTGTGTGTGTGTGTGTGTGTGTGTGTGTGTGTGTAATGGAGAAGCATCCCTCTATTTCTCTTTTAGACAAACACAGTAGTTAGAAATTTAAACAAATGTATTAAAATCAAAACACATTAACACTATAACAAGCACTTTACAAATATTAAGTAACTTAACCCTAAAAAAATCTAAATAAAACAAATGCAATTATCCTCATCTTTTTTCAGAAGAGGACACTGGCATTAGTAGGTATTGTAATTTAACTGAAGACACACAGATAGCCAATGGCAGAGCCCAGATGGGGACTTGGCAGCCTAAGCTGTCCCTTCCCATTCGAAGATGCAGAAAGAAATGAGGTCTGAAGCTGGGTGGGAGGTTTGATATGAACGGCTCCATGGATCTGATTTTCTAGTCAGTCAAGAAAGCAGAGATAGCGGCTTTCCTTTGCAATCACTGACAATGGTTCCAAGCGAGTTTTATGGCAAAAATAGAAAATCTGAATCTAGACAGCACACATATCAAAGTCTCCTTACCTCCCGAGTTCTTTTGATGTAAGCGTATAGAAATTATTAAAATTTTCTGTCTTCATAGGCGTTTGAGGAGTTGTAGTCAGCAAGCCTGAGCTACTTCGGCAATCGAACCTTCTCCGAGACATGTTAGATGACTGCCAGGTCTGCTTCTCTGGGCACTTACTTTTACCTAGTTAAAGGAAGAGACAGGATGTAACTTAAGTGTAACTAAGAAAAAGAGACATTATCTCGGGCAGGATGTGCGCTACATCACACAACTCCAAATATAGTATTAAGATAGAACCACAAAGAAAATAGGGCTGATTTCAGGAGCTTATGCTATTCACAAGAAAAAAAAAAAAAAAAAAAAAAACACCAGAAGCACACACAGACAGAAACTGGTACCACCTCCTCTATGGCACCTAAACAAAGCTACCGACTTCATTCCCAAATGACATTACTATAAAAACAGTAAGAAATCATTATGACAAAAATGAAATGAGGTGATCACTTTATTTAGCTGTGAACTATTATTCTTTAAAGCTACAATTTTCACACACCTGTGTAATTTAGTATAGCAATGTAATGACTTTTGTTTTAACTTCATATGGCCAAAACAAACTTGGTGGCACATTCACATTTTGTGAATTATATTACAGTCCCCTGAAATACAAGAAATAGGATCTGTTCATGGATTGGTTACTTTGCAAACTGAATCTAGAAATTCCCCTGCACCTTACGAATTAGCTCTTCCTCCAGCAGAGCCCAATACTGAGTATGCCATGCATGAAAACACAATCATTTTGCTGGGCCAGAGACTGATCATAACCAAATTACTAACCCAGAGTTCAAATCCAAACCTGAAGTTCATACTGTCTGCAACTTTTGAGACTTTATGTAACTAGTTTTAATATGGAATTATTAACTGATATTAAAACTTTATTAAATTTTACTATCAAACTACTATTTCATAGTAACTGAATTCATGTAATTATGGTGGACTCTCTGCCTAATGAAAGACCAAGGATTATTCTACTAGCACTCTCCTATAGCCTTCTAGAGTGTTCCCATTGCCACATCCCACCACTTCCTGCTTGAGAGCAACTGTTTTTTCATTTTGCTTCATTCAAATGCCAACTACTATCTTCTACTTAGCAAAAAGACAGTGTGTCTGGAATACAGTTTTCTGTTCGATTTTCAGATCTGTAAATTGTTTCTCTGTAACCTTTGGCCCTGCAGAAAAACACTTCTCTAGGTAGTTGGAGATACATCTCTAGGAGTAAGACTACCAATGCAGTCTCCTGAAAAACAAACATCTGAGCTGAAATGCTCTTAGGTCTGCATTCCATTTACTCTTCATTCCAACTAGAAGGCTGTACAGTCTGCTTCTTGTTACTATATTGGAAGTCCAATATAGTCATTGAACTAATAATAAAGAAAATGTGCTCATTTTAGCTTACAGTTCTGGAAGTACAAGGCCAAGGATCCTCAAATGATGGTGGCCTTCTTGCTGGAGAGTCCCAAGATATCACAAAGCATCATATGGCAAGAGACAAGAAGTGTGTGCATGCCTGGTCTCTTTCCCTCGTTGTTTCATAAAGTCACTAAGATGCTTCATCACCACAGGGGGTTCTAACCTAAGGACCTTATCTAATAATCCTAATCACTTCCCAGTGACTCTAACCACAGACTCGAAGTCCTCATCCTCTTACTACCTCACAATGGCTGGGTGTGATGGTGCTCACACCTATAGCCCCAGCACTCAGAGGCTAAACCAGTCTGAAGGCAGGCAGGATTGCTAAGAGTTGAGGCTGGCCTGAAATATACAGTAAGTATGAGGTCTTCCAGGACTACACAACAAAACCTTGTCTTCAAAGGGGAAGGAAAGCACCTCACAATGGGAATTCAACTCAAGTTTAGAGGACAAAGTATATTCAAATCCTAACAGCTACCATTATAAGCCAAACTACATCTTCCTTGTATTTGTTAGTGAAATATTAACCCCAAGTACCTGACACTGAATCTGCTTTTTCAGATAAGGGCTTTTAAGGTGGTGATAACTTAAAATGAGACCATTAATGTAGGTCCTAATCCACTAAGACTAGTGTTCTTATAAGAAAAAAGAAATGTAAAAACACATAAAAGACAAGTGACAATATTGGCAGAAAATGACCAAAGTGGGCAGTCGTCTGGTTTGTTTGTTTTTAAGGGTCTCACTATGCAGGCTAGGTTAGCCTAGAAAACTCTGTTTAATCCCTGCTCACCTTGAACTAGTTATAATCCTATCTCTTGAATGCTAGGATAATAGGCCTGTGCCTTTCCACCTGGTGCTCAGTTAACTTTTTCATACCTTCTTAGTTCTGAAGACATGCAGTTTCACTGGTCACATTATATTATCTGAAAAATCAATACAGTTAGGGTAAGACTTTTCTGTACCACCTTTGAATTTTAGAATCTAAGATTTTAAAATTTAAAATCCAATGTTTGTACCTATACTTAAAAGTCCATGCTTATGATTACACTTATATTATTCTCATTTCCACAAAGAAGAGGGACAGGCCTCATCACTGACACAATTGGGCTATCCTCCCAACACTTTTCACCAACAAAAACATAGCAATTAATCAGAGAGACAAGTTTATGAGTTTTCATTTTTCTTTCATATAGATTTTAGATTCTAGTATGTTTGCCTCATAGAAACTAAAACTAATAAACATTTTATGAATAAGCATTTTCTACTCCCAGTTTTCAAGAGGTAATATCCTTTTAGGGCATCAAAGATTTATGTTCAATTAAGCAAGATTTATAGCTTTAAAAGCACTGCAAAAACCTGCTGGATTCATAAATTCTAAAACCCACATATTAGCACACTTTCAAAGATTACTTTTTACCTCAATAAGTATGAATGTAAAGATATAAAAGTTTATAAATTGTATGATAAATAAGTTCGAGAGCCATTATTTGCCAGATTTTTCAAGGCTTCAAATTTTTTCTTTGCATTTCATTATCCAAATCATAGGTCAGATCTCATGCAGAGACCATGAACGACTTCAGGCTATATACCAAATAAAAATCAGTATGCTGTTCAATGTTACATAAAAAATACTAATCATTCTTTGACTAAACTTACTTTTAACTCTATATAATAAGTAAGTGAGTAACTTTAAAATTCATATTTTTCTCAGGAACATTTCGGAACTGGAGGAGGAGGAGAGTGCTGTGAAATGCTGTCCTTTTGGCAAGAAAAGACATGGCTGTTGTACACATCAGCTCACATGTCACCTACACAAGATCAAGCCCTTAAAAGTTCCAGCATGGAGGGGAGGGATCCCACGGCCCTGCCCCTAGCCGAGGAGCTATTAGTAAGTAGCTGATGACTATCAGAGAAGGAGAGCCACTTTTCTTTAGGAGTGTGGTCACTGATAGATTTCCCATGTTGATGACCTCACATCTATGCATATATGGACAGCACTAACTGGATTCAGGGAGATTAGATAAACAAACAAACAAATAAGGACATCAAGTTAGGAGGGAGATGAGATGGAGTTCTAAAGAGAAGATGGAGGGAGGGAGTGGACATGGATATGTTTGAGATACATTGCATACATTTATGAAATTTTCAAAGGACAATTCCACATACACACACAGTGGGTAGTGAGAAAAGTTCAATACTGGGACCCTTTAAGAGCTCAAATGTGAGACCCAAGTATCCTAATGAGAATTAACTTTGGCTTGTTATTTAGTTATATAAGGAGAAAAGGAACTTTGTTTTCTTTTTTCTTTTTAATAAAAATGAAATGCATAATGACAGTCTAAATCAGATCTTACTGCTCAGCCCACTTAAAGGACTTCCATAATTGGTCTTTGCATGTATTAACTTCATACCCTAATGAATTCTGTAACACTCACGTGAACTGATGGCCATTATAATGGATGAACATACCACAGGTACTTGTATGACAATAGATGTAGCTAAAAACAATGTTGGGCAATTGCAGTTTTCCAAATACATTTAAATATGCAAATGAGTTTTGATGCTATGACTCATTTCATTATGGCTCTGTATCTCCTGGGATACAAACTTTGCCTCAGAAGAAGACATTTCAAGAGACTAGACTGTAGGCACATTTACCTATTGCTAATATACCTGTATTGAAATCTGTTTAAGGATCCATATAGCTTTCTTGTTTGCCTCCTTCTGTTTACTTAAAAGAGCTGTCAGTCCAGATATTTTGCTATTTCTCCTCCTCTAGCCAATTTTGCCTATAATAGAGCACAAATGTCATCTCTATCCATTAACATCTTCACAAACAGGGTTTGTCTGTCATGTAATATACATTCAGGCTACCCATCAGTTCTGTCTCTCCTTGTATGTCCTAAAATTACCACCCAATTCTCAATTCTAATAAACAATCCATAGATCTTCTCTTCTACAATTTATAGACTTATAACCAATTCTAACAAGAATATTAACATCCTAAATTTACAAAATTGCCAATATATCTTACTCAATGAAATCATTTAATATTTTATCATCAGACTACACCAATGAAAATATCTTAAGGGACTTAGTAAATGTGTGTTTGTAAGCAATTATAGACACAGTGCCAGAAGGCATAAATGCATAACAGAAGATACAAGTAAGATTTCAATCATACACTAGTATGATGTCATACTCTTTCCAGTTTTTTCATTAACTCCCATTATAATAATTACAATAAGAATTCAGATATGAATCAATGAAGGAAGAGAAAGAATTGTTAGATTTGATCTGTGCCTTGGCTGAACTGAATGGAGAAAGCCAGTATGATGAACAGTAAATAAACATCCTTCTAAACCTCTAACCAACTCAACTTAAAAGTTATTCATTGTAATATTCATTCCAAGGTTATCAAATGAAAAGAGCTCATGAATGTAGAGATTACAGAATACAATACTAAAAGCATTTGGAAATAGTTGCCTTTATTAGCCTCAGGAACTATAACTTAAAATCCTTTGTAGCATGACACTCAAAGACCCAGGAGCTCAATATACCCTTGCTCCCTTTCTCGTCATGCTTCAATCTCATATTTTCTCTCCACTTCTTTGCTTTACTTCTCTGTCTGAAATATACTTTCCTTAAGTGGCTATTTCTTATACATGCTCTGCCCCAAGAAGCTTTGCCTAAAAGCCACAGGTTGACGTAAACGCCTTTCCTTTATGCTTCAAACAAGAGGATTCTTGACATACCCCTTTACTTGAAAATGTAATGTTAGATTGCAATCACACTTTGTATCTAAAGGACAATAACCTTGTACTTGAACTTAAGCAACTTGGCATGATGTCCCTAATAAGAATTTAGAAATGTTGGATAAAAGTCTATAAATGATAAAATACAGCAAAAGGCAATTTTACGGACTAGCCTGAGATTCATCTGGAAATTGCAGTACAGAAGCTTTCAATATAGTCCCTGCCTATTTCATAGCAGTTAGCTAGTTATGAACATTTTAAATTGCTCTTATAGAATTTCAGTTCAAAACAAGGTAGTCACATGACCTAGAAATGTAAATAAATTCATTTTTATCATCTATGCAAGACTAAAAAACATGTAGTCTTGACTTACTAATTGTTTCAGACTAGGTGAGCACTTGTTTTCATGTCACTATCTATGTTAGCTAAGAACACCCCTGAAAGTCAGATAGTTGTCCTATCTTCATGAAGTAAATGTGAATGAATATAGCAGGGAAGCAACTTTTCTCTTCTACATGGGCATCAACAAGACCAAGTTGTGTCTAGGAAAAGATAAACTAAAGTTTTACTTATCTAGCACCCATAAAAAGAAAAAAAAAAAAAGAACTTTCTGCTGTGTTGAAGCATATGTTTTAGCTGGCCAGGGACTGGAAGACAGCACCGGTGTTAATGGATGATGACTTCCATATGCTATGTAGTCTACTGACAGCACTGTACCGTTATATTTGTTTTTAAATACGCAACAGCAAGCATAATTCAATAATCTAATCCCCTGAAAATCACAATAGGAAGCCAACTGACTCTGGTCCAACCTCTAGGGTATAGTTTACACCAGGGATACAGTCCCAGGCAAGGAACCCCAGCCTGACACTGGGCCAAGACAGTAAGGCCTGCCGCCACCTCTTCCACCTTCAGCAAAGAATAAATCCTGTAATTGTGAAGGATGAGAAGATGTTGAAAATGGAAATAATGGTGGGCCAGCAATTACACAGAGCTTGTCACTCATCAGATGGAAAATTGGGTTTCTGTTGTAAAATAAATTACCATACCATTTACTAACAGCACCAAAGTACTGTTTGTTCAGTAACTATTACAATGCAAAATGGAATCTAATCCTTCAAGGATTAAAAAAAAAAAGACTTTCTATTTCACCTTTAAAATTTCTCAGTGCTTAATATGTATGTCCTCTTTTGGACTAGCTGGAAAGAGCAAGGGGATCAAGCAAAACATATTATGTATAAATATTTAAAAGAGAACTCATTTACATGCACAAAATAACCAACTATGAATTACATGCTTAGGAAAAGGATAAAGAGAAGAAAGTAATTTAATGAAGTATGCATTCAAAATTGCAACTTATATCACAATATAATCATATAAAATACATACTTGTAACTTAATTAAAAAGAACATTTCTCTGCTTTGAACACAGTACCACAAACAAACAAACAAACAACAAAACCCTATCTTTTTCTAGTAGTCTGGCATAGAAAACCATGTATAGTTGTATATATAGCTCTGTTGGTAGACTGCCAATCTTACATGCAAGAACCCACAGGTTCAATCCCCAACACTGCTGCCATATAAACAGATAATCCAAATTGAGTTGGTATAGTGGTACTAGCCTTTCATCTCAGCACTTGGGAGGCAAAAGCAGACAGATCTCTTCAGTTCAAAGCCAGCCAGGTCTACAGAGTGAGACTCTGTCTCAAAAAGCAAAAATCCTTCAAAACTGGTAGGCACGTCTTGGGATATGGCTAAACAATAGAGCAAATGTCAAGATGTAGAGAATATCAGATACAGGAAATATGCATTATAATATACTTTAAGAAAATCTAAGGTAAAGTGAATAAATGTGTAACTGGTTTCCTTGATTTATGAGTTTTAAATTGAGTCTCTACAATTAAAATTAGGACATTTTGACATAGAAATCCTTTATAATTATCAAATTGTTACAAAACAAAGTGTTGAAACATGTTTATATGTTCACCTAGTACCATAAAGCTGTCAAGCTGTGCATTGTTAGTGCAATCTTTTTTATTTTGAGATAGGGTTTCTCTGTGTAACAGTTCTGGCTGTTCTAGAACTTGCTCTGTAGACCAGGCTGGCTCAAACTCACAGAGATCCACCTGCTTCTGCCTCCCCAGTGCTGGGATTAAAAGCCTGTGCCACCACTGCCTAGCTGTCAGTACAAAGTTAAAAATGAAATTAATTAAAAGCATCTGCCATTAAATGCCTGCATTTTCTATAGATGTTATTGACATTGATTAATGAAGCCTCTACTAAAATGCCACTTCTACCTTAACCAAATTATAATTTCTATTTTTTTTTAATTTTTTATTACATGCAAGAGGAGAAGTGAGAATAGGTTCTCTCTTTCTACCATGTAGGTCCTATGGATCAGGACATTTGGGTTGGAGACAAGCACCTTCTGGCAGTGCCATCTCCCTGAACTGGAACTGGAATTTCTTACTTAAAAATCCAAGAGACACTGTCACCATTCTATTCACATACAAAGAAGACTCAAATTATTACAGAAATATTATTTTTCTAACTTAAACATACTGTCATGTAAGTAAATGTACTTTAATAGTAAACCTTCATTTTAGAAAATTATCTAAAATGTATGTATATCTCTAGAAATTAACAATTATTTGAAATATCAAAAAAAGGTTAATATTAGAAAAGGATCAGGAAAGAAGACAGGTCTAAAACTTGGTCACTAGCTTTTTGAAATACACTCAATTTTAAAGCAATGTGATTCAATTTTTATGAAACTGCTGAAAACCATTTCTGGGTATCTCACCGTAAAGACTGTACAACGGTGTACCAATGAGAAAGTGAGTTTATACCTCTCTGCCATAGAACTGTGCTCCCTGAGTTGAAAATTCCATGTTTCATATGCCTCCGCTTCCCTAGTTACCGCTGCTGACCCTGCTGCCCAAGACACAGCCCCTCTCTCCCCTAGACTTGAAAACTTAAAAAGTCCACACCGTATCAAACCTGCCGATGAGGTTCGGCGTTATCGGTACCGCGGATGTAAACATGACGTCAGCCAGACACACTCGGTGAATGTCATACACAGACCTAATGTTTTGAGTATGATTGAAATTACTAGGCTTTCGGACATATTTCTTAATTCCAACTTGCGAGCTGAAGCCAGCGCGCCTCTAGTCCCAACACAAGCCACGGAGACTGGCCACCGGCTGGCCGGGAAGTTTCTTTCAACTTTGTCTCCACTCATCTATATCCCGAGAGCCTTTTCCCACGGTAAGGCCGGGCGGGGATAAAGGTCCACACCGTGGCCATGATGTGGCTCTCCAGTCTGTGGATGGGTCACAGGCACAGAGGACTAACCACCTCCTTAAAGGAAAGCCGGGAAGTCACGGCAACAGCTCGGCTCGCCACGCCGGGACTGACAGCAGCTCACGCGACGGCCGCAAAGTTTCTCCCGGGCTGCGGGTCAGGCGCGCCCGCCCGCCCCGACGTGAAGGCGCCCCGCGACCACCGCACGCGACCCCGGGAGCCACAAGGAGGACAGGTTCACACGCCGTGGGGGCGATCGGGCAAGGCCACGCTCCGGGACGCCGGCCCCGGCCCTCGGGCTCCCCGCCGTGTCCCCGCGCCCCGCACCCTAGACGCGACGCTGGCGGACCGCTCGGCCGCAGTTCGGCGCCGCCGCCGCAGGCTCTACCCACCCTCCGACCGGGCCGCGGCTACACAGGCTCACCTCGCACTCTTCCCCGCAGCGGCCGGTCGCCGTCAGCCAGGCCCCGAGAGGCGACTCCCGGTGGCGACGACCGCACAGACGCTGACCCAAGCTTCTTACAGTTGGGGTTTGAAAAGTGCAGCCGCCTCTTGGGCGCAGGACTTCGATAGACTCCGCCTTCTCGTGCCGAAGAACCAATCGGAGCGCGCGTGGCGGGTGGGGTTGTCACGTGGGGGGCGGGGAGGGGCGCCGGCCAGCCGGGCGTGCTGAGGGGCGGGGCCGCAGTTGGGGAGTGGGCGGGGCCCGGGCGGGGCGCCTGGCGCCCGTAGGTTTGGCTGCAGACAGTCTAGAACTGGAGAGGGGGCGGGTTTAGCCCCTCGCGACTTTTTTCCACCTGTAGAGTGGTCCCTCCTGGTGGTGTGGGTAGTGGGACGCCAGAGAGAAAAGAAGCCGGAGACGTCCCTGCTGTTTGCCTCTGTGACGACCACAGTTCTTTTTTCTTTTTTTTTTTATAAAGACTTCCCTGTCCTCTTCCTTACCACCTGAACCTACTCTGCAAATAGAGATTCCAGTTTGCTATCCATTCCAGAAGTTCTTGGAACCATAAACACGGGGATTTACCGATGCTGATCTCTACAGCTGGTGTCCTGAGACACTGGCTCAAAGCACTGTAGGAGAGGCCGAAGACGAACTAATTGCTACTTTACTGTGCTGAGGGAAAGGATGAAAACCTGTATCTGCTCAACACACATTGCTAACTTCATTATTTTTTAATTTTTATGGCAGGGTTAGAGTCCAAAGAGAAGCCAGGGCCTTTCTCATGCTAAACAAGGGCTCCACCACCGAGTTCCACCCCCAGCCCCCAGGATCTGTTACCTCTTGAAGACAGTTTAAAAATTGAAAGTACCTAGACTTTCAATTTGCTAGACACAGTAGGTTTACATACATATAAGATCCTGGGATATATATATATATATATATTATATATATATATATATATATATATATATATCCTCTTGCTTTTAAAAGATCTTAGCAACATTTCCCCAAGATTTCCTCAAGCTATCCGATTGTTCTTCCTTCTAATATACAAGCATTTAAAGCATCATATCCATTTCACCAAGTCTGTCTGTTGTTATTTAGACAGGCTTCAGTATAATGTATTGATTCTCTAAGCTTTGTCCAACTGAGGAGATGGCATCTTTCTGGCCAGGGAAGCCTATTTGTGAAGATGGAAACAAAGTCACACACTGAAAATATATTTGTCAGGTGTTCACAAACCATTGAGACTGTTCCCATATTTTCTTTCAGAAAAAAATCAGCTGCATCCCAAAGTCCCCGAGTCAAAGCTGGAGCCAGTACCCTCCTGGGGCTCCTTGTAGTGGTTTTTGATGTATACATGTGTTAACTGTACCCTTTTAATTTCAACAGTTCCTTGGTTGCCAGCTTTTGCGTGTGGAGGAGTGTATTTATGTGTTTATGTGGGGTTGTGTACATCAGTGTGCATGAATGTGGAGGCCAGGGGTCGCCTCATTAACTCTCCACCTTACTTTTGAGAGTCTCACCTTAAACCAATTCAGCTAGGCCAGCTGACCAGTGAACTCTGGAGATCCACCCACCTGTCTCCACTTCCCCTGCACTGGGGATTACAGGAGACGGGTTCAGGCACCATCGTGTCCAGCTTTTTACACAGGGATCTGTGCTGAGGTCCTTGTGGTAGCACGACAAGCATTTTTACCAACCGAGACATCTCCCTGGCCCATTGCCAACATAAAAAAAACAACAACAAAACATTTTTAGTTTCAATCCTTTGTATGTGAGGGGTTTGTGCACATGAGTACAGGTGCCAGAGGAGGCTGGAGGTGCTCGCTTCTCCCCACCTAAAGCTGGAGTTAGATATGGTGAGCTACCCAATGTGGGTACTGGAAACTGAACTCTGGTACCCTACAAGAGCATCAAGTGTTTTAACCAGTGAGTCATTTCTCTACCACCACCACCCGCCTGTCACCAGCTTTTGAACTGTCTTCTTACATTCCATTTAATTTTGGACTATAAACCTGTTGCCTTCTCCAGCAATCAGAACTCTTTGTTGAGTTGTGCTCTGTGCTTCCAGCGTCCGCACCCTGTGCTCCCTGGTGCAAGGGTTTGACCCTTTGTGCTACTTTAGAGCTCCTGTTCCAGATTCATTTCTGCTGTTGTGCTAAAAATAGTCTGACAACTGCCTTAAGCAACTTATGGAATAAAGAGGTTTATTTCACTTACAGTCTCAGATATAGTTCATCATTGTGGGGAAGTCAAGGCAGGAAATTCAAACAACTAGTTATATCCCATTCTCTGTCAAGAGCAGAAAGAAACTAATGCACCTTTGCCCGTTTGTTTGTGCTCAGCTCAATTTCTCTACCATTAAGCAATTTAGGAACCCTTGCCTAGGGAATAGTGCTGCCCATACTGGCCTGGTCTGCCCACACCTGTTAACTTAATTAAGAGAACCCCACAGGCATGTTCACTGACCAGTCCAGTGTAAACATCTCTCATTAGCTTCTTAGGGGATTCTAGATCAAATGAACAAACCTAAGAATTTAAGTTCCATAACCCTGTACCTGATACCATACATACTCTCTTCCAAAGACATTCAGCTACATTTGCTTGGTCTCTGGTACTATGGTTCAAGTAACAAGGGATATCCTATTCTGAGGAGAACACTGTGACCACCTGTGGTCTCACGAAGTGTGGTGGCCATTCTGCTGTCACTGCCTCTGCCTTGTTTATTGAGCTGATCTCCTTGAGTGCCACTGACCAGGCATGGATGTGGTTATAGACTGACTGGATTTTCCCCCAATTCATTTGCACCTTATATGAACATTAAAATAAGACTGTATTTGGAGATGTGACCTTTACATAGGCAGTTAAAGTAGGATGAGGTCATATGGGAGGACCTTAATACAGTATGACTGTTGTCCTGCTTAGGAGAGAGTCACTCACAGCACAGACCTAGGGACAATCATGTACATGTACCATAAGAAGGTAGCTATCCATGAGCCAAGCAGAGACCCCTCAGAAGACCCTCAACCTGAC
Organism: Cricetulus griseus; assembly: GCF_003668045.3. NCBI lineage: Eukaryota > Metazoa > Chordata > Mammalia > Rodentia > Cricetidae > Cricetulus > Cricetulus griseus. The sequence goes on from NC_048595.1 coordinate 408,380,428, forward strand.
ACCTAGAGAAAGACTCCAGATTGTAGAAAGGCTAGTTATTGTTGTTTAAGCTCTTCACTCTGGTATCTATCAGGGTAGCCCTAGCTAATTAATACATTTGTTGTCCCTGACTACCCCAACTTAGAACTCACATGCTGACTAGGAGCAGGTGTTCATGCTAGTGAATCGTGCTCATGTCCAAAATGCTCACTGATCATGCCATTATGTCCACCATACCAGGAAAAGTGACTTTCCCCAGGCCCACTATCACATATTGACCACAGAAAGTAATTCTCATTCATGATCCAATGTTTAATACCTACAGAGGGAGCCGGGCGTTGGTGGCACACGCCTTTGATCCCAGCACTCGGGAGGCAGAGGCAGGCGGATCTCTGTGAGTTCAAGGCCAGCCTGGTCTCCAGAGCGAGTGCCAGGATAGGCTCCAAAGCTACACAGAGAAACCCTGTCTCGAAAAAACCAAAAAAAAAGAAAAAAAAAAAAAAAAAAAAAACCTACAGAGGGAGAGAAAGGTAGTCTTCTGCATAGAGAAGATTGCAAACTCCAACTCCAGCCATATCATCCTTAAAAGAACACCCAGAATGTCTATCATATATATATGTGTGTGTGTGTGTGTGTGTGTGTGTGTGTGTGTGTGTGTGTGTCTGTCTGTCTGTCTGTCTGTCTGTCTGTCTGTCCTTATATATTAAGGGCCTAAGTTTAATCCACGTGGAAAGAGGAAAACAAAACAAAACAAAACACTTAACTATTGTCTTATGTTTTCTATTGCTGTGATAAAAAACACCATGACCAGAAGAAACTTGGGGAGGAAAGGGTTTATTTCATCTTACACTTCCCAATCATAGTTCATCATTGAAGGAAGTCTGGGCAAGAACTCAAGGCAGGAATCTGGAAGCAGAGGCTGATGGAGAAGCCATTGAAGAATGCTTCTTATTGGCCTGCTCTCTTATGGCTTGCTCAGCCTGCTCTCTTATAGCACCCAGGACCACCTGCCCAGGGGTGGTACCATCCAAGATGATCTGAGCCCACCCACATTGATCATCAATCAAGGAAAGGTACCATAGGCCAATCTGGTGGAAGCATTTTCTCAATTGAGGTTCCCTCTTCCAGAAAGACTCTAGCTTGTATCAAGATGACATAAAACTATCCAGCACACCAATCCACAGCCAAACAGTTGGACATTTGTGGCCAGACTGAAGGCAGCCAGACACAAGAGGATTCAACCACTTCTGTAGAGGTGTGACATAAACTTCCATCTAACAGAGGGACTAACGCTGAATAGAGATCAGGCCTCCAAATACATACTCTCTGAAGGCAAAGACTGTCACTTTCAGATGTCAGAAGACATCAGAGTGCTTATTACCCACAGTGCTTACGCACATTCATGATGTGAAAGCCCCTCGCCTCACAGATTCAGATCTCCTTACACTGCTAGACCCTGTTAGTAAAAGTAATTGGGGCAAGTCTTTCCAGCTAAGAACAGTGACTCAGGATGAGTCAGGTCTTCCTCAAATGGCGACAACACAATTCATGACAGACTAGGGCCATTATGCTAATCCAACCACCCACTACAGTTTATAGGGGAGGACCTACAAAGCCATCTGAAAGAAATACCATGCACATTAGTAATTCTAAGTGTTCTAATAGCCATATTTAAAATAATAAATTCAGTTAATTTTGATACTACATTTTTTTGAATTTAGTATAGCTAAAGTAGACATTACAAGATGGAATGAGCCAGGCGTTGGTGGCATACGCCTTTAATCCCAACACTCGGGAGGCAGAGGAAGGCAGATCTCTGTGAGTTCAAGGCCAGCCTGGTCTACAGTGCGAGTGCCAGGATAGGCTCCAAAGCCACAGAGAAACCCTGTCTCAAAAAAAAAAAAAAAAAAAAAAAAAAAAAAAAAAAAGAGGAATGAATTATTGGGATGTTTTGCTTCCTTTTTATATTATCTTTATTTTACATTCAGTAGCATTTTCTAGTTCAACCATTAAATGTGTTTATAGCTCACAATATTTCCCATGGAATAAAACAGATTCACATGTATAAGCTACTTTGAGTATATCAATTTTTAAAGTAAATGACCATAGTATCTATTTCTTAGTTAAATTTAAATAAAAAGAAATAAAATGGAAATTCAGTCCCACTAGCCAAATTTCAAGTGCTCTATAGCCACACATTAGTGGCTGCTTTACTATATACCTCTACAAAACAAGAAATGCACTCTTTTAATTGGTCTAAATCTCAAATTGTCTAATTCAGGGCTAGCAGTAATACAAGCTTTCAATAAGTCATAGTAACAGAAAAATTTGGAATTTCAAATATCATTAAGTTCAATAGCCCAATTTCCTTGGTTTAGAAAGTTAAAAAAAAATAAAAAGGAACAAGAGAAGGTATGGACTTGAAAAGGATCACAAACCTAAACTCATCATTAGTGCATAAGTGAACAAATTTTTAAGTGATATTTTTATTTATATTGCATTTTGCAATGCTGAAGCTCAAACGCAGAGTCTTGTGCAAGCACTGTATCATAATCAAATTATGTAGGTTGGTCCTATGTCTCCTGCTACATAGCTGAATCTCAAGATAATTTTGTTATTCTTATGTCACATATACACTTCAGGAGAAAAAAACACCAAATTTGTTTGGACAACTGACAAATGCTCTGGTCAAAGGAAAGCAACATATATCCCAAATGTAATGATTCCCACTTACACTGTGGTTTGAGGCCTGGGTGGTTGAAGTGCCTCTTACCTCAGCCTGTCTGTCACTGTCTCCTCTTCTGGGAGTCACCTGACTGCACACACAGACTACCCACCCCCAGAGCATCCGGCCACATTTCTCTCTCTGCAGCTGTCATGTCCCAGTTGTCGGCCACACTTTGTTCAAGGTTGTGCTTCAGAAGCTCCTTCTATTTGCAAACCAAAGTGCTTAGTAGAAATGGCATCAGAGCACTAAAAGAGCTGCCGCCCCAGCCTCGAATACCTTGGGCCCTGTGAGGAGGGTGAGAAAGAGGATGTATACACGGCATGGTTTGGGTGTGGTGTCATCTGCCAGTTCCTTGTGTGAATTCGGAAAGTCCTTGGTTTTCTTGTTATTAAAGTGGGAATAAAAGGAACAGCTACCTCTGTAAGATTTAAATGTGATAATGAGTACAGAACACTGCCTGACAAAAGCCTGATTAAACATGGTTTGCATCACCTGATATAGTTTCCAAAGGTCTGAAGGCTCTCTGCAGAGAAGCGCCATGTTTGCCTGGTCTGTCACTCAACATGTAGCTGTCAAATGCTGGAAACAGAAGGTGCAACATAAATACAAATCTAACAGCTATGAGAGATCACGCGTGAGAACGCCTAGTGAAGTAAGTCACTGGAAAGGGAAAGGACAAAGGAGAGGATTGCTTTCAGTGTTTGCCTGGTTGATGTCCCACATTCAAAATGAAACTCTAAACTCAATAAATGGTGAAGCCCGGGGGCTATGTGAGATAAAGGTATTAGGCACTGGGGTTTAAGGGAAGCAGATACAAGCGGAGCACGGCAATAAATGCAGGGTGTAGATTGACAACTATTTGATTTGGGAAGCTAGATCATGTGTACTCCCCAATAGATCTCCTCCCGTTTCATGTTCCTAAGAGACCCCCTCTACCAACACTTGTACTGGAGTGTATAGCGGGAAGGAAATAACTAAGCTTCTTTCACAATGTTTTCATACAGCAGGCTGCAACAGGTATAGCTGGGGCAGAGCTACCTTTAACCAAGTCCCTTCTTAGGAGTGAGCTCTGTCCCTTCTGGGTTAAGGCAATGTCATAAGCATTAAGAAAAGCACTCTAAGCACCGAGCCCTTAGTGATGTTGTCATGGTATCTCTGACACGAAGAATGTCCAAATCTTTTTTTTTTTTTTTTTTTTTTTAGGTTTCTCTGTGTAGCTTTGGAGCCTATCCTGGCACTCGCTCTGGAGACCAGGCTGGCCTCGAACTCACAGAGATCTGCCTGCCTCTGCCTCCCGAGTGTTGGGATTAAAGGCGTGTGCCACCAACGCCCGGCTAAGAATGTCCAAATCTTTTAGATGGTGCATTCTACTCTTGAGACACAGAGAGCAGCCATTCATAACGTTATTTCTATAGAAAGAGAAATAAGTTTGGACATGTTCAGCAACCCTTTAAAGGTCACAGTTTATGGGAAAGTGGCTCTCTAATTTACAAGGTGGGAGACCTTGAGCAAGACAGAAAATTTCTGCGCCTCTGTATTTTCATCTGTAAAATGGAGATAATAATATACTTGCCCCACAGTATAAATAACAACAACTCACAAATAATAAGCCTGGCAATTCTAAACATGTAGCTTGTGTTAATTCACGGAGCCTCTCCCACAATCTCATGAATTAAAGTGCTACACTTTCCTCTTTGAAGATAAGGAACATGAGGATTCTGCTCTACCCTCATATAACTGAAGTAGTAATATGTGAATCCAGGATCCAAGCCCATCTCCACTGCACAGCCTTTTTCTATGGATATCTGCTAACTGTAGCTACTAACACAGAAGGCACAGTCTCTTGGTGTTTAGTTCTCCTTACTGCTATGAGTTCAGCTGGTGGTGCAATGCTGGTCTAATAGGTGTAAGACCCTAGGTTCAGTCTCCACCACTGCAAATAAATAATTCATAAGTATCCCTGGAGGTCCTGCTCTTCTCATACTTAGGCCTCCTCACACCTACCATTCTCAAATTGCTTCATTACTAACAGAATGCTGCAACAATATAAAAACGTAAGAGATAGGGGTTAGAATATTCCCTGTGGCAATGACTCAGACTCATAAGTGTGAATTCATGTTTATCTTCATGTAGATGGACGTTTACCACTGTAAATGTTCATTGTTCATTGATATGCACAGACTCATAGTATGCACGTGTCTCTCCTTGGACTGTCAGCTAACAATGCCTAAAAACAATACGCCCAAGAAGCAACTAGTATTCCGGTCTTGGCTTCTAATTCCCTTCCCCAGTAAAAAGAGCCAAAGCTCCTTATGGAGGTGGCTGGTTTTGTTGAGGACAGTGGTGAAAAGTCAAGCTTCAGTTAGCATGTAGCCAGGAAAAGAAGTGTGGACAGATAAGTGCCATCACACAAAGTGGGGTGTGTTCAAGGGTGCATCCATGAGCTAAGTGAAAGTGCTCTGAGTGGCCAAGGCAGGGGAAATTTGAGCAACACAACCAAGTATAAGATACATATTCATGAATTGACATTAACTTAAATGAATAAGTGAATCAATAGATGGGGAAAGAGAAGCAATATCTTCTAGGCAGAGGGTGGAATGTAACTTGTCACTCTTTAGCTGTGACCTATCTGTCCATGACTTCTAGACATACATGATGAAAGAGAGAAGACAGTGCAGTGTTAACAGCAGAGAGAAGTGACAACAGTGCTTCAAATCCTGTGGGTATCAAAGTCAAGAACACTTCTGAAGTCATGCTGATACCTGTGTTCCTAAGTACAACATGATGAAAATGATCCTCTGCCTTTAGACACTTACACCCTAAAATTCATAGCCCTGACTGGTGAGCATTCTGTATTATACCAGAGTGATGATCTTCAGAACAGTTAAAGACATCAAAACTAAGGGACATCTGAGAAACAGTCATGGGTAAGAAGAGTCTGAGGAGCTGTGGGGACTGAACTGAATGTGATATCCTGTGTGGGACCCTGGAGTGAGAATGAGATTGGGAAAAGCAAGAGAGTCTGAATGAATCATATGCTGTAGCTAATAACTATGTGTTTGTATTAATTCATTAGATATGATAAATATGCCCTGATACAGCAGAAATTGGTCACAAGCACATGGGACTGCTATCCTACATTTGCAATAATTCTAGAGATCTCTATCTTTTAAAATGACTTGTTTAAAAACAACTTGCCTACCATTTCTTAAGACATCCAAATATAAGAACTACAGTATCAGAAATTAAAGGTGGAAGTAACTAATCTCCAGGATTAAAGTAGAGATTGAAAAACACACTCAATAAAATAACCAATAGTCCAGCTCTTGGTTCTGCTATCTATTCAAAACATGATCATTTTAAAAACTTGGTGGAGACTCAATCCTGTCTGCCTCTGTACAAAACTATATGGCAGGAATGAGAAATGATAGCCCAATGTGTGCTCCGAGTTAATAGACCTCACCTAACTTCAGTCACAAAGTGCATCTTCCAACTAGCTGCTTCAGAACTATGAAGAGACACTAAGACCTTTTCAGAGATACCGATGTCAAAATTGCTTTCATAGTGATTCTAACATGTTGATCTTTTGTCATTCTGAGGCTCTCAGGATATGGTGGAGCTTCCAGAGACTGCAGGCCATGCAATATTATAATAAGTTAACACAAAATGTCCACAAAAGACCATTGCTTGCTGGGAAGTCTTTTGCTTACCACCAGCTTGTTTGAGATCACAAAAGTTTACTTAGGCTAATAATATATACAATTGTTATTTTAAATGAATTGATGAATTTTTTAAAAATCTCTACATGGTAAGCACTGATCGATATAACATACATAAACCAAAATTCTTCGAGGTCATTAGTCATTTTTGAGAGTATGAAGTTTGAGAATCAAAATGATTGCAAATCCATGTTCTAATTACAGAAATCAGGCTTTTCTTTCGGAGAGGGGGAATGGTTCTCATTCTAGATCACTTTGTATCTTAACCCATCCTGTGTGTAGAGAATTCCATGCCCATCACATCTAAGTGAAAGTGCATTCCAGCCTCCCCTGCAGCTTAGGTAGAGAAGCAACCTTAGGCTTATCAGTCACCACCAATTCTGCGATGGCAGGAGGGGTGGCAAAAATATCACCTCTCAGAGCAAAGGCTCTGGAGGCACCATCATCGTCCACTGTGAGTACCACCCATGGTACAAGCTGCAGCTTGGAGTTCTGTGTTTGGGAGTGGAGGAATCTGTCCTTACAACATCTGCAAACAGGATTTTGGATATTGTTCATAGCTCTTCGTCCCACCCCTGGCTCTCCTCTTCAGACCCCCACTCTAATATTCTTAAATTAAATTCATCCAAAGATGCTCGATTGTTGCAACTAAGAACTCTGACCGATTCTACAAACAGCTATAATTATAGATCTTAATCCCGATTCTGCCAATGAACCTTTCTGCAAATCCATAAATATAAACCATTAATTTTAAAAAGAGAAAACAAAGTAAACTTAGTTTGACCTTTAGCCCTTTATCTGCCATCAAAAATTAAAAAAAAAAACCTGCTTAAGCAAATGAGAACATTTACATTTTCAGAGTTAAAAAAAAAAAATTGCTGGTGTTCTACTCCAGCAGTGAACTTTTACCCAGACTTTGGAACTAGGATCCAACTTTCAAGCAGTAGAGTGTAAGATTTCCGTTGTTACTTCTCAGCTATGCAGTTTCTATAAACGAGTAAGGGGCTCTGAGAGTAGCTGGTGACGCCATGCCATGTGCTTAGTTCGTTAGAAGTCATTTCAAGCAACTCCATCCTTCCTGAGCCAATCAAAACAGAAATGTTTGAGAGAATCTCGTTATATAGAGTGTTTAAGAGTGCCATGAGAGCCATGCTAGATTTCAAATGTAGCAAATTCTCTCGAAGGATCCAGGACCTGGCTCCTATTAGGTTTCCCTCTTGTTGTTTAATGTGATGTATACAATATAGTACCACTCCATTTGAGCTGCTTGGCCGGGAATGGTTCTGCTTTCTATAACTTTGCAAGTATATTTAATTTTTTTTAAATTCAAATTACCTTCCTGCTAGACATCAAGGGTGATGAAGAGTGTGCAGCCTGATTAGGCCCTTTAGATCTTTCCATTTTGTCCTAACTCACATTGTTAGGGGCTTAAATTAATTTTGACTGGAAACAGCATCCTCTTTTTGGAAGTAGAAATACTGCTTGAAACTGAAATACTACTGAAGATTAAAGATTATTTGAAGTCTTGAAATAATTCAGAAAGAAAAAAAACAAACAAACATAACCAGGGAAGCAAACGTTGCTTTTTTTTTTTTTTCCATTTTGTGCACTTTGATTGTTGGGTTTGAGGTTGTGGTGGGGATGTCTTCTGCATTCTCAGAAGACAGGCTTGGGTACAGTACACAACACAACAGATAGATGCAAACCAACTAAGCTGAGAACAGGTTGACATGTTGAAAAGCAGGCTTTTATAATGACCAGTGATAACCTGCTTCTTGCAGACTTAAATTATGGGTGCATCTTACTAAACTGCAGAGCTCCGAGCACGCTGTGGCTTATCTGGATGTGGTACTTGACACTGCACAGGCATAAAATAGTGTGTCTTCACTTCCTGTCTCTCAACCAGGATGTCTGTCTGCCTTTCTTCTCGGCCTGCTAAGAGGAGGAAATGGTAAAACTGTTTTTGATCTGTTCCCATTACTTTCATGAGCGTTGTGCAGTTTGACCTAGGCAGCATCACATACATATGATCAGTTATATAAACCCTCAGAATAGGCCAATTTTATTTAGTATTTAATTATCTCACTCCTCTAACTCGAGTTCTCATCGTATTAGCCCGCTGTAAGCAGGCTGCTCCATCAAAGTAAAAATAGGCAGTGCCTCTGAGACCGTCCCCATTACTTATTGACCTATAAAAATCCCCAGTGAGTAGCTGAGCCCTGAGCAAGTGTAAGAGCTTCTAGGCCAGCCATGCATGCTGAATGTGGCACAGGGTATAGCAGTATTCTTCGTTATGTTTTAGAGTTACTAGACTGCCTCCACTGGCAGTGTTTTAGCTGAAGCCAGAAACCCTAGGATGACTACAAGCAAGTATCCCATTCCACAGATGAGAAAGGGAACTAGAAACATGAGCTGCCCATCTGAGGCTTGGGCTCCAGCTAGAGTTGAAGATGGCAGGCCCTTAAGGGTTACACCCAAAGAAGGGCTAAGCAGAGGTAAAACGTGGGCTGCTTCCCTCCCCGACTCTCCTCTTCTGAATCATAACAGGAGGTCCTCTGACACATCAGCCACAGGCAGAGGGGAAAAGGAAGGCACAATTTGTCAGCAGATGGCAAGCATGGGGAAAAAGTGTGGCTGTCTCACATGCAGCTGCATGTAAAACCAGAAGGCCTGAGACTTGGCCCTTTAGCGAGCAAATATTCTCTTCTGGCTAGGTCAAGCAAGCTTACTGCCCTCTCCTGTCTGAGATCGCCTGAGTTTGTGGGAGAGGATTCGGCAAGTCAGGGATGATCGATTGACCTTTGAACTAGTCATATTAAGCATAAAATAGGATTGCAAACCAGAGGCCAAGGGAGCCTACTTGTTCTTAAGAACCAGCATTTCCAAACTAAGACTAGATAAATAAAAATTCAAAGGAATGACACATTTGTAATAAAATGAGAAAAGTCTGCCGTACTTTCTCACACTAGATAAAAATGTGTATGCCATTTTATTAATTCTTGGAGCATAGATTTAAAGTAGTCTCCTTTAGGGAAATCCAGGCTCACTAACCTGTCTGGGGCCTAGAGCCAGTCAATGGGGGCAGATTTTTAGTTCAGGCTATCAATCTCATGTCCTTATTACTCCGTAGTACACACTAACTGTAGGTCATGTGTTCTCACGTTTTCCTTCTCATTGTGTCCTATCTCCAAACTCATTATATAAGAGACTTGCATTACTGCAGAGAAACCTACTTAATTGGCCTGGCTGTCGGGTGGAAGGGGAAGGAAGCAGGTTAGATGTTATAGTGCTCAGCCTTCATGAGAAGATGCTCCTGGAAGAGACTCTGCCTTTCATGTGTGCTCTGTAATTACTCTGGATGTTTATGGGACTGCAATGATAGGATGCAGCAAAAGCTTTCCCTCTGATCTTCCCCCTTCCGTTCCCATCCTAAGTGTGGCATCCTCTGACAGGTTTTTTTTCTTCAGTGATGCTCCCTTTTCTTTATAGCACTTTTTAAAAATCACAATTAGTAATCACACATATAGTTCATTATGGTCTGTCATCCCTTGGAGACTGTAAACTCCCCAAAGGGAGTCCCACATAAGTATATGACTATTTAACTCAGCAGTTTCCCAAGCACATACCATGGTGCCTGAAATAAAATAGCAACTCAGCAAATGCTCATTGGATGGATTGATGGGTGGTTGGGTGGGTGGGTGGATGTATGCTGGATGGGCAGATCACTTCTAGAAGTTCCCAAAGGGCTGGAAGGACCACATTTTAGATCAGAGTAAGTCAATCACCACTTCCTAAAAATAGAGATGACATTTGAGAGTCTCCCAATGACAAAACTGAGACTGGCCTGTTGGGACAGAGAGAGATGGGGAGTAGCATCTCCAAAGTATTTCCCAAGCACAAAGCAATGTCACACATGTGCACTGCCTTAACACAAAGAGCAGGGCAGGAGAAAGAAATGATCCATGTTTTACAAATAAAAATGTGAGACATGGGTTGGTGAGGTTGCCTGAGATTATATACAAATGACAGAAGGGCTAAGAAGATAATGGCTTAGTCTGGCTAATGTGCTTAAGAACTAGAACCTGAGTTTGATGCCCAGAAGCCCCCACCCCCAAAGCCCAGTATAATGACATGCACTTATAATCCCAGTGCTTTGGGAGGCAAGCTGATCATGGGGCTCCCTGGTCAGCCACTGAGTCTACTTGACAAGTTACTGATGGGGGAAGTGCTTCTGTATATGTGTTTGTCTTATTGGATGATAAATAAAGTACTGTTTGGCCAATGAGACAGCCAAAGGCGGGACTAGGAGTCAAGGAGGATTCTGGGAAATGTAGTAAAGAAGTGGTGATCCAGGCAGGAAGTGACATAGCAGGGAGACCCATATATAAACAAGGACAAGAAGGAAGTGGTCCATTTTCTCTTGTTCTTCCTTCTGGTCTCTGCTTGAGAGTCACCATGTGAGCCCAGGAAGACAGGCATCCAATAAGATAAGTCTTGTAAAATATATAGATTTATGATATTTAAGACTGAGCTAGCAGATGAGAAATCCTAGTCATTGGCCAAGCAGCATTTGTACCTAATAAGTCTCTCTGTGTTACTTGGGACCTTAACTTGGTGGCGGGTGGATCTTGGGCGGACTGGTAAGTGCTGGACTCTGGTGGCTTTGGAGTAAAGACTTATTGTTATACATGGCTGCAGGGCTTGGGCGGCTCGGAGTAAAGATTTATTGTTACAAGTTACAGGTTAGTGAGAGGTACTATCTCCAAAAAAGTGGATAGCACCTGAGAACATCACTCAAGATTACCTTCTGGTCTCCACATGCAAACATAATGCACATGCACTACAACACACACATGCGCCTGAACACAGCACTTGTGCTTTCTCTCTCTCTCTCTCTCTCTCTCTCTCTCTCTCTCTCTCTCTCTCTCTCTCACACACACACACACACACACACACACACACACCAAACAAACAAGACCAAACAAGACAGTACCAGGATACGGAAGTCAGGTATCAAAGGTATCAAAGGTATCAAAGGTCATGCTTTTTTAAAAATCACTTTTAGAAGAGTATTCTTTTTTACTAACCATAAAATGTGCTTATATTTTAAGTATACAGCTGATAAAATTTAAAGACATGTATACACCACAATCATCGCCCAGATTAAGAAGTAAGATATTTTGAGGCTTCTTCTCTTGAAGCTTCCCTTGTGTTCTTTCCCCAATCATTATCCTCAAGGCAGCCACTATTTTGAGTTCTGTCACCATAGGCTCCTGTTTTAGACTTTGCATCAATGGAGTTGGACTGTATGTCCTGTTTTTGATGTTGAACTCTGTGAAATTCACCCATACCATTGTGGTAATTGATCCTTTTTCATCTCTATGTTACAGTCCCATTAAACATCAAATCATGTTCAATTTATTCTACTGTGGATGGATATTTCATTATTTCTAGTTTTATTAATAGTGTTACACACATTCTTCAGCATTTATTTTGGTGACAGCAGGTACAAAACACCCATTTCTGGATAGTGAGATTGCTGGTTAGAGCTCTACGTTGTCTGGATTTAGACCCTACTGCCAGTTTTATGAGTTTACACTCTTCTTCGAAGTGCAGAGAATGCTCACTGTTCCACATCCTTGCCAACTGTGGTCTCATCATTCATCCTCATTGCAGGACATAGGCCCTGGTTTTATAGACTTACTCTTTGGTGTCTTAGTAGGTATCACGAGTCCTCAGAAAAAAGGAAAAAGCAAGAGTTGTTTTCTGGCTTCTGGATAAAGCTGCCACAATCCCACCCCTTGGTTTCTGGCTCAAGAAAATGAGGTTCTCATGTCTGGACATATTTTAAGTTGAAGCATTAGAGCCTCCACCAAAGGGTAGAACAAGCCAACAGTGGGCTCACATGTGTCATCAAGGCCAATGGTTCACTCAGAGATGAACAGACCAGAATGGTCTTCCACCAAAGGGTAGAACAAACTATTGATAAACTCACATGTGTCATCAAGGCTAATGGTCCACTCAGAGATGAACAGACCAGAATGGTGAAGAAGGACTTGTCCTTCTGGTAGAGACACCAAAACCTCCAGGAAAGAGATTTCCTTGTCAACAGAGGAGGTCAGGTGAAGCAGTGGCTGCCTCACATAGAAGATGAGCTATTAGACCATAGCCATTCAGGTCCACTTTTGAGTGATTACTCCATGCTAGCTGGACAGGCTGAGTCATGCTTTATAGAATACAGATGTTAGGATGGCTGTGTTGCAAATAACAGAATCTAAAAACACGTCACTAAGTTAATTAACAAGGATTCATTCACTTGAAGAATAACCATTTCTTTGGAGATTTTCCTTTTCTTCACGTATGTGCTAATATGTTGACCTATAAGGCAAATGCAACCTGGTGACATGGTGAGTTTGACCCACCCAATAGATCAAGCAATTTGGAACTATCATACCAACATTTGAGTTTCTGAGTTTCTCTCTACAAATCAATGGATTATCAAGGCTGGACCAGAATTACACATGGCTAGGATCTGCTGGAACAAGATATTTGGAAGCCCCATTGGTCTGTTGCTCATGCTCAGCCAATTTTCCTACCTGTCTTTTCCAGACATGAATACATGACCCTCAGATTAAATTGATGTGGGCGATAGTGGTGGAGGTGGTGCATATGATCATGAACTAAAGATTCAACATCACCTAACAAATAGACTCAACTCTAACAAGTCCTATGATTTGTATCAATTCATTTCTGTAACATCCACTGATGAACCACTGAGAGTAAAATATTCTTGAAAAGATAACAAAATAGATTCCTGATTATAAATACGATGAAAGGAGAAATTAACATATCTGCAGAGCTGTCTATGAATCCCAAATACTTTATCCCTGTTTTTGTTCCCGAGTTTATTCTTCCCCCAAACTATGACAGAAAAGTCATAATTCATTTTTTAAAAGAAGATTTATTTTTGATTAAGTGATTTCATGATGTAACATGGTTTTAAACAAAAATAGAGATCAGTATGAAAATAAAACAAATTGTACACATTAAAATATCTTTCCGTCAAAGCATTTCATAATCATAAAAAATACAACACAAGAGTCAGGGGCTCAGGTGAAGATAAGAATACAGGTTTCCCAGAAAATGAACAACTGGTCCACAATTCAATCCTAAGCTTTGTGTAATAGCACTCATGAAGCCTTTCTAGGATGGCTACCAGCAACCTATATTATGTGCCTTAAAAATGTAAATATAAGGTAAGACGAGGGCTGTATAATCCTAATTCTAATATCAAATACTTCCCATTATTATTCTCTATTAAAAGTTACACTGAATAAATACAAAGCTTAACTCAACTCACCAAACCAGGAGTGTAACTATTAACCACTACTTATGGTATAGTAGACGTGATGATGAGTGGGGTTGGTGAAGACAAGTGGAAAGGCTTAAAAAAATACACCACCTGTGCTCTACTGAAATCTTAGAAATAAAATGTTTTTACAGAGCCTTAATATTAAAAAGTAAGATTATTATAAAATTAGATTAATACTTTCAGTAAGAGGCCAGAGAGATGTGTGTATTTTTATCATTTATTTTGGAATGCCTGCATCCCTATTATAAAAACATGTAATCTTATGCACTTTCCAGTGTGCTAACAGCCCCCATATTTTACTTATGTTATTACATAAAGAAAAAATAAGCTGTAATTATATCTTTTAGGGCATTAAAGTACTAAGAGAACATTCTGTTCTGTGTGTTTCCTGGTTCACCCTTCCAAGGTGTTTCTTGAACATTACCCATCCCTTTTACAGAAGGTGATAATTACCAAAATTTACTGATGATTTCTTGCCTACACCAGTAATAGCTGATTCAGTTTGAATCATACAGAATACCTATCAACATTCCTCGGGTTGTAATATCTTACAGGGAAATTGGATTTGAAGATATCACCTGCCCAAGGCTACCAGACATAAAAAGCATATACAGCTAGAGCCATCCTGTTCTGCTGAGCTATTCAATCACAAAATCAGAATAAAATAGCTTGGACATCAAAATCGAAGCAAATGTCTCTGCTGTTTTGATTAACTTCTCCAACAGGAAGCATTCATTAGGTCTCCTTTTGCAATTCAGTAACCTCACACTAAGGTTTGCTTTCCGATTAATAGGGAATGTTTAAATCAACATTAGATAGCTGATTTGAGAATGTCTCAAAAGTTATGCTAGTGTCAGCTGTAAAAACAAATTAAGATGGGAAGGTGGTGGCAAATGACTTTAATCCCAGCACTCAGGAGGCAGAGGCAGATGGATCTCTGTGAGTTAGAGACCAGCCTGGTCTACAAGAACTAGTTCCAGGACAGGCTCCAAAGCTATACAGAGAAATCCTGTCTCGGAAAAAAACAAACAAACAAAAAAAAATAAGCATAACAAAATAAAAGCACTTTTTATTTCAGACAGTGTCTGATAATAGTAACAATAGCTTTCAAGTTAAAAAAAAACTGTAATAATTTAATGCAAATTGTTGAACTTCCTGATCAAGCTATGGTTAGCCTTAATACTTTGAGACTAAGAGACATTTTGCAATACAGGAAATCCTAGCCTACTGAAATCATACAACAAGAGTATTTCCCACCAGGTAGATAGCCAATCAGTGACTTCACTAAACATGAAGGCATTGTTCTCAAAATTCAGAAACCAAAATGGAACACGTTCCTACCCCGACTAGCAAGCTTGGAGTCCTGTTTCATTGTTCCCTTGGCTATTCTGTGATCTTAAATATGCCTTCACTCCTAACCCTGATTGCTCTGATAGAGCCAAACACATTCATTATATCCCTAATGCCACTTCCTTGGAATGTACTTGCTACTCCTGAATCTTGAAAGCAGTTAGCAGTAGATTACCAGGCTGTACAACTGCCAGGCATCTCTTTTCTGCTTTTTGTTTTTAATCACCCTTTTAATGGTAGTGGGTTGACCTTGAGCGACAGCTCAGAAACCTTGAATGTCTCTGGCATTCCTTTGCTTCTGTGCTAGACAAAATATCTGGAAATGCCACAGAACTAACTACAAAAGCATATAAATTCTGCTGACTAGAATTTGCTGACAAGGGACATTCCCATTAATTTAAAGTCAAGTCACATGGAAGTAAGATGGCTGATGGCTGATTGAGAACACCACTCACCAACAGCTGATCTGAATCTCAACTGCAGTTGGGGGCTTAGCTTGTATTCTTCAACTGCATGTTGCTTCTTATGTGGGGTTAGTGATGCCTTTTAATGATAGAACAGCCTCACTTCCTGCCCCTGGGATTTCCTGAATGAAGTTAAGTTGAATGAAATTCTAGACTCTTCATAAGTTATGCTTCTGGTTAGAAGTAGCCTTGTGCAAAAGGCAGAAAAAAGTCATTTGAATGAGTATAAGGAAGACAGGAAGGAAAACAGGAGCTGTTGCTGGTCCCTTCCTCCATATCACTGGGATTCGGCTACCTGGCTTCTGAAGACTCAGGTTAATAAAAAATTAATAATGGAGGCCAGGGCTCTGGTTGGTGCCTTTTCCATACTCTTGCTTCTACATAATCCCCAAGAAAGCCAAACTCCCGGGTTGTGCAAAGCCTCCAAACATAATCTGATTTATCTTCAGTTCCCCCCACCAGCAGTAACTGTAAACACCGAATTCATGAGGAGCCTTTTCCATGAATGCATTCCTTCATCTATGGCCTTTGCAGGAGTGTTACATTTTAAGTGTGTTTAAGAAAGTGAAGGTTAGGGAAAGTAGAGCATCTGAAAGTGGGGTATATCAGTACACACTTTAGCCTTCATATTTCCGGAGATGGAACAGGATCATGACAACAGAGTAAGTAGGGAGCCTCATCCCACAGCTCTCATGAAATCAGCCTGATACCAAGGGGAGCTTGATTATTCTTCTGAACCAAGCACTGAGGACCCCTATCGAGTGCACTTGAAAGCACTGTGTGAACACCCCAGCACTGTGCAAACATACCCTACGGTCACCACCTTCAGGGCATTTTCATCATGGTGGCAGTGGATAGGCCTCAGGCCCCTTTCTTCATTAAGACTAGAGTTTAATTCAATGAGAATGTCTGGAGGAGCTACACTTTGATTTTGCAAAATGTATTCCCTTTCTAGTTCAATTGTGTCTTTTATATTTATTTATTACAGAGTGACCACTAAAGTATAAATGCAACACATACTAGAAAACTATAACTTCCATTCATAAGAAAAATGTGATCCCATCTGTGTTTTGGGCTCAGGAACTGTGATATTTTACACTGAAGATGGAACGTATGTGTAGTGCAGGGACTGAAGGAAGTCTTTGAGAATTTGGAAACCACTAACTTACTCTTTCACAGCTCAGCCCCCACCTACAGTCTTCAAACCTTCATTGTATGGATGCATTTTGGGTCTCAAGACTTACCAGCATTGATATTCTATGACACCCTTGTTGTTACCAAGAGAAATAGCACATATATGATGACATCTTTCAGCTACATAGTTTCACATACATGAAGCTGTAACCAAGCTTCTTGGGTGAATAGGCTATTCTCTCTTCATTCATGAACTGTTGAACTTTATCTTGGATTTAAAATGGTTTTGGAAAAAAATAAATAAAATGGTTTTGGAAACTTGATGCCCCCTCTGGTAGACTATGAGCATCTTTCTGAAGGCCAGATTTAGAATCTTGTAGCTCCATCAGCAAATACAGTGACTGGCATGGAGGGAATGCCAACAGTATGCCTGTGCTCTGAAAGACTCATGGGGTATCAAAATTGTTTTTTATATCAATAGTAGCATCATTTATAAATCTCTTAAAACAAAAGCAAAGAGCTAAGTTATCAGGATTCACAGTCCAGAAGAACATCTTTATGGATATTTCTAGTTGTGGAGTACAATAACATCTAATTTATTCTGTGGATGTGTTGTTTAACTTTTATAGAGCTATTATTTTCTGCTTCATATTTTACCCATAAAGAATAATAGATAGGTTATCATGGTTTCTGATATGCTAGCTACAATTTTGATAATTCCCAATTCTCAGAACAGTGACAACTAGACTAAATCCTCTACTTTAAGAATGTCCGGACACATTTAAAACAGTTATTTGAGAAGTTGGCTGCCTTAGCATCAACAAGAATATAGATTAATTAGAAATAAAGGGGTACATTTTATTTCAAATATCTTCTGCTAGTAATATGGCATGCGGTGGGTGGCATAGTGTCTCAAACCAAATGAACACTCACATGGTCTATAAATGTACTTCTGAAAGAAAGGCAGCTTTCTCTTAACGAGCTCCTGTGACAACTGTTAGGGAATGCTCTGATGCATCCAGGGGTGATTTTTTTCTTTTGTTTTTTCCAGGCAGGGTTTCTCTGTATGGCTTTGGAGCCTGTCCTGGAACTTGTTCTGTAGACTAGGCTGGTCTCAAACTCACAGAGATCCGCCTGCATCTGCCTCCTGAGTGCCAAAGGGTGATTTTAAAAGTGTGTTAATGTGCTCTGTTTTCCTTAGGATGAAAAAACACAAACAAGTAAAAGAAGTTTGCAAAAATTAAATATATACTTGTATTCATGACAAATAAGTACAAACTAATAATTCCAGTCAAAAAGTTGTAGTCGTTCTTTTTTTTTTTCTGGCCCAATTATGGTATACAAATAAATATTCTGTATATCTTTTCTAAATTTCTATAGTTTCTTTTTTTTCTCCTGGAACATTTTCTCATATCCAGTACTTATCTTTAACACAGTAACACAACATGAGAGTCATTCCTCTTGAGGGTCCCAACAGTAAACACAGCTTAATTAGCAGGAGAGTAACGGTTCGTACAAAACACCTAAGAGTACTGTGTCCCTATGAAATGTAAAGTCACCCACATCCCACACAGGAAGTCCATGATACTCCTAAACAAGATTCTCAAAGCAATATGCAGATAACGGCTGGAACACCCCCACACACACACACACACACTGGCAAACTAAATGTTAATCCAATGGTTTTCCCACCCTCAACTCCATTTCACCGTATTGTGTGTCTGGTTAGTTATATCATAAATCAAGGAGCAAACAATGGCATGGGACAGTCCCCAAAGCAATTAAAATGAAGGATATCCTCTCATCAAATTAAGAAGTCTTGTCAGTGATGCCATGCAGTTTTTGAGAGACCATAGAAAATATTTTCTTGATATTAATAAGAAAATTATGCATCAGTGAAAATGCAGGCTTAGAAATATAGTACTGGAGGGTTTCAATTCATGGTATCTTCACTGATGAGGGAAAGCAGAATTCTTACTACTAAGAGACACGATCTCTTCAGCACTGCTGATGGCTCCCTAACCAAGCTTAGTGTTTGATGGTGCTGTACAAATAAAAAGCGGTGTGTGTAGGGGGAGTACGAAAGATCTGTAATAAATGCCATCCTGTAAAGTATTTGATGGATGGAAGAGAATCTAATGCATTTTAAATAAATGCACATCATACTATCACATATTGTGAGTCTTAGAAAATTATTACTTAGATGCACAGTCCTTGCAGTGGTTGACATGGCACTGTGAAGGAAGTTTGATTTAGAAGCTACTTCTATTGTACTGGTCAAGTGATGGAGCTGCTGTTAGTCATATTGTAATGTCCCTTCGACTTTGGTACGTTCAGTGCAAAATATTTGGGGGAATTTTTTTAACCTTTATAAAAATAAAAGGCCCTTTAGTTCCTTTGAGCGTGCTTAAAAGGATACAGACTAGCAAGATGCCCGAGTAAGCATGGAACATGAAAATGGAGAGGTGGTACATACAATATGGTACGTAGGTCCTTATATACATTTTAAAGAACAGAAATATAATGAACCTATAAAAATAAACAGAACGCACTGTGTACATTTTCCTGATATGCTGTGATTAATTGCTAGTTATTTTAAAATTGTTTTCATGCATTATAAAGCATAAAATCTGTCATTAGTAATTCATTGAATAACAGTTTGTCTTCAGCCATAATTACACACATACCACTTGCATATACATTGTTACAGACCACCTTATTGCAAATCTTTAAAGTTACCTCATACTGACTTGGTTTCATTTTCACTCTTGTCCTGTGAATGTTGAAACCTCTAGTGCACACCATGCAGGCACTCATAAGCAAGAAATGAATATTCTGTTATAACTTAGGGCTTAAACAAATGTACTTCCGGGAAATAGATATTTTTATGATACTCTTTCACTTGCGCTAATTTAGAGATTGGGTCAAGTGCTGCCAGTTTGGCTTGAACTAGTTTACTGGAGAGTTTCAAGATTCTCTCAAGTCCCTAAAGGTCACCATGGAGTTGATCCTGGGCAAGTTCACCTTAATCTTGAAACGTAACAAATGAGAAAGGTTTGGCAGTCAAGAACTGTTGATTGAAAGACTGTTGGGTTGTTCCACGGGCACCGAGCTCACCCCAATCCTTCCAAGTGGACTCGCAGCCAGTCCCCAAATGAGCGCTGAAGAGCAGCGCTCAGTTTGTTCTAATGGAACCCTGGGCTTGAGACTAGCAACGCTCTGTCACTCTTCAGAGGCCGGCTTCTGAAACTGTCCGTCCACGAAGAGCTGAGCATCATCCTCCCAGGTCACTCAAGTCCAAAGGTACTGGTCTCTTCAACTGCTGTCAAGAGTTTCTCATAAAGCATAGAAAAGGAAGGGTATGGAGGAAGATCCAGGCGGTTAAAGCAAGTGTGGGCTCTGCAAACAGAAGAAGCATGGTGTAGTTTAGCAGGGGGGCTGAGAAAATGAAAGGGCATGTTCATGTGCTCATGTATGCACACATGCCTGATTGTGAGTGTGCATGCATGTGTACCCACAAGAGTGCTTTTCTCTTTCCTATGTAGATTTCTTTGTTACCATTTTCACAGTTATTTTTGGAATAGTGAAGATAGTTCAACTTAAAAATTCAGAGTTGCATTTTTTCTTAGGACACATACAAATTTTCTTTACATGTCACCCTTTAGAAGATATATTCCATGCCTCGTATTACTTGCTGAGTTGTATGAGAATGCAAAAGCCAAGTTTAGTCTTTTTTCTTCCTCTCTGTTCAAAGGCCAAAATAAAGGCTTTGCAAAGTGATTCACTTTGATTCACTTCCAGCACTGCCAGTTGCCTGGATGCCCCTTGGATAGTCTGTGGCTCGGCAGTTTTTCATGTTGTTGGGCAGGAAAGAACAGCAACTGTTTCTGAAAGCCCAGACTGTGGTTCAGGGTTTGGGGAAAGTCCCTGGCTAGACTTGTCTGTGGAAGTCAGTAGACATTGTGAGTGTTTTGAATTCCATGCTATAACCTGCCTTCTCCCTGTTCACAACACAGAAAAATGCCCATTAAATCACAGTTCTGTGCAGCATTCTTTTTAGAAATATCTGCTCTTTTGCCAAGACGGGTATGTGTGTTTTCCTGTTATTTGCACCTGACTCACAATTTAAAAAAAAAGTCTCCAAATAGTACATCTTATCAAGGAGCAGATCTGCACTTTTGACACGGGATAGGAAGTGCCCTGTCCTGAATGCACAACAGTTTGCTTGTGGGCGTTAAGTAGTTAAGACTTAAGAAGGAAACACCAAAAGACCCTGAAGTAACATGAAATTTAAGGAGCCGTGATTATTAGTCAGATATTTGTACAAAAGCAATTTGCAAATTTTATAAATCATTTTTGACTTGTGAGATAAATATAACTGCTATTCCTATAGGCAACACAAAATGAGAGGAAGATTAAAACCTTAGTGTTGGGAGATTTGGGTTTAAGTCCCACTTCTACCATCCACACCAGCTGTGTGATTTGGTGTGTCAGAATTGTCTTCTTAGAATTCTGAGACTCAAACTTACTGCCTGTTCAGGGGGGTTAACAGAATAAGGTAATTTATCTCAGAAGGGTGTGAGGATTCACCGAAATAACAGAAACACGATTCGTAGAAAGGGCTGGCACATAGTGTGTGACCACACAATAGTAGCTGCATTGTTAGATACATTTCCTTGTCACCAAGAGGACTTTACCCTGGTTGCCTTCAATAAATTGCCCAAAGATAACAATGACCCATGAAAAATATGACATAATAAAGGGATAAAAAAAAGCGGGTGTATGTGACCATGACTTACAGAAACAGGGATGTGAGGGCTCTGTTAAAATAACAGTGAAATATTAAGGCTGAGGTTTCCCATTCCTGATAACTCAAACTCTTGGACACATTGGTGGAAATCACCTCATCAATCTTTGCAGGCAAACTCAAAACAAAACAAAACAAAACAAAACACCAAACATCCTAGAATTGTGTTTGTCATAATTCTTCTGCTATCTCCTTATAATGGAGCCCAGACCTGGACCCCAAGGCAAAGATTTTACCTTTGTAAAATGTACCAAAACAGAGTCCTGTGGATGGCTTAAAATCTATCTGGTGTGAAACTCAGAAACAAACAAACAAAAAAAAATAGAACTAGGCTGGGTAGTGGTGGCCCAAGCCTTTAATCCCAGCACCTGGGAGGCAGAGGCAGGTAGATCTCTGTGAGTTTGAAGCCAGCCTGGTCTTCAGAGCAAGTTCCAGGACAGCCAGGGCCGTTACACAGAGAAACTCTGTCTCAAAAAAACCAATAAGAAAATAATAATAAAAGTATATATCTATATGGTTTCATTTTTGTTCCAGTGGGGGTGAGGGGTAAATATAGAAGTGAAATATCTTTTGAACAGAACAACATGCCAGGCTTTGTGTGACAACCAGGGAATATTTATTACCCCATTTGACTGACATATGTAGACAGGTCACTGTTTTGTTTCATTTCTTTGTTTAACAAGTGTACTCTCAGCATTCACTGTTTTGTGATCTTCACCTTTTCCTTTGCCTATCTTTCCTTTTTAATGCTTTTATTGTGGTCAAATTTACCATTGCAGATGTTTTTAATTACTCAGTTTCTTGGCACTGAGTGCATTTACATGGTGTGATGGTTTCCATTGACTGTCAATCTGGAAGGATGAAGAATTACCTAGGAGGCTTGGGTGTTTGCAGAGATTATCAAGGTCAGATCAGCCTCTGGGGCATGTCTATGAGGGATTATCTGGATTGGATTAGTTGAGGCAGAAGGCCCACCCTCACTGGGGAGGCACCATGCCAACATCCTGAGTCTTGGACCCAGTTAAAAAAAACAACGTGAACTGAGCACTAGGAATCCTTGTTCTGCTCTCTGACTGTGGATACAGTATTATCACCCACTCAAGCTCCTGCCACCAGAACAGACGTGTCCCTTGACCTGTGAGCTAAGATTCCCCTCTCTTGCTTTTGTCAGGGCATTGTAGAGCAGCATCAGGAACGGGGACTAAAACACAGGGATCAGCAACCCGCACCATCTGCTAGCTCCAGCACACTAACAACAACTGAAACTGAATCCATCAAACAGTAAATAGACCCTGATTGTCCTTCCCCTGTGCCCCTGGAACTCACTGTTCTGTTTTCTGTCTATGATTTTTACTACTCTGTGTACTTTAAGTAGAATCTTAAAATATGTGCTCATGGTGTCTGGCTTATTTCATTTTGCATAATGTTTTCAACATTCATGTTGTAATCATGGCTCAGAATTCCCTTCATTCTTAATACTGAATAATGACTCCACTGTGCATATATACCATGATTTGTTGGTCTATTCATCCATTGATGGACACGAGTTTGTTCCTCTGGCTATTATAATAGACATACAATTTTGAGACATGATGTATTATTATTTTAAGAAACCACCAATGTTCCATAATGGTCTCATACTTTCCATTCACACCAGCAGTATACAGGAATTCTAATCACTTGATATCTTCACTAACATTCATTTTCCACATCTTATTTACTGTATTAGCTAGATTTTCTATTGCTAAACTGAAACAGCATGACCAAAGCAAATTGGAGAGGAAAAGATTTATTTGGCTTATACTTCCACATCACTGTTTATCATTGGTGGAAGCCAGGACAGGAACTCAAACAGAGCGGGAACCTGGAGGCAGAAGATGATAGAGGCCGTGGAGGAGTGCTGCTTACCGGCATATTCATTATGCCTTACTCAGCCTGCTTTTTTTTTGTTGTTTGTTTTGAGACAGGGTTTCTCTGTATTGTTTTGGAGGTTGTCCTGGAACTCACTCTGTAGACCAGGCTGTTTTCGAACTCACAGAGATCCACTTGCCTCTGCCTCCCGAGTCCTGGGATTAAAGGCATGTACCACCAATGCCTGGGCAGCCTGCTTTCTCTTAGGACCACCAGGCCAGGGACAGCACCACCTAAAATGGGTGGAGCCTCCCCCATCAATCACTAATTAAGAAAATGCCTTACAGGCTTGTCAGCAGCTCATCTTATTAAGGCATTTTCTTAATTGAGGTCTGCTCCTCTCAGATGACTTTAGCTTATGTCAAGTGGACATCAAACTATCCAGCAAATTTATATTTCTTAATCTTTAGACTAGCCACCCTAATGTGTATGACGGCATTCATTCTCTGAAGTGTTAGTATTGATTTGTCTAAATGTTACATAATAGAAATGGGCTCTCTTGTTGGATTTGAAGAAGCAAGATGTCATGATGCCCAGAGCCTAAAGGAATGAATGTCACAATGACATAAAGGAGCTTGGAAGCACTGCCTTCCCCAGATGAGTCTTCAGATGAGGAAGAACCCCAGCAGGTACCTGATTCCAGGCAGAGAAGATTTAGCTAAGCCATGCTTGACCCCTTGCACATTTTAAACCACTAAGTTTGCATGGTTTGTTTTACATTGACCAGAAACTAGTAACAAGTGTCAAGGTCATCAAACATTCAAGGAAAGGTATGGAATGTGATGATGACAATATGATATGATCATGCATCAAGGGCCAATGCCGAAGCAAGGCAGATCAGGAATTGAGAATGTCTCTTTCAGTTCCTGTAGTATCTTCACTATTGTATCTTATCCAGGAATTTCCACAAGCCTAGGGACTATTTTCAGTTCTCAATAAAAAGGGAAGGACTGAACAATTGTGTGTGTGTGAGAGAGAGAGAGGTGGGGGGAGACGGAGAGACAGAGAGAGACTCAGTAGCATAGGGTAGATTGGAACATATAATGTAGTTCAAGCTGGTCCTGTACTCAAGGCAAACAAACCTCTTATATTAGCCTTCCAAGTAAGCTACCATTTCATCTTAGAACAGTATTTTTTTTTTCGCTTCTCCTCGGTCATGAGACATAATCACCATTACTGCTCCATAATCTAATGTCATCATTGCTTCTCAAGTTACATCTGATTGCATAACCTATAGTTATCATAACCTAACTTTCCTTTTGAGTAAACAGATCCTCTAGAGAAGGTCTCACGAGTCTAGAGACAGACAGTATTCTGGAGGGGGAAGCTATGTGGAAAGATTAAATGGTTTTCGTGGCCCAACAAAAAATAGTACCTCAACCCCTTTGGTCTCCTCAAGGAAGCCCAACATCCAACTGAAAACAGGGAGACCTTACTGTTGCCTGGCTGCATTTTTGGTTCTGTTAGTATCAAACAACCCTGACTGTGGGCCAGGAGTTCTCAGCACTCTCCAAGCATTTGCCCTATATGAGAAAGAATTAGAGGGGAAAAATAGCTTTAGGGAAATTTTAAGGAGCTAGTCAGTGATGTGCAGTATCTCCGGCAACAATGGTTAAGTTTTGGTCAATCCAGAAGGTCCTGGGAGATACCAGGGGATTTTTCAGTGACCAAACTAGCAAGCTGAATCTCAGGCTTATCAGAGAACAGAGGTACTCCATGGGGCATTTTGGAGTGCCTCAGAATCACCCAAGGAGTTATTTACAACAGAGAGTTGAGGTTTTGTCCCTTGAGGTTCTCATTCAGACAGTTTGGGGGTTCCTGGTGACCTGCATTTTAAGGTTCACTCCATGGAAAATGAATCTGAGGTAGGTGGTCTCCAACACTGGAGAGACATCAAGCCAGTCAGAAATACAATATCTAAATTGGATCTCCACACTGACATTCTGTGTGCTTGCAAATATTTCAAAACTTCATACAAACAAGACAACATTGCTAATAAGGAAATTGAGGAATCGTGCGGTTAAATAAATTTCCCAATATTTACCATCAGCTTGTCGTATGAGTCAAGTACAAGAAAGGGGAAAAAAAAGGCAAACAACAACAAAAACTCCTCAGAGGCTTTTCCCACTCCACCTTGCCCCCTCCTCCAGCTCATTCCATGGCCTAAAAAAGCTAGCAGAAAATACCAAAAGGGCCTCTGAACTGTGTTGATATTGGCAGCAAAAGTGCACCCAGCTTTTCAGTCTCCATAAGAGAATGTTTTTTCAAATCTTCCAAAGTCAGCTACCCTGAAGCTATAATGAGTTTACCTCACTTCAATCTAGGCAGACAGAACATTCAAAGAAAGCAAGTACCCAACCCCTTTGCCCCATTTTGGTCTGACTTAATAGCTGTCTTGGTGCTTTCTAGATTTTTCTGATATTAAAACACAGGGCCCTGGGATTGTCCTTGTTTGTGCTTCCTATGGTCAGTCAGTTACCTAGACCTAGCGGGCATCGGAAGTCACTTAGCTGATGAGGGCATCTCTCTGTCTGTGTTGACTGTACTCATGCATTCACTTATTCTGTACCCAAATGTATTTTTTTTCCTCAAGCACCCAAAAATGCTAGACAAAGAAGAAATTAAAATCAAGTTTTTAAAATAAGTAGGGGGTGAGGAAGGGAGGGAGGGAGGGAAGGAGGGAGGAAAGCAGAGAAGGAGGGAGGGAAGGAGGGAGGGAAAAAGATGAAGAGAAAATCATGAAGTAACAGGTGTAATACAAAAATAAAATGTGTTGCCATCAAATAAATCCTTTTGTATGCTTTATAAGTTAGAGTGCGCCAACACTCTCATCTTCAACTTGCAGTGAGGTCTCACCCTTCACATCTCAGTTTTCTTACTCCTATTCATACTTTTGCATCACTAAATTCACCAATCCGAATAAAATACTTAAAAACACACTGGAGAGTTCCTCAAGGATCTTGAGAGGCATTGTTTTTTTCAATGTCAAAATTTCTTTGGCCATGAGTATGATCTCAAACTGATTTTTCTTTCGCCATGTGTATGATCTCAAACGGATTTATCAGTTCCAAATTTTACCTACTTGCAAGTGTGCTGGAGGCAACCCTCCAAGGGAAGTGGCTGTGCTCACAGTTCTATCAGCTGTTGTGGCTGGAGGAGATAATTCTGGGCTTCTTTGGGGTATCTGAGGGTTCTGATATTGCCTCTCACATCTCCACCCTGGTTCTGGCTTTTCAAGTTTCCAATTCAGGGACCAATGAGTGTTCAGGAAGAATCTAACCTTTTCACTTTTAGAATCTCACTAATAGAAAAATACCCATATTGCTTCCCTCGTGAAGGTCCCATATCATGAAAGTTTGCTATGTGCATGCAGAGTGCCTTTGATGATCAAAACTTCAATCTTCAACTTGCACGACCCCTTCCTTATTCCTTCGCTTGCCGAATCAATGTTCATTGAATAGATGCTGTATGTCAAGCACTGAGCTGTTCGGGTAGGTGAGGAAGAAAGGTCTGGTCTCTGTCCTGAAAGAATTCAAATGCTCAGGGAATGGAAGCCCAAGGGTCAAGCAGCTTGTGCTCTACATTGGGGAATCTGCCTGGAGCAAGTGGCTCAGAGACCCAGCATGCCTTGGCTCTGTTGGATAAACCATTAACCCCAGATCTGGGCTGCATTATTCCTGAAGACTAAGACACCTTTGTCTAAATAATCCAAAAAGATTCCTGTGGGTTATTTGTAGTTCAGCATACGGTGGTATACAATGACTTATAAGTCTGTCCAGCAAAGTTGGGGGAGGTTTTGTACAGGAGACTGTCTATGCCAAGGCTGGAAACACTTGTAGATGTGCAGAGCTTTTCTGGATCAACAAGAAGGGTGTTTCCCAACAGATGGGCTGGAAGTCTGGGAGAGAAAGCATTGTGTCAGCAGGAAACCAGAAAAATGCAAGTGACCAGGGCCAAGGCTGGACAGGCCAGAAAGGGTGGATGGGCCAGATGGACGTTGGTGTGCTCATGCAAAGCCTTTCCATCTATGTCATGGGTGAAAGGGAACAGGGGTTGGGTGTGCAGGGAGATGGCAGAGAATATAGGATCTAGATAAGACAGAAGATGAACAATGGTTGTAATCAGCATGAAAAATCCAAAATTACCAACCACCCAGTGACAGAATTCAGTAAAGGTATCCAGTGCCAGTTTTCTTAGCCTGGGTAGCATTAATATCACAAATAAAGTTATAACTTGCCATAACTTAATATTTTTAATTCTTTAAAAAAGTTAATAATTTTTTTCTAGTATCCTTATTAATATCTTCTTGGGCCAGAAGTTTAGAATAGAAATCCTTGCTGACACTAGGTCATAAATATCTATTTAAACTATTGAATACCTGACCAGGTGCTTAATAAAGGGAAAGTCATGTGGAGGAGATCTATGGTATTTATTACTCCAACAACCTGCTTTTCATATTATTTGGTGGGCAAAAATGCCAACTATTCATTCATATAAAGACCACCACTTTTTCTGTTTTAAGGCCACATGGACAGAGACCAATTTATATGTCACATAAGTACTTGCTCAAAGCAAGTAGTAGGGAATTAGATCTGTTATTTAAGTCTTACTCCAGTGTCTCATGAGGTCACCTTAGTAAAGATGCCTGATCTATGAGCACAGTGTGAAATACTACTGCAGCTGGAACTCCTGTCCTGCAGACAACTAGCAGAAGTGCCTCAAACTATGCATTCCAAGCAAGTTCCTTCTTCACTTCCACCTACTGTCTGCTGTGTTAGCCTTCACTTTGCATGTATAACCTTATTTAGACATTAACACTTTATAATGTGAGCACTAGTAGCAGCCCCTAGCTTTTCAGATGAGCAGAAAGTCAAGTTGAAAAACATTCCACAAACATGCAGTGGGTGTCAAGTGCTCGGCTCACTGCCAAGATCAAAGCCATATTCAATTCAAACAAGGTCCTTGTCCTCATAGGGTTATAATCTAGAAAGGGGAAAGGTAATAAATTTGCTACCAACTAAACTTGATAAGTGGATTAGGGTAAGTCCTCTGACATAGTTTTGCCAGAGTGAGTGACAGGAACCCTGAGTGACAACGTCAGATGGGTCTTTCTGATGGGGTCTCAAGGCAGCTGAATTCTCAGGGTTACAAAAGAGCCAGTAGAAAGGCAAGCAGGCCCCACGGTCTTGAACCAGAAGTGGATCATTATGTTTGAAGAGTAGCCGAGAGGCCAGCAGCTGAGGCACATATGGGCTGAGGTTGGAGCTGGGGATGGGCTGGCCAGGTCTCCCACCCTGGAGTGCTTGGGAAGGAGTATGAATTTTACGTAAGCACCTGAAGGATTTAAGTAACGGGGAGAGATGGCCTTGAGAAATGGGATGAAGAGATGTCAGGGTAGATGGAACAGGAGCAGTCTGGCTGGCTGGCTGCCTGCTGCAGTGTTCCAGGTGAGAGGTAAGTGTGTCAAGGAGTAGGCTGGTGATAAGAGATGAACCGAGTTTATGCTCTTGGAGCCAAAGTAAAGGAATGGCTATTCTTTAAGAGTTGTGTTGTCTGCTGCCCACCAATATACTTAAGGAAATGAGTTATGAAACAGCCCTCAAGGGTTGCTAACTAACAAGCTTGCTAGTTAATTTAACTTGGATCATGTCACCCTCTGCCGCAGGTAACAAGAGAACCCTTCACTAAAATATGCAGATTCTTTCAGTGTTTTACTTTCTACCTTGGTCCATTTTTAGATACCACTTCCCCTCTCCCCATTTTAAAATAGGGACTTTGAAACTGGTCTTGAACATTCCACCCTTTTGACTGTTTTCTGGAATTACAGGTAGGCACCACCAGCCTGGCTTCACAGTCTACCTTCCAAAGTAAAGGCCAATCCAAAAGATGTATCACATTTACATGTGTTAATATGCTAATAAGTTGATTAAATGGCAGAATAGGGTACAATTATTAAATACTGCTGTTATACAGAGCTGTGTGTGAGGGCAGTGGGGAAAGGTGTTGAAGAAGAACATTGTATTAGAGATTCCACTATGAGAAACTATCACAAGTCCCTCTCACATTCACAGTCACCCCAGACACCAGCGGCTGGACACCTCAAGACAGATACACAAAAGAAGTGTAATCAAAGGGTGTTTCCAGGGCTCATCCTTGTTTGACTAGTTTTTAATTGAGCAAAGCGGCATTTTATTTCAGGACTCCTCTGCTGTTTACCTATTTACTAGATGCAAGTTGGCCTTGACAGTAGACAACACTCTTTCACTGGAGGAAGAAAAACTGCATTATTGATGATACTGAAGAGCAACGTTTAAAGTCATGGAAAGAGGTTCATAATTAATGGTGTGATACACAAAAAGCAGCTTGCAAACAGGTTATGCAGTGCAACTTTTGTCTTCAAACTAATGTGCATGTGTGCACACATGTGGGTATCTGAAGATAAGAAGAAACAGATTCGCCAAAATGGGAACAGAACTGATCTTCTTGTTGGACTGTAGACAGATATTTATGTGCACACTTATACACACTTAAGGTAGTTTAAAATGTATTTTCCTTGGCAAAAAATTTCTTTTTATAAAAAGAATAAAAAGTAGAATTTTAAAGTGAGAAAAAGGTTCTTAGAGAGAGAGAGAGACAGAGAGAGAAAGACAGAGACAGAGACAGACAGAGAGAGAGAGAGAGAGAGAGAGAGAGAGAGAGAGAGAGAGAGACAACCATTGTATTTTTCTGAGTCTATTCCATTGGATGTGGTAGTGTGTGCCTCTGAGGCCAGCACTCCTGAGAGTGAGGCTAAGGCCGGAAGTCATAAACTCAAGGTCAACCTGAGCTCAAAGATCACAAAATTACAATCCTATTCTATTGTGTAAAATTGTTTCCTTGAGACACCTATTTTGTAGTGAGCTCTTACACTTAATTTCCTAACTTTTGGGTTGACATTTTATTTTTAATAGTCTCCTGATACAACTAATTTCCCAAATTAACATTTTCTCCTTTGTCAAACCCCACGCTTCTACAGAGACTGTAGTTTCTAATGCTTCTCCATCTCCATTGGCAAAAGCCTCAGATGAACTTGGGAGCTCTGTGTCCAGATGACGGAGAGGACTGCTGTGTACTCTGCAGGCTGGCATGGGAACAGTCCAATTTTTTTTTGGACTGTGAAGAGGAAATGCCATAAAGTGAGTTTACTCTTTACTCATAAAATCCATCAGAGCTCCAGGGGGCAGGAAGTCTTCTACAGAGATGCAAATCCAGAGCTAGCCCAACCACCAACCACAAAACAGAGGAAATGCAGTAATATGTTCAGGCTGCTAGTCTCCATGGAGACACCACTGAGTAAGTCTCAAGTCAGCTAAATCATTGGTTACTTTATTACTATAGAAGGGGAGGCGGAGTCATGGATACAACTTGTTCTGGCTTCAGAGGCTACCATATATACTTTAGTATATTTCTTGGGGGCACATTGTGATCAGGGCTACCCAGGGCTACCACAAAATGAGATTAGGTAATCAAAGAATAAGAGTCATGCTTGCTTTGAAGGTTGAAAGACCAAATTGTCTGTCTGAAAAGACCAAGAGGCTCTCTGTCATCACTCTGGCTTGCAATAACAGCTTGCTGTCACCCTTCACACCCTTCCAATTCTGCAGGTTATAGATACTCTCATAAGAAGATGACGCCAAACTTGTGCCAGGAGACTTTAGAAATACATTTACTTTTAGTAAGGAGGACCTCCATCTGTTTTATCTAGTATGTATGTACAGCATCACAACTTAAACATTAGACACAGAATCACTAAGAGGGAAAAGAATACACTGAAGCTGGCCGGCTTGAGACAGACCAGCTCCTAGCTCTGTGACTCACATGTATGTACTGTGAAACAGCAGGAAAATGGCTTGAATGCATATATTTGGGTCTTGGGAATACTAGACTCAGTAATAAAAAAATAACATCTTTAGGTTGGAACCAACTTGACAGATCTTTTTACACTCCAATGTTATTTTAAATCTCATAAAGGACAATGCCCAGGTTGTCAGTGAAGAAATTACTTCTGGCAAAACTATAGTATAATGAACTGAAGTTGTCTGTCTTCTGTTTTTGTCTAAACTCTCTCTCTCTCTCTCTCTCTCTCTCTCTCTCTCTCTCTCTCTGTGTGTGTGTGTGTGTGTGTGTGTGTAAGGGAGGGAGGGAGGGAGGGAAGGAGAGAGATTTTCTTCTGAGTAGTACAGTAGCTACAGAGGTTAAGGAATAGAGGCTTTAGAAGAAACAAGAAAGCATACACTCCCTAAGGACTTTCCAATACATTATCTCAATTAAGCCTCAGAAATAACCTCTGAGGCAGGCATTGTTCTTTCTACTCTATGGAAATGGATAACAACACCTTTATTTGTGCCATGTTATAATCAGGATAGAACCAGGTGCTGCACAGGAAGAGAGGACAAACGACAACAGCTGTTACCCAATTGTGCCTCTGCAATGATTCTGAGGAACATCTCCATCTACAGTGAGTCAGCATGAGAACTTTCTGGAACTACCAGGGGGAAGTAGACATGCCAGTGCAGACAACCCCAAGAATCTAGAACAACCTTTTGGTGTACCAAACCAACACACCACCCCTTCCAGATGTCTATAGATAAGCCATCTGAACCCTGAAATTCAGAGAGTGGTGGTTCTGAAGATCCCAGACTTTGATGGTGACAAAGTGGAACTGGACCCAGAATTTCTAACTTCCAGCCTTTTCAATGCCACTGCCTGATTTGTAGTGGTGGTGGCAGATATCACAGCGACCACAGCAATGACCAGCAGCAAATGCAGGGCCAATGAGAAAAATGTCTTAGGCAAATGACTTTAGTGAGTCCTCGGTATAAGGCAGAGGAGAAATCAACTATCTTTCTCTGCTCAACAAGTTTCAGGAAAATTACAGTGATTAAGTGTGAACAGCACCTATACCTATCATTATTGCAGTCAATTCCATAAACTTCAATGCTTTCACCGAAACAGATTCAATAGAAATGTAGCACACAGTTAATCTGAATTTTCCTGCTTCTTCTATGCTTATTCTTAAGTTTCTCAGAATAGTGAAAGACCTTATTAAGAAAGGATAAATCTGTTTTTAAGATACAAACATGTGCTAAAGGGAGGGGGAAAAACCTCACTACCCACACACAAGTAAAATATAGTAAAATAAGCTAGTTCGTTAAGTAATAAAAGTCACAGTCACCCAACTTAGTGCATCAAATAAACAAGATGCTAATTAAGTCTGTGCTGCAGAATTACAATGCCCAGTTTGTGGTATGCACAGGTAGGTGAGGCTCTTAGGCAAGCCCCTGAGTTGCCTCCATTTAACCTCATACATGCTTTTCTTCACAAGCCCTACCTGCCAGTCTTGTATATTTATTGCTAGAAGCAATAAGAAATGCTTTTCCACCCCAATGAGATATATGGCAGTGTTGAGAGTCAGGTGCAGAGTATTCAAATGGAATGACAACACAGATAATATATGCTAGAGAGGTAGACTATATTCACTAGACTGAGTCCTCTTCCCTAACAGCAGTGTTTCTAATGAAGTCATTCTCAACAGTTATTATCACATCCTTAACACATGTGAGCATTGTGCTGGTTAGTTTATAACAACTTGACACAAGCTAGAGTCATTTTTGAAGTCAATTGAGGAAATGCCCCAATCGCATGGCCTTTGGGCAAAACTATGGCACGTTTTTTAAAAATTGATGATTGGTGTTTAAGGGCCCAGCTCACTATGGGTGGTACCATCTCTGGGCTGTGGTCTTGGGAGCTATAAGAAAGCAGGCTGAGCAAGCCATGGGAAGCAAGCCTGTAAGCAGCTCCCCTCCATGGCCTCTGCATCAGCTCCTGCCTTGAGTTCCTGCCCTGGATTTCCTCGGATGATGGACTATAAGTTGTAAGATGAAATAAATCCTTTCCTTCCCAACTTGCTTTTAGTCATGATGATTTTGTTGTTGTTTGTTTTTATTCATTTTAAATATTTTTTGAGATTATAATATAATCATATCATGTCCCTCTTCCTTTTTTCCCCTCCAAATTTTCCATGTCCCCTTCCTTCTCTCTTTCAGATTTGTGGCCTCTTTACCTTTAAGTGTGTGTGTGTGTGTGTGTGTGTGTGTGTGTGTGTGTGTGTGTGTGTGTGTGTGTGTGTATTCCTTAAATAACATGAAAACAATTTGCTCAGTCTATATAATGTTACTTGTATACATGTTTTCATTTCTGACCATTTGGTACTGTATAATCAATTGGTGTGCTCTTCCTCAGGGAAGACTATTTCTTCCATTCTTAGCATTCCTTGGCTGCCTATAGGTTTTTGTCTAAGGTTGTGGCCTCCTGAACCTTCCTCCACGATAGCATGTCAGTTGGTTTTATCAGTGGAGATTTTGAAAACCAGAAGCACTGTATTGCAAGTCCTACAAGGCCATGATGGCCAACTAAAACTAATATACCTAGCAAAACTGCCATAGTTGAAGGAGAAAGACTTTCCATGATAAAAAAAATAGCCTAAAATTTGTATATCCAACAAACCTAACTTAAAGAAAATATAGCTAGTGGTCATGGTGTTTCATCACAGCAATAGAACCCTAACTAAGACAAACTTCTATTGCCTTCTAGAGTCAAGCCGTAAGTATGATGTCAGATGTTGTCTTACTAAAGCTAGTAAATCTTCTACCTTTGTTGTGTCTTGAACTTTGACACATAGATGCAAGTCGTTTACACATGACCAAACAGGGTATCTTGTCTCTCCCCACTTTATTAAAGAAGGTAATCAGAGAAAGTTTTATCTTTCAAACTTCCCAGTTTTCCAGTCTTCATATAAAACAGTGATGGCTCCATATACACATACATTCACTATATAAATAAGACTACTAGGAAACATAAATTAATCTGAGGCTTCCCTACATTGTGTTACTTTCCACCTTACCTGGGAAGAGCAGTGATTTTCCCCCATTTCTCCACACAGAACCTTCTTGGGCCATTACTCCCTCGGAGAGAAGCAAATCCTTCATAGGGAATGCTAGATGTGCCTGTAACGAACTATCAAGCACAGAAACAGAAGGGAAAGGTGAAGCCAGAGACCTCATCCAGGACAGGAACATCATTATTGCTATGTAGCACTCCCGAGAAGGAGGCACAAGTAGGGAATATCAGAAGTCAAAGTTTCACCAACATGGGACAACTAAAACAGTTGTGACAATCACTCAGCCATTCGGAGAAAGAGAAGTGAATTAAACAGAGAAATGGGTTGTAAAGTATTTATGGAAAATAAAGCATTCTCTGCATTTGACCTGCTCAGGTGTTCTAAGCAGGCATATTTCCCGTAACAGATGAACAACATGGGTCTATTAATTAGCCTAAACCCACTTAGCATCAGCCTGTCATCAATTCAGCATGAGTTTTAGGAATTTTGTGGCCTGCAAATCTGAGTTCCAGACCCTTACTTAATCCGACAGTACTAAGTCTGAGCCGACTTGTATGGCCCTGTCTTAATGTCCACAAGGCTTCCTGATGTCTAATACTTTTGTAATACTGTACCAGCAAGCCCCGGATGGACAGCTTTTATATATGTCACAAAACACAGTGACTTCTCTAAAATGCCCTTGTTCTATAAACTATGGAAAGTCAAATAAGGAAAAGAACTATGTCAACAAACTGAACTGAACATCTCTTTTTCTGATAAAGATGCTGACTGCAGGGTGCCACTGGCTGTCACCAGAAGGACCCAACTGTCCTGAGGGCACATGTCAATCCTCGGTTTCTCAGACTAGCATCGGCACTTCCCCACAACCCCCAAGAAGTTCTCTGGCTGGTGATGCAGTACATGGATATGCAGTCAAAAGGGTATGGAAATGTCATAGCCAGATAAACAAGGTTTGTATTTATGAAGAATACCTAGCAATTACTAAAAATGTGCACACTTTCAACAACATATTATTGTATTAAAAAATGATGAACTAATGGCATCTTACCTGTAACAACCTTAGTCGTTGTTCATTGTTGAATCGTTCTACTGCAGCCCAGAACCACCGGATTACGATGTGATTGTCATGATACCCTATAAACCACCATGAAAGCTCATGTTACTTTGACTCTTATACCTTAAACTACCAAGA
Organism: Cricetulus griseus; assembly: GCF_003668045.3. Lineage (NCBI taxonomy): Eukaryota > Metazoa > Chordata > Mammalia > Rodentia > Cricetidae > Cricetulus > Cricetulus griseus. The sequence goes on from NC_048595.1 coordinate 408,416,023, forward strand.
AATATGACAAAAGACCACCACCCTATGCACAAATTAACATCTTTAAATGTTGTTTATAATTTAAGATTAAGGAACAACACTGTAAATATGATCATATGGGTATCAAAAGTTAAACAACACAGCACAAATGAAAACAATGGATCTCTGTTTTCATTTAGCAGTGGGAAGAACAACAAATGAGTTACTTTAGCTCCATCACTTCTGAAAAATATAATTGCTATGATGAGAAATGCTTAACTCTTTCAGTTATTTCTATAAGAAACCATTTTCAAATACCTAATATCTAATGACAAAGAAAACAGACCATTGCAGGACTTCCTGATGAAAAAGAGACATATTAATCACACAATTTATACAAAGAAAGAAGAATGGAAACTTTTCTGAAGCTGCCTATTTCAATCCTAAGTGTTTCCCTAAAAGCTATGTATACTATTTATAATTCATTATAAAACCAAATTATTGAGATGGAAGATATAGCTCAATGGCAAAGCAGGGCAAAGCTTTGGGTTCAATTCCCCAATAACACAAAAAGAATTAAAATAGAAATAAAACCAAATTATTTTCACACTATTAATAAATAAGGAATAAACCTTTAATTTCTTCAACTAATTATCACAGTTTTACTTTTTTCCATACTTAGAAGAATTTAGTGAAATTTCAAAATTATCTCACATTTTTATAAGATAAATGTCAATATTATCTCACATAAAAATGCCAATATTATCTCACAGATCTGGTTTAAACAGTAGTTATGTGTTTTCTAACTTCTCAGTGAAAGATAGTTAAGGTCAAAGAGAAGGGGCTGACAGGAATTCACAAGCAATTAAGGACTTACATCAACTGATAGTCATATTTTATGAAAACTACTTTATTTAATTCTGTGTTATACTCCCAAAATGAAAGTGAGTAAGAATTATCTTTAATCTGAATGCATCCTCACAGCCCCATAGTTATAAAATTTACCAGGAAATCCCACTTTATTGTTTGCTGTTTCATCAAGGGTACTGATTCCCCTTGAAGAAGAAAGAGTCTGAGTGAAGATTAAACACCATTAGATCAGGCATGGCAGCCGGGTCCAGTCTTTGTAAAGACTATGTTGGTGAGCAAAATATCAGTGTGTTAGCTGTCCAAGGCACTAAAGTTTCCTGGCCTCCCTAGCTAACCCTTTCTGCTTTGCCTTCACTGTTTGTGCTAAGCCTACTTTGAAAGAAGAATGACATCCCATCATATTGTCCACAAACAGCTGCTGTCTGAACAGATGGTAAGTGACAGCACAACTTCTGTCTTATGTGGTGCCAACTCACTGCACTTGGAAACATGGCAGCCAAGTATCGTCCTTTATCTGGGCTCTTCTAAGGTCTCATTTGGGAAGACTTACCCACTAAAATAGTTCCTCGACTTACTCATAGATAATGAATAAAAATCTTAAGACTATGGAAATACAAAAATGGCTAATTTGATTATGTATTGCTATTAGACCCTCCTGTGAGTATGAAACAAGGAAATAATATTTACCACAACATTTAAGTGGGGTATCAGAGAAATCACATTTTCATTAGTAATAATTATAATAATTGAGCTAATGAAGTTATCTGTAATAACCAACATCATATATGGATGCTATATGGGTCCAATCGGAGAAAATTTACTACAGTTTGACTTCAGAAATAGCAATGGTGGAAACCTCAATTTAACACAGCCTTTCAGAGAAAACCCTAACACTACAACACATCCCAGAAAATACATACTGTCTTTGCTTAAAATTATTCAATAAAACTCCAGGCTATCCTTAGGTTTCAGCTTCTTAATAAGGAACCAAACCAATCACGTTGTTCCAAATGACTAAGTAAAACTCTGTACTGATCTATAGAGAACCACTTCAAAACAGTACCACTCAAAATGATTTTACAACAGTTTCTTTTTCAGTCAAACTCGATGCTCCAGGGCCTTGTAGATGGACACGCTGAATTTTGAGAACTCTATCTTGTTCCTGTTCATATTTTAACTGTGAGGTATACCTGACAGAGAATTCAAGGAACTGTAGCAAACCCGTGCCTGTTAGGAAGCTCAAAGGGTGTGGCATCTGGAGGTTTAGAATGTAGATCAGTCAGGTGGGGCTTAACCAGCTGGGTATAAGGTCCCCATGCCTCACCAACAACGTCATCCAATAGTTAATTGGTGTTCTTAGGATCACATTTCTTCATCAGCAATTAGGAGTTATGACATCCTCAGATGGGGTGTAAACAGTCCTTCCCCTTTTGACTAACGAAGTAAGTCACTAGTACAGAAGGGCCCGACCTTGCCCAATGTCTCGAGGAAAACAGCAGCAGACCAGTGATTAAGGCAAGTGCCTTTGTCTTGCTCTGTGCTCAGACCTGTGTTTGAACTAGGCACCCCCTGTAACTTAAATCTAGACATTTCTAAATGGAACCTCACCGCCTCTGTATTCAGTGTTGTTTCTCCAGTCACTGAGGTCTATTTCAGCGGTGCCAGCGATGACCAGCTCCAGTTCTCGAGCATCAAAGACAGACACTAGCCTGGCATCTACCACCTGTGGAGTAGAAATGGCACAAACATGGCTCAGGAGCCCAGAGAAATGTCAGCCACAAGGAAGCCTCATCAGAAATGCAGGACACAGGGAATTTCAAGAGGACTATGGTAATACCTGGTGCTAATATGTGAAACTTGTCATACTCTCATGTCTCAACAAGACATGCTTCTAGTTGAAAAGTTGGTAGGGCTAGCCTCTAGAATTTTTGTATTGGTTGATCACAATATCCCAGTGAATACTCTAGGTCGTCTCTGGTCTCAGAAGCTAAGCAAGGCAGGGTCTGGTGAGTACTTGGAGGGTTTTGTTTCACAACTCACCATTGATCAATCTAGTTGTTTGTTGCTTTTTTTTTGTTTATTTTGAAAAAGATCCAGTGATCTTACAGAGAAAGTTACATGGAATACATGTGATAAATTCTGGCCTGTACACACAATCATTGCACATAACAAGTATAGGTTTTGATTATGCATACCTAAGCATGAGTAAGAATCATAACTTCCATGTTATCAATAGTGATTAAACCATTAAAATGAAATACCTAAACTCAGTGTGCCATTCATTTCAGTGATCTCTTATGACATGTACAGTAAGCTTTCACATGTGTACTCTGGAGACATATAGAAATATATTTGATTTTTTGAAATAAAAGAACAAAAGTAAACACAGCAAGAGAGGAAAGAAAAACTAGTCTATACATGAAGCCCAGGAGAATGGACAGGCAGCCCAGTTGAGGGACTGCAGACATCAGCCACTGCTGCCTTACCTCATAGAAACCTCGAACTAAGCTCTCGGTCTGCTGTACCACCCCCCTCTCGATCCTCCACTTGACCATCCTCTCAATGTACTCCTTCTTGTTCTTCTCTGTGACTGGGATATTGGCTCCCCCTGGTTTTAACTCTCGTTCAGTAATCTGTCATTAAAAAGCAAAAGAACTGATCAGAAAATAATACACTTGATGCTAACTGCTACCAATGAAGTGAAGTCTGGCCCTTCTGTGCACCTGGCACATCCCACAAGTAAGGAGAAGTATTTAAGAAAGTGGTTCTCAACCTCCCTAATGCCTACAACCCTTTAATACATTTCCTCATGCTATGGTGACCCCCAACCATAAAATGATTTTTGTTGTTACTTCATAACTGTTACTTTGCTACTGCTATGAGGTATAATAAATAATATATATATATATATATATTATATATATATATCTGAAATGCAGATGGCTTTAGGCAACCCCCATGAAAGGATCATTCAACCCCCAAAAGTTTGCAACCCACAGGTTGAAAAGGGTTAATCTAAGGTTTAGACTCAACTACACCTACTGAGCCAGTATAAAAGATGTTTTGAAGGAGAACAGAAACATTTTCAAAGCACATAAAGTACAAGACACCCAGGTGAATCCTAATGCCTGGTGAAAACTAATACAGAGCTCCTGACAGACACTTTTCAGTCTTCCCTTCCATCAAATTTTAAATAAAACCAGTATTTCTCTGCTTTCAAGCATTCTCTAAAATATCTCTCTTGTTTCAAAGTAAACACTCACAGTTTTTAAATCTAAATGGATCTTAATTTTATATTACAATTAAATAATTTAATATTCAACTCAGGGATTGCCGAGACTATTCAAATGTATTCTGTATAAGATATATTCTCATATTTCTAGATATCTCTAGATATTCCCATAACTCATATCCACTTGAGGTAGAAATAAAAAGATTATTTATAATATATAAACATATTATATATTATATATAATATAATATAACCTATAAATGAAAACATCTTAAACTGTCATTGGCATTAGAATAATCTCTGTACCCAAGCTTACTATAAGTTAGTAGCCCTGGGCTACTAACTAAATCATCCAGTGAGCCACAAATAGACTAGCATTTGATCTTAGTCATGAAATTCACTTTTCAGCAGCCAACAGCCTTCAGTGAGCATGTAACAGACCTGTCCAAAGACTTCTTCGTTCACAGTGAACGTGAGGTCTAGGATGTCATGGATGTCATTGTCTTTCATCCACTGCAGGCTTTGGTGGAACTCCTCATCAAGGTATTCCAGATCACTCAGGTCACACAGACTAGGATGACAAACAGAAGCAAATACATGGGCCTTGTTATCACGAGGAAGAAAACTGAGGATAGTGACAAGAACAAGACCCACTCAATAGGCTGTGATACTTGAAATATTCCTGAACAAGTTCCTCAATCACACTAATGAAGTAAGACAGAATCATGACATAAATTTTTAAATCCTAGATACACAAAATGTCACAGGAACCACCTACCTGTCTTCTCTCTCAATAACAGAATCAGAAGGTACAAAGAATGGCTGGAACTGGAACAGGTTGACAACTTGCACCACAATTCTCTTTTGCTATGTTATCCTACCAAAACTTACTGGTCTCCCAATTTGAAAATTTTAATTGAATCCTCTACTGTCCTTTAGCTTTGTTTTTCACTTGTCTTTTTAAAAAAGACTAGATACTGTGACTGATGTCCATACATTCCCCTTTTTCTCATGGTTCTTATTCTACCACTATAAAAATAGTAAGTCAAAGAATTCGTCTATGCCCACAAAAGTTTCCTATACTTCATGCCACTGATGTTTTTTTTTTTTCTCTTTGCAGAGACAAGAGCTACTTGAGCTAGAGTTACTATTATATGCCCTGGTATAAGGTGGAAGTAATTAATTTGCTGTAGTTGTTTCAAAATTTCCTGCCCTTTAGCTCAATTTCAAGGGTTGTCTTGTTTGGTTTATTTTAGATACTTATTAGGTATTGAATACTGGGCACACATTAATAACTGCTTGGTGAACTTGTTATTGGAAGGAAGTGGTCTTGTTGGGGAGACAGGCACACTGTAGATAAGCTAATATAAAGTGTGAGTGACAGCAGAATAGAGCGTGCTGTAATTCACACACGGTTTCAAAGCATGCTACTTTAAATTAACAATCAAGTAAGACTGGACATGGTGAACCATGCCACAATTCCAACACTTTCGAGGCTTGAATAAGATTGCAAGTCTGAGTCCAGCCTGGGCTGTGAAGTAAAACTCTATCTCAAAAAGAAGAAAAGGTAAGAACCAAGACCATCAGAGGAATCGAGAGGGACATTCGATTTGACTTGGACATTCAGGGAAAGATGCTTAAATGAGATGGTGCCTATACTAAATCTTTCAGGATGAAGAAAATCTAAAGATAGAATGGGAATGGATTAGAGGAAAGGAGGAAGGGAGGAGAGAATAAAACAAATCCAAAGGCATAGAGTGCAGAAGACTTCAAGCATATGAAAAGCCTTGGAGTACTGACCATAAGGCACTCTCAACATGCCAAAAATGAAGACAGGAAAGTAGGTGAGAGCAAGTTTTCAGTGCCATTCTAAGGATTGCGGTGACTGGGGCTCAAGACAAGGAATGATGTAACCAGGTAGGGAGATGAGGTATAAATAGTTCTTCTGGGAGATACTGAAAAGATTATTTTAAATGTATGAAAATCACGTAATAGACCACTTCAGTAATGCAGCCAAAGTAAGATCAATATTCTAATGAGGACAAGGCTCATTAGAGGGAGAGGCAGAAACATAGAAATTAGTAAATGGTTATATTGGAAAGGAGTATAAAGCAGTATAATGTAAAATAAGTATGGCAAATGAATTCATGTCACAGGCCAACTCTGAAAGGCACTCTTAGCCTGCTGCATTGATCAACAATTTTCAGTGAATGAACTGAAAATTTCTGAGGTCACATTATTTCAGTGGTAAAAAAACACCACACAATCTTTGAAAGTACTCCACAGGATGGGAATAAAGACAGAAAAGGATGCCATGAAGGTTCATAGTGCTAACTGACAGGATGCAGATTCTCCAAGGAGACAGTCTTTGGGTATAGCTATGGGGAGTTTTCTAGATTAATTTAATTGTAGTGGAAGACCCACCCAAACATGTGCAGAGCCAACCATTCTTTGGGCTGGGGTTCCAGACTGAATAAGAAGAAACTGAGCTAGGCACTCTCTCTGCTTTCTGACTGAGGATGGAAGGTGACCAGCTGCCCTACCAAGATGGCTGGCATTCCTCAAATTGTAAGTCAAAACAAACCTTCACTTAAGTTGCTGTGGTCAAGGATTTTGTCACAGCACCAAGAAAACAACTTGAAAACTTGTATTGTACATTTGTTCTGCTTGTCTAAGGGTCATCTCTGATGCCTAACCAGAATAACCAAGATCATGTTTACCATTAACGTCTGGTGGACACATAGAAGTTTCACTTCAAGGCCCACAGTGAGTTCTGCTTTAACTATGCAGATTTGGGATCCCCCTGAAACACCCAAGAAGCAATGTTCCGAGGACTGTTCACATGAGCCTGCAACTCAAGATAGCAAGACCCAGGGCTCGATTCAGTGGTCCATAGGAGACGAAATGAGTAAAGAAATTTCCTTCTACAGGCTTACAGAGAGGAAAGCTGGGGTAAAGGATGGAAGCTTCTGAAACTCCAAGATTAAGGGCAAGCCAGAGGAAAGGTCAACAGAGGAGCAAGAAGAGGGGAAACACAGTGTCACGGGTGTCAGGGTAGGGAAGACCCAGGGATAAACTCTAGGGCAGCAAAGAGAACCTTCAGTTTCTGATTGTTTCTGCTATCCCAGAGTTGAATATCAGTATCAGAAGTAGCAAAACCATCTAAGGAGATAGGACTAAGAAGCACTCATCAACAGCTCCTAGTTATTCAAGGAGAGAGAGAAGCCAGAACAACACATGTTGAGGGTGTCACTTAGCAGCAGATGTAAACAGTGGAACTTTCAGGAAACCTATGAAATCATGAGAAGACAATGAGATGCAAAAGTGACAAGGGGCCCAGAAGAAATAGGGACAAAAGTCCTCGTCACCCAGGAGGAAAGTATTCCTACTGAGCTTCCTACTGAAGCTTCATGAGAATCATTCTGTTGGTTTTCATTTGAGGTCAGGACTTTGCTTTAGGGATCAAGAGGTCCATGGGCTTGATGGGAGTATGTGCCAGACAGCTCCCAGACATGATTCTGTACTTGAGTACTCTGCAATTGAAGTCTACGTGTCTACCTTCCTCCCACAACACTTGTCTTTACTTGGTCTTGTAAATGAATACCTACTGATTATAAGGGTGGTTTTGCTCTACACTGTACAATAACTGCTCTTGCATTGTGATAGAAACAAAGAAAAAGTTCTACGGATGCTAATTTTTCAGCTGCCCCAAACACTTTGATTTTGATATAGGAAGGTCTCAAGAAAAGTATGGCACTGTCTATGCCTAACAAAGAAACCAAAAAGAAAACAGAAATTAGACAAAAAAGTTTGAGTCAGGTGTCCATTAGAAGAAAGGATATGTGATAGGTAGGGTTTTAGTTGGGGGGGGGGTGGTAGGGGAGGAAGGGAGGGAGAAGGGAACTGGGATTGTCATATAATTCAATCTTGTTTCTAATTCAAGTAAAAAATAATAAAAAAGAAATTAGACAAAATAAAATGAACTTGTGACCAAGAGCAAGCTGTTGGAAGTGCATAAAGCAAAATGCAACGTGCACTTCATAAAGGAGCGCAGGCCATGAGTCACCAAGACTAATCCACAACTATTCTATTAATAATCAGCATTGATGCCACAAGAATCTCAGGGCTATGTTTGAAGTACAGTTGTTTTAAAGAAACATGTGTTGCCGCAGATGAGAACCAACTATTCGGGAAGGGACAAAACTTAAGATTTGGTGGGTAATCAGAAGTGAAGGGTCAGAAGCTAAAAACTACGTTTAAAATTGTATTTGTTTTTAAAATCTAAACCACTATTCACTAACAACCTATTTGTATAATGTGCAGATAAATGGAGTCCTTGACACAACTTGTTCTTTTTTTTTTTTTTTTAATGTGTATTGATTGATGTTTTGCCATGGGTGCTGGGTCCTGGAGTTAAAGACAGTTGTGAGCTGCCATATGGGTGCTGAGAATTGAATCTGGGTCCTCTGGAAAAGCAGCCAGTGCTCTTAACTGCTGAGTCATCTCTCAAAACATCTTCAGAAAAACATTTTTGAGCTTTACATGCTGACTACGAGAGCACAGACATACGCTTACATTCTGAGAAGAGCCTTATAGAAGGGGCGTGTGAAGAAGGCGTCCAACAAATACTGGTGTATTAGTGCAAGACCGAGGATCCGCCCACTGAACCGGAACCTGTGAAGGAGAAACACAAGGCAGCTGAACAATACTGAGCAGCTGTGCTTACATCCTAGAATGAATTTCCACTCTATTGTTTGTCCAAGATTACCTGCTCACTAGCTCTGCCAGGGTTTTTGGGACACTGTAGAGTGTGTCTTCATTAGCCAGTGTTTACTTGTGGGGGAAATCCGTTTCTCTAATATTTAGGGACACCTTACCCTTACTCCATGTTAATAATGTCACCCTGTATCAACCTGCATTTGACAGTATGAGCTCCCCACAGCATTTCATTGAAATTTCCGCAAACCATCCCGGGAGATACTAATAAAGACTAAAGAAGGTTGAGAAAAAGTCACCTTCAGTTTGTGTTCATGGATATTAGCTGATTTCTCTAATGCAAACTAGGAGCAATTCCCTTCTGAGAAAAAGCCTTTATTCAGATTCAGGAGGTTCCCATCCTTCCCTGTTCTCTCAAGTCTCACTCCTGATGGTAAATGCCATCACTCCCCAAGTATTCATACAGATATTGGGGGGCTTTCCTCATGAGACATTCTGTTCTCCAAAATTTCAAAATTAAAGCCTATTCTGATTCAACTTGGAAACTTTACTATAGATTTGTTAAGACTGGGTTTTCTGCCTGAGGTATACAATTGTTTTGTTCATCACACATTTCTTGGTTTCCAGCTATTCAATGCTGATGCCTACAAGAGTACTGTGGGTCTGTAATTTTAGTCAGGAAGGCTTTGTGAGGTCAGTGGCCTGCAGGTTTTGTCCCTCTTCATTTCCATGTATGTTAGCACAGCTGTAATAGCCAGAGTGAGGAGGCCTCCAAATTTGTAACTAAACAAGAGGTTAATTTGAGGAGTAAGTCCTCAGAGTTAATGCTTTTCACCCGTCAATAACCTCATGACTCAACCTTTTCCCACTTATGCTCTTTCTTTATTACTATCAGTGAAAATGACCGGGAACAAGTTAATAGGGGTTATGTAAATATTTAAAGTCTACAAATGCAGGGATTTGAAAAAGATGTAAGGACATTTGGAAAGAGTGTAATTTGGGATTTTTTCAGAGTAAGTACCTCCAGATGGGAATCTTGAAATTGTTTGCCTTGGTTTTGTGTGATAAATTAAGAAAAAGGCAATCTCTGCCTCCAAATGTTAAGTAGGTGAAATGTGCTGGTGTGTGAGCGGGTGCTAACCTGACTTCCCATTCCTGCACTTAATCTGCCATTCCCTTAGGCCACTATGCTATCTTTATAGTTGGGTTCACCACAACATGAGGCACTGTGTTTAAGGGAGGGAGGTTGAGAATCACTAGACTTGAGGACTTACTAAGAAACAAATCACCTGAAACATTTCTCCAATGGGATAAAGTTTTGAATTCTATTTAACTCAGTTAAAATTGATCTTATGCAATATAATTAATTACTGGTTGCCTATATAATTAAGTTTGACAAGAAAAAATAAAAACCAAATGAGATACATAACTGATAATTTAGCTTTTATCTGGGAGGGGAAAACGTTAAAAGAAATGTGGCTTCTTTTGGAGGGAGGGGAGAAGGAGAGGTGTCTAGCATCACAGAAAATTAACTGAGAATAACTGTCACAGAAACAAAATCCTTACCATTCATGGTGATTGTCTACAAAAGCAGACATGGGACTTATTTGTACTGTGTATGTGTCATTGGCTGAGTATTCAAATAAGCCATAATAGGGGTTAAACAGTTCTCTGGATACCAGGAAGAAAAACTCTCTGGAAGGCCCACTGTAATCCAACCTGTAAAATAAAAATAAAAATAAAAAATAAAAATCCATAGGACAAATAAGCAGCTTTTACCTTTTCTAGGTATTGGGCACAGTTACTTCCATGTTTAACTTTCTTTTTTTTTCAACTTTTTTTATTTGAATTAGAAACAGGATTGTTTTACATGGCAATCCCAGTTCCCTTCTCCCACCCGTCCTCCCCTACCAACCCCCCCCCCAACTAAAACCCTATCTATCACATATCCTTTCAGCTCCCCCTGGATGGTGAGGCCTTCCATAGGGTGTCATCAGTGTCTATTGCATCCTTTGGGATATGGCCTAGGCCCACATGGAATGGGCTCCCAAAGTCCACACCTATGCTAGGGATAAGTACTGAACTTCTACGGGAGGTCCCATAGATTTCTGAGGTTTCCTCACAGAAACCCATGTTCCTAGGGTCTGGATCAGTCCCATGCTGGTATTCCAGCTATCAGTCTGGGGAGAAACCATGTTTAACTTTCTATAGAATGCTCATTACAGTATATTCTCATATCAGGGCTTTCCAAACAAAAGTGAAAGAATTCTGATCTCAATATTCTTGACTCAAAATAACAAAGTAGACATTTATACAGCATATATCCAAAACTCCAGCTACTAATGAGACATGCAAACAATATGCAACACATTCATGATTTATATAAAGAGATACATATATAATTTTTTAAATGTCCAAAGCAAGGACACAGGGAAGTAAGTGTCATGGGATTGTTTCATTCACACAGAGGAAAGTAGTTATACCCACTCAAAGGAAATGAAGACCTTGGGGATTTCTGGAAATTTTCTGAATGGGGGAAGAAAAAGAAGTCACCTTAGGGAGATCAGAGGCAAAAAAAAGTGGAATAAGATGATACAAGTGAAAAGTATAAATTATAAAACACCATGGAAAATTACAGACAAGGAAAAAGAAGGTGCAGCAAGTTTTCTAAGGAAGGCTCTTAGACAGACTGGGACTCCAGCATGTGAACTACACTGTGAATTCATTCCACTCTGCTTGCAATAGCTTCAGGTCAGACTGAAATAGAATTGAAGACAGCACAGGGTTTGAGAAATGACAAGTAGCTAATAATGCCCAAGTGGGAAGGATGCAGTAAACAGAAGTGAGAAATATAAAGGAACTTGAGATGCTACATTTAAAATATAAACTATATCAGCCCTTTGATAGAAAGTATATACAGATTCAATGATGGGAGTGAGGTGGCTAGCCAGCAACTCCAAAGACTCGTTTGCTTTATCCTTCCCACCACCTATATCTCTTTTCAAATCTGTTATTTGGGTACTATTACAGTGTGTGTGTGCGTGCGTGCGTGCGTGCGTGCGTGCGTGCGTGTGTGCGTGCGTGCGTGCGTGCGTGTGTGTGTGTGTGCGTGTGTGTGTGTGTGTGTGTGTGTGTATGCAGAGGCCAGATGACAAATCTTCAGGTGACACCCACCTTTTTGAGACAGGCTCTCTGACTGCCTGGAGCTCACCAAACAGCCTATGATAAGTGGATCCACCTGTCTCTGCCTCCCCAGGAGTGTCTCTACACCCCCAATAGTGCTAGAATTATAAGCATGAACTAACAGGCCTGGACTAATTTAAAATTTTGAGTTCCAAGTATTGAACTCAAGTCCTCATGACACTGACTGAGCTATTTTTCTAGCCCCTTTAGTCCTATCTCACTATGTAGCTCTGGCTGGGCTGGAATTCACTATGTAGATCTCAAACTCCAAACTTGCAGTGATTCACCTACTTTTACCTCAGAATGCTGGGAACAAAGGCATGCACTACCTCACCCAGCCTCCACTATTTTTTTTTTTTTTTTGTGAAAGTGGAATCATCTGAGTCTTGTGCAGTGATGGAATTTTATGATCTAGAAAATAATCCTGTTACAGGCAGAAGATTTGGAAAAATAAAAATGTAACCAAATAGTGTGGACTTCAACTATTCAATATTAATTTTCCATTTTGTTATATCTGACTATAGATACCATATTTACTTAATATCTATTTTCAATAAATCAACTCTGATTTTTTCACTGCATACTGTCTTATATAACATTTATAAAATATCTATGTGTTAGTTCAACTTTTTCCTAATACACATTAAAAGGGACATAAGTACAGATAAAACTGTCTAGCACAACATGGGTGCAGCCTGAAAGTCCCTAAATTCATACCCACAGTGCACCTGTAGGAAACCTATTGGGTGGAAAAGAGCAGGTACTTGATTCTAGGGGCCAATCAGACTGCATACAGTGGCATGGTGATCATGTCCTCAGGGTAACTGGTTATAATGAAGTCAACTTGTGGCTCTGGGATAGGCTGGGCAGGCCATCCTCATGTCTCTCTGAAGCCACTCAGGTACCAGGAAGCTCCACATCATGCAGCCTTTTGGTGGCTTCCTCTTATTCTCCTAGTTCTGGCCTCAGAAGCCAGCAGCAGCAGCAGCAACCTCCTCCTTGGATGTTCTTTGCACACAACCTTCCAACAAAGATTGAAATGCCAGTTCCATTCTAAGCATTAATCTAGGTCTTCAAGAGGAACAATTTCCAACAAGCTACTCCTGGTAGGGCTCCATACTTGTATACCTTGGTCTCTGGTATCTATGCCTCTACCTCCCCTCTAGTCCTGAGCAGATCACCTCCTTTAACTTTCTCTCACTGAGAAGGTGTGGATTCCCTGGTCTCCTGGAACTGACCCCAACCCTGAGGCATGGCAAAGGAGTTAAGCAAGTCTGGATGCTTTCCATCAAGGGTGAAGTTACCCCACCTCCTGGGGAAGCCACTTCTCTTTGTTTACCTCAACTGAAGAAATGCCTCCATCAGACTGGCCTGTAGGTATGTCTATCTGGTATTTTCTTGGCTGTTAATTGATGTGGGAAAGCCAAGTCTACTGTGAACAATGCCACCACTGGGCAGGTGGTCCAGGGAGTATATAACAGCTGAGTGTGAGACTTGCAGCAAGCCAGTAAGCAGCATTCCTCTATGATTTCTGCCTCAAGCTCCTGCCTTGAGCCCTGCCCTGGTTTCTTTTGATGACAGAATATAATTTAGAGGATGAAATAAATCATTTCCTCCCCCAAGTTGCTTTTGATCATGGTGTTTATCACAGCAACAAAAATAAAGCTGGGACACCAATTGTCAAAGACATCATGGAAGCAATTTTGCTAAATTTCTTCTTTTTTTAATAGAGAAGACTGAGGCCAGACTGGTCTGAATCAGAGGGGCATTGTGATGAGGGACCTGGTCTCAAACCCTCAACAGGTGTCCTCATTTCAAGTTTAAGGTTATTCCATATGTCTTGCCCTTCAGTAAGTTTTAGCTATCTATCAAGATTAAAACAACCTTGTTTATAGAACAGGGCTTGGAAAACTATGTCCTGAGGGCAAATCTGCTGAAGCCCAGGTTTTGTAAATAAAGCTATAGTGAAATGCACGGAGCTGGCTTCTCTGTAACCTGTTGCTGTGCCCTGATAAAATGCTGAGGTGTGTACGTGACACAGAGAGCATACAATGGGCAAAGTCTAAAAACGTTTACCATCAGTCTCTTTATGGAAAAGTTTTGCCAACTGCTGCTGTTACAAAAACAGGGAAGAGGAAAGTGCTTTCTTAAAACATCTAGTTTACTATAAATCCAAGGAGACATCAACAACACTCTGACTTGCTGTGGTCACTCCTCTGCTGTGCTTTTCACTTTGCAGAGGCCCACAGAACACCGGGATCACAGAGAGCTAAAGTAACAGGCAAATGATAAATCGAGCCTGCTTTCTTTGAGATGACTGGTTTAAGTCAACTTGGCTCTATTATGGATTTTCCATTAAAAATCACAAGGTGGTCCCTAAGATTTAACTCTGAATATTTCAACTATACTGCACTTACCAGAATAATGACCCACGTGTGTCTGCCTCTCCCATACATAAATTTAGACTTTGACCACACTGAGAGAAGATAATCTTGTTTTACTCCTTGTGTTGGATAGTTTTACGTCAACTTGACACAAGCTAAAGTCATCGGAGAGGAAAGAACCTCAATTAAGAAAATGCCTCTGTAAGATCAGGCTGTAGGTAAGCCTGTAGGGCATTTTCCTAATTAGTGATTGATATGGGAGGACCCAGGCCCACTGTGGGTGGTTGTATCCCTAGTGGTTCTGAGTTCTATAAGAAAGCAGGCTGAGCAAGTCCTGGAGAGCAAGCCAGTAAGCAGCACTCTTCTATGGCTGCTGCATCAGCTCCTGCCTCCAGGATTCTGCCCTGCTGGAGCCTCCTGTTTTCATTTCTGTGATGATGAACCATGATGTGGAAGTGTAAACCTAACAAACCCTTTCCTCCCTTTTTGCTCATGGTGTTTCTTTGCAGCAATAGAAACCCTAGCTAAGATACTCATTTAGCAAAATGATTTCCAGTAGAAGCTCAATACACGATGACTTGTGACTGGAGCTCCCTGATGCTCTCTGAAGAAAATTAGCATCACTTACATTGTTATTTGGCGGTGTGAATAAATGTTAGCCAGTTTGCTATGGGGTGGTGGTACATTAATTCAGTGCCATGAGCAAACTGTGCCTAAGAAATGACTCAATCTGAAACCACTGTCACACAAGTGAGTTGGCTTAGAACGTTCACAATGTAATATCTTCTAACATGGTACAGTTTGTTAAGACAACAATGACCTTAATGATTTGGTTACTCTTGTGGCTGAAGACAAACATATTCTCCCTGAGGAGTTAAGCTGAAAAGCAAAACTCACCTCAGAAGAGAAAAAAACAAACAGCTCCTTTAGAAGGAAATGTATGTTTAACTGGGAATTTTTTTTTTTCCTCTTGAAACATGAATAGAGTCACTCCAATGCCAAGATAGTCACTCTGCTTTAATTTGGTTGCAACTCCAAATGCAGAACTGCATATTTAGGAGTATGCTGTAGGCTGCAATTTCTATCTATATCTAGCAAACTCAATGAAACGTGTCACAGCAGGGCATGTGGGCATGCAGCGCCTATAACACCTCTCCCATATAAATAGTTAATGTGACTCATATCACAGGGATCATTTGTTACATTCCTGTTTTGCCAGTTAGGTTAGTTCCACAACCAAAGGCTTGGCAAGGAAATACAGAAACTCTGGACAACGGGTGTGTAGCCACATAACAGCTGCATCTGAGGGCACTTCTGAGTAAGCACAGATGTCAGTAGGGTGGCCGTGGTGTCCCAAGCCCTGCCCGCTGACAAAGCATTTTACCCATCATCACACTGCTGGACTGGCACACCACGTGAGTTATTAGCAGCTTTTGACATGTGTTAAAATAGTTAATTTTATTCTCCGATTCTCTATATTTCAACTAAACATAATTGAAAACAAAATACTCCAATGGGAAGAGGCTGTAAAATGAGAAAATTTGATAGCCTCAGGAAGTCATGCTGCCTTTTTCTATGTTTGTCCAAATACACGTGGCCTAGGCACCTTCTGATTCATCCAGAAATATTTAGAGCAGAGAGATATTTAGCTTTTGAGCCACTAAACCAGGACTGAAGCTGAGGAAGGAAGCCTCAAAAGATACAGAAGTGCTTGGTGGTAGCCAGCCAGGGTGAGGCTGCAGAGCATCCTTCTCTGGCAGGCAGGTTGGGATGATTCAAATGATGCAGATCCCTCTTTGAAGAGGGCAAACAGCAGTTCGCGTTCAACTGAAGCCCTACAGCTTTACAGCTTAGATCGTTGTTTTGTTATATGTGTGAGGGCTACTGGTTAATTTATAAGTAGTGGAAAAAAACCTATCTCAAGTCACCTCCTGCCCCAATTATTTTTAGGTCCCTATCCCAGGGGAATTCAGAAAGATACTACACACAGGTCCTCCAAGGGAAAACTATTTGCATAGGCTCCTTCCTGGTCTAAGTGTGGCTGGCAAAACTGATGGCTGATGTCATCTCAAGAGCACTTTGTGCATAATGAATTCATTCTTTCTTGAATAAAGGTGCCCTTGACAGAGTTGCAGTGAAGAAAACAGGAGGTGGAGCACTCATGCAGTCAGTATCATCTCTGTCTAGGACACTATTTCTTTAGTTTGGAGTACTAGGGGTTAGGTGATGGCCTGGATACCTTATCAGATCCTATCTGAGTTCTGATGCCAGGTGAGCTTTGGTTGCTAGGATTATTGATTAACAAAAACAATACAGCAAAGAAGCATATATAGCATTGCCAGTGCTTTCCTCCATCCCATGAGGAACTCCAAGCCAGACTAAGTCTCCTCAGAAAGAGGCAACAAACAATTTCTCCTCACCTTTGAGCAGGGTGACTGCTTTTAACAATTCTGCCACCACTGTCCTCCTTTTCCCAACTTTTCTAGACAACAAAACTTCACTAAGCTTGGTGGGGACTCTAGTGTCCAGAACACAGCTCCCAGCTCTAGCCTAATTAAACTACTAACAAGAAACTATCTACATTTTGTAAAAAGCCAAGGCTATGGCATAGAATCATTTTCGTGGAAAAAATAAGTTGCTCTGATGCATCTACATTTCTAGGCCCAAGGATGATTTTTGTGCTTTTGTAACTGAAGACAGGTATTTCCAATAGTCTGAGATTAATGCTACCTCAAATAGCATCTGCAGTATCCTATGGACTCCTAACTTCTGGAACAATCTATATACTTTGTTTCAGATATATGTGAAGAAATAGCATAAAGCATAGGTATTGTTTTTGTGAAGCTGCTAGTCCACATCGTTTTTGGAAGACAGCCAAATGCATTGTTATTAAAAGTATATCTATTGTTCTTTATTCCTTGGCAAAGCTAGACTGACTGTTGTTTGACTGGGAGTAAAATCACCGAGATAGTATCAACAATAACTAAAAATTATTAACCCCTCATGGCTAATATAAAGTTGACATAAAGTAATGCTCATTGAATGACAAAATTAGTATTAATTTAGACTTCTCACAAAATTAACTCTATGTCTTACTGTACTGATCATGAGTGATGATAAAGACCTATATTGAAAATGGTCCCAGAGAAGTCAACCATCTAAAAAATAAAAACAGAAACCATCTGCTAAATCTCTCCAAATCCTGACCAAATGTTTTCATTTGCTAAACCTATTATTTTAGAATTTTTTGAATTATAAGAAAAGATAGTGAAAAGAGCTCTTGCACTGCCTTTATTAATATCTCTTATCAGCATACAACATTCCTCAATACATCTGATGGGAACTCTAGATAAGGCCTCTAGCCTCACATCATCTATCACCAGCTAGCCAGGAAGCTATTCAGAACCCTCCCACCATCCTCTCTGCTAACAACACCGGAAGCAATTGTTGCCCAAGTTGTTTTTCAGGAACTTGAAGCCCTGTTTGTCTGTCTCAAGGGGACCTCACCAGTGTGACTTACTTGACATTTTTAGATTACACTAATGGTATGATTTTCCTCAGTGTGAATCCTGTGAAGAGGGTGAGTATGTATGGAGTGGACCCTATTTTCATTTAACCTTTCCCTACACTTTAAGGCGCTCTGTCTCTTTATTCTACCAAGTCCTTCAAACCCTATTCCTGGGCAGGCAGATCTGTGACTTAGGACTCTACTTCCTTGGGAATAAGCTTTCACAGAACTTGTTTCAGTGACTGCTATAAACTGTCATATTAACTAGCCAAGAATACTGATGTATAACAAATGCATCCTTGATCCAGATTTTATTATTTCATTCACTTTCACTTGATAGCTCTACAATCTCACCTAGAAAAGTGTCATTACATTTAATAATCACTTCTCTTCTTGACTATAGCATTCTCTAAAACTCTTCTGTTTTTTTTTTTTTTTTTTCAATGTCCTCGATGCTTTTCAAGAATACTGGTTGGGCGGTAGTGGCACATGCCTTTAATCCCAGCACTCGGGAGGCAGAGGCAGGTGAATTTGAGGCCAGCCTGATCCTGATCAGGATCAGGCCACCTAGGGCTGTTACACAGAGAAACCCTGTCGTGAAAGAAACAAACAAAGCAAAAAAGGAAAAAAAAAAAATACTGATGAGAGGTTCTTACAATGTAAAAACTGGGAATTGTCCCATGATTTTCCTGTAGATAGACTCTCATTATGGGTTTGGGTAGACTATGGTTTTCATGTGAAGGACACACTGTCAACATGACTTACAACTGAGACAATGTTTGCTAGATTGCAACAGAACAAACTCACTTATCCTTGCTGTATTATTTGGGGAAAAGTCACTATAGAATCCACACTTATGAAATTCTTATTTGGATTTTTCATTTTCCTATCTACTTCCTCATTTGATCATGTATTCAATCAATGTGATAGTCATTCTTTGAAAAGTCCTTTTTTTTTTTTAACTTTCATGTAGTTTTGAGACATCTGTGTTCTTCAGCAAGAGAACTGTTTTCCTGTTTCAAAGCCAGGAGACATATTCTCAGTACCCTAACTGAATGGCAGGGCCTATATCTTACATCCTATCAAAAGGGTACTTACATGATGGAATCTGAGTCCAGAAACTTGGTGTCAATAACCCATGCATTGAGGGAGCAGATTAGGGGTTGTTTCTATAACTGATACCACTCCCAAAACATCCTCTCTGTTTTCCCTTTGCTGTCATAGGAAGTAGACAAGTGACAGGGGCAGGAAGCACTTGATTACCAGTGGTCACCAAACAAAAAGGAATCTAGCTCTGCTTGGAACTGATATCATCAGCTCAGAATACTGTGGACCACTTCAGGATGATCACACTTGACAAACATCTGTTCTGTTCAATCATATCTACTAGGGTTTTTGAAGTGTATGTTTGAGACCTCAACAAACTGTGGCCCAAGCCAGAAGTACAGATGTACATCTGTACACCCAGATCCCGGCGTAAAAGTTCAAGGCCAATCTGAGCAACATAGCAAGATCATGTGTCAAAAAAAAAGTCTCTTGTTCAATAATAAAAGAAGGCAGCTGGAGTTCTGGTAGAAGAAAATATTCTCCTCCAAACCAGACTCATCCTGTAAGGAAATACTTGACATCCTTTGCATACCTGTGAAGAGGGTAACAACACTTGCCTCCGTTTTCAACCGTGCACCTGCATCTTTGGGCAGACTAACACAAGCTCCAAGTCCATTTACATGTGTACATTAGTCATGAAAGGCTTAAGTCTCAGCTGCACTGAAGCCCAAACTTCATGTATTTGGTCACCATCTGGAATGCTAAAATGCATTCCCAGGGAAAAACCAGGACCCAGACAGACTAAAGATAAAGTGTGTTTCTTACATCCCAGTATGGTCCAACGGTGTCAGGAGAAAGACTTAAGGGCCTTCATTTTACTATTCTCTAGACCCATAGATAGATAAGGCATGCGGTGCTTTAAACCCCCAATCCATCTACCACACAGTGGGGCCAGTTGGTAGGATGTCACTACTATGGTTGTTAGGAATACAGCAGCAGTTTGGGACTGTGCTGGGGCTGTGAGGATCGGGCCGGTGATGGAAGGTGGACAGATGGGGAAACAGAGACCTGTAGACATAACTCATATTGAAAGTTTTATTGAGGGGGAGGGAAGAAAATAAGGGAAGGAAAGAGAAAAGAGGTAAAGAGACACAGAGGCAGGGCAGAAGAGAAAGGGGGAGGAGGACAGGAAAGGTCCTGTCTGCCCTTTAGAGGAAGTGGGGGTGGAGCGGGGGAGCGGAAGTGGGTGGGCTTTTTCTTTTAAAGAGCCAGGGTACAGACACCTGCCATGCACAGGTGGGTGAGAGGCGGGGCCAGGTTTGCCGGGATTACAACAATGGTTCCTTAACCTTCTTCACTATAAGACTCAGAGGGCTGTTCTTAAAGTGACCCAAATCATTGGGCTTGGTAGGATAGGACTGGGACCCTCCCCACCCCAACTCCCACCTCCAATCTCCTCCTCTTCCATTGTCTCCGTCCAAGAAAGGGCTGGTCTCCTTGAGTAGCAATAAAACATGGCATGTCAAGTCGCAGTAAGACTAAGAACCTCCCCATTTATTAAGGCTGGGCATGACCTTTTTAAATTGTGTCTAGTAGCTACAGGCTACAATGCAAGCCCTGAGTCCCAAGAGAGGAAAAAGGAGGGGCCTATGAAGGAGGCAAGCTATCAGTCTAAGGCAATCCATTAACAAATGCTATGTCTACCTGGGTGCAGCAGACTCAGTGTGGGAGCCCCAGCCCCTGTTTCCCAACCCTTATCTAGATGAGCACACTCATGCAGGAGTCATGTAGCATGGTTTGTTTACAGTAGGTGGTTATATTGGGAGGTATGCTGCCCTCCCAAAGGAAGAGAACTGGAGGCGGAGAAATAGGAGCAAAGACTTTGGCTTGGTTGCTGTGGGCACTTCCGGAGAGAGTAGCAGGATCTGTGACTCTGAACTAGGGCTTATTTAACAGGTGACACACATTCTACTCAGCACACTGGGGTGGAAAACGAGATGTAAACTGTACGTCCTTGTTCCCTTCCCCCTCAAAGCACCATTTTTCCCCTTCAAAAGATGGATAAATGCAGAGAAAAGCAACCAAACTGACCTTCTAATTGAAAAAAATATGAATTATTTTTATGGGTTATTTTAATTAAAAATCCTATGTCAAATGATTTAAAAACCAGAGGAAGTGAGAAAAAAAAAAGTCAAACTGTTTAAGCATCTGAGACCAACACTTCCTGCAAGAAGGACTTCCTGTTTTGGGAACCACAGATGCTGAGAAACATCCGCTCTGTAGCCACAGCCTGTGTTGCACAGACCACTTCCCTGTTCTACTTACCCTTCTTCCCCAACAAAGGTGACGTACAGCTTATTCCTCTGCAGGTCTTTTCTGGAGTAACCCATAATCTGATTGAAAGCATCTTCCAGCAAGTGGTCCCTTCGGATAATTAACCTGTCCACCGAGAGACAATTTGAAAAGTCCATTAAGAGATTAGTTCCTATTCCTTATCTTTCTTGCCATTTAATTTCTATTTACCTCAATTAACTAGGTGAGGAGTGAACTTGCTTAATGTCATTGCTGTCTGTACTTGAATACAAATCTGTGTTTAACTCCTTAACAGCAATAGCAAAACAAAAGTTACATAAGAGAATTATGGGTAAACCTGTGGTCTGTAAAAAACCCAGGAGTCCTTTCTGAGTGGCCAAGACATTTATCCCAGAAGGAGAGTGGTTATAACACACACACACACAAACACACACATACACACACACACACACACACAAACACACACACACACACACACACACACACACACACACACACGGAGGGGGGGGAGAGGGGAGAGAGAGAGAGAGAGAGAGAGAGAGAGAGAGAGAGAGAGAGAGAGAGAGAGAGAGACTTTTAAGGCTGGAATGCACCTAAGCATGGAATTCAATTACTGAATGTCCAGTGAGAACCAGGAGGTTGCATAAGAGTTTACAAGTGTACTTAATTTAAGTTTAAATGAAGTGAATCTTGAGATTCTCTAATGGGTAGATAAAAATGAATGATGCTTGTGACAATCTACTGTGATGACGACAATTAAAGTCATCTTCTACAGGTATCAGCTTACCCCTGATGTCTATATGACAAGGAAGTAACCGAGAGTCTGAACTAGGGAAGATCTTGGTAATTCAAGCATGAGAAAAGCACAGTTCAGAGAGATATGGAATTGGGGTTGCGCTGATGTGTCTGGAGGTCCATGAAACTGGAACTAACTGAGCAAACATTGCTGTGCCTGGGGGAGTAAGTATGGGGGGGGTGCTGGTCGTCCCTTGGGCACTCAGGGCACATGGTGACCTGCCTTCCTCTATCTTCTCACAGGCAGCACAGTGAGCTCAAGTGGGGGCATAGTACGGGGGGACAGGGGTGGGGTGGGGAGATGGGAAAGAGGTACACACAGGCATGAGAAGAATCCTGGACAAGTAAGAGAGTTGGCTAAAGAGAGGGGACTCGGCATTCACAACAGGTTCTGTTGTACAGTGAGGCTTGCTTGTTTCACAGAACAAAATAGGATAGGGTAGGACTGATCATTGTCCTGTGCTCATGGCAGGCAGGGAACTAGTAACATTTGGCATAAAACACTGTGATATTGGTGCATCTCTTGAATATCAGATGGGCCAGCAAAGAGGGACTACCAGAAGAAAACAATAATCATCTTTTAATTTTCTCTGTGGTTTTACATAGTCCTAGCTTGACTGAAAACCATAAGCTTGCTTACTAGTGCTTAGTTCCTGAGCATTTTACATCATTACAGTGTAATTTATAAATTCCGAAATAATAATGCCCATTAAAATAAAGACTCACGTGACACCCAATTTTTCAAACTCACAACTGCTTCCTACCCATTCACCATCTATAAATCATATGGTTTGGTTCATTTCTACTTACTTTAATTTCCCTGGGCCTTGTCCATATCCTTTAGTCTCTAACTTCCTGTAAAAGTTCCTTAGTTTGGCTTCAAAATCTCTCTTGTAAGGGGCTGGAGCCCGGGCGTTGGCACGCTGAGTACCTGTAGCAACCACAAAGGGACAAGCTGGATCTGTGCCCTGTGCCATCATCATCACAACACCATGAAAGACAACCACAAGTTAGCAGAGAAAACTGAGGCACTGTTTTCAGCTTCTGCATCACCCCCTCACCCCCACACACCCCAGAGACGAAGGCCTAAACACAGCTTAGGGAAGCTCTTAAGAGAAACTCTTGTTTGTAGCTTTTTGGCTGAGAATAAAGATTCTGTTTAAGCAGCCAAATATGCTCACTGTTTCTCAGATATGTTCCCCATTTCTATCCAAACCAGAATGAGTCAGAGTTATTTATGCCTAAGTATAACTATACAGAACAGAATATCTTTACTTGCTGTTGATATCCTGTTGAAAGGATATCATGGAAACTATAAAGGAAGTCTCATGAAGGGTCATGAAAGTGTTTTTTATATATGCATTATGTTTAAGAATGATTTTAGAAATATAATTACATTATTTTACATTGTAGGATAAAATGATTAGTACAAAAACAGAATTCAAGCATAACTGTGGGAGGAATATATATCTTGCAGTTGCACAAAGAATAAACAGTATTAATATTTACTGCATTCTTAATGTGTCAAGTAATGTCAATGGCTATAGATTAAAAGTATGTCATTTGTTATTTAAAGAGTGTTATTAATAACATATAAATACAACATGGCTTCTTCATCTTTCCATAGAAAAATCTGTGTGTCACATGTGACTAGGTAGCATATTGAGATGTCAGACTGATGATGAATAGGGGAATCAGGCATGAGACATGACAAAAACAGAAAATAAAATACAGTCTTGTTCATTACACAGCATGTGAGTTTCATGAGATTTCTTTCTTTGTGTGTGTGTGTGTGTGTGTGTGTGTGTGTGTGTGTGTGCGCGCGCGCGCGCGCGCAAATATGTGGGTTTGTTGTTATTTGTTTTGTTGAGACAAGAGCTTGCTAGTTAGCCTAGCTTTGCCTTGAATTTTCCATCCTCCTCTCTGTATCTCATGAGTGCTTCAATTTCAGGCTTGAGCCATGGTGCATAACAAAAATTTCTTTAACCAATGAGTTAGCTAGGATAGTTATTTATTGCTAATCTTGTGTTATAGTCAACAATGGATGCCCTGGTTGAGAAGACAGAAATAAAACATATCAAGTAATTAAGTCTTAAACTAGGTGAAATACAAACTAAAACAGAAGAGCCTAAACTATAGCCCTAGGGCTATATTCAGCCTCACAGGCTACTGTTTGCCCCCCTACATAAAAAAAGACTAGATAATTGCTAGCATATAAAAATTAGTAGGAGATTTCAAGTAAAAGAAAAACATGTTTTTCTCTTGAACGTTATGAGAAATCTTACAACTGGCTTGAACCTCCTTAAGGAGATAGGTGGCTGTTTTTTTGGACTCCACTCCCTCACGTCTACTCAGTGAGTGACACAGGCTGCCTAACCTTCGAGGTATTTGCTTTTGAGATCATTGGGATAGAAGATAATAGTAATGTCACAGAAAAGTAATGTGTGTGAGTAGAGATCAAAATGGAAAAGACCTCAGGGAGGAGCTTAATTGGAGACTAAGTGGTTAATTGCCAAGTCGATAGGATCTAGAATCACCATGGAAACAAACCTCTGGGCACATCTATGATGGAATTTCTAGTTCTGGTTAATTGAGGTAGCAGGGCCCAGCCTAAAAGTTAGTGGCACTATTCCAGGGGCTGGGGTCTAGGAGTGAATAAAAAGAAGAGGGCTGAGTACCATCTCTCTGCTATTTGATTGAGGGTGTAATATAAACAACCACCACCTGTCCCTGCCACCATGTCTAACCTGACCAGATAGACTGTATCCCCTTGAACTATAAGCCAAAATAAACCTTCCTTCTCTTATATTCCTTTCTGCCCAGTATTTGGTCACAACAATGAGAAAATTAAATAACACTAAACCTGTAAGTAGAAAAGAATTTGAATTTTATACTGGTTCAGAGCAGCAAGAACTGGACTAAATATTGAATGTGTGTGCAACAGATGCTGAAGACTCTCTGAAACCTGGAGGATGGTGGGCATGCAAGACAGACAAGGACTGAAGTCAATTAGAAGAGGGATTTAAAAATCCTGATGCTGGTGTAGGGAATTGGGGGGGGGGGCTCCTTTATAGACTATTGAGGAAAGGAAAGGGAATAATGCAAAAGTGGTATTTGATTAGAGAAATTCTTCTCAGCAGACAGTGTAGGGCAGATTAAGGGTGGGAAAGAGGAAGAAGGACGGAAGGGCGAAGGGCGGAGAAGCAGTTAGTTTATACAGCAACTTAGGCCTGAGGGGATGAGAACTAGTCAGGAGTGTGGTGACTCAGAGGAACACTGAGCATGCGAAATACAAATGAGTGCCAGTAGAAAAGCAAGGGGGAGGAATGGGAAGCTCTGACAATGATAGTGTTTCTTAATAATAATGACAGCTATTGTCTGATAAGCACCTACTATGCATTAGGGATAATGCACTTTCCATAGGGGGAATCTTGAGAAATCCTCACTCCAAGTTTACAAAGTGGCTATTAAGGTTTTCATCATCACTTTGTTACTGAAGAAAATGAGGAAGCAGCTTCCTGTACAAATCCTATGCCAGGTCCAGATATTTGGGATTTGATGAGTTCTATTAGATGCTAAAAGCAGTGTGGGGAATGATGGTGGTAGCCAGAGACCCAGGAAGCTGTGTAAATATTGAGTTGCATATGACAGTCATGGATACTCTACAGACACTGGACAGGAGAACTCCTGACTTTGCCATGAGAGATCAGTTAACTCCCATGGATGAAATAAGTTAGTGTGCATGTGACACGGTGCAGTGTCTGTCATAAGAAGCCCTCTGCTGTGGTGGCTGTTAATGTTACTTGCATACATACTCAACACATAGGCAAACACGTTGGAGCTTCAGGGATGGATGTTCACAAGACTAGCTCCTGATCAGTAATCTGGAGCTTGTCTGTAGAATTATAAACCCTTTGTTCAAAGAGTTAAGAGTTAAGTCATGAAGAAAACAAAGAAATTCAACCTCACAAAATCTAGTAAACAAAAGAGAATCCTAAACAGTGGTTCTCGATCTTGAGTGCATATCAGAATCTCTTAGGAAACTTTAAAAAATTCCAAAGTTCAGGCCACACCCAAAACCATTTCATCGAATCTGTGGGGGTGAGACCCAGGCCTCCAAGTGTTTTCTACAGTTCTCCAGATGATTCCAAAATATAGCCAAGCAGAAGAATCACTTATAGGACACAAGGTTAACTTCAACCAGTGAGATGTGTGCTCAGTGTCCAATAGCTAACACAGGGCAATGGCTGCCTGTGTACTTGGAGAAGTCATTGCAGCACAAAGAGACATGAACCATAGGAGCACAGGGCTGCTGCTGGATGGAGAAAGGCCACCACCCAGGAAACCCAAGAAAGTTGTGAGAAGCTCTACAGTAGTAACCCAAACATCCCAGAAAGTAGCCATAATGAATCTTCATCAACAGGAGTCATTGATGGAAAACAGACAATGAAGATCAAAGACTGAATGAAAACTCTTTAAAGACTCAAAAAGAAACATCATTCTTTAGCTGATTACTTTAAGAAGTAGCTTATACACTATGACTGTATAGTGAGATAGATTAAGGCTGTTGGAAATGACAGTGGATTCTGTCATTCTCAATACAGACAAAAAGTTAGCCTTTACGCTATGTCTAAAATCCACATATGAGTGAATACATACCATGTTTTCCTACAATTCACACTGCCAGAGAAGCTAGTAAACAAGGAGGACCCTAAAAGAAACATACCTGGTCCCCTGGAGAAGGGGAAAGGGACAAGATCTCCTAAGCAAATTGGGAGCATGGCGGGAGGGGAGAGGGAGCTAGGAGAATGAGAAGGGGAGAAGAGGAGGGGAGAGGAGGGCATGAGAGAGCAGAATGGTTGAGTTGGGGGAAGAATAGAAGAAAACAAGAAAGGAGATAACGTAATAGAGGGAGACATTATAGGTTTAAAGAGAAATCTGGCACTAGGGAAATGTCTGAAGATCTACAAAGATGACACCAACTAACAATCTAAGCAACAGAGGAGAGGCTTCCTTAAATGCCCTCCCCTGATAATGAGATTGATGAGTGACTTATATGCCATCCTATAGCCTTCATCCAGCAGCTCGTGGAAGTAGAAGCAGACACCCACAACTAATCAATGAATTGAACTGGAATCCAGTTGCAGAGAAGGACCAGTGATGAGCAAAGGGGTCCAGACCTGGCTGGTGAAATCCACAGAAACAGCTGACCTGAACAACAGGGAGCTCTTGGTCCCCAGACTGATAGCTGGGAAACCAGCATGGGACTGATCCAGAACCCAGGAATGTGGGTGTCAGTGAAGAGACCTCAGAAATCTATGGGGCCTCCTGTAGTAGATCAGTACTTATCCCTAGCATAGGTGTGGACTTTGGGAGCCCATTCCGCATAGAGGGATACTCCCTGAGCCAAGACACACAAGGGTAGATCTAGGCATCCCAAAGGATATGACAGACTCTGATGACCCCCTATTGAAGGCCTCACCCTCCCTGGGGAGCAGAAAGGGTATGTGATAGGTAGCGTTTTAGTTGGGGGGGTTGTTGGGGAGGAGGGAAGAGAGATGGAACTGGGATTGACATGTAAAACAATCTTGTTTCTAATTCTAATAAAAATGAATAACATTAAAAAAAAGTTAGCTCTGCATCCATTTATGCTCTAGGCAAGGGACTTAAAGATGGAGTCTGGTAACAGAAATGTTTCAAGGCAAACATTATTTTGCTAACAGTTCTGTTATGAAAAATAATCTCATATATATCACTTAAAATCACAGTAAATAGTGCTGCTGGCCTTTGTCAAATTCTGTGTTTGTTTTTAAGTCTCATGTAGCCCAGGCTGGCTTCAAATTCACTCTGTAACCAGGCATAGCCTGCTTTTCCTTCCTCCACCTTTCAAGTGCAGAAATGATAGGCATGTGCCACTACACGAGGCTCAGAACTTGTATTTAAGAAACTTCTGAGAGATGGGGAACACACACATGTAGTAGGTGGAAATGTTTTTGGAGGGATCTGAAGTAGGGTTTAAAAGGTTAGGGGTAGAGTATGTACTGTCTTGTGAACCAGCAGATGAGCTAAAATAGGTAGTTGGGGAAAGACCTGTTGGAGGAAACCTTGCCAGTAGGAGCTGACTGGAGGGCAAGGTGGGAAATGTGACACAGAAAAGACAGGATCCTGAGTGGACTAGGACTTCACTCTTCAGTACAAGAAGTCACTGATGGTTTTTCAACAAGACTAATATTGAAAGAGCTATATAATTCCAGAGGTTAATCTGGCTTTAATATGGACACCAGACTCAGGGAGCTAAGCATTTTATGTGGAAATAGACTAGACCTTCATGGGAGTTGCTTCGGTGGTGGCTGTAAAGCTATGTTCCTCATTTTAAAGTATAAATAAGATTCTGACCATCTATAGTTTTGAATAAGTATTATATTTATTAATCTTGAGAGGTTAATTTTGTTTTGGGAAAGGATAGTGTTATTAGAGTACATTTAAAAAACAACATAGAAATTTTAATGACATGTTGTTTAACACAACTTACAAAACTGTTTATTGTTAAAATAAAATTATTTTAAAAAGTAGTGGGGCCAAGGCTGGTTATATAGCCCAAGCTGCCATGAAACTTGAAAAATTTGAAATATTCCTGTCTCCATTTTCCCAGGTCTGGGATTATAGGTATGAGCCACCATACCCCAAAACAGCTGTCATATAATTAATACAAGTCAGGTTTAACGGCCAAGAGCTTCCAAGGAAAGAATGAGGTTATTTTGGTTCTAGAAACCAAAAAATGTTCTTGGAAGACTGAGCTGACAGAAACGTATGGGAACCACAACCGCAATGGAAGGCCCTTTCTCTCAGAGAGCTCTTTCACAGTCTTTAGAGTCTCACCAAAGGGAATTGCATGGGAAAAGGTCAGCTGCTTCTAGGAAATGACCAAATGGAGGATGGACTTCATGGATGGCTAGTACTGTGTTAAGTATTTGCATGAAATTTTTTTTAGTAACAGTTATTAGGGCTGTTATCCTTTGTCACTGCTAGGTAGATCTTAAGAACTTTCGTAGGATCTGTACATTTTCCATACAGTTACAACACTGCATAATGACAAACTATAAAATTCTATCTGACACAATATCTCAGATGATACTAGAAGAATTTTGGCAGCAAATTCTAGAGAAGTCTGTGTTTTTCTGCTTCTGGGTCCTGGAATCCAGTTGGCTTTATGTTCTGCTCTGAAAGGATTTGAACCTTGACTACACAACTCCAGGCTACTGTCCTAGTACAGTTTAGAGGCCCACTTCTTCCCTGGTTCCTTACACACACACACACACACACACACACACACACACACACACACACACACACACACACTCCTCTCAATCTTTTGTAGCAAGCTTTTTTTGTCAGACTATCTTTGGATTGCCAGCCCCCAAATAATGACACGGAGACTTCTTATTAATTATGAAAGCTTGGCCTTTAGCTTAGGCTTGTCCCTGCCTAGCTCTTATAATGTAACTAACCTGCTTCTATAAATCTATGTTCTGCCATTTGGCTTTTTGCCTTTTTTTCAAGTACAGCATGTCCAAGTTGTTCATCTGATGGTAAATTCCATGCCTAGATTCCTCTTCCTTTTCTTCCCTCTCCCCAGAAATCCTGACTATCCTCTCTTGTCTAGTTATTGGCTATTCAGCTTTTATTATAATACCAATCACAGCAACACATCTTCACACGGTGCACAAATATTTCACAACAATCCCCATTAGTAACAAAGAACAAGCCAATGAGCATTACAATAATGTCTAGCCAGCCTCATCTTCTGGAGCTCAGTACAGCACTGTTAAGAGGGGAATGCCATGGAGATAGCTTGGACAAGGCACAGCTGTGCAAGTCCTTATATCTATATCCTATTTCCTAGGAGGAGCAAAAGTCCTACATCTATGGATATTCATATACACACCACTTAATTTTTCCATTGTTCATTTTTGGGGGGGACTGGGGATTAAAGTTGGACTTTTGTGTATGTGTCAGGCAAGCAATCTATCACCTAGCTGTACACTCAGCCTAATTTTTTACTTCTATTTTGACAAACTCTCACTAAGTTGCCCAGGCTAGCCTTGAACTCACTTTGGAGCCCAGGTAGGTCTTTAACTTGCCATCCCTCTGTCTTTGCCTCTTAGGTAGCTGGGATTGCAGGCTTGAGCCGTAAGGCTTGGCTCATACCATTTACTGAAAATAAATTGATAACTGTGGCTTTTCAGACTTGCCTAAGAAGAAACTTACTAAAAAGGGAACATTGAAAGGTATGCCTAAAATAGACACCTGACAGCACTAGGGGTGAGGAAAAGGAAGATTAATAACAAAAAATAAAATATATACACTAGCCCAGGATTTACTAACACAAAAATAAAAAGAGGACACGAAGCTCAGAGGGAAGATGTGAGGGTACTGGAGGCAGTCAGAAGACAGTACTAGTGGATATATTTGATCGATATATATTATATGAATGTATGGAACTTTCAAAGAATAAAAAAATGATTAAAGCTAATAGTCATATCATAACAGTACTGGGAAGAGGGGAAAAAAGAATGAAGAGGGCTGGGAAGGAACAGAGAGAAGAGAAATGTCTCTAAGAGGAGGAGGTAACATATGCAGCCAGTAATATCCAAGTGTTTGTGGGAAGAAAAGATCCTTTTGGAGGAAAATAAACCTCTCCCATGGTCTATTCCACTGAGACAACCCTGATGAAGACCCAGGAGGCTCCTCAGTGCTGTGAGTCCAGCCACCTCATGCTGCTTGTAGCTCCAATTACTCCAGTCCTGGTGACATCACCATAGTTGTGAACCAAATTCAGACCCAATGACCCTCCACACACCATGCAGCACCTCAATGTGTCACCAATATGAAAACAAGGAGAAAAACAAATGGATGAAGAATTTCAATGAATGTGGTGTTAAACAAATTCTCATGCCACTGACACCATAGTTTTAGTGCCCTGGAAAATGCACACAGGAAAGTATATCTCCAATATATTAGAAAAATTAGGTGTCATTGCATTTAAATTCCTAGAGATATGCCCTTAGGCAGATTCTTTTGGTTTCCTATTTGGCACAATAAACCATATGGTGTTTGCAAGAGATCTTTTCCTTTGGACACAGCTGAGGTTGGACTGGCATTATAATGGCCCTAGAAAAATAAACCTTCACATTCCAAAAATTTGACAAGTTTTTGGTGAACACTCTCACAGCTGCAGAAAGCAGTGAGTCAAAGTTTCCAACGCCCCTCTTCTCTTGAAAAGACATGGAAATGTGCTTGGAATGAGGAAAATTATGGAAAGATTATCTGGTTCCTAGGCACTCAGACTGAAGATCATTAAAATTTATTATTGTCATAATTCTCACAATATCATTCTCAAACCACTAAAACTGGTGAAATTCTAGTCACAAGAAAAGCACCAGACCACTTAAAAATTATTTTTGAAATGTTGATTTTACTTGGCCTGCAAAGGGCCTGGTAGAAGCAGAAGCCGTTTTCAGAAAAACAGATTCCTCCACAGGGGAGATGAGGTTAGTGAGGCCTGGCTCTTCTCATGTGGGGTCACTTACAGTTGCTTCCACTATTATCAGGCAGTGCATCCCAATCTCAACATCAAACCAAGCCTGTTGGGGCAGAGCCGCCAAGAATATGGAGATGATTTTTCCTGCAAATTAAAACCACCACAAACACTGCTGGCAATTTAGTTATGGCTGGATTACACATGTCATTGGAAAATGTTTAACTCCGAGTTTCCAGAATACACTTTGTTACTGCCATGAATTATTTGGGTGCATCTGTGATGCTAAAAGATGTGTACTCTGTCACCATTTAGAATGTCTGCACAGAAAGAGAGCATGGTCAGGCAGTCTTTGAGAACATGCTTATGTGGGTTCAGAAGACAGAATCTGGGGGTCTATATCTTTCGCAGGGAGGAAAAACCTTGGAAAAGGTCTAGAGAAAAAGAGCTGTGGCTGGCATGAACCAAATTACACATGGCTATTCTTGTTTAATCATAAGACATCAAGACAAAAAGACAGCCCACTGAAAACTTTAGCATACATCATACTTAAGACAAAGACCTCTCCAAATGATTCAATGCCTAAACCAGCCAAGCTTGCAAGTCAGGAAGAAATCGACTCACACATGCCGGTCATGGATGGCTCACCGAGCGACAAAGTATACTTTTGTACATATTTACAGGAAGAAAGAAAAAAGAATAAATTAATGTTTACTGGATATTTGCAATGCAAGGTACCCCCCCAAAAATGAAACAAAAAAAAAACCAACCCCAAGAGGTGGGATGATAATTACTCCATCCATTTTATTTAAGGAGACTCAAATTTCTGGCAGGAGATCAACTGTCCGAAGTCTCTCCAGAGGCAAAAGAACCCACTGAGGCCAGCTATGGATTCTGTAGTGTCAGACACCGATTTCCCTTCATGTGTCAGTCACATGTGTCTCTCTAACCGTTCCAATGCTGTTCTGTGTACTGCCTTCTCAAAGGATGCATGGCAGCAACAGCTTCTGTCTCAGTCAGCAGCACCCCGAGACGTGTGTGCACACAGGTTCACCTTCCCCAGCAGAGTCCCTTCCTTTAAATTTCTGCCTCTGATCTACTGTCTGACTTTGTTTTTGTGACAACTATACTTTATAAGAAGAACATTCTCCACATGTGACATTCACCTAGCATCACGTTGTACCTGGCACAATTCAATGTATCACCATCTAGAGCCTGCTTTGGCAAAGATAATTTATAACTTTGAGTTTCACATTCCATAGTCTCTCTTAGGACTTCATTCTTTTTGAACCCTCTGAGTATCTGGCTATATTAACCATACCTCCTTGCAAATGGATTCCCCTGGAAACATCTTCCTAATTGTATTCCAAGTCCACTACCCCTTTCGTTCACTCCTCCACCTTAGCACAACCCTTAGATATGAGAGTTCTCCGTGTGACCATTTTGTTTTGTATTTTCAATACTTCCTCTATATGCTAGGCTTCAGTTCTCATAACACTGAATTCCTAGCAGTATGTCAATATGAATGGTCCAATTGTCTTTGGTATCTCCTAATTGTATTTTCCACTTGTCTTTGGGTATCTCAGACTGAAAGCCCCCAAATGTCTCAGTAAAACATGTAACAAGTCAAACTCATTTTACATTTCTCTACAAGTTAAACCCTCTCCCTTTCTTGGCTAGTGATGCCAACATCTGTTGGGCATTGTGGGCAAGAAGACCTTCTCAACCTCCTTGGCTTTTCCTTATCTGAGCTCAGTCCTAACATCTCAGCATGTTACATGCCCCATCCCTGGGTTCCCTTCACTGCTGCCCCTCCCAAATGACTGTTCTGCCTCCAGTCCCTTAGAGTCTGCCATCCTCCCCTTTGCCAATAAAACTGATCATCAGAAAATAGGGTATCACTGGCATTTTACTTTTTGTAAAGTTTCTGAGGTTTCACCAAAACCCAGTTTTCAAGGCATGGTTAGCAGAGCCAAATGCTGAAGATGAGGTCCAAAGACAAGTCACTGGGTTGAAATCCATGAAGTTATTAATGACCTTTAGTCTGTACTCAGTTGGTCACATAGGAAGACCTCAATCTGGCCTGAATTTCCAACTCAAACCTTGAGAACTACCTTCCATTTCTATACCTCTTTAGCCAGAATGTTCTTCTGTCTTTGGTCCATCTAGGAAATTTCTAGTTCTCCTGACTTTTGTTTGCCTGTTTGGTCCTTTTGAGATTCTTTTCCTCCCTGCCTAGTGCTGGGGACCAATCCCAGGGCTAGGCAAGTACACTACCACCCAACAAAATTTCCAGCCCCGCCTAGTAAATTTCTATTCACTCATCCTTCAAGGTTCCCTCACACCTGTTATCTTAATCTCCCCTAAACAACTGTTCCCACACCTATGTTCCCAGATGTCTCACCATTACAGCATTGGCCACTGAGCTTCATAGTCACTGCTGACTCACTATAAACCCTTCAAAAGCAGAGGCTATGTTATTCATCTTTAAACCACTATGGTCTAGTTCACTGCTTGGATCATAGTTGGATGCTCAATAAATCTGTGTTACGTGGACAAATTAATGGAGCTCTTCCTGTTTGCAGTGTTCAATTAGACTGCAGCTTTATTATCAGAACAATGAGTGAGATCGCATGTTATACATTAAAGAGCACAGCAGCTTTCAGTGACCCATCTGAAGTCTGAATTTCTACTGAAATGCTCTTCGTCTATAAAAGTGTGAATAACAAACACATTGCCTAGAATAAAGATAAAGTTGATGTTCTGTCAACATCATGGCTACCTTCCTTAAAAATTCACTTTTATAAAGCTCCACTTACACCATTTAATCACTCAGCCATTCACTACCCCTTAATTCACATTGATTCCTTCCAAAAGAGTTCAGATAAGTTTTCACTCATCAGCATATTCCATCTGCCCATTCATCTTCCTCGTACCATCTCATAGTATGTGGGGAAAACACCCAAGTCCATTATACCAAATAATTTAAATTCTATATTATTTCTTGAAAGTGGAGACATGGTTTTTATTGTCTAACAGATCAGTACCCTCAACCAAACTTTAAATCAAAAGAGCTCACCTAGTATTTTATGCCTAATATTTCCAAGAAGCTTTAGGCACTAGACAGCAAAATGAAAAGTAAATTCTACAATGGGATACATTATGCTGTTGTGGAATATTTGTGTACACTGTAAAGATGTGTCTTTGCCAAGACACTTTCTGATTTGTTTAATAAAGAGCTTAATGGCCAATAGCTAGGAAGGAGAGGATAGATGGGATTTCTGGGCAGAAAGAGAACTCTAAGAAGAAAGGCAAGTTGCTAGCCAGCCTTGAAGCAATTAGGACTTGTGTACTGAGGAAAGGTAAAAGCCATGCAGCAGAAGGTAGATTAATGGAAGCAGGTTAGTTTGAGTTATAAGAGCTATTTGGGGAAAAAAAACCAAAGTAAAGGTCAAGCTTTCATAATTAATAATAAGTCTCTATGTCATTATTTGCAAACTGTTGTTCCAAGAAAGGCCAATGAGAACACATATTACATTATACTACTAACATTTATCCTCCTATTTATTATCTTTCAATGAACTTACAAGGGGGTAAGCTACTTAAAATGGTAGCCAATACCACACAGTGTGTACCTGTAGACAGAGCACTCCCTGCTTGTGCTCCTCAGAGAATTCTCATGTGCAGCAGACAGACTTACCTGGTGAGTTCTGGGGAGATGACACGGGGGAGCCTCTCGGGGACTGACAGTAGCTGGGGTGGAGTAAGGCATGTGGAGGCACATACGACATTATCTCTTCCTCAAATAAGCTAGGAAAAGACATGAAATAGAGTATATACATTAGCCAAAGAGGCTGAGAAAACTGTTTCCATAATGAAAAGGAGGAAGGATCCTGACATGCCTCTTGACCACCTTCATGATGATTTAACAGGTAGTTTCCTTCTACAATTTCATATTTGAAAACATCCATGTACAGGTAAAACATATTTTTGTCATATGCATTTTAAATATTTTCTGTAAGTATGTAGTATGTTTGAATTTTACCCATCTCCCTCAGTCAACAGTATTACTGTATTCTGATATCTGTGTAGATACATAAGGGTATAGGATATTCATTTTGCTGGCTGTATATCAAGACATTCTATGAAGATACTAGTTTATTTATCCCTATTTTGGGGGGGAAATATTTACTTTTTCTCCATGGGGCAGTTTGAATGTAATTGGCCCCTATAAGCTCATAGGGAGTGGCACTAGGAGGTGTGATATTGAAGAAGGTGTGGTCTTGTTGGAGGAAGTGTGCCATTGTCATTGGGAACAGACTTTGAGGTCTTCTATGCTCAAGATGCTGCCCAGTGTCTCAGACTACTTCCTGATGCCTACATATCAAGATATATCCTAATCCAGCACCATGTCTGCCTGCTTACCACCATGTCCCACCATGATGATAAAGGACTAAACCTCTAAAAATGTAAGCCACCCCAATTAAATGTTTTTCCTTAGTAAGAGTTACTGTAGTCACTATGTCTCTTCACAGCAATAGAAACCATAACTAAGATACCCAACTGCATGTCTTTTTTTCACCAATGACACTATGAATGTCCTCTACATTGTTCTCCTGTTTATGTGTGTTTCTTTGTGTGAATATGATACATACACAAAAACAGAATTGCTCAGTAAAAGCATATAACCACACAACCCAATCCAACCCTCACACCAATCCTTGCAGTTCAACTAGAATTATGGCTGGTTATAAATCTACACATAGTATGGTATTCCACCAAACACTCACTTTGACATTTTGGATGTGGTTAAGGCACCTTCAAAAAGCACCCATAGTCACTGAGGTAGACTTCAGTGTTTACCAAAAATGATGGCATATACTAAAATCACCATCCCCTAAGGGTAAAAGTTAAGGATAATGGAATTTTATTTTAAGTGCAGACATAAGGTCACCTACCTTAAAAAACAAATATTATTTGAATTCAGTACCTCATATTTTAATTTTTCAAATGTTATTCTAATATAAACCTACATGTATTTATATCTTCTAATAGATACATGGATTTTTTTCATTATATGCTTTCTAAGATGATGGCATTTTCTATGGGTGTTTTTTGTTGTTGGTGATGGTGGTGGTTTTTTGAGACAGGATTTCTCTGCGTAGCTTTGGAGCCCATCCTAGCACTTGCTCTGTAGACCAGGCTGGCCTCAAACTTACAGAGGTCAGCCTGCCTCTGTCTCCCAAGTGCTGGGATTAAAGGCGTGTGCCACCAATGCCCAGCATTTTCTAAGTGTTTAATCTGCAAAGTATATGAAATATTATATGTGAAACATGCCAAGATTGGGAACAGGGCGATGGCTGACTGTTAAGAGCATTTGCTGTTCTTATAAAGGACTTAAATTCAGTTCCCAGTACCTACATGGTGGCTCATACCCATCTATAACTCTAGTCCCAGGGGATCTGACTCCCTTGCCTCTGCAGGCACTGCACACACCTTATGTGTATACACACATGCAAACAAAACATTCATATAAAAAGAGATGTGTAATTCTTAAAATTATAAAAACATTTTTTAGCCTTTTTAACTTTACAAGATATCGCCAGTTTGTGTAACAGAGAAGTTGTTTGAACAGAAACTTCAATCTCCCCAAACCTGATAATATGAGAGTGCCTCAGCCTCATTTGGCATCATCAGACTTTTTGGGTTCTAAAAATGTCATGCAAAATGGTGGCTCATTGTACAAAATTGCATCTTGTGGTTACCAATATCTTCCCACACATGTACCAACCAAATACTCATTAATTCCTGTGAGATGCCATCTCCTTTCCTTTACCCAGTTTGTGGCTCTCTTCTTTTGAAATTATTGAAAGTCATCCTTTACCTGCTCATTATCTGCTGTCAAAACCACTCTTCCAGCTTGTCTTTAACAAAAGACAAATATTTTAGCAATAATTAACTAAAATATTTAAGACTATATCATCTAAAGATTATTTAATTAAAGACAGATAGAGAATAAGACTGTTAGCCTTGGTCAGACCATTTTGAGAACCTTTTGGTTTGGTGTCAGTGAGACCACAGTAATCCAAATTCCAGACATATTTTCTTAATTCCTGCCTCTGCCCCCTGCAGACACCCTGATAGTGTTTATCTGTCACCTGACATTCTTCACTTACTACTCACCATTCTTTGTTCACACCTAGCAATGGCCAATTTCAGGCCAAAAGGAAACTTTTCAATCTCCTTCCCCATTTCCCTTTCTGACCTATAACCAGCCCAGCTAGTGTGCATAGGGGGGCTCTCATTCTCGGAGATCCCCTCTAGAGATCCTTTTTCTCCCAAATAAAAGCCTGTATTGTCTTAACTTGCCTGTTTCCTTGTCTGTCTTTCTAGCTGCTGACCTTTTGACAGATGCATGACTTTTGTTTTTTATTAATTGATTTTTATAATGAAAGTGTACAGTTTGACAGAGACATCATATTCTGGCATTAATAGAGCAACAGTCTTCGGGACTACCTGGCATGCTATACTATTTTCAGAACTAGTTCAGTATACCTCAGTTAAAAGGGTTCCTGCTAGATTGAGAAGTGACATCCTGTCCCCAAGGATCTTCTGAGTCGAGTGAAGACAGTTTTGCACCTTTGCAATCTTGCTTCAACAGAAGCAAAGGGAATGCTTTTTAGTAACAAAGGACTAGCAAGAAATAAGGCAACAAACACTAGGAGGGAGAGACTCAGAGTCAGGGTCAAAATAAACAGAAAAAAAAAAAAAAAACTCAAAACAAAAGAAACAAAAACCCCAATACCTAGAGGCCCTTAGCACTCAGGGATAAGGAAACACATTGCTTGAGTGTGGAGCACACCATCATTCCTTGCCTTTGATCCTAGGGAGACCTCCAGGGCAGTTTCTCAACTTAAACTGTGCTTGAGGGATGATATCAAACACGAGAAAGTTCCAGTTGCCCTTCCAAAGTACTCTAAAATTTAAAACCAAACCCAATTTAACCACCATGAAAGGAAACACAATGGATCAGTTCCATGAAGCACCAACAGATTGGCAGAGCCATTGACCAAACTTCAAACTTTTCATTTCCCAAACCTAAACTCTCAAAACCAGAAAGTAAATAAGCTACGCCTAAAATCTAGCAAAAAGAGACAAAGCACATTTTGAGGAAGATAAAAAAGTGGAAAGAAAATACAGACACAACCTCTGCTCTGTGCCAAGGGGTATGGTATGCTGCATAGACTTATGGCCACCTCCTGTTCAACTTGTTGAGTGGGCATTTGATTTGTTTGTCTTCATAACCTTCCCCTTTCCCAGTGGTGTACAAGCATGAGTAAGCAAGTCTCGGGGGTACCAGATGTAATCTGAAACGAACTATTATGAAAGCTGCAGCCCATGTCTTCAATGTGATGATTTCTTTAAGACTGAGGAGGAAGGAGACATTTTTAGACTATCAACACTGGCATATTACTTTCTAAAAATTTCCACAGTATCTGAGAGCAGGAACTGTCTCCCTGAAGTCCTAGTGTTCCATACCTCAGTAACATGACGAGGTCTGCATCACTGGAAAGCCTCACCAATCCAGGGGTCCCTTCAGTTCGGATAAACTGGATCTTCTCCCTGTTTAGTCACAGAAATAGTGCAAATGGATGTGTCAGGCTTTGGATGTAACTTATTGGATAACCACATTTTCTGTCTTGGGTACCTATTAAACAGCACTGTGTCATGGAACCTTAGAAATACAAATCCCCAACAGACAACAGTCTTTGCTTTTGAGAAGAACATTGTGGGACTGGAATGAGGTAGGAGAGCCCTTGTCTAGCATGCAGGAGGCCCCAAATTCATCACTCAGCACTACAAGTAAAGCAAACAAAAACAACAAAACAAAACACATGTGAATGATGCCCTGTTCCCTGGAAAGTCACTGCACCTCACAGATCAGAACCAGGAAGGCCGTGTCCCATGAGTGTTAGCATCATATTTGGAAGCACATGAAGGAAATCAAGGCCAATTATCTACTGAATTCTTCTATAAGAGATCTAAAAATTAGCTTTTATAAAAGTCTAAATTAAAAAAAAAACTTATCTTGTAGAAAAATGAGCAATTCCTTAACCTAAGAAGTTCTGCAAGGGTCGATAACAAATGCTTTGATCTTGAAGCTATCTCTAACAAATATGCACTTTATCTGTTCAGTTTATCACCAAATAAAGCAAGGCAAAGGAAAGAAAAGCAAAAAACAGACTTGCACTTTCACTAACTGTGTTCACTGGAAATGAACAAAGCAATGTATCTGAATAAATGATACAGATATTATGATGGCCTGCAGACATCCTGTGAATAAGAAGAATATCATATTGCTCATCTGAGTCACAAGGAAGATACAGTGAAGGGAAGAAAGGAGGTCGGCATCGGAGGCAGGATGTCAGTAGGAAAATTGCTCATCACTTTCTACATACTAACTAGTAGGCAATGAAAACAACTGGTTTTGATTTTTCAAATGAGAACATACCAAGGCGGGCTGGGACTAGTTTTCTACCAGGCAAGTATATTTGTCACAGT
The DNA here is from genome assembly GCF_003668045.3 of Cricetulus griseus. Lineage (NCBI taxonomy): Eukaryota > Metazoa > Chordata > Mammalia > Rodentia > Cricetidae > Cricetulus > Cricetulus griseus. The sequence continues at coordinate 408,456,129 of NC_048595.1, forward strand.
GACAAGCTATGGGTCATGCTTTCAGGAGACAGAGCTAGAGCACATCATCTGCTTATCTACTGATTCCTTCCTTCCTACCTTCCTTCCTTCCTTCCCTTTCTTCCTTCCTTCCTTTCTTTCTTTCTTTCTTTCTTTCTTCTTCTTTACTTCCTTTTTCTTACTTCCTTTTATTTCCTTTTCTTCCTTCCTTCCTTTCTTTCTTCCCCCTCTCTCTTTCCTTCCTTCCTTCCTCCCTCCCTTCCCCATCCCTTTGTCTCTTTTTTTCTTTTTCTGGTTTTTCAAGACAGACTTTCTCTGTGTAGCCCTGGTCGTCCTGGAACTCATTTTGTAGACCAGTCTGGCCTCCAACTCAGTCACAAGGTGATAAACAGTCATGCATGGTATCTACAGTATCCAAAATATGCTTCTATCATTTTCATTGTTTTGATCACCAAAATGAGAAGACTGTCTCCTGAGTGCTGGGATTAAAGTACGAGCCACCACCCCCAGCTCTCTAGTTCTTTCTTACTCTTCTAGTCACACATCTTTTCTTCAAGCATTTCTCAAGCACCTGGTCTATGCTGGGAACAGTTTCCCACAGACTTGAAATCCTATAAAGAAAACCACAAAATTGACTATCCAGGAACTTATGGTGCTATAGAAAACCAAAGGCAATTACCAATATTACTATAAAACTATGTAAAGTGCTCTGTTCATATAACTGAGCTGTTTTAGGTTAGATATACACCTGGCCTAGAGGCCCTTTCTAAAGTCTTTTCATGTAAAAACAAATAACGAGCTTAGTTCCTGATGATTAAGTGAATGGACCAAGGGAGAGGAAGAGAAATTCAGCAAGCGAGTCTCAGAAATGGCACATACTTTCCAAGAATGAAGAAGGAAATGCTCCTTGGTTATCACTGATTTGCCCAATATCCTATAGACCAGTGTTCCTCAAAAGGCTACCTTTGTCCACTAGAAATCTGCAGACATAGTCCCAGATTCTGCAGCAAGTTTTAAGTCTTCTCATTTTGGTGATCAAAACAATGAAAATGACAGAAGCATATTTTGGATACTGCAGATGGCATGCATGGCTGTTTACCACCTTGTGACTTCATGTCCCATGATGTACAGTTATAAGACAAGCACTTAGCAACTAGACTGGGACTCTTCCAAGTGTTGGTGAACAGGGCTGTCAGCCCTTAGGCCACCAGGGCCTTGGTGTGAAGTGTGACAATGGTGGCTGTTTTCTGCTTACACACAATTCTCTTCCTGACTGGAAAGACAGAACTTTTCTACTGCACTATTAATTTATATCATGAAAATGATCAAGGGAAGCTAAGTAATATAAGTTGCCACAGGCTAAGGAAAAAAATGAAGAGATGGATTTAAAAAGGATACTATGCAGTTATGCTAAATCATGCCTGAAAGACAGCATGTCTTAATCTGTGAACAAAAGCTTTGCAGTATCCTGCAAATAGAGAAATGTTGGAATTCACACATCATGAGATGCATTGCTAATATTTTTACTATAATATTGGGGGATATTCTAAATAAACTGGTGGGCTAAACGAATGAATCAGTAAAAAACAAGTAAGCTTTCTGTTGTGAAGGAGAGATGGTGACCGTGATACTGTCAAAGATGCATGTCACAGACCAAAGCATGGGACTGAGTCAAACACTGGAGAAACAAAAGACAAGTGCCCCTTTCTACTGGTAATAGTCTCAGCATCAATTATTTGACTCATGAAAAAAATCTCAGATAAAGTATTAATTCTATTGCCTCTCAGTATCCTGCCAAAGATAAGTCTAGAATCTGTGTGTATCAGTTTAACATGTGATAATCTTCTACCCAAGGACAACATATTACATGGATTTTGGAAGCAGGGAGATGGGACAGGAGCTTGCCCCAACCTCTCCACAGGTCACCCTGGTACTGCAGTACTTCCAGAAATAGCACACCTTTAGGGGATTTCCAAAAAAAAGAATTAACTTACATCACATTAATTTTCTTAGTTGTAACTTAATTTACATATCTTTGGTTTATCTTTTATAAAAATTATAATCATAGAAAATTGATATGCATTCTATATTTACACATATTTAAGTTTCTTCAGAATAAAAGTGGCTATAGTCAATGTGATTGACCTACCATACTTCTTTTCCTTTTAGAAAATGAGATTTGATTCATATGAATTTTCATAGAGCTACATAGTATTTGGAATTAATATAGTTTGAGATATCTTACTAACACACTAACACATTTGACTGTAACTAGAAGATTCTGAATACTATTTTATTATATTTATTCAGGTTTATTTTGTTAATATATAGATTTGAAAAGACCCCAAAAAACAAAAAACAAACCAAACAACAACAACAAAAAAAAAAAAAAAGGAAAACAAACGAAAATCCTTTTGCCTTTGCCAGGCATGGTAACAGATCTCTGTGAGTTCAAGGCCAGCCTGGTCTTCAGAGTGAGTTCCAGAACAGCCAAGTCTATACATAAAAACTCTTTTTCGAAACAAAAACAAAAAACAAACAAAAGAACAATAGCAAAAAAAAACAAAGGGGAAAGAAAGAAAGAAAGAAAGAAAGAAAGAAAGAAAGAAAGAAAGAAAGGAAGGAAGGAAGAAGAAAGAAAGAAGTGACTGTCGTGTGAAGAAATGCTATTCAATCTTAGTGGTTTATAACGAAGATTATAAATTCCTTTTGAGATACGAGTTTCTTGAGGGCAAAGGTCCTTCCTCCTCTATGCCTCTGCCCACGTGCTAAACAGTGTTTTACACACAGGAGAGCTCAGTAAAATATCAGGCACATGATCAGCCAATGCCAAAATTACCAACTCCGTGTTGGTAATAAACAATATTGCTATCATTTTATACTGTGGCAGGAAAACAAAGACTCAGAAAGCTGACTTCAGATTGGCATCTACCTAGGGAAGTGAAAAGGCAGGTTATGAAGGGATTAAAGCAAACATGCTAGCTCCATTAATGACAACTGCAGGAAAATGTTGCCCTCATGTACTGCCTCTCACACTCAGTGTGTAACCACTTCCTCCCAGGGCATAGTTTGCCTGGGTGACTCTCTAGCAGGAAGGAGGTCATTTGAGGACAACAATGTCTTAAGACTGGAATTCCCACAGAAAACATTCTCACTGAAACCAATCTCTGGTCTTGCAGTTACAGAAGGCACGTGTTGAGGACAATCAGAGCCAGCAGTGCAGACTCTGCATACTTGGGTTCCTGCATAGGCACTGGGTAACAATTGCAAATACACATGCTTCTAAACCTGCCTGAAGCGGTTATAGAAACATGCTTGGAGTTCCCTAATGCTAAATGGCCAAGAAAGGAAAATTAGCAATGGACATTGATGGTTATCACAGTCACAGGACAGTTGGCCTTGACAGATGGCCCACAGTAGAAAGGTTCATTTTCTTCCCACTTGCCACTCTGTAGGTTGGGTTTAGAATGTGACTCTTCTGGACACACAGAAATGACATGAGTTAGCCACATGTTGAGGGTATCTTATACATGGATATAAGTCATCTACAGGCCAAGGACTAAGACTTGCTTAACTCTGCATCTTCATCTTAAAACAAGCATATTTAGAATGCAAATACTTGGCCTGGAGCTTATTATATTGTAGGTCCTCCAAAGATTTTAAACTCATAAGCCTGTTATTAGATGGGCCGCATAGTTATTTATGTCTTTTCAACAGAAGGCTCTGTTGGAAATAGAGTCAAGCTAGGTTTCTGGAGATCTACTCTTTTTTTTTTTTTTTTTCCTGTGCTGATGTTGGCAATCCATTTAAATCATGCTGTTTGTTCATTCCATGGATATGTATTAAGGATTCTATGAGGAACAGCAGGTTAGATATTGACTCTAGAGACAGGAATTGTTGAAAGTCACACCAGCAAGCCATCCTTCACAGAAGTTAATCACGACCTAAAGAAGCCCTAGCTGCAGTTCAATTACTTGCACAGAACTACATGGTCCCATTAATACGTATGATCATTCTCAAAGCTAGTGGCTTTGAAAATCTGAAGAAGTTAAGGACAAATTATCTTCAGCTCAGGCTTTGTGATGTAATCAAGATGTAACTGACAGACAACTAACATCTAACTTCATTTATGCATGTTTGCTTTGCTTACACACTACCAAGTGCTTCATAACCCTTACTCATTTACTCTTTAATGGACACCGAAAGGTAAAAACCTTTTATCCCTTTTCTTAGAGTAATAACTTGAAAGGCTCTTAAGTGCTTCATTCAAAGTCACCTTGGGTGGTAAGTAAACTGTAGAGTCAGAATTCAAACGTAGGTCTAACTATGAATGTGAATTCTTAAGACGCACACCTACTACTTCCTAGGAGCCAGGACTTCTGGGCTCCTAGTGCGGCATGAGAATCTTGAACCTAAAGTGTCTAATGGCCATTAATATGTGTTGTCTATAATTATTTAAACGAGGTGCTTTTAAAAATCCTATATCCCTATATAAATGGTCTGCAGGAAAATAATAGTCCCGATCTAGATTTTCTATTATTTAAATTGAGTACAGCAGCAGGATCAGAATATCACTCTGTTGGTTCTCACATCTAAGTGGGCTGTAAACAAGTCAAATGAGACTGGGAGGCAGAGTGTGGCAGGCAGAACAAGGCAGGCCCTGGCAAGAGTAAGCCTCAGGATCAGCAGGTGCAAATTCATGTTGCTTAGATCAGGGAGTACAGATGATAGCTGAGATTAGTATTTCCAGCTCAGTTTTTATTGTTGTTGAGTTTTTTTTTTTTTTGTATTTTTTTTTTGTTTGTTTTGTTTTGTTTTGTTTTTAGACAGGATTTCTCTGTATAACTACTCTGGATGTCTTGAGACAGACTCTATAGACTAGGTTGACCTTGAACTCAGAGATCTGTCTGCCTCTGCCTTCTGAGTGCAGTGATTAAAGGCGTGGTGGCTGAGGTTAATATTTCCAGCTCAGTTTTAAAGTGGAAGAATCCATTTGCAACCAAGCTGAATGGGAAATAGGTTAGCGATTATGAGCACTTAGATTGGTTTTACCCAAGTAGCTTTTGGGAACTTTGACTTTTAAAGTCTACAAAATTCTCTATTTTTCTATAGTTTCATGGCCAATGTAATTTAAAAATATAATCAGAGCAAAATTAAACTACAAAACTTCAAGTTCTCTAAAAAAAGATGACAGAAAGGAACAGAAAGGTCTGCAGTTGTGTTTGAATCTTGGGTAGTGAACTGAGGCACATGCCTGCTTGCTTCTCGTGGCTCAGAATTTCTTGGGACTTCCAAGTCATTTCTTTATTAGTAACTTAAAATATGAAGTAAATTTATTTACACAAAATGAAAGGAAGTATCACAGATCACATTCTCTATAAGAAGCCTGCAAACAATAGTCAGCCTGCAGCCTGGTGCCACCTGGGAATACAGGGCTGGTAGGCAACAGGCTTCCTGGCTGGGTCTAAAAACCACCAAAGAGAATTTCTCAACTCAATTCTTAACTCAGGTTGACGATCCTTGCTTATAATAGAGCAGAACTAAATTCAAATGCCAGAACTAAAAAACAAAAAATGTATGGAATTTTTATGTGTTATATTCACTCAAAATATTTTAAAAGGTATTTTTAAAAAGATATTTGCATTTTGATACTACATTTGAATTTTTCATTTCAGCTCTTATCTTCACATATACTAGCTATCATAGTATGATTCATATCTTCCAATGAAAAGGAGTAGTACAATTTAACAGTCAAGCCAAGCGGTGGTGGTGCACGCCTTTAATCCCAGCACTTGGGAAGCAGAGGCAGTCAGATCTATGTCATTCTGAGGCCAACCTGGTCTACAAAGCTACACAGAGAAACCCTGTCTTGAAAAAAAAAATTACCAGTCCAACAGAGACTTTCCTTCAGATAGAAGTGGTAGCAAATTTGGATGTTCATGTTTTAAAGAAATTATCTCATTTTTTATTATGTATATGTATGTGGGGGTTGGTATGTGCATGTGTGAGCTCAGTTTTCCATGGAGTCAGAAGAGGGCATGAGATGGCCTGGAGCTGGAGTTACAGGTGGTTGTAAGCCACCCAACATGGGTACTGGAAACCGAACCTGGACCTCTGAGAGGGCAGTGTAGTCTTCACTGCTGAGTCCTCTTCCCCTCTGGACATTCATTTTTGAACTGGAGAAATAAACCCGTTCCAGGACTAAGAATGTGGAGGGACAACCTGGCACCATCCTAACCTTATGATAAGGTTAGAGAGAACCAAGATTTCTGAACAGCAGTTGAAAGCAAAAGCCATTCTGTGCATGGAAAACCTCGGGTATTCAAAGGAAAAAGAGAAAGATGGCGACTCAAGGAAAGATGGCTATGAATAAAGCCCAATCAAATGTTTGCTATGCTGAGACAAGCAACGCAAGTGAAGAACAAGTAGATACCCACTCCAGACTCCAGGGATGTCCCTTACTCATGGGACAAGGAAGGCTTGTGCTTCTCTCAAGTGTCTGTGCTACCAATGAATAAGAATGCTCAGGAATCTGTACTGGTGTTGGTAATCCCTGGCCAGGAAGGGACATATAGCTCAAAGACACCTGGGACACACAGATTACCTAGGGGTCTATCCCATGTGTCCTTAAGATGCAAAAGTTAAAGTCTCTGTTTTCAAGATGGTGCTGTTGGGAAGTGCTGTGAACTTCTGGAAGATGTTTGGAGGTTGGTGTAAAGTCATCAGGGTTGTGCTCCCAATGGGGATTGAGAGGCCCTGGCTCCTAAATCTTGCTTTCAGTTTCTCGACTGTGAGGTGAGCATTTAGCTTTCTGTTATTCCCATCTGGAGACCCCTGCCCCAGGCAGAGGACCAAAGACAACAGGTCCACCAGACCAAGAACTAGGAATACTAAAACTAAGTGGATTTTTTTGTTTGTTTATAAATCAATTATCTCAGGTATCTTGTTATAATGATAGCCGACTAACACAATCTATTATCACTTAAATAAAGAAATCACTTAAATAAAGTTATCACTTAAATCTGAGATTTAAAACCCCAATTTAGACTCCACCCCTACATTTGTGGGAATGTTCCTTCCCACAATGCAGTTTTTAACTATTCGAAACAGAATGTTCTCTCAAATAAAGGAACTTCCCCCATATGTTGTTATGATAAGTAAAGGAAAACACAGAGTGACACGCATTGGGTAGGGGAAACAGCATTATCTCACAGAGTTAAGTTCCTGCTCCATTTGGTTTGTCATGCTTGCTTGCTGATGCTTCCATGGTCACAATCTGCACAGAGTCTCAAAGCATAAATAGATGGAAACATCTCAAACACTATGAAGTAATTTCTCCATAAGAGATTACCATGTGAGATCTATGCTGAATTGTAGTTAACTGAGGACCCTGAAGGCCACTGAAAAAATTAAAATCTTCAGCTTTCTCATGGAGTCAAAAGCAGAAAGAAAGCAAAAAGCTGGAAGCTATCAGCTGGAGCCTTTCTTAATGTTCTTCTAAGTCATTACAGACTTGTGGTAAGTCAGATGCCCTGTTCATGTAGATGAAAACATCCAGCTCCTCCAAGGCAAAGATGTAAAGATATGCTAATTACTTTAAATAATAAACTAGGCTACAGAGGAAAAGCTCAAAACTTCTCAAGTATTCACATTCTTAGTCTGCTTTGTGAAGATGGGATGCATTCAGAAAGTCTCTCTCTCTCTCTCTCTCTCTCTCTCTCTCTCCCCTCTTTCTTTCTCTCTCTCTCTCTCTGTGTGTGTGTAGGAAGTGAAAATGAGAGAAACTAAAGTGTCTTTACCTCATGATCATCAAGAGAGGAGGAATTCATTTGTTTTGCTTTGGGGAGATCCAGAATCTCTATAATCCTAATTGGAATAGAAGGCTGAACTCACTAACTCACTTCTGCAATTCTATTAATCTCCAGGGGACCATGGATTGTTGAGGGGAGCCCCTAAGGAAGACACATTTAAAGTCCATATTTGTCATTTATTTATTTTTTTTTTTATTTTTTGGGTTGATCAAGAACAGCAGGCTTATGTGAAGAAAACACTGTGACTCAGTTGTAGAGGTCTCTTTGTGAAACCAGGATTCTAACATAGGCATTGTTTACATGCCATACTTAAAATTTGGCATAGTTTCTAGTCTTCAGAAAGTTAAGGATTCCCAAGGTAAGGCCTGCGTAATAATACTGGCAATTTCTTCACTGCATAAATGTGCTTTTAGATATCTGAGCAGTAAGGAAAAGACCTCAAGGGACAGGTGAGCTGGGCGAGGTCCCTAGCAGAAAGGATCAAGAACCTAATTGAAAAATGAGAACTTGAAAAATCATATCAGAGCCAGAAAGTCACATAGTCAAGAATACAAGGAACGATTTCATACGTCACACAATTAATCATCAAATTAGTGTCTAGCCCGGTTATCACACGGAGAGGCTCAAAGGAAACAGTGCCCATGCTTCTTGGATGGAGTTTCTGGAGAGGATATGGAAGGGAGAGGAGTGAGTGTGTGTGTGTGTGTGTGTGTGTGTGTGTGTGTGTGTGTGTGTGTGTGTGTGTGTGCTAGGGATGAGGCCCAGCATTTTGAATTTTATAAAGCTCCTGCATTATTTGGAGGAAACAGGGTGGATCAGTTTTGAGAACCACTGCTGCACAAGTGTAAATTAAGTGGGCACCCGGTTATATAGATTTCCCCTTGCTGCCACCAGTGATGCACAGCACACTGATATGAGGAAACACTGTCCTCTATCATGAATCTAAGAATCTCTGTGGAGTTGAAAGGCTTCAAAGGCACGGAGTTTTAAAGGAATGCCCCTGCTTGACAAACCAGAAAGAAGCTAGGTGGGCAGGGACAAGGAGCGCATATCAGACTAGAAGCATGGCATCAGAGGGAGGGTTCACACAGGAAATCAGACTCTCTGCTTGGGTTCTACTGTGTTTTCATTAAGGAAAATGGAATGTCAAGGCTGGGACTTCATACATCTCAACAAGCAGGAGACTACTCTTGTTGATTCAAGGGGCACTTAAAATGTCAGTGTCATTGTTTGCATGGCTGCGAAAATTTGTGTCCTTTTAATATTTCTTCTGTAATGGAGAGTCTAGTTTATTTAGCCAATCTTATTCAATTTAGTAGAGAAACTGGGACTAAAATGAGCTAGTGCTGATGACAGAACATAATCATACATAACGTTTATAAACAATGTCACAAGGAAACCAAGTCTCTAGGTGGCTGGCAGTGCCACTAAGACTTTATGTTGGTGCCAATGCCCCTTGAAACAAATCCCAGTACCCTGGTTACCTGAGTGAGTGGTTTCTGGTAAGATCAGGTTGACGCTCTTGTAGAATTTCAAAGATGTTGGGTTGACGCAAAAACGCTACAATTTTGTCATTGTAGGCTGAAAAAAAAGAAACATTTCTTAAAAAAATCTACCACTACTTCTATAATGATATAAATTCAGACTTTAAATACTATGATTTATTGCTAATATTCATTTCACCCAAGTCCTCAGGTTATAGCTGTTCTGCCACTGTGGCAATAGATGCTTACATTCCTATATTGTCTAAGCTGTTACATGTTTCTCAGGCTTATACCTCCTATATGCTACTTGCTATTCTTTTTTCAGTTCATCTGATTAGTCATATTTACCTTCAAATGACAAGATTAGTTAACTAACAAGATTCTAGATATTCATAATTTTAAACTTACCAAAATCAACCTGAAAGCCAGGCATGGTGGTACAGGTCTATAATCCCAGTACTTGGGAGACTGAAGCAGGAAGACTGAATTTGAGGCCACCCTGGCTATACTGTAGGACTCTGCCTCAAAAACCAAACCAAACCAAAACTACCATCACCAAAAAAAAAAAAAAAAAAAAAAAAATGCCAACACCAGACAACCTCATAGAAATGACAACCATAAGAAGTGGAAACCATCTTGTAGATGAATAGTAGCTAGCCAGAGAGATAAAGTGGTAAAACCAAGATGCTCCTCCCCTCCCCCAAAAGTCAACAGTAACAGTGGCAGCTATGGCCACAGTGTTAATGACAAGCCATTCTCTAACTCTACATGTAAATAAACACCAAACTCGAACAACTCCACACCAAACCCACTGTATAAACAACTGCAACATAAATCACCAACTACTGGCAAAACAAATATTTTAAATGATCTACGACATGGCTATAGAAATGTCAAAATTGTTCATTAGGATTTATTAGGAGTTCTATTATTACCTGTTCTGTCAGGAAAATGAATCTGTGTACTTAAGATTATTCTAGTTCATTATATTACTAGTAATCAGGGATAAGCAATAAATATAATTCAGAGAACCAAGGTTAGAGTGTCTGAATTCACAAAACAACAGAGAGGCCAGTAATTCTATAGGTAGCTGTGTTTGAAGTGCCATACTGTCTATATATACATATTTTAGTTAAATGTTGTAGAAGTTTTTAAATGCTATCTGTTTAAACAGAATTCTAATGTCAATGTCAAGGATCTCCATGATATGTGAACTGAAGACACTTTTATAATGGATTTGTTTTTATATTCCACTCAAGATCAGAGATGAGACTTGTTATGTAATAATTTTACAACTCTCAAAAGTTATGCATGTAGTATTTATTAACACATTACATATTAATAATGACATCATAAATGTAGACAGGCAATCAACCTTACATATCTTATCTGGTGGTTATGAACTTCTTTAGGTCATGGGTATTATTACACTGTATTTTATGACAAAGGGCTGTTTTGTTTGTTTGTCTGTTTCTAGAGTCAAGTTTCCAACATTTGGGGAAATCACGTGGTCAGCTCATCTGGAGTATAATGGGTGTGCCCTGCCCTGGGAAAAACAGCTTCATGATCATGGGCTCTCCCCTGCCAGGTAAGCATCTTTGTTTTGGATGCAAAACTAGAGGAAGACAAAGCTGCTCTCTTTAAGGTAGAGAGAGAGTCTATTGGCCTCTCAGCAGTGTGTCCATTCTGCATGCTGTAGGGGCTCCAGGTTGGTGGCCATGAATATACTTTAACGTCAACACTTTAACAACAGTTAAACATGGTTTTCAGACCTGTAAGCCCACATCCATCTGCTTCAGCTGACTATCTGGAGGCTTTGTGGCTTTCTATTTGTTATAAAAGCCCTTAAGAATGTGGTAGCCTTGCTTGGTTGGTGTATGAAGCTACCACAGATTCACATACCACTTAAATTCTATCTTAGGATGTGATATAGCCTAATTATATGTTTGTTCAAATGCTTAATTTACAATGATTGCATATTATCTCATTAGTTTTTCTTACCTTCAATGACCCAATACTTGCTAAGTAGGACAGGATTTTATAAGGCAGGAGCTCTCTGAGACTCGAGGGACTATAGTGTAAGTTTCTTAAGGATAAACCAGTAGTTTTCTGATACAAGGTAAAGAGTGGAAGGTTGGCAGGAGGCACATGTCAGCATAGTATGCACTCTGTGCAATAACATGATAACAGATAAAGATTTGTAGAAAGAGCTCACATACCCACTGGAACCATGTCCTGGTACTGTGGCCTACTGACTGTATTAAATGTACTGGACGGTCTGGGAAGAACTGGTGGTCCTGCATGCCGAGAGTCTTCTCCTACCTGTGAAGGCAAGCAACATTTATGTCTGCACCAAGAGCTACAGAACTTTGCATTGGCATCTCAAACCAAGTTGTTCAAAATACTTAGGGCAAATAACCAATTGATGAGAACAGGTGCCAGCTACAGGGCTGACACCAGATCCTTGAAAGGTCTGTTCTTAAGGCTTAATGCGAGACAGAAGCTGGGTCAGTGAGTATGCGAGGCTCCATAGTTCTATCTGCTTATAATTACCAAGGCTGCAGAAGCAAAATTGTAGACTTGTTGATCAGGATTATCTTCATTGACAGAACCCCAACCTGCCATAATATAGTCAAAGGGAAGAGCCGAGTAACACAATATGCATTGGGCTGTGCCTGGATGCTCCTTTTTTTATTTAGCCAGATAGATGAGGGAATTCCCTGCCTCAGCAGAGGAGGAGTTAAGCAGCAGCAATCTTCCTGTGGGGCTCTGCATTAGGACATTATCTCCTCAGAAGCAATTTTATATGCCCATTAGAGGACCCGGTGTAACAGCTCTGTCTGGTTTCTACCTCCCACACCAGACAGCCAGCAGTAGCAGGTGTGCAAGATCTAAAAATGGTTCCCCTGGCCTGAATTATTCATTGTACCTCTTATGGGTTTAGAAACTCCTACAAATAGATTACCAAAACCACTTTTCATGCTCTTACCAGGAAACTCTATCACTGCTTTAGCCTCTGTTCTAGCATTTTCTCGAATATTCCCGGAATCTTTTAAGATTAGTATCAAGGCCATGAGAGGAGGTCAGGAGGTGGCACTGGGTTTATACATTTTCAGATGGAGTACCTATCTCCTCCCGTGAAAATCTTCATAGCCATTTTATCATACTACACCAGCTGGACATTTTTTAGGCCCCTTCCACAGCCCTTCACATTAGAAACAACCTTTCTACCCCTCCCTACTCTCCACCCCCCACCCCTGCTTATCCTTCAGGAATGCTCTCCCTCATTCTTCAAAGTATAGTTCAAACAGCCCCTCCTCCAAGAAAACCTCCCTTCTCTTCAAGTTGAGGTTTAATATAATCTTCTCCCCTGAACTCCCATGGTGCTTGGTGTATATTTCAAAACCAGTTGTTATTATTAACAGTTTTAGTATTTGTTTCCTATGCCCCAATAAAGCTAGGAACAATAAAAGGAAAGCCTGTATTATTATCTAAAAGAGTTATTAAAATAGTTTTCTTTCTCAGCTACTAAAAAAATTATTATTGTAGATGGTTGCAGAGTGCCATGGTGTGCATGTGGAGGTCAGAGGGAAAGTTTGTGGAGTGAGTTCTCTCCTTCTACTCTTTCATGGGTCCCAGGGACCAAAGTCAGGCCTTCAATCTGTACAGTAAGTGTTTTAGATTCCCCTGCCCCAGCAGATCCTTTAGAAGTTTATTGAGGATTTTTTTTACTGTTATTTTCATTTATTTAAAATATAGCTTTAAATTTTCTCTCCATAGTATGAACATGGGAAATACTTGCTGTGTGTTTTCTTCACACCATCAACTACAATGTTTCTGGACCGCAGCAGGTGCTTGTCTCCACAGCAGACAGCAGAGACTGCAGCATCTCTACCGATTGCAGATGCTGCTGAATGAAGTCAGGGGTGGGAACAGTACATAGGCAGAAATTTGCTCAGCCTGATTCTTCTAAGTTATTGGCTTTGCGGAACACAGCTAGCCACTATGAGAAGATTCGGTTGTTATCTACACATCTTCAGGCAGAGAGTTTAGCAATTCAATACACCAGTCCAGATTATTTCCCACCCGTCAGTATGTTGCCATGTGTGATCATTTCCTAGAACAGCCAAAGGTCTTGAAGGCTTCACTTCTTAAAACCGGACCACAAGACAGTGTTCAATTCCTCCAAGAAATATAGGGACTGCCGCCAGTCCAGCTGCAATGTTCCCTGAGTGCTGCCTTATAAAGAATATTCTTCAAGAAAGGTTGGACAAGCATGCGGCTGTGTGCTGGGTTAGTCTCTGTTTCACTCTTCAGTTCCCATCAATAGGAAGAGAGATTTTCATTAAGTTGCTAATATACCCTTCAGGGGCCCTCTCCCACCACTGGCTACTCCTATACCATGAAAGTAATTCAAAGTTCTGAGGCAGGGGCACTGAAAGAAAGTGTAAGTACAGCTATTAGTCTCTTATATGTTTTCCCAGAAATATCATCCTGACTAGACAGAACAGCCAACTTCAGCTTGTGAAGCCACCATAAATGGTTAAAGTGCACTGTCCATGTGTAAGGCCAGGAGGAGTCCCAATTATGCTATGCATCCACACAAGGTCCAAGGGTGAGAGTTCGGCTAGATTTGGTAAGATGAATGCTGTCAGTGCCCTCCCATTTACCACTAATGGTTTACAGGACAGCATGATAAAGATTTATTGGCTACTCATAAAACATAAATATTTTCAGGCATACCTCACCCTGCATTAGACTTATATATCACTTTTATATGAGCTTCTTGTGTATATTCTTTTATAAACAGTGAACACATGATGTAGTAAAGCATGAACAGCATGAGGGGAAATTCCATGGGTGGAATTCTGATGAATTGAATCCAGTTATTTATTGCAGTCATAATGTTTTTCTTATAAGAAAGCCTTCAGAATATTTGGCCTATAATACAATATTGGAACTATGATATGCATTTAGAAATGGCAGGCAGGAAAAGAATCCTAATTCCCTTTGTCCAAGGAACCTTTAGAAACTGTGTACACCAAACCACAGTGTGCACTCAAAGCATAAACTTACATGAAGGAGAAGAAATTTCAACCACAAACAGTCCTTTCATGGATTTAACTTGTTGAAAACAAAGTGAAACAAGAAGGGATTTTGTGTATTTTGGGCCAGGGTACTAGAGAGCCCTCGTGTGGTTACCATAGACCATTGCAAACTGACAAAGTAGAACGAAGGGGAGTGTCTAGTCCTTCTTAGTGTGGACCATCTTCTCTGTGCAGTCTGCACATAAATCATCTGTCAAATACATTCTAATTTCAGACAATACCAGTGACGATTCCACAGCCCAGTAGAATTGCCCTCGGTGGATATTTTAATGGCATCTAGTAAACCTCATTTAAGAAGTTCTTCCCTGCAGTTAATACAATTTTAGTCCACTAAAAGTTCATTCATTGATTTACTATGAGACTGTTTTTGGGTATGCAAAGGGTCTATTGTCTTCTGTGAGCATTTTGTTATTACCAATTCCCTCGGAATTAAATACAAAACTTTACTCTCAGTCTCTCATCATATACCCCAACTATTAAATTCGCAATTTAGCCTGGAGGTAATTTCAGAGAAACCTTGTCAACATTCCAAAACTTTCTATGCCTCTAAAATAATATACTTAAACTAAACTAAATTAAACCAAACCAAACTAAACTAAACTAAACTAAAAACAGAAGACAAAAGAAACAAACAATGAAAAAAGGCAACACAATTTCACAAAGCACCTGGCAGCAATTGTCAATCAACTGGTCAGTCCCTACAGGCCAAGACTCACCTCACCGGCACTATGGCTGCGTTGCCTCGTCAGGTGTTGCCGATGAACCAGCGCGCTTGTGGGTCTACTGCTCTGAAGTGGGAGCCGAGGATCAATGAAAGTGGTGGTTCGGGAGTTGTGGTCCACAAAAAATGCCTAGGATACAATTAGGGGAGTAGTCAACACACACTACATGCATGTCTCAGCAGACCAGCACGGCATAGCCAGGAAACTACCCACTTTTGAGTAATAATATTAGTTTCATTTTCTCACAATTTGCAATCCTTGGAAGAATTTCTTGACATCCATTAAGAAAGGGTGGACTAGAGAAAGGCACATTTAGCCAGGATCCAGAATGAAGAAAGCAGGAAGGGACATTACACAAGGCTTTAGAAAATACTCCAAGAGATAGTCATCAAAGAAGTGACCTTAGAAGGATGCCATGGGGTGGACACTTGGAACTGGGTGTGGTGGCACATGCCTGTAATCCCAGCACTCTGACTGTAGAAGCAAAAGCATTCTAAGAGGAGGCTACCCTGGGATACACAGGGAGGTACATTTCAAAACAAAACAATGATCGTAACAATGAGCAAAAAGGGCATCTGGACTCCTTTAACTGATGCTCTTGGGCCCCACCCACACCTGGTTATTACAAAATTATAATCCTCTAAAACTTCACCATCAGCGACTTCCTTCTTCCTTTTCCAATGCAGCCAGCCTCAAGACTCCTCCTGTTTTCCCAGTGTCCAGTCGTCTCTGTCTCCTCCTAGCCTGAGCACCTCTCCATTATTTCAGGGGCTCATTTTACATAAGTAGCATACCTGTAGTTTCTCAGTTGCTCAAATCTCCTAAACACTTTTATTCCTCAAATCTTTTAGAAGACTCTTTCTTCTCAACACATTGATGACATCACTACTCTAAAACACAATTGCTAATGGCTATCACTGTTTCTAAGTCATCCTAAAACTTTGGCTAGTTTTCACAGTTCCTAAAAATACAAGTATCTGAATTTTTAATGTCTTTAATAAACAAGCAGAAAAATGACAGAACAAGAATGTTTCCAGGGCTGGAGAAATGACTCAGAGGTTAAGAGCACTGGACTGCTCTTCTAGAGGTCCTGAGTTCAATTCCCAGCAACCACATGGTGGCTCACAACCATCTGTTATGAAATCTGGTACCCTCTTCTGGTGTGCAGGCAAATATGCAGATAGAACACTGTATATAAAATAGAAATAAGTAAGTAAAAAAGAAAAAAAATTAAAAAAAGAATGTTTCCAGTCCCTTCTCAGACTATGTGATTTCAAAGACTGAGTAGGTCTTTCCCAGCCTAAGAGAGAAGACGTCCTCTTTCTCAACACTGTGAAAGGTCCACGAGTAGCAGACATTCATAGCCTTGTATTGACAGGCTCTGGCTTCAAATTTCACACCGGCCTTCATTTTATTTAGGTTTCTAATATACCTATTCATGATTCCTGACATTATTCAAAATGTCATGAAGTGGCCATCATTTTTACAAATAACCATGTTTAACTCCTGCCTTTACAAAGCAGATATGATCAAGTCTCTTTTTTGTATAAATTATCATCAAGAAGATTTTACTACAAACATAATAATATAAACCATGTTACTTAAGGGAAAATAGAAAACGTGCTAAAGTAGTATTGCCCCATTATGTAGTACCTTAGGAATGCTTTCAAGAGATGGGTGGCAATGAGAGGCACCATGATGCACTAGTAATTACAAGCGCAAATGAGTGTCTGCATGTAGGTCAATGCTGATTTGCATATAGTGTCAGATCCTAATTCGATGTTAACAGGCTTGTTTAAAACCCATTCTCTAAAGAATTATGTAAATGCCTGGAGGAAAGGGACTATTTCTTACTCATCCTCAGTAGCTTTTAGGACTGACTTGGGAAAAGGAAGGCACCCAATAAAGAACAAAGTGCTCCAAACACATTCCAAGTACAAAGTGACAGCTCCTACTTAACTAGCCAAGAATTAAAATCTATGAAAAACACAAAAATAGCTAACAATGTAGAAACACTAAAAAGAAATGAAAGGGGAATATGAAACATAAGGTCCAAGAAACTAGAGAAGGTAAGAACTAAATAGAAGAGAAAGTTTTGCAACTCAAGTTATAGATAGGAATAATCTCTCAGACTAAAACTTTCAAAGTAGCAGGTAAAGTAATCATGGGATGCTTGGGACCCATTAAAGGACATGTCCATTTCTGATCTCTACCCTGCCACTCACTACTAATGTAATTTTGGGCAAATCGCATCCAATTTTTAAGGTTTATTTATTCTTTTTTCTTTGTTAAATTATAACATAACATAACATCTATTAAAGAAAAGCTAATGAGAAGGTTTATACACATTTTAAAACACAATTTCGCTGGCATTTCAAACATGAATTACTGCTATTATCATGAAAAATAGTTTTCAATTCTAAGCCTTTTTCCTAAACATTCCAAAGTTTCTTGCTACAGTCCATGCACAAGGGTGAAAACACAAACCACAAGGACCCCCAAGGAGATAAGCGAAAGCAATTCTCCCAGGCCCCTTGCATCTGAGGGTTCGAGACTAAGTCATTGTAGGAAGTCTCCTTCCTGGTCATCCTCTATCCTGTCCTGTAACAGCCAGTGCACTAAACAACTGAAATGGATAAGCAAAAGATGGAAGGAACTAATGGTGGAGTGTGGCTCTTGCAACTCCAGGAACCTCCTGAAAAATCCAGCTTGCTCACCTCTGAACTTCCAGACAAGCCAACCCCAGATGGTCACACCAAAATCTCCACTGCAAAGCAAGCATGCTCTCTCTAAACTTCAAACTGGAAGCACCATCTCAGCAAGGGGTTTTCATTATTTGAGTAATAACGACAGCTGGTTATTGGTCACTATTAATACACTTGTGTCACAGTTGTAGATTTCAGTGATACACTTGGGAACTTACAAAGGTGGGACTTGAACCCACCTTTCACCTGTCTCCATTGTCTAATGAGCACTCCTTATTCTCCCTCTCTCCTTTTCATAGCTCCTCTCCTCCCATGCTGCTCTCTGCCTACCATCTTATCCTACCTGCTATGTTCCTCCTGCTTCTCCCACACCTCATACCAAACTCGGTTTTGGAAAAGCACTTAAGTAAGCCTTGAACTGGGCTGAGAATCACAGCCACTCACTCACAGCACTTGGCTTCTGTGCTGCTGCAAGCTGGAAAAATTGCCACTGACTCAGCAGCACAGTCCACATGCCCTGTCCAACTCTCACCACAAACACATTAGACGCATGGCGGTGGCCAGGGAGTACTATGTGACCATCCCAAGGAGTTCTGTTTCACAGTCAATGGAATGTGTATACTGTTTACACATTTCCCAGTCCCAAGCACTTGAGAGGAAAGGTCCTGAAAATCTCCATCAGTACTGCAGATCTAGGGCACTAACAGGAAACAGCACCCAGGAGCAATTAAATTACTCTGCATGTGTTTTGGCTTTGCTCGGGGTCCTCCCCATGTGACTTTGGATAGGTTTCCTTAGCATTTTGCTTTATATGTGTAAAAGGGGGTGACTCAGGTCACAGTCAAGGTATGAAAACTGTAGGCTGCTTTAAAGTAAACTGGGCCTGGGTTTCATCTCCAGCACCACCATGAGTAAGAAAACCCAGGTGAAGCATGAAAAATCACCATGCAACTTGTAGGCTGGCTAGTTCCATTGGTGACACACATCAATTATATCAGAAAAGTGGATCACTTTCCACAGGGGAGGCTAACTAGTTTAAGAGAGCAATGAAGTTGACCTGGTCCTCTTTTAAAAAATTGGGTCACTTTCATGTCACAATGCTTGAATAGCCTGCAATACCTTATGAGTATCTATCTAGCAAGTAATTGTCTGAAACTTCATTTAAAAAGCAATCATCTGAAGAAATAAGTCCTTTTCAAATTAGCTGTTCACAGAGAAGCTTCTAAACTCCACCATTCCCTACTGCTAAATTTCATTAAGGAAATCCACACAAGCTTCACACTGCTGGGCCAACTAACACTAACAATGCAAAAACTGAAGGGAATGCAAATGCACCAACTCAAATCTCATTTTAAAAACATCTACCCTTTCACAGCTTCAGGGCACAGCCAGAGACAAGAAATATGGGATGCTTGGAGCCAAGTGGTATTTTAGCAAGGCCAAACAAAATACATTTCTTTCTTTAGACAATTCTTTTTTCTTTTTCTTTTTTTTTTTAAACTTGTATTATTTTAAGCAAAGGAAAAGCCATCAGCATTTATGAAGAAATACCAACCTCAGGCTCAACAAATCTAAACTAAAGAAGCTTGGAATTGTTTCCAGTTAATATTTTGCCAAACCAGGAATACATTGAAGGGACCATGTATGTAAACAAAGCGAAACACAGAGCTGCCTCCCCGGCCCCCACCGCACATCACTGTGGAAGGCTGAAAATGGAGTTACTCAGATCAACACATTTTCCATGGAAAACAGAGGCACTGCTGTAGACTCTGAAAATAATATGTTTTTAAAATCCCAATGCAAGTCATGAGGCTAACTGAGAAACACAGAAAGAGAAAGTCCATCTCCTGACTTGGGTGATTCCTTCTGGAGTCTAAGAATTTAGCAAACTTACTCAAGAACATCCGCAAAGCCCAAGCTTGTTCTAGTCCCTCACTCAAAATGACACACAGGCCCAGAAAGACAACTTTATTTTGCCATTTGTATTCTATAGCTAATAATTTGTGATTTTAAACATGATAAGCACAATATTAGCTTATATTAATTATATAAGATAATGGGTGTGACTGTGGTCTTTTCATAACTGTATCTAATATGCTTTGATCACATTTATCTTCCTGTGGGTTTTTCTTTGACTTGATATCTTTTGCCACTTAAAAATTAGTTCAGGGCTCCTCTAAAACAGTGAACTATCTACACATTCAGAGTTTCATCTCATCTCCTGGGCTGCTGAATAACATGAGGTGTCTAAGTCAGCTCATTCCACAAAGCTACTTGTAGAATAACAACTAAAAAGATACTCCACAAAAATAATAAGTTCAGCCAAATAAACAAAATGAAGAAAACTATAATAAAACAACAACCCTATATTTTACAAAGAGGAGCTTATATTCCAAATTTGGATTTTTTTTAAATTCATGTGAGAGTTCCAAATATTAAGATGCCTTTTACCCACTGAGTTGAACAGAACTTGACTCAGTAAATAATGACTGTCAGTTTGATGGAAGATGGAGACCAGGGTCAAACCTGGGACACCTGATACGACTCTACAGTTTGGTTACCTCTAGTCAAACAAAAATCCTCCAGCCTTCAGTAACTTCCACCAGGCAAACGCTTATTTTGTTCTCAAATCTCAAAACCACAACTGCAACACTGGCGCTCATCCAAGTTGGCTGTTTAGATCATTGTGATATGAAAATTCCCAGCGTCACTCTCTAAGTTACAGCTCTTTGAGTTACAAAGCTTAGATATAGAAATGGGTTTCAAATCAGCTGGGATTTATGGAGAGGAAAATACAACAAACTATGGGGAAGACTTTTTACAAAAAAATATTATTACTGATTATGTTTTTACTTTAAAAACATGAAGCTTATGATGCATCACCTTTAAAGTTTGAAATTTCTTAGTATTTCAATTTAGGCCCAGGTGAAATAATTAGGAAAATATCATATATTATTTAATCCTGTTTGAGAGTACAAAGCAAAGCAACAGAGATGGGAAAAGTCACTCTGTTAGTCTTAGCCCCCTGCAGGGGCTCCATGGACTTCTTCCTAGTGACAGGAGTCTTAAAATTTACCCATTACATCTTCACAGGAACCAGCCCTGTCTGCCTAGTGTTTTCCACTTCGGATTTTTCTTCCCCATTCCTATTCTCTCCTTTTAGAGCCTCTTTTAATCAGCTTAAATACTGCCTTTGCTATAAAAATGTACCACATATTAGCAGTATTCTCTAGACTGGACTCTTGCAGAACCTAGACCAGCACCATGGCATCATACCTTTAAACATTTTTTCATTACGTTTTATCTCTCTCTCTCTCTCTCTCTCTCTCTCTCTCTCTCTCTCTCTCTCTCTGTGTGTGTTGTGTGTGTGTGTGTGTGTGTGTGTGTGTGTGTGTGTGTGTGTAGGCACATATGTGAAGATCACAGAGTAACTTGTAGAAGTTGGGTATTTCATTCCATCACGTGGATCCTAGGGATTGAACAGGTCACCAGGCTTGGCAGCAGCAGACACTTTTACCTCTGAGCCTCGCCACCTGTCTGCCACATATTTGTAGTCATCTAAAGCAGAGGAATTGAGGTTCAATGGCAGTGCCTGGAGGAGGTGTGCTTGGTCCCCTTAACCCGAAGCCCACCATCCTGTGCAACTGCATGCAGCTGACTTCAGTTCTAGTTCAAAGCTACTCGAATTTCAAGAATATTTTTAAGAACCTGCTTTAATGAGCAAGGCTGATGCCACCACAGTAAGAAGACACTGATGCCTGGCACTGGTCGTGCATGCCTTTTATCCTAGCACTTGGGAAAAAAGAAGACACTGATCACCAATTCCACAAAAGGCCAAGAGATACCAAAATAGAGAAAAAGGGAGTATCTGGGTTATTCTGCAAGTTTGAAGAAGCAAATACTCCAGGCTATACTGTCCTGTAGCAGTCAAGAACAGCACACACAACCCAAACAAAATAATGAGAACTGACCCGCTGTGAAAGGCCATTCCAAGGGACCACCAGAGTAAAGGGAAACAGCAGGTCCCCAGAAGAAGGGAACAAGACACTGATGTTAAGCCTGCAG
The DNA here is from genome assembly GCF_003668045.3 of Cricetulus griseus. Taxonomy (NCBI): domain Eukaryota; kingdom Metazoa; phylum Chordata; class Mammalia; order Rodentia; family Cricetidae; genus Cricetulus; species Cricetulus griseus. Next base: position 408,478,003 of record NC_048595.1, read on the forward strand.
TGCCCTTTGTAAGTCACCAAGTACTCACTGCTCAAGTAAGGACTTGTTCATGAGTAAATCTGCTTACTTGAATTGCATTGAGATCCCTGCTCTGTCCAGCTCTGCACCTGGCTGGTGGGGGAGCAGGAACTGGCCACAGAACTCATCCTGCTCTGGGCTTAGCTGGTTGCAGCCACTAGTTCATTTTGCAGATGTGTGTGTGTGTGTGCTTCCTATCACAGCTGCCCCAAATGAAAGAACCTCTAAAGGCATATGAACATACAGACATGATTTTATATTGTGAAACTTAACCAATAATTCAGATGCTGAAGGAGACGTGAGCCTTGTCATCTAACCATTAGCAGGATTTGGTGCTAACCACAGCTCTCAGAGCAGGACGGCATGGGTACAAAGGCTGATATTAAAGAAAACTGAGGCTCACAGATGTCATGCCAAGAAGCTATGGATCCAAGAATCCTCCCAATTCAGCCTACTTTCTCAAATCAATCAAATTAACCATTGCACCCCCCCCCCAAAAGCAAAATAAAATACACAGAGGAAAAAACTAAGGTATTTGAAAATCAGTGTTTTCCCTATGGGGTATATTTTTGTTTTCTAGCTGTTATTGCTAGAAAACTAATTGCTAAACTCAGCCAAGAACCAGAGATGTTTTAAATAAAGTCACATTTTAATAGTATTTGATGACTATTTCTAACATAAATAATACAATTTTATCAGCACTGCCACTGAGATCTCAAATTACCCTTGGTTTTAATATTCCTGAGTGTGCCGAAGTTTAAAAACTATTATTATAAGAAGCAAGAAAAATGTTTAAATAACAGTTCTTTTTCTTTGTGATTCCTTCAAAATGAGATCTTTGCACTGAGGAAAGTGGCACACTCTTAGAGACCCAGTAGTAGGGAGGCTAAAGCAGAATACCAAAGTTAAGGCCTAACTGGACTAGAAATGAGTTCAAGGTCCAGCTTGATCAACCTTTTGAGACCTTGTCTTAAAAATTAGAAAAATAACTAAAAGTAGAGACAGGTAAGATACAGCCACAGAGTGTCTGCCCAGCATGTACAAGGCCCTGGGTTTAATGCCCAGAGTGTGGGGTTGGGGGAGAATATATGTATGTTTGTCCTAGAGGGAAATCCTGGGTCCTAAGTTCAACAGATGTATACAGAAGTTTATCACACAGTCTTGAAAGGCCAATTGTGTATAAAATTAAACCTGGATTAATTGTCAGCTTCAAGGTTATGGAATTAAGATAATTAAGGAAACAATAGAATTAAGTACAACAAATACTATAATGGAACTTTGAACAAGAGACCTCTCCAAATGAAATTAAGATCAGGAAGAAAAGCATTAGCATTATAGTTTGTTTGTGCTCTCCCCACCCCACCAGCACTTCCAGGAAGTGATGGCTCAGGGAGGTGATTAGGTAATGAGGATAGGACCCTCATGAATGGGATTAATAATGAGGATGGGAGCCTCATGAATGGCATCAGTAAGGAGAGTGGGACCCCCATGAATGGGATCAGTAATGAGAATGGGATCCTCACGAATGGGATTTGTACTTGTTCAAAGAAACCCTCAGAGAACTACCTTATAACTTTTGTCACTTATAAGATGCAGGCCCTCCCTGAACACCAAAGACCTGCCAGTATCTTGATCCTGAACATCTAAACTTCCAGAATTGTGAGGAATAAATTTCTGTTGTGTGTAAGCCCTGCACTCTATATTTTACTAAAGTACTTTTTAAAAAAGCCAAGATTACCACATAATTAATATTAAATCACAGAGGTCAAGGAAGCAGAAACCTATACAATCTAAGAGCTTTGAAAAGGGAATTTCTACCCTTTAACTGAGTCTATTCATTTAAAAACTAGTTTTCCTAACACTGAATTCAGATACCACACAATTCATTCATTTAATGTATCTGTTTTACTCTTTTAGTGTAGACATAGGGATGTGTAAGCATGAACACTATCTAATTTTAGGATAATTCCCACCCCCAAATGAAATCCTATACCCATTAGCATTAGGAAGCCAATAGTCTACTTTCTGCCTCTCTGCAGTTGCCTATTCTGGCCATGTCACACTATGTAACCTGTTTAGTTTCTTTCCCTTAGCAAGCATTTTCAAAGTTCATATGTATTGTGGCATGCTATCTATTTCATTCCTTTGTAGTATCAAGTAATGTTCCATTGTATCAATCTACTATATTTTATTTATTCATTGATACACATTTGGCTTATTTCCAACTTCTACTTCATAAGTAATATAGCTATGAACATTCAAATGCATGCTTTTATGTTGGGTGTAGATTTCTCTTGGGTGTATATATAAAATTGTCAGATTATATGACAGCTACTTGCTTAATATTTTCAGAAACTCCAAGAGTATTTCCCACATTAATGGATCATTTTATGCTTCTATCAGCAGTATCTGAGGGCTCCAAATTCTCTACATTCTCCCCTTCCAGAATTTAATGTGATATTCTTACTATTTGATTATTAATCTTTAGACTTATTTACTGATTTGCTTATTTTACCTTACATATATGAGTGTTTTACCTGCAAGTATGTATGTGTGTACCATGCATGGGTTTGGTGCCTGAAGAGGTCAGAAGAGAGTGTTGGATTCCCATGGAGCAGGGGATATGGGTGTTGTAAGCTTCTATGTGGGTGCTGGATATCAAACCAAGGTCCACTGCAACAAGTACTCTTAACCACTGAGGTATCTCTCCAGCCCTGTCAATCTTAAATGAATGTTCTATGCCATTCCCTTTATCTGTGTGACTTACAAATGGATTTCACCTTATAACTCCCAAAGCAAACTGGGTCTATGTTCCTGTGAAATCTCACAGTCATCTAATTAAAAATTGTCCACACAAAAAAGAAAATCTTTTCCTAAATTAAACACACCTAAAGTACACATCACAAACATGTAGTGTAAGCAATCTAAGACAAATCATGAATTAATTAAAAGAGCTCAGATGAAAGGCTTGAGAGACAACTCAGTGTTGAAGAGCAATGGCTGCTCTTCCAGAGGACCCAGGTTCAAATCCTGGCACCCACATGGCAGCTCATAAGCCTCTGCAACTCCAATCTCAGAGGATCTTAGTCCATCTTCTGGTCTCTAAAGCCACTTCATGCACATGGTATATAGAGATAACTGCAGGCAAAATAACCATACACATAATATAAAAAATAAAGGGGGGGGAGATGGGGCCAATGGAAGATATATCAAGTGAGAGAGCAGATGGGAGGGGTAGGTGTAGGGAGAGAGCCTGGAAGCTTCTTGCATCATTCAAAGTGAAGATGACCACAGGAAACCACAGGTGATATTTCATTCATCCACTTGTTTTCAGAAGCTTCTCCATGAGTGCACTGGGATAAAGGGGAGTGACCCAGACATAAATAAATGAAAGTGCATGTGGGGATCCTCAGCTAGGACCCATTAATAACTGTATCATGAGGCAGATGAGGACCTCTCCCAGGCAAGTCCTTGCTATTGGCACAATTCAAGAAGACAGTCATCCACCTGCTCACCAGTGAGACTGAGGGGAAGGGAACATTGTACACCAAGACTATTGCTTATTAAATGTGACATCTCACTTTTGAGACAAGGCTGTGCTATGTATCCTCAGCTTGTCTTGAACTCACCATGTAGCCCAGGCTAGCCTCTAACTCATGCCAATCCTGTTCAGTTTAGCAGTGATGAGATTACAGGTGTGAGCCATCACACTTGGCCCTAATTATGGGTCTTGGTCAATCTAAGTAATTGCTGAGCATCCTTCCAATCTATTGGAGCAGACCTAGCTGCAGCAATGCCACATCCTTCCTGGTGTCCCTGCTTCTGTCTTCCTAGTCTCCTGGCAAGTCTCACTGTCATGATTCTGACTCACTGTCATTTAACCTGTGGTCCAGGGACATAATCGCAAATCCATTGTCTTTATCTCTTCTAAATTCATCCCTGACACCACTAAACTTGTTTGGGAACAAGAGACTTGTTAAACAGCCCTGTAGAATCAAGTCAGTAGTTTAACGAGTCTGTGCATTCTTCCTCACATTAAAAAAAAATGCCTCAATAGCAACTGCTTTGACTGCAAGGGGCTTTCTGATAAGATTGCTGGGGGCTGAATTAGAGAGGAGGAAAAGATCACATGGTATCAGAGGTCACTTCGGGGAAAGCAGCATGTATTGCATACTTTACTTGTTCCATTTGCCCTGAATGCTCTTCCCAGTATAGCTCACACCTCATGTCCTTAATGCTTCCCTGTCTATCATGACTTCCCCAGCCACCTCTATAAAACACCACCCATTGCTATCTTTCCACAGATTCTGCCCTCTGCTTCAATCAACAATATGATATTAATCATCTCCCAGCACACAGTTGTTTTACTTGCCTCTTGTCTGTCTCTTTTCTTCAAATGACATGCCTCTACAGTATCTAATCTGCTTTGCATTGGTGCTCAAAAAAGACTGACTTTGCAAAAATATTGTTACGTACTTTAAATATCATCCCATTTAACGCCCCTTTTCAGTGTTATACACAAATACTTCATACAGACAGAGAAGCTGAGGTTGGTTATGCAAAATTTAGAAAATATAATGTCACGGTCAAGCAAAGGGTTCATCTGGGTCACAGCACAGCTCAGCCATAGCTTGTTTTGGTGATGTTGGGTAGGTTGCTGAGCCAACAATGGTGCTTTGCTGTAATGTAAGAAGCCTCTATTCATCTATCAAGACCTTAAACACTTCACGGTTCACAGGGGGGTGTCAAGCAAATGTCAAATAAAAATAAAATGTTCACTAGGGAATACCTTCTAACAAAACCAACTTTCTCATTGTGACCTCTTACTCATACAAAACTTCCTGATTAAAACTGGACTTTCTGGTTCTCCGTCTACACAGGAACCGAAGATGTCATTACTCTGGTCTTTATGTGCTTCTCATCATAAACTAGGGAGTTAGTTGTTCAAGGTGCAAACAGGCCAGGGCTCTGAACCATGATTGAGGCTCAGACTCGGCCAGCGTCTTGCACAACGGCTCAGTGATTTCTAGTGTACTCTCTAAACAGGACCATCACTTCTTATTCTCCTGTCTGCAACACAAGTTAGACACTCAGGAGAATAAGTATTACCACTCAGAAGCACAAGTTAACACCACTCAGGATTCTTTTGTGTAGTCAGTGGAAAATGGTAAGAGCGCACAGACAGAGGAATGGCCAGGGAAACATGGCTTCCACCAAACCCACACCTCAGGGCACCATATACTACTTCCACATTTGGAGATCTGGAGTATTTGGAGAGTGTAGCAGGTTTGTGTTGAAGGAGGAGATGGAATGCTTGCACTACCTCACTGCAAAGGTAGTGGGAAGCCATGAGAACAGCCAAGGCCACTCAGCCGCTCACTAGGGTGGCTCACTCAGGTTACCTTGCCCTGATGATCATGTTTCATCTCCCAGCCCCTCGGGAGTTCCAGCTGTTTGTTCGCAAACATGTTGAGGAATCCCACGAGGTCCCTGTTATGCTGATAGCGTTCGAAGTGGTGGGTGTCCCTCCGGACTTTGGTGATCATGTGCTTCAAACACGTGTTGTTTGTAAACATGCGGTAGGCACTCTAGAGGAAAGCCAGAGAACAGCTGTTAGGCTGCCTGTGCACACAGGGCATGGTGAGTACTGCACCAGAGATAGCAGGTCTTTAGGTATGTAAAACATGTAAGCAGGTTTCTGCATATCTTCAGACACACATAATGGAAGAAACGGCCAAAAGAGCACAAGTGGCTTGAACACACAGAAACTGAAAAACATGAGGCCCTCTCTATCCATGGTTTCTAGCTTTCTTTTTTCTCCTCTCCCTCCCCCCGCCCCCTTTGGTTTTTCAAGACCAGGATTTTCTAGGTAACAACCCTGGCTGTCCTGGAACTCACTCTGTAGACCAGGCCAGCCTTGAACTCAGAGATCCACCTGTTGCTGCCTCCTGAGTGTGGGGATTAAAGGCATGCACCACAACCCTCTGACCTGGTTTCTTGCTTTCTAAAGAACAAGCATGTTGTGGCATTTCTTTCACATGGGACATTAGATTCCAGGGATGATTTTAGTAAAACACACAATAAACACACCACCTGACAATGAACCCCAATAGTCTGTTCTTCTTCCAGCTTTTGACCAGGTCACTGGCTCAGAGGGTCAGACAATGTAGAAGCCTAGAGTTAAGGGCCAAGCTGTATGGAAAATGCTTGCTATATATTTGAACATCACACACACACACACACACACACACACACACACACACACACACACACAGACACACACTGAGTTGCTCTCACTGTCAGTCATGTCCGTGGAGACTGCAGCAGACAGAGACACTCATCTCAACCACCACACCCTCCTGGGTCGGGGGCTGGGGGGTAGATGCTCAGGGAACCAGAGTGAGTTAGAACAGCTTGGGCATCATACATCCCTCCCTGTTTTGTCTTGTTTTGGTGCCCCCTACCCCAACTCCTTGTCCTACACACAGCTGCATTTATTAAAATGCACATTTAATAAAACACCATTCTATTACCACTAAAAAAAAAAAGAAATTATCTTGTCATAAACATTACTGTTTCAACTCATTATCAAAGACTGTAAAAACTGCCCACACCTCGGTTAGTCAACAAATACATGAGCTAATACATGTGCGAAGCAGCAGACAGGGATCTGTGCTCCTGAATCACTAGGAAATTCATATCCAGGAAGTTGAGTACGCTATGAATGATCTGTCTTGGAATTCTATTCTTCACTAATGCAGGGAAAGGGCTTCTGAGTCCCCTTGTTTTCAGCATCCCAGCAGCACTAGGATTGATTGAGACTGGAGGTCTTTGGGCTTTTCTTCATGGGCTTTGCTATTTCTTTCAGTCTTAGCCCAAAGTAACTCCCAAAGACACCAGAGTACCTGAAAACAGTGCCAACGTAACAACCATCTACCATCTGTGTTGTATCAGTACTACATAGTGGCTACAAATACAAAAGATGAATACATGTGACAACAGTCTCTCCAGGGTCCCTCAGAGTGCTCACATTCCACTCACACATTTATGGCTCATTGTGGAGCCTGTGGAGCTTTCTTCCCTTTGGCATAGCAAGCACAGGAAGTGGGAACTCTCCAACCTGGCTTGTGAGTGTGTTGGGATCTGGAGAATTCTAATAACTTGACTTGGAATGAGAATATACCTTTGTTAGCTTAAGTCATTGGCATTTGATAGTTCTTTTGCTTGGTGTGTGGCAAAAAGTGTTCTGATTAGCTCCTGTCATAGATAGTTTTTGCTTTGCACTTAAAATATTCTTCCCTATCAAAACACATAGAAGAGGAGGAGGGCAGGAAGGAGGGAAAGAGGAAGGGAGAGAAGGAGGACAGAAGGAAGGGAGGGCCGTCACCATAACGAACCAATCTCAGATCTTAGTTCCTTAAACCAGAGTCTGAAATACCGTGAGACATTTCAGCTTGCCAGTCTAAATGAGGATTGTTTTTGATGGCTGGAGGCTTTGTGTGGTCCAGAGCCTCAGTGCTTAAAGCAGGCAGAGGTTCAGGGAACATGAGAGCCTGGGAAAACGATATCATGAAAACAGAGGGGGCTAACAAAATAAGAAGGAGGTTGTCAGAGAGAAACTTGGACTAGCTAATAGTTTATCCTGTGGTTAGCCCGACTTGAAGTTTTCACTACCATGAGCGGGCACATACTTCCTGCATTGGCTCTGTGCTTCCTCATCTGCTTTCACACGGTCACAGCAAGCTTCAGTGCCTGAGACAGCATCAATCTGTGAAGTGATGACAAAGAGCTTTCCAGTCATACTGTGTAACAAGCCTCTCTGGGGACAAACTATTGCATGATGATTGTGTTGAAGAGATCATGCACTGGCCATTGTTCTAAATGGGTGTAGCCAAGTAGACAGGACACTGATTCCTAATCTAGAGCACCAAACACGTCCCTCCCATCTGCTAAAGAGAGGCAGCAGAACTCCAGTAGAGCAGGCCATGGCAGTTAGGGTCAGGAACCCTTGCCAGCCTCGGGCTTCATGTAATTCCCAGCGGATGGACACACAACTCTGTAAGCGTGGGAATCTTACCCAGTCTTATAATTAATTATATCCTTTTATCTTCTTCCTCCCCACTCAGTGAGACGTTGAACACTGTGCCAGGTTTGACTGATCTTGGAAAAAGCATCTATCCAAGTAAATTAAGTGTAAGAAGAATCTTTTTCTCATTAGTAAGCAGTAAATGACCTTTAGAATCACAGCCTTTTCAAGTCTGAAAAACGTTCACATGACTGTCAAGGGGCTCAAGCAAGCGCCTTTCCAGACTGCTACATTTTCATAAATAAAGTAGTTCTGAACAAACATATATGTAAGCATTCAATACATACACTGTAATGTGTGCATAGGTACACATATACAATGCGCTATATCTATTTAGAGCTGTAGATACAGATAAAGTTTAGAAAGAATATTTATATATACTCCAGTTTACATAGAACTCTGTTGTAACAGCTACAGAGACAAAGAGTCTTAATCTCATTTGCCTCGACTTGCTCAGCTGTGAAGAGCAATAAGAAGTCTCCTGGTTTGTTGTTGTTGTTGTTTTTTTCATTTGTAAAATTCAAAACCAGGCAGATAAAGGATGTAAAATTGCTTTGAAGAGGATGTAAAATTGCTTTGAAGATGTACAGGTCATAATAGAATACAGGATATATGTAGTTAAGACTATCTGGGGGTTATCACAGTCTATCTGTCAGAACAGACACATATAGTAGTAAAACTGCTTTCTACTAGCCTTTGAAGCTCGTGGCCCAGCAGCCCATTTCCTATTAACTGAAGGGTCTCATAATCTGTCATTAACTATGTGCCAAGTTCTGCCTGTGTGAGACCCCGAGGATACAGACCTAAGCAGTCAAAAACAGGAAGATGGTCCATTATATATAGGAAGAGTGGTGGGAAGAGAGGCAATGCAGACAGAAAACTGGATTGGAATAACAGAGGTCACAAGGGCAGGGAACATGATGGAACTGACTGGCAGACCTAGCAGACTAAGAATGGGCCAGTCCAGTCAAGAAACACTCAGCAGGTGAGCTCAGCATCTTAGTGGAGGGTGACATTGGCAAGGCCACACATTAAGAGAAAAGAGGACTCCTCATTTTCCCACTGGGGGTTAGTGGTTCCAGCTAGGTAAATGGATTGGATTTCTTGTCCAACAACAGCAGCCTAGAAAAGAGTCAATGTTGCATATTTCATGCCCCAACCTCGAGGCACTACTCAGGATGAGCTCACTGGGGATCTGGTTGTGGATTCCATTGTGGTGAATCGAGCAGGCAAATGTTGATGGGAGATGAAGTACTTTTAAATGATCTCTGACCAACAGAATGTTTTGGTTTCCCTTGATGCGAAGTTAACACCCCATTTAGCTATTTCTTTTGTCGTCCAAACTGCCTCCCCCGCCCCCCCCTCTATGTCACCAACCTTCCTATAAGACATCAACACTCAGTGGCTGAATCAACAGCTTCCTTAGTAGAATCTTGTTAAATCTGGAGATTAAATGTGTCTTCCTTGGCTAAGTGTCTGAGGTTTTACAAGTGAAAAATACTGAAAGGAGTTAAAGGAAATACCTTGGTCTGTTTGGCAGCAATCAACTTAGTTCTTAGTAATCAACTACAATGCAACTGCAAGTAACAATCTAATCCTGGATTTATTGATGTTGAAGTTGTTCTTTAGTGTTGTGGTGGCCAAAGCTCCTTGATTGCCCATTCTAATTTCACCTAGTTCTGTTCATTTCAAAATAGACCACTAAATATACTACTAATGAATAATACATTTTATTTAGAAACTCTTCATCAAGAATAGGTACTCTTAATTCAGATTTGGAAATAACATCTTTGACTCAATAACAAATGCCTCTGGTGTCCATGGAGCAAATATCAGTGACGTAATTTACTCACAAAACATAAATTATTATTAGCAAAATCAAGAAATACTGGTTCCAGAACAGGCCAGCTAGTATGTGGAAGTAATTCTGTATGCTACAGTTTGCATTAATATGGTTTTTAATTGATTTGATTTTAAATAATTTAATTTTGAATTGTTTTCACCTAGCTAAAGAATAATATGGAGGGAAACTTACTTTTATTAGCAGAAATACCTGTAACACATCAGCTCAGCTACTGTGAAGCAGCTGTAACTCCTGATTTGTAAGACTATGCTTAAGATGTTATTTGTAAACTTTAAAATAATATTTTTCTTCATTAAGTACTAAGGAATTTAGATAATTGAATGAATGCATTTTTAAAGCTTATTAAAAGTCAGGGTAGTAATTTTTAGCATGTACGTTGAAAACATCATTCTGTTACATATAATTAAATGTACTTACGTATAACATAAGTTAGACAAACACAGGCATCTCTACTCTAAAAGACTGGGCTCTAGTAACTAAATCTCGGGTTAGTTCGGCGACAATTTTGAAAGTAATCTGATGCCAACCAGCAGAGGGCAGTACAACCTACCTGACAGTTACTGTGAAAATATCTGCCAATTTTTTCAGTTATGGCAACTGTATGCCTGTTTATGTTTGTTCTTCTCAGCACATGTTACCATGCAATTGCTGCTATATGGGGTATGTTTTTCATGCTTATCTTTGAACAAGAACTCATTCCTTCAGATTGCTTTAGTGAAAAGAACAGGAGAACTTCCAACGTCAACGCGTATTTTGAGTGCTGCATAGTTGCAATAACATAAACAAGGGTTTCCTGAAACACCTATATGCCACAAAGAATTCAATCAAAAACTAAAGTAAAAGGTAAGTTAAAAAACCAAGAAAGTTTGCTTTATAGTATTTTCCATTAACCTCTAAATAAGAAAACAAAAAGTGTCTATCTCTTTGCACAAATCTGAATTATTCTTATTCATCCACAGCTCAAGACCTTAATGAGGAAAATGCTAGCTACTTCCACTTACGCCAAATATAAGTCAGAAAATAATATTTCCTAACCGATAGAATTTAAATTTTGTAGACATGCATGCCATTTTAACAAGTAACAGATACAGTTTGGGTAGAAAAAGAAAAAAGTGAAGCCCTTAGAGAAGAATATTTTTAACTCCAGATGGGATGCCCAGAGAAAGGAATTATAAAATTACACCCAAGTATAGAACAGAGACAGCTAGCACCAGCTGAAAAGAGACTGTGAAGGAAGCCTAGGCTGAGTTGCTTCAGCCAGGGTCCAGTGCTTGCAGGCCACAGCTGTGAGGAAGGCAGTGCAGTCATGTTTACTTAATTACTTAAAGGGTCCCACAGATGCCCGGGACTCACTGCTACCCAGTTAGAGTAGAACCTGCAAGGAATCAAAATTTGCATTTATGTGAAAAAGTTTATCAAGTTAAAAACCACAGCTTTAAACCACAGGCGTCAACTGCTTGACTGCACCACAGAAATGAGGAGCTTGTAGCAAAGAACAGGCCAGACAGAGAGGTCAGAAGCCCCACTTAGTGATGTCACTAGGAGTATGAACTCATTGGGGGACAGCATTCACACTATAGAAAATGATAAATGAAAATCAGGGCTTGATTCATTGTTTTGTGACCTGTCCAGACCACAGATCAACAGTCTGATTACAACAAACAACTTATTGTTAAAGCTGTTCAGGTACACAGGTCTACAGGTCCTTGTCCCAAAATGTTTATTCTCTGGCTTTTTACAGGCAAAGTTTTGTACACCAAAGAACTCGATAGAGACTATACCATGCTAACAACACATCACACATCAAATGGAGTAGTTGCATCAGGAACAGCTCACATACTTATCACCTGGCAGAACTATGGGGCCTAGCTCTCCTGTGTTACTACTGTCTTACTTAAAAACACAAAGCCACTCCTGTCCTGATGAACTTGTACATTAATAGTGGTGGCAAAAATCAACAAACACTTTTTGTTTTCCCTCAAAACAGTTTCTCTGTGTAGCTTTGGAGCCTGTCCTGGAACTCGATCTGAAGACCAAGCTGGCCTTGAACTCTCAGAGATCTGACTGTCTCTGCCTCTTGAGTGCTGGGATTAAAGACATACACCACCACTCCTTGGCTAACAAATGCCTTCCTACTATTATTTGTAAAGCATGTACCATAATTGCTCTGTATTGACAAATTTAATTAAAAAAATACACGAACACACACATATGAATGCACACACATTCTCCTCCCCCGTAGCACAGGGTCTCAAGTAACCTAGGCTGGCTTCTTCTAGATAGGAAGTCAAGGATGACCTGGAACTTGGGATCCTCTGTTTGCCTCTACCTCCCACTGGGGTTAGTTTCAGGCATACACCACACTTAGTTCAACTGGGTTGGAACCCAGGGCTCTGGGCAGACCAAGTGAGGACTCAACCAACTGAGCTACATCTCCAGCCCTGGAAGTCTTTTTCTTCTACATATTCCAAATGGTTAGTAGCAGGGACATGAGTTTTCCTTCCAAAACACAGCACATAGCCATCTACTTGCATCAGTTTATGTGATAGGCACTAGTCCAACTGCTTCTATGTCTAATCATGGGGCATGCTCACTTGTCCCTGTCACACCGACTGTGCCTCATGAGAGCCATTCTCTTCAGAGTATCAATATGAACTTTTAGAAATCCAAGTCACTCCCACGAAAGAAACACACTTAGAATGAAGTTCATGCAAAGCCTCAGTTCTTTTCCAGATCATGTGAACACTATATTCGGCATCCGTGTGCAGCTCTCCAAACTTAACTGTATACCATCTCCAACTCCTCCTCTCCCCGAGGCATTGTTTTGCTTAGTAAAGACACTTTACTGCCCCTTGACATTTTGTGGCAGTGTGAATGTGACTGGTTCCCTTGGAATGCCTGTTGGCTACCCAAGTCTCCAGAAGTCAAAGTTGGTTGTCCCCTGCCCCAACCCTGTTGTACTGCATTATCAAAATTTTCTTTTTATTCATTATTCTGTTATCTATATCGTCTCACTCTGCCTGTCTTGTTTACCACCCACTTTAGACTGTTCTAGGGAAAAATCACAGGGATTTAATACACAGAATGAATAAATAAAAGTATGTGTTACCTTATTCTAAGCCCAAACAAAGCTCTTCTCTCTACAGCATGAGAGTTTTTGTGTCTTGTGACAATTCTAAATGTTAGTCTATTCCTCTTTGAAGAAAAGTATGTCATCTCCTAGAATCAATGACATACACAAGTTCAGGTTCAAGTTTGACACCCCAGCTTCAAGCCTGACTTTCCCTGTATCCCATTCTCTCTACATACCAGCTCTACACTGCTCTTCCTGCTAGCCCTGCTTCAGTGGTCATCCAGAGCAATGACCATGACAGAGTCGCAATTATCTTACTTTACAGACACTGCTCCTTCTATCTAGACTCCTCTTGATATCTGTGTTTGTGGGGCAAGTTCCTATTTGGCCTTCTGAACCCTTTGCAAATGCATTCCCATCTATGACCCCTTCCCTGTGTTTTTCATCTATATGACCCTGTTTCTGTGAATTCCTTCTGCAATGTGTTTTCAAGGCTGGGATTCCAAGACCCATGGGTACTGTCATCTATATGGTCCCAGGACTTACGTTACTGCCTAATATATAACAAGGAATTAATAGAAAGTTGGCAGATGTGTGAGAGCCTAAACCCTCGCGCAAGCTGTGAAGACATATACCATGCTATTCATGCTCTCCCTCTACCCAAGTCATTTTTATTTCAAGATAAACTTGTAGACTGGGACATAATGATGAGTAAACCAGGTAGATGCACAGACTGATGAAGTTAGACAGAAACACATGAATACCAGTAAATAGGTACACAGTAGCTACCCCACAGATACCTCCAGGTACTAGGACTGTGCCGGTGTCTACTTTTCCCCTTTAGTCCAGACTGCTTTTCCTAAGTTTTGCCACATTCAGTATTTTCCCTCCATTCTAACTTTCCTGTTATTATCAGTTATTAATATGAGATGATTACTATTCAGGGCCATCTTCAGTGTCTAATCTTCTAACCCACCAAATTGTGCCAACTTTCTGCTGCTTGCTCTCCTGCTGGGTCCTTCTCTAGTGGAGGCTCCTCTCAGGTCATGCCATGATTATAAACAATATAGCCTTTATTTTAGGTCATTCCAACTACAACTAAAGTAGCCTTTCTCCAATTAGCATCTTGAGCAAAGCTGTTCTCTCAACCCTCCTGGTATGGTCTGATTGTGTGTCCCCTGCCCCAATTCATTTGCTGAAACCTAATCACCAATATGACATCAGGAGGTAACTCAGCAGTGGATGAATTGTACTGAGGATCCTCTGGAGTAGAACTAGTGTCTCCTAAAGGCAGAACCACAGGCAGTCCTCACACCCTTCCAGGAAGGTGCCACCCATGAAAGAATATTAGCAGGGCATCACCCGACTTCAGATTAGTCAAAATGATGCTGGACTTCACAGCCCTCAAGACTATGGAAAATAAACTCTTGCTGTTTATAAGCCAGTCAGTTCTAAAGGTTTTTGTTTTCATTTGTTTGATTTTGGATGCCTGTTACATATACTAAGGACTTAGTGGTTTAAAACTCGAGTTACCCAACACAGAGTCCGGAACACACCAAGCACTCAGGAAAACACTCCAATGAGTTCTATGATCATTATACTAGTGAGGATCCCTTTCTTCAGCCTGATGTTGTTTTTTTCCATCATGCTCCTCCCCTTTTTGATACTCACAGGGTTAGAATGCAGCACGGTGAAGAACTCTGGGCTAATGAGGAACTTCACAGGGGGCGACTGTAAGAGCAGCGTGAGCCTGGATCTGGAGGTAGAGTGGGGCAGGACGTGCTCCCGTCGGAAGTCTAAGCAGACAGACCATAAAGGCTATCAGAACTAAGCAATACAAATGCCACTTACATGCTATGATTTCAACTCCCTACAACTACATTTTTTATTTGCCAAAAAAAATTAGAGCACATGCGTAAACCAGACTGTTTTTAAAGACAGTAAAATATATTGGGTATTATTTCTAGTTATTATCAACGCTGTAATGCATCTGTAGCTTTTTTAAATGGCCAGACTCTTGTTCCATTTTGACACAGATTCAGAGACTATGGTGATTCATAATCTATTTGGTTTTGAGATTCTTTTCTCAGAACTCATAAAAGGTTAAGTATTAGGAAAGGCTTCTGTTGCATTTTTTATTTTAAGTTGTCTTATCAGATCTACAGAAGTGCAAGAATTCTCTTAAAGAAAAGCTCATTTCTTGGAAATCCTTGTTCTTTCACCACATCTATGAGGTTACAACCAAAGGAGCACTCTTACCTGCACTGGCTTGGTGGAAGTCAGCTTCCTCCCCTGCCCCATCGATAGCACTGGCATTTTCCTCGGGTCTCTCATTAGTCATGGTTCTACGGATGCTCTGATAACTAAAAGCATGAACCCGGAGTTACCTTCTAGCTGCCGGAAGCTGTCCCAGGCCTCTCTAGGATTACATTGCTGTGTCCAGGCTCCCATCCTCCCCTTAGGGGCTATCTGCTGCTTAAGTAAATGACAACATATAGAATCTCTACATCAAACATTTATAGACCATGTTCCTGACAAATTAATCAAACTTAAAACAACTGTGTGCCCTACTCGAAGAAAAACTATCTACCATGAAGGAAGAATCAGTTTTCTGTTCTACAGCAATTAGTTTTTGACAAAGGATGACTGCTTTGAAAATGTTAGGTGGATAAAGCTGCATTGCCAGGGAAGATTCCAGAGGTCAGAAGTTCAGCTTCAAATCCTCAATGTGCATGTCTGCCTTACTAAAATCTAATGCAATATAGGAATTATTAAGATCATTTTCTCTGTAGTTTGCTAACAATGTGTGTATGGACGTTTATATTTTGTTTTCTTTTTCCCCAAGAGAAGTCCAGTGGCGTCTACGACACATACGGCTCAGTGACAGGACATCAAAGTTGAAAGAAGCAGCCAAGTCTTCTACTCCGCACCATGTAAAAGCCCAACCACAAAAGAGAGCAGTAACAATGGAAGAAGGTGTGTGCTCACCGGCGGTTCAGCTGCTCCATTTGCTGGATGGAGTTAGACCTCTGAAGGACCTGTGGGGCAGGGGGAGCTGTCGGCCGCTGCCATGTCGTGGTTCTGTTTACATGATCCACGTAGAAGATCCTGCCGTGGCTGTCAATGCGAGCCTCCCAGTCTAAAGAGCAGGAAGGTACCAAGACGGGTGAGGAGGAGCTGGGCCAGGAAGGTGGTTCATTAAGTTCAGCACAAGTTTTCTCTCCCTCACACACTATAATTTGTGGCTAATAACACACACCTCACTGCAGAGTCCAGCATTCCTCCCAATCCACTTGGGAAACTGTTGTTACTAGTTATTAAGTCTCACCAGCATGTAGGATACAAAACTCTTAAAGAATTTCTAAATGTAAAGAATCTGTTCACATTGCCCACCTTCATCACCCTTTACGTGCAGGCATCTGTTTAAGAGTACTTATAAGTGGTATCATATTTTTGATAGTTTCACATCGAAAATGGTATCGGTGTTTATTTTTCGCCCAAATTTTATCTTTTCCTTTCTTCTTCACCTGCAGCCTTTCCCCTTCTCTCATGGCTCAGCAGAAACTTCCATGTGTGTATGTATACAAAATAGTGATAAATGTAGGTTTTGGATGGAAACTAGCTACCTAGTCATCCGCACACTTCGGAGTGACCAACCAGCATCATTACCCAGACATCTCAATCTGCTCTCTCCTGGAGAGAAATATTTTCACAGCAAGGACAATTTCTTCCCTCAAACTTAGATAAATATGTGGCCTAAAAAGATTATTTACTTGTATATTAAGTATCATAGCAAGTGTGCTGGTCTCTGGAAACCAATGTATAAATGCATATTGGGTAAAATCGGAGGGCAGTCTAGTCTTCAGAACCAGATGTCCTGCTCCTGTAGTCATCCTGCTCCTATGACTAGGTGACCTTTCCCTACTTAAACTGACAGAGCACAGGATGATATTTTCACAAGACAAATTTTCAGAACTTATTGCAATTGGGAGGACTTTATACAGGAAACATGCAAACAACAGAGACTAAGTTTTTATTCAGGAAAAACACATAAATTTATATTTCTGAGTAAATTAATTTAAAAATTAATAAGCAGTTTTCTCTTGAGAAATTCAATCACAAAACTTATCAGCAGACTCCCTAGAGCTAGTGTAGGAGCCCAGGAGGAAGGCATACTCACTACCTGTGGTATTCTCACTGGAAGTAAATGTAACAAATACCCCAACCAAGTCTTTAGGGTCACAAAGCCTGCTGTAGACTCTGCCTGCACTAGGCTACAAGTGGAGGCCACCACTTTATCTGGGGGTGGAGAGGCATCGTGTTACAACTGCCACGGGAAAGAAAATTTGAGCAGAGACAAAGCAGCACAGCCTCTTAATGCCACTTACTCCCAAGGTAGGACAGGTACAGTGAGGCTGTCTATACAACAAGGTAGGATGGGTACAGAGAAGATGCCTATACAACTGAACTCTGAGTGCAGCTACCGTTTCATCAAGAGGACATTTCTGAAAGACCTTATCTAATGCTCTGTGTGTCACACAGACACATGGTAAGCATGTTTGAGAAGCATTTCCCAGCACCCTTTGATCTGCCCTACGGTTTTGTTTTCCTTCAGGCACACTTGCCTGTCTCAGACATCTCAAGAACCTATGTCTTCCGTCTCATTCCTATCTTGTTAGAGCTGGGATAATCTACCCATCAACAGCATGTCAGACCAAATACATGAAAGCAATGAGCAATTTTTCCACAAGACTATTGATAGTAGCTCTCAATTTAAAAAAATACAAATAGGTCGATTGGAGATTGAAAAAAGAAGAGAAAGTTATGTAGAGGAGTCAGAAAGAAATGCAGCCAAGCTTCCACAATAAGGCTGTTACTAAAAACTGGCTCTGAAGTCCCCACAGTTAAAAAAGAAGAAAAACACAGTGGAGCATACTTTCTACTCACAGATGAAAGAAAGCTTCAAAAACCCCAAACATTCAGAGATGGACCTGTTTCCTTGGAAATAACTAAATATTTACCTAATGAGATGTGTATGCAGCCTGTTTAAGAGCTTTTTTTATAAGGGTAGCAAAATGGGGAAATTTGGAGGCAGGATCCCCCTAATACAGTAACCACTGTGCCTTATGCAAACCATATAATAAGAGAACAAATAATTTTAAATGATATAATTCCATAAAAAAGTAATGATCCTTTTATTTACCTTCCACAAAGACGAGGGTTAATCCCAATTTGTCATTCATTAAAGACATTTTTTATGTACGATCGAAAGACTAAGAAGCCAGAACCACAAATTTGCTCTCTAAAAATATAGAACATTGAATGTACTTTGAAGGCTATTCTTACCAAATAGCACATCTTCAGATCCACAACACTGTGGACTTCATTGGTTGGGAAAGACTGTTAATGCTGTTGGCATTCTTCCTGCCCAACTTGTCAACATCTGTAGGATGATTCACTACAACCATAACTACCACCACCACCCTCGCTACCACCATCATGACCACAGTTATTGTAAAGGGTATACTCTCTTACACATCTTTCTCTTGAACCTGATTTGGTCTTCATATGTACACTCATTTTATACCATCATGTTTCTTTCAGATGGAAGCAATGAAGCAGGGATGGGAAGAGTTAGAAGGCAGGATTTGGGTTCTTCCTGTCTTCTCTTAACACCATATAACATAAAGTGAGCCATCAGGGTGGAAGGAGACTAAGAACAACATGCTAGGGTGGTCTTGGGGCAGTAGGACATTAAACTGGAATAAGTGGTCTGGTTTCTAGCTGTAACTTGTCACACCCTTGCTGGAAGACAATCATAGAGCTATTATGTCTCAATGGATAACCATTTTGTCTTAACACAGAAGTTTTGTGCCACTTGCCTAAAGTACAAACATGTGATCTGGCAGTCAGGACAGCAGCAACAGTAGGAAATCAGTGGCTGGCGGCCTCTCTGAAAGGATTTTCTACTGTACAGGCTGCATGGTGTGGCCTGTTCAAAAGATTGCATGCAGAATATATCCTTTGTTGTTATATTTATTCCAATAAAAAGTTTTCAAAGTTCAAGTAGCTGCATACTTTCTTTGTTCTTAGGGTTTCTTGTCTTGTGTTGTCGTTGTTTGTATTTAAAACATAGTCTCACTGGCAGATGGATCTCTGTGAGTTTGAGGCCAGCCTGGACTCCAGAGCAAGTGCCAGGATAGGCTCCAAAGCTACACAGAGAAACCCTGTCTCGAAAAACAAAAACAAAAAACAAAAAACAACAACAAAAAAAAGTTTTATTTCCTGGACACATGAGGAAGGGCCTAGGCCTGGTCCAGGATGATGTGGTAGACTTTGGGGAGCCCCTTTTGAGGGCCTTACCCTGCCTGGGGAGTGGAGGGGGGATGGTTAGGGGCAGGTGGAATGTTAGGAGGGAGGGGAGGAAGCGGGCGAAGGGATTGACATCTGAAGCAAGCTTGTTCCTAATTTGAACTAATAAAATAAAATAAAAATTAAAAAAGAAAAAAGAAAAAAAAAACATAGTCTTACAATGTAGCCCTGGTTAGCCTGGAATTCACTATGTAGACCGGATGAACTTAAAACCACAGGGATCTGGCTGCCTGGTGGGTGACACGAGGCCTTCTGTAGTCTTTGATTTTTTTAAGAAGTATCTTTTGAAATTAAATGTATCTCTTTTCCATAAAAGTCAATCTTAAACTCCCGGGAATCAGTCCCTAAAATTTTTGAGATTAATTACAGTTTTCAGAGTCACTGACTGCTTTTAGTAGGTATTTGATTTGAAGGATGCTTTAACTACAAAAATGCAAAACCACAAAAAAAAAGTGATGACTCACTGTTCTTCTGATCCTGCTTATCTATACCCATTATGTAAGTAACATCGCCCTGACAGACTGGCAGCCACTGGGAGCTACCACAGTCCACTGCCCAGACTGTTCATCCAGGCTCTGTTCCTATGGCAAAACTATCCTGTGTGTGTGTGTGTGGGGGGGTGGATCTGCATCAATTCCACACTGCCTCCTATGCGGCAACCAGTCAAGCCACAGTTACCCCAGAGCCAATTTGAAGAGAAAGGAAGTCATTTTTCAGAGGGGCTATCTATGTAGGAGAAATTGCGGCCGGCCTACCCAAGCCACAGTCACTCTGTCCCCGGTGGTGCCCAGGCCAGCCCGCATGTACATGCAGGCACTTCCTCCCTGAGCCAAGCCACCAAGTCTGACTCAAAGGCTGCCCAAGAGACACCTGACCCGGAGACACCAATGGGAAAAGACATACAGCAGAGTCAGCGCCTGAGCCAATGGGACCTTGGGAGGCAGTATAAAGGCAGGACTAACTTCCTGAATAAACCCAGTGCCTGAGTCATTAGTGCTGCATTTTCTCACCGCCTCCCCTAAGAGGTCTCCAAGTAGGTTAACCAGCAACAGTGCTATCTATGTTAACTATCCCTTCTTCACTTTGATCTTTATGCTAAAAAGACCAAGAGGGTCAACCTGATAATGAACTGAGGGTGGCCTCAGTACTGGAGTTCCTCCATGTGCCAGCACCACTGATCACTCATGACAAGATACAGAACATTTTTAAGGTTCTCAGTATATACTTAAGCCCAGGCTACCCCCAGCTCTCATGCCCACTCCAAGGCTGAGTTTTCTTATTTCCTAGGATTATTAGAGCATCTGACAGCCAATGATTGGAGGATCTCATGGTCTTAGATCACACTCATGGGCCAAAGCAGGAGTAAGCCCTTGAGAACTGACTTGTAGGTCATAGGACAGCCAAACAACAAACAACACTGAGTTCAAGTCTGTGACTGGATCCAGGGACAGGAGAGGGACTGGAGGCAGCTGCAAACACCTCCTTTAAATAAAACAATTCAGACAGATGCTCCAAAACTATTACCAGGCAGTGTAGACTACTATGTGATTGGCCTGAGTGCTTAGCTGAATGTCTGAGTGAGTCCCAAATTGGTTTTTATTATTTATTTATTTATTTATTTATTTATTTATTTATTTATTTAGTAGTAGTAGTAGTAGTAGTAGTAGTAGTAGTAGTAGTAGTAGTATTTTGGTTTGTCAAGCCAGGGTTTCTCTGTGTCACCCCGGCTGTCCTGGAACTCACTTTGTAGATCAGGCTGGCCTCAAACTCTGAGATCTGTCTGCCTCTGCCTCCCAAGTACTGGGATTAAAGGTGTGTGTGTGTGTGTGTGTGTGTGTGTGTGTGTGTGTGTGTATGTGTGTGACCATTGCCCAACTCCAGTTTGGGTTTTTAACTCTTTGAAAAACAATGTAAGTTATGAGGTACTTTTTCTCAGCATATGGTAGGATACAAACACAAGATAAAAATAAGAAGAGCCAAGTTTGAGAGACATTCAAATCCAAAGTGCACTGGTTCCATGGCTTGTCCTGTGAGGATGGGGATAGCAAAGCACAGACAGAGCAAAGTGTGCTGCTCATCTAGACACAAAGGCTGAACAGGACAAATCTATCTGGGTTACTTAAAGGTGGCTCACACAGTTACAGTGACTCCTTTCATAAGGTAGGGACTTCCCCAGACAGGGTCCTACTGCATAAGCCTCTCCCACAAGAAGAGAAAAGTTCACCTCCCCAGGTTTGACTTAAAACACAATACAAATGAGGTTGCAGCAAAATTCCCAAACCTTCTAATGTGCCTTAAGTGTTTCTGGCACCTAATAAACAGCATGCAACCATAAAAACCACCTCAGTGCCTCTAGACAGTTTTGTATTCATTTGTCCACACACCTCGATTCTCTTCTAGCCTTGGATTAGACTGCTGGGTCTAGGAGAAGGAATGGCTCTGATTCAGTTTTTCCTAGCCAGGGACCATCAACAAGTTCCTCAGTTTATCCAGACTTCATGCACACGGAACAAAAATCACCCTTGTAACATGAAGAATAAAAACACAGAGACAGAAGTAGCATAAAAAGGCTGGGTCGGGAGGGGATAGACAGCTAGCAGGAACAGACAAGATGAGCTATGAGAATAGATACACAGCTGAACAGTCTTCAGATAGGAAGACCCCAGCCTCCCGTTACAAGTCTGCAAACTTCCAAGCTGATTGTTCCTGTAACACATGTATATATCTCATTTTTATAAAGACATACTTTAAGATCTGAGCTTTTGAAATGAAAAGACCTGGTTATATATTCTTCTTGAAATGTCATTTGCTGAGTAGGTGTGGACACTTGCCTCTCCGAAAGCATACTAGAAGTTTAGATGGGACAAATCTTTGTTTTCCAGATTGTCCTGCCATCTTCAGATGTTTGGCATCCCTGCCCCCTCCTCCTGAAGCCCAGCACCACACCGTTATGAAGGAAGGAAGTTGATGGACTTAAAATATCGTCTGTGGGGGCTGGCTGGCACCCAGAACCACTACTGAAAGCAACTGAACAGGTATAGGTCTTACGATTTATCTCCTGTACACTAATCACTCACTAAACAAGACATATGACTAAATCACTTTTGCTCTTTGAGTTTATCACCTTATTAAACTAAAATGCCAACTGTTTGCCAAAAAAACCAATTATCCACACAGTTCTATTTATCAGTGTTTAAACAAGGCGATTGAAATATTGTGAATAGGACCCTGATTTCAGCAAGAAAGCATCTCTTTTAAAAATGTAAGCTCTACATCAAAATTATGTCCAACAGATCCCAGAGGAACTCCACCTGTCTGGAGGGTGCTTGTCGCCAGAACACTCATGCAAAGCTATGCTTCCTTTTCCAATGCTCAGAAACTCTGTGACTGATCCACGTAAACATACAAAGCTCTCCCACTACTCTCTCCTGATGTTCCCAGTCCATTGTGCTCCAATCATACCAAAATATCCCCCAGGAATAGTATTTAATCTTTACCCAAAGGTATGAAAAAGTGAGAAATCTGTGTACAATGGAATTCCAGAATGATCAAGCAGTTATACTGACAAACTACAGTAGTAGCAAATGGCTCTTGTCCGCTCCCTCCTGATCACACCATTGAGTATTTCAGCATCAGAACTGCTTGCTGCTTCTCTTCACAACCCAGTATTTCAAGTATATGAAGGCCCATGTGTGTCAAGACAGGTGAGTGGAGAGAAGAGCAGAGGGTGAAGAATGGGGAAAACCACAGGTCATGAGGGCATCTCTCCGGCTGCTTCTCCAACACCGAATCTACAGAGCTGTGTGCTCAGCCACCACAGCGAGCTGTTCTCAACATATTGTTGTAAGAGACTCAGGAACTTTAAATAGAATTCATATTTCATGCTGCTTAAGAGTAGGCTAGTACCACTTAGACTGTGAACCATTTCCCCCACACCCCTAGTCCTCAACCATCTATTAAAGTGCTCAGTGTATTCTGAAGTAAAAAGAACAAAACACCCTTTAAACCATCAAGCAATGGTTATATCCCCCAAAACTGTAGGCTAATTTCTGAAGTTAGTAACATGCCCTATATATCCTTAAGGAAGAACTAAGATCCTTGTGCTTAGTGTAAACTGACAGAAGAAAGGAAATCCCATACTAATAGTACAGGGTGAGGTCCTTCTAAGACAGTTCCCCATTTTGCCTACTCACTGAATGAAAATCATGCTGCTGTGAGACATAATTCAAAAAATTCTCTTAGGCAACGAATGCCTGAGATACATGGATGAACTTCCACAATTATGGCATTTAACATGGGCAGAACAATGTTTGTTCTTCCTAGCTGCCCTTTCATTTAGAATAGTACCAGAGAGTAGTGACCATACAGAGCATCCCAGATGACAGCCACTTGGTCATCTCCTAGACACCTTCTTCTCCAGGACCCATGGAATGGATCTGCCTGTCACTCTTGCACACTGCCAGTATAAGCCTTTAGCTAACAGCTGCTCACTTGGTGGGAGAGCCTCGTCCACCCTCTGGTACCGACTGACGTCCTGTCTCACTGAAGGTAGTGACCGCAACGGCTGGTGCCCATTGGCTTGAGAACCTAGGATTAAAGATAAAGGTTACCAAGTTACCTGGCTACTGTTTTTATGAGTGTTCATGTGTGTGCACACACACATATGCACACACACACCACACAATAAAAGAACAGACATCTAGGATACATGTGCTGGCACATATATGTAATCCCAGGGCCCAGCAGATTGAGGCAGGAGGATGGACAGTTTTAGGCTAGCCCAGGCTAGCATAAAAAACAAGCAAACAAACACCTCAAATATCAATCCCAATTTGTCTATGCTCTCTTATCTCATTTCCCACATGAGTGTAGGGGCTCAGAAGAGGTGACCCAAGAGAAATGTCCCCAGCGTGCATCTTTCCTTACCCCTCACGGCCTCTAACTTGCTCATGCACTAACACTTTAGGGTCACAAAATGGCCAGAGGTTAATGAAAAGCAAAATAGGAGTCAGAGGGAAAGAAAATGGTAATTTAGGTAGAAAAGTAAATCACACGATAAGAAAATAATTCCTAGGCCTGGGATGTACCTCATTCATACAGGGCTTGCCTGCCATATCAACTCAAGGTCCTAGCATCAATTCCTACTCCAAAAGAAAAGGAATAACTCCTGTTTTGAGTCTTTGATATTTAGGCACCTCAAACTGCCCTTTCTCTTTTTATGGCCTCTCTCTACAACATTTTGCATAAATCATTCCTGGGAGCCATGTTCACTAAAATCCAGTACAGATTTTTCAGCTGAGCTTGAAACTTCGGGCACTTACGCAATGCTCTCTCCCGTTTTCCCTCTTCATGCATCAGAACTATCGCTTAACACAGCTGACCTCTTTGGACAGAGTTGTGATGAAAAGCCCACACTATCTGATCCAGAGCTGTAACAAAGAGGTACTCCTGATAGCCCCTACACATTACATTAAGGTAGTGACTGGTTTTGCATCTTGTTTAAGATTGAAGGCTGCTGTTTGCCAGGCCTCGTATGGTAGCAGTAGATGATCCATGTTTTAAAAAGACTGAATTTGAACTGAGGTCTATGTGCCTGGAAACCATGGCATCTTCTTTCCCAGCTATGTGAATGGTGAACGATTAAGTCCCTAAGTCTGGCCTCTCCAGATCTGGACTGGTAGGCCTGATGCACAAGAAGGGCTTCAGCTATCCATATTCCTTACCTGCTTCCATTTCTTCCCTTTCTTATTCCTTTTGCTAAACTGCATTATAATCTACATGGAGGGAAACTGTAAGAGTTCTTTTTGAGCAGTTTTGCCTAAACCAAGAGTCATGCTGTCTTCTATATCCTACCTCCAGTGGCGCCCTCCTCCTGGCCAGTGGCCTCTTCACAGGCACCTTGGGTGTCTCCAGCATCCCCATCTTCTTGGGGCTCTCTCTCAGTGGCAGCAGCAGGAGCAGCAGCAGCCCCCTCCAGACTCCCCCTCCTCTGCCAGACCTCCCCCAGCTCTCCCTGCTCAGATAAAGCAGCGACTTCAGCCCCTGGCTCTTCCTCTTCCCTACTGGGCACCTGCACAGCAGGTAAAGAACCAGGAGTGCAGATGGACTCTTGCGACCCCTCTGTAGGGCCGCTGCTGGTGGGCTCAGCTGCACAGGCCCCATCTTCCTCTTCCTGAGAAGAAAAGGCTGGGGTTTCTGGATATCGCGCACTCTCCAGAGATGAGCACCGTGTCTCCACCGAGGACAGCTGTGTGGTCACGCTGTCATTGCATGAGCTGTCAGCACCTTCCAGGTCACTCTCTCCCTCAGGTCTGGTGCTGGCCTCACTCACACTCTCTGTCCTGGCAGGGTCACTAGGTTCTGTCTCAGAGGACACCTGGGAAGGTTCAGAACCCTGGTCCAGGGACTCAGTCTCACTGGCAGCTCTGCGGCTCCCTCCGGATGTGTCAGAGGCTCCCGTGTCTGCACCACTTGTGGGCTGATCAGCCTCTTGAGAGCCTGACAATTCAGTGCTGCCCTGGTCAGCACTGGGATGGGGCTCTAGGCTGGCTTCATTGTCATCAGGGGCTGCAGTTGAGGGCAAGGTACCATCTGCAACCTCTGGAAGGCTCTCTGGTCTCTCTTCTAAGGAAGCGGCTTCATGAACAGAGGCATCCTCATTCTCAACAGGGTTGTCCTCCTCTGGCTTGGTCTGAGATGCCAGGCTCCCAGCATCACTTCTGGATGCCCTGCTGAACATGATCAAACCTCCTTCCTCCTCCAAGGAAGATGGGTAACCTAGGTCTTGCTGGAACTCGTGGTCTTCTTCATCTGAGTCAATGTGAAGCATTGCATTAAGTCTTGTATCAGTGGGAAAACTACTCCTCAGTTTGGGAGAGGCTCCTATGGGCCGCTCGGAGGAGGTGGCTGCCCCTGGCCTGGAGGGTCCATTGTGTTCAATAGCATCTAAATAATCATTGAGTGAATCCTGGCGGCCTCTGGGAGGTGAGGTTCTTGAGGAAGTAGAGATTAAGTCCTCGGTGTCCATCTCCAGAGTAGAGCTAGTCCTGAAAGAATGCTTGGGGGTTCCATCTGCAGCGCTGTCCTCAGACACTGGCCCATTGGCACAAACAGTGCTGTCATGATGGCTTCCTGGTATATCCTCGTCATCTGAAGGGCTGCCCAGATCTCCGTTAACAGTGTTGACTCCGAGAATGGTGCCAACAGCTTCTGGAGATGCATCTGAGAAGGAAAGCAGCACTTGTGAGCAGGAGGAAGAAGACAGAAAGCTCAACTATCCTGACACTAACCAGTTCGCTGAGTTCCATCATCCCACCTGACCCAGGCAGCATCCCTGGCTGCTAGGATCCTCTACTCCTTGCTACACTTGCATGAAGTTTGGTACAAGAGTAGTAGATGCCCGCTCCTGCAAGAAACTTCAGCCTAGTTTCAGAATTCAAACATAACTCTTAGAGCAACCTTTGCTAAGCAGACTTTGCTAAGTGCTTTGACAGCCGACAGGCCATCACTGGAAAGCTATTCCAGCTTGCACTGGACACACAACAATCCTGCTTACATGCTAACTATCAACTGGGCAGATCTGACACATGCTTATGTGTTTACACAGACACCTCACCTTCGTGAACAGAAGACGTGACTTCTACTTTAAACTGGAGGTAGCCACTCACGTGGTCAGCTGGGAGCCTTCTGCCGAGGTTGTAGCTGAGCATTTGGTCACTGCGGGAGGAGAAATGGCCCTTCATCCTGATTGTGCCTTCGCCTTCTTCCCACAGGCCACCCCCACATCCCACAGACTGCCCTTGGAACTTTCAGAATTTTAAGTAAAAACAGGCTCAAGCACAATATGACCTGATGTGTTATATTATTCATTTGCACAAGTGACCCAGGGATAAAAGAAAGTCTTGCTATAGGACACATTAAAGGAGAGAGAGAGAGAGAGAGGGAGAGAGAGAGAGAGAGAGAGAGAGAGAGAGAGAGAGAGAGAGAGAGAGAGAGAGAGAGAGCCATAGGAGAACAGGCTGCTCCTGGATGGCAGCTCCAACTCTGTGAGTAGGAGAGGGTGCTGACCTCACCTTTCTCACATGCAAAATAAGGAATGGGACTGCTGGTTCCCATTCTCTGGGACCCTGGCCTTCCACTGAGTCTCAGGTCCTAACAAGGTGTTCTGCAATGAGGGAGAAGACCACACCCCATGACTGGTGCTAGAGGGGACCACAATGGGACTCTCATTTTTGGGCCTGCGGTAGTGCTAGCCTTAGACGTCCAGCTTTCCTAAAGATTGAATTATCCAGGTATTTCAAGTCCATATCGATTTCCCAGATTCAAATGCAAGCAACTCTGAGTCAAATAATTTACTTCAATCACAGAAAACCAAAAGGCTATTGGAATCACACCATTTCTGCTCTCACACCGCCCTCTACTGGCCATTTCGGAAAGAGATGTGTCTGCACCATTGTACAGCTTTGCAGTATCAACACACATAGCTTTGTTTTGTGAACAAGCTCTTAAGAAAGAAAAAAAAAAAAATCGCAGTTTACCAATGGGTAAGTCACCTGAATTCCTACTCAAGTTCCTAGACGTTTCCTTTTATGATATGTGACTTCTGTCCTAGATTGATGCTACCAAATGTTTTGATCATCATACAGAGTGTTCACTGAGTGACATGCACATGCTGCTGAGGGATCTAGGGATTTGCTGTTCTTTACTCCCCTGGGCACTGGGCAGGACACATCAACCCTGCTTTCTAGCGGGAGACATGAAGGCACAGCTAGGAAGTTCCTGGGTGACAGATCCAGGATGAGACATATTTTATCCTGTTGCAGAAGCCCCTGCCGGGCAGCCCTGATAACACAAGTTCATTTTACAGTCTCTGTGATTCCAGGCTGCTTTTGGTGGAGTCCCTTTTACCACAATTCTTTCTTGTGGGATACCTGAATGCAGCTATCGGTACTCTTGCTGAACTGGGAGTTGAACCAGATATTTCCCTGGGATGTCTGATAGAACCGCATGACAGCTATTACAGGCATATAAAAGCCAGGGATGCCTCTTTCTGTTCCATGCTGCTGCATTCCTGTGTCTCAGGCATTTAGAGAGCACACACAGAAGTGCTTGCACACTTGTGTGTGTGCCCAGCAGCAGTAGTGCCCCTGTCTCTACTTCCTGGTTTTTCTTCCATCTCTTCTGACATTCAGTCCTCTGAATCATTTCCTTGTTTAAAGACTGATGGCTCCTCCCTTCGTCTGCCAAAAAATAATGATGCTAATGATGGAATGTTCTCAAATCGATGGGTAAGGTGGGGTATGAGTGTTCTATAAGAGTTGCACTGAAAGGACTGTGCCCATCTGTTTGTCTCGTCTCTTATACCCAACACAGCTCTTGACATTTATTAGGCACTTAATGTATACATAATAACCAACTGTCAAATGAGAACCTTTACTTGGAAGAATTTTAACTGAGAAAAGTCCTCAGTTCATCTATTCCACATGAAAGCCCAGAAAAGCTCCCTGTGCTTCAGATCCTCTGTGAAGGCTGTGCTACTGCACCGAGTGCCAGTCTGGGGGCTTGGTCTTCCTGGCTTGTCCAGTCCTACTCCAACACAAGCTGCCTCCTGCTGTGATATGATATCATTATGAAGAATATGCTATAAATTACTATTATTATAAAAAATGAACAGTATAGACTTTCCCCAGATGCCTGAGGCATTTTCTCATTGATCAGAGGAACTGATAAACACAGGACCATGATAAGTCTTCTAGAAAGTAGTTGGCCATGCTAGGGAAAATGTTACATCTAAACAGATGCTTTAAAAATAGATTAGGGAGTGTGGCTTATCCCATCCAGCCATACCCTGGACATTTTCAACTATTTCAGATAGCCACAGTTCACCAAATATATAACTAACCAACTGGATAGAAAACAATAATCAGGTCAGAAATATTAGCATATGCCCATATCTGGTATGACAGCAAAGCTTTTAACCCACTCAGAGAAACATCTCAGTTTGACACTTGATGAATGCATTTTTTACTTCCTTCCACTAAATGCATTACTAGGTCTGTTGCTCCTGTGGGTGTTCAGCTATTTGGAAGACTTACTCAAACACCAGAGAGTTCATGGCAGTTTGAGTACTGTCAAGATTTAGCTCTTCCTTGATCATTCTTGCTTTCAATAATCAAAACTGACACACATACATTACATGAATTGGATGGTTATAAATAATATAAGTCAAATGAGAAAGATATTAGATTTATTGAGGTTGATCCTCAACATAATCTTTCACTGTTGATACATGCTAAAAAGAATTTCAAAAGCATTCAAAATATATCTTCCAGAAGCTATAATTATTTTCCTTAAAAATAACTGTCATTTCTCAGCGTTTACCAGATAGACCACGCTTCTAGAATTCTGTATTCTCTCTTTACTTTGTGTGTGCTGTCCAACCACAAAGTTCACATCTTTGAGTCAAGAGGATCAGAATTCATTTGAACCTGTGAGTTTCATGTTTGAAGGACTAGAGAGGCTGTGTAGTCTGGACAATTGTTTTCAGATGAGGAAACAAAACTGTAGTGAAGGTTCAGGGTCAGTTCTCCACAGGCAGCGATTACAACCAGCACTCAAGATGTTTCAGAGAACAGAGGGTCTAGAGCAGGAGGACTGAGCCCAATCTCAGCTACCACCAGCCTGCCGGCATCAGACTCCTCATCTTTGAAATGGTTGGCATCACGTCATCTACCTCTTGGAGTTTCTGAGGCTCCATGGGTAAATCCATGTACTAGTCTAACTGCTGACACAATGTGAACCCAGTATCTCATGGGGTAGCCCTCACTACTACTTAAAGGACAGCATGCATGCTAATTACTCTTGCTGCTACCACTACTGTATATGCAAAAGGTTTTCTTGCTGTGAAAACAAAAAAAGACACACAAAATGCTCTCACTGAGCTATCCCAGAGTACTTGTGGTATTGAATTTGCTAATATTTATGACATAAAAATACATATAGCGTAACAACAGACAAGGGTGCATTGCATTTCTTTACTCACAACTTAGAGATAGCTCACAGGATTGAAAAACTAAAACTAAGTCCCCAAATACATTTGTTTCTGCATTTCAGGAATAAAGGTAGGCTCTGTGTATGGAACTCAGCAGGATAAGAAGAAGGCAGTATGATGCTCATGAAAGGGTGTTATAGCAAGATTTCAACATGCCCCCAAACAAACTGAACACCTTGAGATTTGCTATCTAGGTGAATCTTGGAAAGGAGATTGCTACCATAAGAAAGTGCATCATTAAAACAGGGTATTTTGGGTCCAGTATACTTTATTGAACACAAGGGCACTTTTATTTTTTAAAGAGGTATGTTCTTATTTCTTATCAGCAAGACACACCCCAGGACTGCCAATTACTACATCAGCTGTCTCAGCACAAACTAATCTCAAGGTCCTCCTAAGTGAGAGCCGGTTACCCGATGGCTTGACGCTCCAGCAGCCTCTGCACCGGAATGGTTAGTTTCCCCAGGAAACGCTTGATGATGGGACGGCTCTTGGCAAACTTGTCTTTAATTTCAATTTCTAAGACATCAGTTAAAAGTGCAAAAAAGGAGTATTTCTGAAACCAAAAACATGCAACATGTTGCTTTAGAAAACAAATGGAACATTTATCATTTTAAAGACAGAAACTGCTATCTCTTAAACTCTAATGGCATGCAGAGTCCACACTACCAGCTTCCGTCAATCCTGCACTCAGTTAAAACCACTAACATTCATCATTTCATCCAGTGATGCACTTTCTTGCTCATCGGTCACAGGAGATACCATCAAACATTAAATTACGTGTGCAACAATTTACTGAAATAAAAGGAAAAATCAGTCATACTGATCCTGACCTTTTTTTAAAGAAATTGACCTTAGTAAATGATGGAGGCAGGACAGGTGTGAATCATTTTACTTTTCCTTGACAGCGTCTGTGCAAAGTACAGCTATGAGGACAGTATTAGCCTGTTCGACATGTGGGCGCCACTAGTTTGTCTAGTACAATAATTAGAGTTCTCCAAAGGGCAGAGGAACTTGGCAGTCTGCTTAATGGAAAATAGCACTCGCTAAGAATAAGAAAGTTCATGTAAGCATCTGAGTAGGTAGTCACATTAATAATGAAGCTTAGTTTATTGATCACCACAGGTAGAGATGGTTAGATCATATGCTCTGCTATCCCGTCAGGTCAAGAACTTTGTAAATGCACAATGCTGGGAAGGCTGCTATGTAGTTAGTGTAGAGGGCTTGGCTAGCATCTGTGGTAACCCTGGCTTTGTGCTGGGCAGTGCAAAAAGACAGACAAGTAAGGGGAAAATAGCATTATTGCTTGTTTTGTTTTTGTAGCTACTATGGGCTTTCTAGAGCTCACAATGAAAAATATTTTGTATTTTCTAGGCTTCAAGACATAGTAGCTGAGGTGCTATGACTTTAAAGAGTCATTTGCCATTATGATATCATGCTATTTTAGAACAGGTATAAAAACACATGCAACAACCTGCCATTCAAACACAGGACTGTTCAGGGGACATGTCTCCCTGTGCTGGCATTCCTAGGCATGTAGACCTTTGCTCTAGTTAGTTGCATAGTCCACGAATTATCTCCCTTCAACTAAATGTTTCTACAGTATTGTTAGGACATACTTGTATGGCTGAACATTCAGGGCTGACCTAACTAATTTTGTGACCAGTAAAGCTTTAGCCAGAAACACCCTAGCACTGGGATAAGATGCCAACTTCCTGGATCCTTGAGAAATGGCGGGAAGACTTTGCTTGCTAGTGAGAAAGAAGACTGCAGCTCTTTGATCATCTTTGACTTTTGCAGCTTTAATGAGAAAACCCTTGCTTGATTTCACTGACATGATGCACTACAAGGGGTAGCATGATGAAGCTATGAGGAACTCTGAAGTACCATCAACACAATCTGCCTTCACAGGGATGCCGACTTCCTCAATGGCTCATCTAGCAAACATCTGAAAGCTTATAAAAGTATTTGCTAAAGCCCATAGAGAGAGACTCCTTTAACTTGGACTGAATATAGGCTAAAGCAAAGATAAAAAATTAAATATAAACCAGACTTTTCCCCTTCGATTCTGGCTCTGCTGTGACTTGGCAAGGTAATATTTTAATTCTTGTGTTCTTTAAAAACTTTCATATATTTTGTTCCTCGTGAATTTTTTGCATTAATTTTTAGTTTTAAAAATATTATGATATTTATTTTGATAATTAAGCCTTTAGCATACCATTAACTTGTACCTTAGAAGTGAACACTTCACCAGTCTCACTACATACCTAGCTCTAACAAGAAGGAAATAGTTCACATGCAACAAAACCAGACACCTGGAGCCATTTTGCTCACACCCATTCACAACTCAAGGTTGCACAGAATTCAGAGAGAAAGGACCAACTTGCCTGTCAAGTACTATCAAGCAGAAGATACTCCTCCCTACCCCCACCCCCAGTCTGTCTTACCTCTCTGTGCCAAATTGGATTGGTGGTGTTGCTGATGATAGTGGACCTTCTCTCCTGCCCATGGTGGGCACAGGTAGGGAAACTGCTCTTCTTCCCTGGCTGAATGGACATCTTAAGATAAGGGTCAGGATTGAAGAACATCCCTTTCTTGAGCCCAACTGCCCTGAGATCTTTAAAGAAACAGAAAGAGAGGGGGGGGGGGTGAGAGGCGGGGAGGAAGTAGGGAGGGGGAAAAGACAGAAGAGAGGAGGAAGGGTCCAGACATCCCAGTTAGCACAAGAAAAGACTCAGGTGTTCTTAACTAATCCAAAGCTCTAACCAGAAAGGAGCCAGTGACACAGCAGCAGTTAGTCACACTGTGAGCACACAGAGAATAACAAGTGGGTCATGGCAGTAATTCCAGCAGAGGGATCTCCAAGGTGGCAAAAATAAAGCCAGCCCCTTTTCATTACGTCATGCCCCTATACCTAAACCTCTTTCATGCCATGTGCCTATGGGTTGTTACTATCTCTTTTTCATGGGGCAGTGTGGTTGGTCAGCCAGAATGTAAGTCAACCTCTGCACAGAAATTCTCAATAATCAGCTTATAACCTTTTACAAAAGACCCACATACATAAAATTGCATATACCTATATTATAGATATGGATGTCTGAACCAAGTTTAACTTGAGATCAAAATTCAAAGCACACATTCACTTGTACTACATCTTAAATGTCATACATATTTTATGTGAATGCAATCATTTTAAAGAATTATTCAGTTATTTTTTCCATCACCTATAAAGTAATTTAAATATTCAGTGAATATCTTACATCTTACCTTATTTTCACAATATGTTTTACATGATACAAGCTGCTAAAAGTCTGAGCTGAAGTCTGCTCAGCAAGGAGACATTTAGATTGTCAGGCTAACAGGTACACAAATGTCTAGAGCTAAAGCTGTCTCAGCTGGGCCCACAACACCTCTCTGAGATGATTGGTGTGATTAATGTAGCTCTGGAGCTAAACCATCTTGAAAGCCATGGAAGAGACTGCGTTTTTATGTGCTTCAGATCAATCTGGAGGTCTTGAACACTCTAGCTTAGAGAGCGATTATGCACAAGGAGACTCTTAGCTTGGCTAGATCTGCAGGAAAAGAGATACTGTGCCATGGCTCTGAATTACAGGAGATCTACAGGGGTCACCTACGCCTTGGGTTTTATGTATTCCCCTGAGCTCACTCTCTGGAAGAGATGGACTGATCCACAAGAACTCATGGCCTAGACACATGTGATGAAAAATAGACCAGGGATTTCTAATGATGCCATCAATAGTGGAAAATATGGGTAATACATCAGCAAATATGGAAATAGTCAACAGTGAGGCTGCATGCTAACAACTCTGCATGAGATGTAGACTGATTGCTGACCTAGAAATCAACAGGTTAGGGAAGGGACAAGTGAAGGATGAGCAGGCTTTCTGTGAAGCTGCTTTCATTATCCCAGCCACCCCACTTTTGATACTTTATAGTTTATGCAGTCATTATTAAATGCAGAGTTTCATTTGACTGCTCACTAACTGCATGGTTTCCCTATTGATATGAAGAAGCCTCAAGAAGAAAACACAGCTCATAGATTTATTTCCTTGCCCTTCTTGAGTATTCTTGCCTCAGACTCTAGACAGATTGATAGCCTCTGGATACTAAGTTTACTTCCAAGCAGGGGATTTCATTGAAGTAAATGCAGAGTAATGTGGACAGAAATAGCTGCTACAAAGTCTGACAGAATCAATTCATTCGCAAACACTCCAATGCAGATTAGTTATTGTTATAAAAGTTGTCAAAGTTAGATAACCTTGATGCCAATGCTTCCACAGCGAGATGCTGCACAGCTGAGTGCATCTCCATTAATACAGGTAATCAACTGCCAATTATTTGTAATCTGATGACTCAGCTCCCTTTACTCATCTTATCTCTTCTCTTGCTTCTCTTTATTTACCTTTCGTTGTTCATAAATATCCACATCATGTGGCAGACTAAAGAAGAACTCAAAGCCACAAAGACACACATGCTAAATATCCTAGCTTCAGCCTTATTTGGATAAGATTTGAAACATTAACCAAGACACAATTTTCCCTGAGGCTGTAGAGTTCAATTGTCTGGGCCCTTACTTATCCTTAGCCAGGCATAGCACACTTGCAGGCAGCCATTCCAGTCTGTCAAGCTTTCAGATAAATGTGTCACCCACTGTCAGTCTATAATCTTGTTAATTGTTTTAGAATCAACATTATAGAAACCATTCCTCTCCTATGATCTTACATGTCTCTGTTCACTTGGCAAATGTCTGTCTAGAAGACAAATAGAAGACAAATCCATATATATATACATTGCAGGCAGCCAGCTTCCATGTGAACAGAGGTGGGGTGTTACAAAAGTGTTTAAAGATGGATTTGTTGATGTCCTAGAACTTATTTCTTATTTTCAGGAAGATGTCTTGTGATGTTACTTTCCAGACAGTAATTCTCCTACAGTGAATTACCAGCACTCCCTCTGAAGTCAAAAATCAATATGTGACTGCCATGTTTAAAGTGATATACATCAACCAAAGACAGTTCAATAGCTCTAAACTACAAAATCGATAGAGTATAGCAAACCATGATTGGGGGTGGCTAATTGATCCCTATTGTCACAAGAAGCTTCAGTGCCTACAACTACCAACAACTTCCCAGGTCTATAGTACAAATCTGTCAATCACAAGAAACAGTGTGGAAAGCTGGGCAAATGCCATCACAGTCAATGGGGCTTTAAACTACCTTCTGATTACCCAGATACTTTAAAAGTCCAAAGATCCCAAACAAAATACATTTATTGGCCCAGTATGAACCAGAAGCCACCAGGTTACATCTTCTGAAATTCAACAGGAAATTGAAGGAAGGAAAAGAGGTCATCACATTAACAGCCCCATAGAAAATAAAAAGGATGACACAAAACAAAACAAAAAGAAGACAGTGCCTGCCAGTGAGTGGAGGTGCACTGTCTGGTCTGATGCAACCATCACAGTTCGTGGAGGTGGCTGATATCAAGGATCACCATTTATATGCCGATTCCCATTCACAGGATTTAAGCAGTGAAGAAAACAGAATCTCAGTGAAATCTCAGACCTACTGAAATGGTTTTGTTTCTTCAGAGCCAGGTATAAACTATCATCCAGTCATCTATTTGAAAACTCCAATTCAAGCACTGGCTTTCTTTGAGCATTCTTGGTTTTATAACTGCCAATTCATTCTTGCTAGGTGGGTGGCTTTCAAACTTTTTTTTTTGCAGTGCCCTATGTACAAAATAAATTTTACTTTTTTATGTTATAGCACAGTGCACTCATAAATGCACTTGTATACCTTTTTGCTTCAAAAATATCAATTTGTGTAAACTGATGTCTTATCAAAACATCATCGGGGTAGTAAGCCCCAATTATTTTAATACTAGTTTCAGTCCAGTCAGCTTCACAAACTGCAAGAGAAAACACAAAGCTCATAGCCTGGAAACAGTGTTGTATCTGGGTGGCTGACATGCAAGCAGGTGGGATGTTTCATCAAACAGGAAACCATTATCTTTTTACTTATTGACTTTTTTTTTTGTAATTTCATGAAAACAGCTATCTTCTTTATTTACAATCCTCACAGGAAAAAGTATGCTGTTTTTACTTCAAGCCTTCAAAACCTTTTCTTTTTCTAGCTGGAGTAAGCCAAGTCATTTAAAATCATCAAAACTACTTGACAGAGTTATTTAGCAGTTCACACATGCTTTCAATAACTGTGCATAGTCACACAGTCCTTCTTTCATGAGAAAATTTGGTAAAAAGAGTTTTGTAAAAAAAACCTTTATATTTCTAATAATAATCATCTAATTTTTATCCTGGTAAGATATATACAGACTTTCCAGAAGTATGACCAAAAGAACTCAAAATACCATAGTTTATAGGCTACATATGACACTGTACAAGAAATGATCATGCTGTATATTGACACTATGTGACTATGTGTCCCCTGACTGGAGGCCACACTCTGACACTTACCTGACAATGTGAAGCTGACCAGTTTCCGAGAGTGCAGACTTCCGGAAGCACCTCCTTCCATGCCTTCCGCCCCCATCTGAGGAGAAAAATGTGTATGAAATTTCATACGGGAACTGTGCTATCAAATGGTCCAGGCATCCTCATCTGTTTGGACATACAATGATTTTTAATATCAAAATGCATTGTAGTGCATGTCTTCAAAATTTCAAATATTAGAACAGACACACAAAAATAGATTCCAAAATAAGGATCCAATGTTCATATTTAAAGCTAATCTTTACCCCACTTAACAAATGAGAACTTTGAAATCTTTCTTAATATTATCAACCAACTATATCTACTGTATGGTTTGTCTTTCCTCTTAATATGAATACATTTTTTATGGTATACATTCCTATAACCCAAGCACTCAGGAGGATGAGGGAGGAGAATCACAAGTTTGAGGCCAGTTGTTTCTGTCTGTCTGTCTGTCTGTCTGTCTGTCTGTCTGTCTCTCTCTCTCTCTCTCTCTCTCTCTCTCTCTCTTTCTCTCTCTCTCTTTCTCTGATTTGTGTTTGTATGTGTGTGTAATGTTGATGGTGGCAGTGTTTCTGTTAATTTGAAACATAATATAGGGTCTTGTTGTATAGCTCAGGCTGGCCTGCTTCATTTAGAGAGAATTCCAACCCTTGAGATGAGATCAACCTTGATATCTAACCAAATTTCTCAACTGTCGTCAGTGCCCTTTCCCCCTCCCTGGTGATATCTGACCGTTCTGGCCTGTCTTCAGCAAGAATTTCTTATAGGTTGGAAAGAGTCACTGTACCCTCTACCTTCTAAGCAATTGACATCCATCTCTACACACCCCAAATTGACCTTGAACTCATAATCTATATTGGATACATAATGAATATATTACTACTGAAACTAAACACTAAATTTCCTCATATTTAATAAGAAAGCCAGGAATAAATTCTTGACTTACATTAGGTTCATTGATATGTACCAAGTAAGTCATCCTCCCTTACCTCATATCTCTGAATGTCCATATAGGTGTCCTACCTATATCTAGGCTTCTGCTGTAATGCAGTGTGGGTATTTTGCTATTGGAGTGAGCAATAATAGGACCATGTAATGCTACTGTACAATTACTTTTCACTAAAAATTTTTGAGTAAATTATATCTTATTTGAAACCAGTAATTTATAGACCACAAATCAAATTTAGATCTTTCTCTCAATCTGTGTATAATTAGTGCATAATTTATGGTTTCTAAGAATAAATTTTTTCACGGTTGTGGTAGTTTGAATGTGTTTGACCCCTATAGGCTCATAGGGAGTGGTACTATTAGGAGGTGTGACCTTGACCTTGTTGGAGGAAGTATGGTCTTGTTGGAGGAGGCTGGATAACTCACACCTTTAATTCAGACCTTGAAACTGGAGGGCACACCTTTAAACTGGGCCACACCTTCTGTTGGAAATGTGTCATTGTGGGGGTGGGCTTTGAGGTTTTTTCTGAAGCTTCACTCGATGTGACAGTCAACTTCCGGTTGCCTCTGAGTCAAGATGTAGAACACTGGGCTATTTCTCCAGCACCATGCCTGCCTGCATGCTGCCATGTTCCTGACATGATGGACTGAACCTCTGAACTATAAGCAAGCTACCACAATTAAATGTTTCCTTTATAAGAGCTGCTGTGGTCATGGTGTCTCTTCACAGCAATAGAAACCCTAAGATAGTGGTACTCTGAAAAAGAAGTCCATATGACCAGAAAAGACAGGATTGAAGCAGAGTAGATTCTGAATATTTAGAAAAGGGAAATCACACACAATTTTTTTTTTTTTTTGAGACAGGTTTTCTCTGTGGCTTTGGAGGCTGTCCTGGAACTAGCTCTTGTAGACCAGGCTGGTCTCGAACTCACAGAGATCCATCTTGCTCTGCCTCCGGAGTGCTGGGATTAAAGGCATGCGCCACTACCGCCTGGCCACACACAACATTTAATTCTGAAATTCATATTAAACCCTATCAAGGTTCCCTCCTTGACCAAACTTTAGTCAAGTTCATGTGTGCCCTCAGTTCAACTAGGCCTGACCTTAGGCTTCTGTCTCTAGCTTCATAGATTATAAAAATTCTACTTTGTCTAAAGAGAATCTCTATCCTTACTATGACATAATTCTTGATACCAGACCAAATTCTTCATCTCTTACCAGGCTCCAGGTACCATCTGATTACCCTGGCCTACCTTCAGCAAAAAATATGCTTAAATTACTTTATCAAGAGTTATCACATCCCTTTAGTGTGATAGTAAATTTTTGTCCACTGACTTTGCTTCTTGGCTATAAAACCTCACTTTCCTTTGTCATGACTGGAATTGAGCCATTTCTATTTAGTGGTCTCTTACCCCCCTTGCCGGCCCCAACTGCACCAATTCATGAACAAAATCTGCTTTTCTCACTTGCACCATAGTCTGGTGCCGGGTCTGATCTTTGACATGTCCTTAGTGTACTCCCTGTGTAAAACTCAATACAGCGTCATCATGTGACCATCACTGATCTAGGTCAAGTCTAATGCCAATTCTGTCTTCTCTGTACCTTCTGCATCTTAGACAAGATTATGTGACAATTAGACAAGATTGTGTGACAATTAACTGCCTCCTGATAATTTTGCATTAGGACCTTTCAGTTCTCGTGATCAGTCCCACCTTTTCTTTTTTCTTCGCTTTTCTTCTCCTCTCCTCTCTTCTCTCTCTCTCTCTCTCTCTCTCTCTCTCTCTCTCTCTCTCTCTCTCTCTCTCTTCTCTCTCTCTCTCTGTCTGTCTCTGTCTCTCTCTCTCTCCCTCCCTCCCTCTCCCTCTTTCTCTCTCTCTGTGTATGTGAAGGTTTGAGAACAGCCTCAGTTACTGCTTTAGTCACTCTTTCCCTTTTCTTTGGAGACAAAGAATTTCATTAGCCTAAAACTGACCAAGTAGATTAGGCTGCCTAGTCAGAAAGCCTGTCTTCACTTCCCCAGCATTGGGATTCCAAGTTTATGTAGTCACACCCAGCATTTTTTATGTGCTTTCTAAGGTTCAAACTCAGGTCCTCACACTTGCAAGGCAAGGGCTTTCCTGAGTTATGAATTAATTCCCCAGCCACCTTAATACCATTCTCTTGATGATCATAAGAGTTTTCACTCAACAAAAATGTGAGTTATTAAAATGGATTTTATTCCTCTGACTCACAATTCCCAGATTAACGGGGGTGGAAGCAGCAGTAAACTGTCTAGACAGCAGATAT
Organism: Cricetulus griseus; assembly: GCF_003668045.3. Taxonomy (NCBI): domain Eukaryota; kingdom Metazoa; phylum Chordata; class Mammalia; order Rodentia; family Cricetidae; genus Cricetulus; species Cricetulus griseus. Next base: position 408,518,214 of record NC_048595.1, read on the forward strand.
CTATGACTGTTTATCCTGCTTTCTGCACACAGGATTTAGACTGTGGCAGGTGATACAGACTTCCCTTGGGACAGATAGTAGTAACCTACATTCCCTGCTGCACTAGGACGTCGGATCCACAAAACAGGGCCTTGCCTTGAGCAAACACACTGTAACATCTGGGTCTAACCAGGCACTTGCTTTTGCTGAGTTATTTGTGGCTGAAAAGATTAATGGACTGCCTTGATTTAAAACTATAACCTCCCCTCCCTCCCCTCCCCTCTCTCTCCTTAGAAACACTGTCTTACTACATAGCTCTGGTTGACAATTCACAATCTTACCTCCTCAAGTGCTAGGATTACAGGCATATTCCACCAGACTTGGCTTATAAACTAATTAAAATATTTTAAGGAATTACAAGGAACAAAAGAAGACACCTGCAATTTTCATTTTAAAAACGCAATTCATCGTGTGGGAAAAGACTAATCTAAAAACAATTATCAAAGAATTCATAGAAAAACAGTGCCACCTCTCTGGCAAAATGCTTGTCTCAAATAATAATCGGAGAATACAGCTTTATCTCACGCTACAATAAGGCCAAGGAAGGCCAACCATTATCACTGAACACAGGGCCACTAGTTGGGATAAACATGTCTGCATCAGTGATTAGAGGGAGGTTTTTAAACAGGCTACCTCCACAGATCCATTCCAGGAAAACCCAGAAGCGGCCCTGTCAATCAGAGCCCACCCCTGCAGCTGAAGGGTTTCCTGTGGCAAGGATCTGACACACATCTCACTGTGTATTCTGACGAATGACAATGACGTCAACATCAACATACAAATGACAGAGGAGGCAGCAGGTTTTCATCCTTGATGCATGGCAAAAGGATATGTGAGAAAGGAGATCACAAGTAGCTCATTTCCTGACCTGGGAGATTAGCTGTCTTCCGCAGGTCTATTCTTTGCATCTGACATGGAATAGTCACACTAAGCAAGCACTATGACTACCAGTGCTGTTGCTTACAATAATTAAACACACGCTGCATACCCCAGGGACCACCCTACTGCTACAGCAGCATAGCACAGGTCTCCCCGAAGTATGTCAGACCCAAGACTACAGGTCCAAGTATTTTTAGGTTGTTCAGAAATCTACTGATCACCACTTCCATTAATGAATTTCTCAATCAAAATATTCTCTCTTGATTGTAATGCTGTTGTCTACAGAAAGCTCAAGTCATGTTGAAACACTTTGGTTATTCCCACACTGCAGGCTTTGGTGGAGTAATCTCACCAGAAAGTCACTGCAATGCATTTAACTGGGCTGGACATTCCCACTGCCTTCAGTAGTACCATGACTGTGGTATTCTCTGAATTCAGAAAGTGTTAGCTTTGATTTTATTGTCTATTATCACTCAAAATGACTTTTTTCAGAGGTTTGATTAGACACAGCTTTACTCTTGGAGGTGTGTAACTTTTTATTTTACAATATTAAAGAGAAGAAAATCTAGTCCAGTGTTACACTGGCATGGCAGATTTTGTAGTCAACAGTTGCTAACTTTTCTGTGACCCACAAAGTCTTATATAGTAATACAAGCTATTCTTTCTATATTCTACACTAGGGTTACCAGAGATCCTGAACGTTTTCACACATGTTCCTCTTGCCTGCCCGCCCCCTTTTCCCTGCTTTCCCCAAGTAGCATCATCCAGGGCACCCTCATTCAGACTGTTCCTGGTCATGACAGATCCTACTGTTACAAGCTGTCCCAGGTCCACTCCATTCCTCATACAATGATCACTTAGGTGATCTGATTGATGTCAGAACAAGATTATATCTTTCTTCGCCTGAAGGCTTGATGAAGAATTTGACTCCCAGAGCAGTATGTTTTACCAAACTGAAGACTCTCATTCACTCTGAGGAAACTGCCCATGCATGACTCCCATCACACACTCTCTTCAAGGGAAACACTCCTTGAGGTGCCTGGCAGGTAGAATGACTATGATTTAACTGGGTTCCTTTCCCCCTTTACACACTTAATTCAGGCAAATCTACCCGAGATACAGAGATACAGTATCAACATTTCCTACTAACCACGTGTCAAAGCCTTCATGACAGAACACTGTGGTTCACTGTGTTCCCTTGAAGAGCTGTTGATGCACAGGACTGCTATGTCTTAAGTGTTTTTCTACTGATTGGTATCGCAGATGCAGTCATGGCAGCCTTGTAACACATTTCCTTTCCTAAAACAGTGCCCACACTGTCATGTGTTTCCTTTTCATTGTTCCTCATGACCCTGACAGGGCTGCCCAAGGCAAAAATAGAACCCTTCACGGGCTTCAGGAGGAAGCCAGCAATGAGGGGAACTTACCATCACAGCCGGGTTCTTCACAGTAATACAGGGGGTTGTGGCTCGCAGGGCTCCACTAATGCCATGGTAGTACTTGAAACAGATTTTGATCTCCGCTGTAAGCAATGGGAGAAAAACAGTTGAATCCGCTGAGGATGTTCCCTCTCAGGCAATCAATCCTTTCTGTGCATAATTCCTTCCTTTCTGGACAGCAGCAACCAATTTTTGCCAATTCTTGATGAATTTTGCTTATCTGGCTTTTCTCTATTGCCTTGTTTCACGGGGTCTTAATATGTCACCTAAGCTAGTCTGAAGCTCACTCTGTAGCTCAGGATGGCCCTGAAATGCCTGCTAGGCATTATAGTGCTAGAGTTATAGACATATGCCACCAAAGCTTCTTTTTACCGACTTTGTGGAAATTTCGTAAGAACATCGAAAACGTTATCAGTAAAACAATGCATGCAAACAATATACTGAATATACTGTGATAATGCGTGTGGGGAACCTTGGCGGATTCCACGGCAGGTGAGGGTGACCGAGGCAGGGGGCAAACACGCCAGACCGAGAGAGCTTAGTGAGATGTTTTATTAGAAAGGGGACGGAAGGGGAAAGGAAAGAGAAAAGAGGTAAAGATACAGAGACATAGAGACAGAAAGAAGACAGAAGAGGGAGACAGGAAAAGTCCTGTCTGCCCCAAGGGAACAGCAGGAAAGAGAGAGAAAGCAGGGAAATAGAGGAGAGAGGAGAAAGAGAGAACTTAAGTAGGCAGGACTCTTTCTTTTAAAGGGGTCCTTTGCACCTTGGTGCAGACTACGAAATCATGGAACCCTGGGCTGACCAGGGTACTGCCTGAGAGCATTTGGTCAGGTGACAGGGGCAGGCCAGCATATGCCTGAATCCTTACAGAATATACTTTGTAGAGCAGAGATAAGAATGTGACCAGCTACACTTGCCATGTGCTCACAGTGCCACGCAGTGCTAACCCTCATGCCTGTGTCGTCATGTAACCCCAGCTCCAGCCTGCTCTGGGTGACAGGTAAGCTGTTCAGGTTTTCTCTTAGTCAGCTATGTACTCCGCAGATTCTACTTTTAACCTCTTCAATATAAACAGATTACAGCTACTACTAGAAATATAAAAAGCAAATCAGTCTGACAAAGTATGGACTGGGTGGACACTCTAGGAACCCACATGACTTTAATTTTCCAAGTAACTTAAATGAACTACTAAATAGGGATTAAATACGGGAACCAGATCCCTGGAAATAAACATAAAAAATCATATACCTTACAAATTGATTCAAATAATTGATCTTGAGGAAAAGCAATGCATAACCAATTATAATTTTTAGAAAGCAATTAGTTTCCAAAAGCATGAAGTAAAAAATGTGTTGATATAAACTTAGAGTCACAGGAATTCCTGTTCACTGAGGCCCGAATCATCATGGATGTATTTTCCCTCAGGTGGTCTTCTATCGAGGCAATGGGGCTGACAGGCAGCACAGGCCAGAGAGGGGCAGATCTTGGCTACAGAGGGAGTTCCTCTCAACTGAGTCACCAGGATTGTTAAAATGGGTGTGTTCCACGTATTTTTCCAAGTACCTTAACTTACCATTGCCTTTCCTGATCATGCCAGACAGCATACCAGGAAGTACTTGACTTGCTTACTTTAAGAGAATGATACAAGTAAAATTCTCTTCTGAGAATTTATATTGCCACACTCTTCCTATCAATGACCAAATGTTAAACCAAAGAAAAGTTCCATCATGGGTTAAAGTATCAACTCCTTTTATATACATTCATTACCATCCAACAATTCACAATTTAGCACCACCAATCAAAAGACTTTACTACATATCTAGCAATATACATGCCCACCACTGTGCCAGAGAGTACAAGCAATTCCACTAGGCTTCTGGCCTAGCAGGCATTTTACAGCTTAGCTGCTGAGATGACAATTCCAGGCATGGCAACTCACAAAAGAAAAACACTAAAGAGGAAAAGCACCAGGAGGAAGGACATGGGAACCAGGAGGACATCAGTAAGGACACAGTGGAGTCTCAGGACAAGCAGGTCAAAGGATGAGAGTCAGGACTGATGAGTAGCTAGGAGGCAGAGTGAGTGTGGGGTTTGTAGAACTGCATGCCTGGCTCTGCTGTTGCTCTGCCTCACTCAGAACACTCCTGCAAATGGCTTTTGTGAACACTAACACATGTTTGAAATCCAGAGATGCAAGCATAGTGTATTCTTCCACTTGCTTTCTTTGGTGACAATATTCTGCAAAAGCAAGCTTAAGTCACATGCACAAAGGCTGTCAGAGCAGAGCAAAGATCAGTGGCCTTCCAGAGGAGGTCTATGGGCATAAGCTCATCTGTATCACACTCTAAATACTGGAGAGCCAGCAGTCTGTGCGAAACTGCCTGCAGCAGTACTCAGAAATCATACAGCAGTGAGTGAGCAAGACCTTTCTCAATAAGCACAGTGTGCTTTAATAAGACATCTTCCCTTCACTTTCAGGCCAGAGGGTGACATCTTCTCTTGAAGATTTTAGTAACTAGGTAACTGTGGTAGTTTGTAAGAAAATGGCCCCCACAGTGTCACAAAAGGTGGCATTATTTGATAGGATTAGGAGGTATGGTCTTGTTGGAGGAAGTGTGTCACTGAGGGGTGGGCTTTGAGGTTTCAGATGCTCAAGCCAGGCCCAGTGTCACTCTCTCTTGCTGCCTGAAGATCCAGATGTAGAACTCTCAGCTGCCTCTCCAGCACCATGTCTGCCTACAATGCCACCATGCTTCTGACCATGATAACAATGAACTAAACCTCTGAACTATAAGCCATCTCCCAATTAAATGTTTTTCTTTATAGGAGTTGCTGTGATCATGGTATCACTTCGTGGCAATAGAAACCCTAACTAACACAGTGAAAGACCAAGAAAACACCACTAATTGTTTTAATCGGAGGATGTTAACAAGGGCAGTAATACCTACTTGGGGTATTACTTCCTGCTATAACAGCAACAATGAAAACAGCAAAATCTTCACCTCTGTGATGATTTGGAGTCCATACAATTAAATGATGAATTTATCTTGAACTGTACAGAAATAGATTTTTGTGGACCTGATCACTAAGACCCTTCCAAGCTGTATTGAAGAAGAGAGTTGAGGGTGAGCAGCAGGACAAACCACACACAGAGGCAAGTCATCAGAGAGAAGAGCAGAGTCCCAGACAGAATGGGGGTTCTTTGTACTTGGATAAGAGATCACTGGTGCCCTCAACTGGACACCAGTAATGATTTCTATCCCTTAAAATTTAGAAAGAGTCCATGATGAATGGTATTGTTTTCAACTTCAGATATATCTGATTGCTTTAGGAGGACTGCTGTAGAATATGATTTTAACTAGGCAAAGGATGCGCTACATTTATTTCTGCTGCAGAATATTACTTTTACTGTGTAAAGGTGTGTTACTTTCATTTATGCTGCATTTGTTTAATTATGAAAAGATGTGTTGTATTTGTTTCACCTTGCTTCCCTAAGGCACCTGATTGGTTTAGTAAAGAGCTGAACGGCCAATAGCTAGGCAGGAGAAAGGCAGTGGGAAGGAGAATAAATAGGAGGAGAAATCTAGGCCGTAGGAGAAGAAGGAATGATACAAGCAGGAGGAGAGAAGGAGGGAGATGTCCAGGGCCAGAAGCCATGCAGACACCAGCCAGCTATAGAGAAGCAGTGAAAGAAAGATATACAGAAGTAAGAAAGGTAATAAGCCCAGGGGCAAGAGGTAAATAAAGAGCAATAGGTTAATTTAAGTTAAAATAGGTTAAGTTTAAGTTAAGTTAACCTAGCTTAACGCCTAAGCTAGGTTGAGCATTCAAAACTAATAATAAGTCTCTGTATCATGATTTGGGAGCTGGTTGGTGGCCCAAAAGAAAAACCCTGCTACAGAGGACATTCACAATCTTTTTTTTTTAAAGTGGTGAAACAACAGGAGAGACTGAGATTATACAATTAATGTACTTCAATACCTTGATGGTGGGAAGAGGTGATTTCAAGATTGTTCACGGGGGTAGAAATGAAATGTTGAGGTTTTGGTGGTAGCTATAACATATCTCCTCTAACTGAAAGAGGAAATGTCATATAGTTACAACCGAATTCTAGAGAAGAGCATACAGGGGCAGCAGGGAAGAAATGCAAACATAAGGACTAAGCATCCAATTGGGAAAGAGTCCAGTGCCATGAGGCCAGTCTCACTCATGAGCAAGAAAGGTCCCAGACAGAGGAGCAGGGTGTGTCCCATCTTCCCTAAATGCTTTCCCCACCACCTGACGTGGTTGTCAATGCATCCTCCTACTGGCTCCTAACTACTTGGAAACCAAACAAAAGAATCTCAAGTCTATAAAAAAAAAAAAAAAACAAGAGTATTTTTTCCCAAAGTGTATATTTACTCTAAGTGTACGAACTCAGAAGCAGCAGGGGAGGGAGAGGTAAGGTTTCTTGCATTGACCCATAAGGGTCTTGGTAGACTGAGCAGTCCTAGACTCAAGAAGAAGAACATGGCCCATGGGGACATCATCCTCTCTAAGGCCACTTCTGATCCCTGAAGCTCACCACGAATCCCAGAAATATATTCTATCACTCTTAACAATTTATGGGATCATTCACTTATACAGTTATTAAAATAAAGATATAAAACCTTCTGTTTGGATGCTGACAAGATGGAAATGTCTCTTTATCTTGAAACTTAGAGCCCTCTAATGTTCATAAATACAAATGAAGATTTCCCTGTGGTAATAGATCCTCACTGCATCCCCACCACAGAGGGGCAGGGTGAGTGTGGGGAGCAAAGGAAGGAAGAGGAGGGAGATGGAACTGCAGACAGCATTTGGGAACTTAACATGCTCATTAGAGAAGGGGCTTACTTCTGTACATCATACTTCAATACAATCATGTTACCATCTGGCTAAAAATGCAGATTTCTAGATTGATATAGTAATAAAATATTTCTAGATAAATAATGTGAAATTAGTCACTAGTTGCCTTCAAGGAGAGGAGATTGGCTATTGGTATGATGTCAAAGATAGTTGCTTCTACTTCTTATATATTTTAAAAATCACACCCTGTTCACAAATTAGCTATTAAAATTATCTTCTAAAGGCAGTTAACTCAGCCACATCAACCCTAGGAATGTGTGATGACACTGTACAATTTCTCTGAGAAAAGATTCTACAGTCTACCCCCATAAGCAAGGGGTTTACCTTGAAGACCTTGCTTTCACCTATCACCTTACACAGTGGCATTGTTAGCTTAGAGAATACTTCACAGATTGTTGTCATTTAGGAAGTCTGAATTCTCCCATGGTTCTGGAAGTTGAATATAAAATTTAGCCATAGTGATTGGTGAAATGTGAATGTCCTTCTTTCTTTCTCTCTCTCTTTCTTTCTTCATTTCTATTTCACTAAAATGAAGTGAAATATAAATGGAAGGCTGGAGCTTAACATGTCAACTCTAACTGTAAGAGAAAATGTTATATAATTTCATTTATTCTACTTCATAATTTTCACTATTGTCCTGTATGCTGTCATGGAATGGGCCTATTCCTTGCCCTTATATTCAGAAGATATAAACCGAGGAAGAGCTCACTTTAATTTTCACACTCCTGAAGACATTTGCCCACAAGTCCAGTAGCACGATCATCTGCCATTTCCACATTACTGCAAATTGTCTTCTATTTATTAAGGGACTGTGCAGAGGGAAATCCTTCCTTGGTAGACAATATCACTGTAGACATGGCAGAAATCTTATGGGATGAGAGTTGACTGAACCCGACACATGCTGTAAGAGGAACGACAGTGCAAAGTATCAAGTCCCCAAGCAGCAAGAATATGCTGTGTGTCAGTGAGAAGGGACTGAGAAATTATGGCATTAGGGTAGGAGGCCTGGCAGTGAAAACAGGAGGCTGAGACCACCTATCTCTCCCAAGGGAAACCATCCTATAATGTGCATATTTATCAAGGCACTGAGTTAAGTCCCACCACTCCTCATTGGTAGGACTGTCATGCATACTACTCACGTTGCTTATGTTGCTCCTAAGGGCTGAGACAGATAAAAATCTAGAAATACTACAAAATGAATGCAAACATTGGTGTTTTGTTGGCTTTTTTTTTTGCCTTAACAATCACAAAGCAATTCGATACATAGCAATACACAATTGAAGTGCAAAATTACTAAATTGACTCATTGATCCAAGATTAGTGAGTAGCTAAAATAGTGTCTCCAAGTTGGTGATAAACAAGTATTTCATGATGATGGGGGTAAATGAATAGACGTATAGAAGGGAGGAAAACAGAGACTGAAAACCCCTACCTAAGTATGAATGACTAAAAGAAGAACCATGTTTACGAAAGACTACATTGAATCAAATAAACATCTTGGCATGCCAGGACAACTGTTGAAACTCCTAAAACTGAAGAATATATACTGCAAAGATGACCCACTCAGTTGCTGCAAGCAACTCACTGGAGGCAATATGCTCACTTGAAGGGTAGCTGACAGCCTTTATAGCACCCCCATTTCCCCCTTTTGGGGTTCTTTTTTTGTGTGTGTAGGTGTCGTATATGTATATACTTATGGGTTTGTATACTAGTGTTAAAGCCAGAGGTCCAATGCCCACTTTATCTTTTAAGATAGTGTCTCTAACTGAACCTGGAGCTCACTGATTAGGCTTCACTGTGAGCCAGTGAGCTCCAGGGTTGCCCCCTGTGTCTGATATCCGTCCCACTACCCAGTCCTGGGGTTACAGACAAGCACTGCAGAGACTGGTATTTTATGTAGACCATATGGTTCAAGCTTGACTACTCTTGCTTGCAAAGCAAGCACTTTAATACTAAACTGTGTCCCCACCCCTGCTTACCATCTTAAAACAAGTAAATATTCAGGATGCTGATGCCTGAGGTCATCTACCAAAATTAAATCCATTTTCTTTTCCCTTCAGAGCCATTTGAGTAGGCTGTAATAGTATAAGCCTGGGATGTCTGCATCTTCAGAGGTTTACCTGACAACCTGGGGCATCTTGGCTTCTGACTTAGACTGATCAATTTTCAAAAAATCTTACCATGTTTGCACTTCTAATAAGCTAAGGACGAAAAAACATATTTCTTTCTAAAGATGAAAGAAAAATTTTGAATATTTTATTTTCTAGGTCAAGGGTTGACAATATCCAGAATTTTTAGAAGCTATCTAAATAGCTTACCCACCTTTTCCTAGACTCTGTGTCATTAGCTACAAAGATCCTCGTAAAATTGCATTATGCTGCAAAGCTCTCTTAAAATTGTCCAAGTCAGACAGTGGTTCAAGATGACATTAAAAGGATGCCCTTGACTTCTAAGCTTGGAGATAAACACTACATTTATTTAATGTTTCACACTCCGTGGCTCGGGATGCATGCTTGGAGTGGCATCTTTCTGACTCTTCTGGAATCATGATGCACTGTCTAGACTTTAACTTGGACTATTTTCTCAGCCCTTCAACACACAGAAGAGTTTTATTTCTACAATCTTGCCTGCAGTGCTCCCAGGTTTAGGAATGAAAAAGAAATGAAAAAAGGGGGAGCCTACTCTTCTGTGCCTTCTCTAATCCAGTTTCAATATCCAAGCCCATTTCTATTAAACAGCAGAATGAGGTCTGTTGACAACATATTCCAAGAGAAATATTTACTATGTGGCATATTGTAATTGCTATATTTATTATTTAAGATAGCCAGGACATTATGAACCTCTAACAGAGAAGGTAATGATCTGGACATGTTTTTGGTTTTCCTCATCCCAGATCAACTTGTAATAGAGATGGTACCTCCGGTCTCCTGGCAAGCACCAAAAGTGCTTTTCAGCATTCAGGCGCTAATAGGAAAGTGAGTTACCCTTTCCGTGGCATTTAGTTGGCAATATTGTTCACCTAATCAATTTCTTAAACCTTGGGATCCTTTTTAAAAAATAATTGAATTAAAAGTAAAGCCAGGTCTTTCATGAATTTCCCCCATGTTCTTGATTTTGTTTTGTTTTGTTTTGTTTTGTTTTGTTTTGTTTTTGAGACAGGGTTTCTCTGTGGCTTTGGTGGCTGTCCTGGAACTCACTCTGTAGACCAGGCTGACCTCAAACTCACAGAGTTCCACCTGCCTCCCAAGTGCTGGGATTAAAGGCGTGCTCCACCTATGCCCCCCCCATGTTCTTATATTATCTACTTTCCTGATAATGTCCTCAGATTACTATACCAGGCCCATAAATGTCCCATGTTTCTCTCTTTTTACCCTACAGGTTCTTTGCATATATCATGGTTTTAGTGTTTTTATGGGATTCCTGAGTGTGTGAATGAGTGTGTCTATGTCTGTTTCTTACAAATTTTCTTGGGCTCTTTTCCTTCTGCTTGTTTTGTCCATTCTGATGTGTTAGCTTTTATCATATTATATTATATCATATAAATTAAATGTTTTATTATTATTTCTTAGAACCTCGTTTATTTTCTAATGAGGGATAGAAAGAGGGTGGATCTAGATGGAAGGGGAGGTGGAGAGGGGCACAAGAAAGACTAGAAAGAGGGAACACTATAATTAGGATATATTATGTGAGGAAAAAATCTAAGGAAAAAATAAAAAGAAGGAAGGAAGAAAGTGAGACACACACACACACACACACACAGAGAGAGAGAGAGAGAGAGAGAGAGAGAGAGAGAGAGAGGAGTATCTTGGTGTATGATTTTCTTTGTTCTATTACGATAGATTTCACAGGTTGGGACATGGAATTTAGGCCAACATGGAATCTGACATGGAATCTGAGTGCCATGGATATGGTCCACCATATTTGTCTCCAGAATAAACTCCCTTACCCTTTTGAAGTCACAGCTGTGTTTGTTGTAATTTAAAACGGCAGTGTGAAAGAAAGATGCCAGGAGACAGGGTTCAAGCAGAGGGGTTTTTATTAGGGAAGGGATCATTTAAAGGGGAAAGAGGAGGGGGAGACTGACCTTAGGAGACAGGAGAGGAAAGAGGAAAGAGGGGAAGAGAGAGCAGGAGAGGGAGAGGGAGAGCCGTACAGAAAGAGAGAGGGAAAGAAAGAGAGGGAAGGATAGGAGGTGAGTAGAGACCTTTTAAAAGGGAACATAGTGAATGTGCACAGGTGGTGCTCTTAGTGGCTGCAGCTGAGGGTGTATCCTGTCAGAACCCCAAGGGCAGGCCAGTACAGATGCCTGAATACTAACAGTGTTTCTCGTGTGTGTTCACAAGGCTTAAACAGACATCAGACTGTGAAACAGCACACACCTTACAGGGCAGAAGCAGGACTACAGGAGACTACTGAGCACCGACCCTCCAGGAAGAACAGAGGAAGAAACTACCCAATGCCTTTAATGTTGACTAAGGTCAGAGATACTGATATTCTAAAATAGCTTTATATTACAGATGCTTTAGAAGCTTCACTAAAGAGGTTTGTATCAAGTTCCCATTTGTTCAAATTGCACTTTATATTTTGTCTTGGTAAGTCCTTTTATCTATAGTATTCATAGAATCTCTTACCATAAATCTTTTGTGCATTGAAAGTTTAATTCTTAGAGCTCAATGTTATTGAAAATGTCTCAAAAGTTCATGTTTTTCCATATGTTATAGAAAGAAAACTTCTGAAGATGTTCAAATTGGCCTGGACTGACTAGTAAACTAGCAAGTCACCAATCCTATTTTATTTACCTGTTTTCTTTCCATTCCATAAAAATACACCAAGAATTCCTATATATTCAGGAATATTTGTGGTAAATACATACCTTGTCATACTTTACACAAAATAAGTAGATGTGGTACCGCTAATGAACTATGTACTATAAAAGCATCTATATTTACAAATACAATATGGATTGGATAATGTCTGACCCTCTGCATACAATTTCTGCTTGTTAGCATTTGACGTTGGTGGCAGTGTGTCCCAGACTACCATATCATACTCTGTTGAACTACATGCAAAAGATAACCTTCTGCTGGTAAGAAATGAGGAATACCCAGAGCAAACAGAATTCTTAAGTTAATCAAAAACATTGAACTATCCTTTCTAATTCCTAAAATCAATAAAGTCAATATTAACTGCCCATGTATACAATCACCAATGAACATTTTCTAAAACAATATATTTACTAATATGGAGCTTCATGACATACACATTTAAATAAGAGATCAAAACATTAAAAATAACATTCAGATATGATTCTATACATTCAACATACTCAATTTTAAGACTGTATCATGCTTATTGATTACTTACGTTCCATGAAGTAGGGTCCTGGCTCAATTCTCCATACAATCTGTCCTTTTTGGGTTCCAGTCACACCCCTGTTTTTAGAATCCCAGAAGTTGGCTGGAGAATTCTCATCTGGAAAAAAAAAACCAAAGAAACACTTTTAGCTTAATTACATCCTGCCTTTTCTTAGCTCAAAGGTCAACACAACTTCCAAAGTAGTAGAAAGAAGGTAATAAAGATGGGCAGACATCAGGGAACATTGCTTCTAATGGCCACCTGCTAGCACACTATCACTATGAGTTTCCATCTGCATCTATTTGGGGAAACCGTGGGTATAACAGGAAAGATGGTGGCATATTTGGGTCTGGCCAGGGTGTTGCCAAAAGATAATATTGCAAAGACAAAAGGGTTAGATTACTGCAGCTTCAGGGCTGATCTGATATGTAAAAAGGGGGCTGAAGTAAAACTTCCATCTACGAAATCTTTATCAAAAGTAGGGAAAGAGGTAAATTGGGAGAATTCAACGGAGCTCATGGTGGGTGAACGAAGGGAGCTGCTCCAGGCAACAGCACGGCTTTGCCAGATGGTGCTAAGAGGCTCTCTAGAAAGTCATCATGTCTTCCAGGACAAAGGTGGCAAAGCTTGAGCTAATGTAAGAACAGTAAGAGACAGTGTTTCCACTTTGGTGCAGAAGAAAGATAGAAACAAGAGTGTCCCAGAGAACAGGCCAGTGGGCAGCATCTCCCAGGCTTTCCTCACACCACACAGAAACTGCAATATTCGCCTCACATTCTAAAGCAAAACCCAACATGCTTATGCTTAGGAGAGGTTGGGATGCTCTGACTGCCTCTGGTTCTTCCCTGCCATGATGAAGGTCAAAAGGAGTGACAGGATATAAGTTATTCACAGTATACTAGCTTAAAGCTTTGTCTTATGATTGAAAAACATATAGTGACAGTGGCTTTTCATGTCACATGTGCCACTTCCCCACCCCATGATGAAAAAATTAGAAATATGCCTCCAAGAGTTGGGAGAAAATGGGTAGGGTAAAGTAAAACCTCCACTAAAGATGGGATGATATAGAAATGACTCAAAGCACAAAGGAATAGTCCTAAGTGGAAAAACAGTGTTCTTCTGAACTTGAAATAGAAAACGGTCCAGAGTTGAGGACCCAGAAAGATGCTGTTGGTGTGTATGTTGGGCTGGGGTTCAGGGTTCTAGAACTCTCTACAGTTCTCTGGGTGGGCTGGTCTTTTCATGTCATTTGCATTTATCACATTGTAAGGCAATGATTCTTTAGCATGGAAGGCCAAGAAAGACTACAGCTCCTAAGAATTGGAAAGCATGTCCCATTTGTGACATTACCTGCTCTCCTGGATGGTTCATCAGACAATCTACTCCATCACAAAATGTGATGAAGCTGCTTATGAAGAAGGCACCCAGGAAATCCCTACACATTGGATTTAACAGGTGTATATGGTGCCTGGGGCAGACTGTTTGCTGCCTGGTCACTCAACTTCTTTGCCAACTTAATTCCAATTTTGTTCAAGGTAACAGTTGTGCCTGGTTAAAAATATTCACATCTTCACAATCCTTTGCAGCTAAAGAAAGTTGCATGTGACCTAGTTTTGGACAGTTAAGATTTAAGTGAGAGTTTATTGGTAGGACCTTCAGGTAACATATTTGGAGTTAAAGTGGGTGCAGATGGACTCAGCATCCTTTTGCTTGTTCCTCTGCAATTCTTTTTGCAGAGAGACTTATATTAAGGGGGCAGAGCAAGGAACCAGAATCAGTTGTGATAATTAGTAGAAATAAGAAATATCTGTATTTAGGCTTTCTGCTACCTAGAAACAAGTGAGTTCTTGTGTGGCTAAGACACCATGGTTGTATCTATCAACTGCAGATGAACAGTATTCCTGATGGGTCTATACACCATAAGACCCCCCTATTGATTTAGACTCATCATTGCTGGCATCTCCAGGAATCTTGGAGCAAGCCACATGCTTTAGATTAGACAAGAGTAGTTACTTCACATATTTTTGAACAATCAGAGCTGCTTAGATGGGAAGAGGAATTGTAAAAATTTTGCAAACAAATTTACTTTAACTCTTACTCACTTGGAAAACCACAGGAGGACAGGGAGTAGCACAAGTCTGACTGCTCTAAATGTTTCTTTAAAATAAGAAGTAAGCAGATGAGAGTGGTGGTGCATGCCTGTAATCCTAGCACTTGGGAGGCTGAGGCAGAAGAGTATAAATTTCAGGCTAGCCTTGCTATAGCATAGTCCAGTCTCAGAAAAACAGCAACAACAAAAGCAACAACATGAGAGTGGCAATGCACAGGACAACTTCCTAAAAATAAACTGGTCATCACCTTTGACCCCAGGAAGGTGGGGGCGGGTAGACAAAGCACCAATCTGGATAAAAGCAGGAGTAAGCATTAGGATCAGGACTGCTGTGACTATAATGCATCAATGAGGAAGCTGTGCTCGTGCAAGAATGTCTGCACTTTTGGTCCCATTGAGCTTTTTCTTCTCAAGCAGCTGATTGAACTAAACTAGATACATGCTATAACACACAACATTGGCAGAGCAGACTACTGAGGAGCAAAGAGCACTTGGGCAGGAATGGAATGAGGAAAATTATTCTAAGGGGTTGGATCTCCAGGACCAGGGGATCCCAGAGGCGTTACACAATCCTTTACATATCCGTGGAAGGGGGCAGGAGCAGAGAACCACTGTGGGAATCTCTTGACCCCATCACATTCACTGCCAGGTAGAAATACCAGTCTCAGAAGGAGGAAAGGAGGCACAGTAAAGTACAGGTATTCCATTCACCCAGCAGGTCAAGTGGATTAGAAGAAATCATATTATCTCTGGCTTGAATAGTTCATACTCCATATAGGAAACTCCACTTGTGGCTAATAAATCCATGAAAATGTATATCATTTTTATCAGCTAGCAGAATGCAAATTAAAAGTACTCGGAGAGCCCATCTCACCCTAGTTAGAATGACTGTCATTAGGAAAACATACAACAGATGCTGGTGAGAATGAGGGGAGAGTGATAAGAAATGTAAATAATTGAAACCAGTATGGAAATCAGTATGGAGGTCTCCTAAATATAGAACTACCATATGATCTAGCTATACTACTTCTGAACACATACTTGTGAACCAGGTGTAGCTTACATTAAATATACCCACATGCTCAGGCTAACCAAAGCACCATAGACAAGTTATAGCATCGGCCTAGGTGCCCATCAACAAAAAACTGAATGAAAAAAAAATGTGATAGAGAGGCACAGTGGAGTTTTAGTCAGCCACAGAGAAGAAGGAAATCATGTTGTTTACAGGGAATCATCTTGCATAGCAAAAGAAGGCAGGGTCGCAAAGAATGGCCTCGTGGTTTGTAGTGGTATATTATTTATGATTTAATAAAGATTGCCTGAAGGATCAGAATGCAAAGCCAGCCACACTAGTTAGCTATAGAAGCTGGGCAGTGGTGGCACAACTTTTAATCAGGAGACAGAGGCAAATGGATCTCTGTGAGTTAAAGGCCATCCAGGGTTACACAAGAGTGAATCAGTCTAAAAGATTAATAGAGCTCAAGCTTTAATCCCAGCACTAGAGAGGTACATAAGGAAGAAGCAAAGGGTCTCATGGGCAATTAGTCTCCAGCCACACTGAGGAGAGCATAGCAGTCTAGGGTTCTGAGGCTTGGCGGAGAGCAGTACAGTCTGGAGATGTAATCTGAGGTTCAGTGGATCGCCCCTTCCGGTCTGAGCCTTGGTAGAGGTGAGAGCTTTCTAGTGGCTCGCTGTTTTGCTTCTCTGATCTCCAACTTGAACCCTAATATTTGTCTCTGGTTTTATATTATTCATTTGCTGCAGTGGTTTTGGGATTTTGTTGTTGTTGTTTGTTGTTTTGCTTTTTTTTCTTATATGGAATGCAGGTGGGAAGAAAACAGGAAAATGAAGGATACTGTTAAGGATGTGGAGAAAACATCGGCCCCCTAAATCCCAAAGTTTTAACACCATACATGAGTGTTCAGGCTCAAAAGAATACAGACATCCCATACACGATGAGATACAGAGTAGAAAGTCATCTGCGAGGAGCTATTCCTTGGGGTTATCCCTCACCATAGCTTGTCAAGTAGAAGATACTCATACTGCTAATACTGTGGTAATTGTAGACTGACATTTTCCCCTAAAGACATCACATTTCTCATAATCCATTCCTTTTTATTTTTATCTATTTAACTTGTTTTTCAGGGCAGGTGAGCTTTAAGTCCAGGGCCTCATGCATACCAGGCAAGCACTTACTCACTGAAATACACACCCTTACACACCAAGTCATTATTCCCGACAAATACACACCTTCTGTCATCTGGAAGCAGTCAGTCTTAAGTACAAATGTAAAGTCCCTAAAATAAGAGCAGATTAGGAACGAAGATTTCAGATCATTTTGCTGTGAGCCTCCATCCTCCACCAATACCATCACTCCTACTGCTGATAACAGCAAAGACTTGGCTGGCAAATACCATGCACACCAGGCTAAAGGACCCAACATGACTCACCCTTTCCTCCATCCAAGGCCAGTCTGAACTAGGCCCTCAGATTCTATTTTTTCCTTTGGACAGATTAACATATTTGCTTAAGTTGCAATCAATTATATCATAGCCTGACAATGCTTTTGGGGTGATAGAGTTTCCCTGCTCAGATCTTTTTTCTGACAGATTTTTGAGACTAAATATATCTTATCCTGGTTTAAATTAAATTGTTGTTTTAACCTTCACTTTCTATTCACATTGTATGATTCAGTCTTTTAAAGATGTCTCCACCCCAAAAGAAGAATAGTAATCAAGTATAAAGAGTTCTAAATTCTCTACAAGTACAATATAGAGGAATTAACCACCCAGTTTTCCCTTATGATCAAGTAAATAATACCTAGTCTTTAAAATCCATTACAAATTGTTGTGTTTACAGTTGGATTTTTTCCTTCCCCAGATCTCTTAAAGGTAATTCCAGATCTATCTCACTGTCTCCATGTTCTCTGTCTAGTTACCCTCTAATGTACAGAACAGAGTTATGGTTGCCATAGCACCCAAATGATGGAAAACATTAGGCCTGCTCACCCTTGCCTTTTCAAGGTCTTCTCTCTATTATCTTAATGCATCCTGGTTGCCTTGTTCAAGGTTCCACTCCCCTCAATGACAGATAGTGTTGTTGTTCCAATTCCCCCCAGATCCATTACCTTCTGTCACCTTAACCTTTAACCTCTCCCCATAGAGGAGCCTTCCTTCTATTCAACCTAGAAACACATCCGCTTCCATGATTTTGCCTTGCTTTTTGCCCACTGTCTTCCCTGTTCCATTTCTCATTTCTTTCCCATTTGTCTTGTTGCCGTGAATAAAATTTCTGCTCTAGTCTAGTAGCATATACTGCTTTTCTAGTAAAGAAACCACAGCATGAACCTTTTAGACAAAGGAAGGAGTAGAGATTTAATGAATTAATGTACCATGTAATTATGAAGAATATTTTTTACTCTGTTCTCAAAATGCTCTGAAAACCCCAAAACAGAGACAGAGATGGGCATGAAATTATAAAAGATTAACTTTTCCTCTATATAACTCTGGGTTAAAACCTACACTAATTATCTTTTACTATAATGACATGGAGGAAATATGACCAGTCATATTAAACACTTCCAAATATATTTTGGATTTTGAAATGTTTCTATAGCTATATGAATATCTCTAAGACCCCACCCCCAGATCCTAGAGATAAAGTAATAACAAATAAGCAAAACCCCTTCAAAGACCCTACTATAGAGCTAACCAACCCAGGGGAGTCAAAAGTATACAAGAAATTTATGGAGAAAGATTCCCATGATAACCTGTGTCAGATAAATGAAAAGCCATGCTTACAGATACCCCTTGTCTTCAAAGCAATTCTATCTCCTCTCTGTATTTTGGGGTGATGGGAAAAATAAACATAACATGATTTTCAATTTAGCCTTTGAACACACATTGAAAATAACTATGCCTCAATAGTAGGTCACAAAGAAGCAGGCTCAGTTGTGGCTACATTCAGGAGTTGAATAGTCAATAGTGGTAGAGATTTGAAGCAAGCTATGATTTGAATGATCTGAATGAAAACTGTTGTTCTATGTCTGGGAAAGGCACACACCTTCAGTAGAGACTGTAGGACTCTGCTGAACAGCTATGATTGACAGCATTCGGTGGAGGTTCCTGGAATATCTCCCTGACATCAGAAACTGTGACAATGATGGAGACCTGAAGCACACTGCAGAGGGGAGGGGAGTCTTCACCTTTGAATTTACCAAACAGATCATCAATTTTATCATGTCTTTTGAGAAACCACCAACAAACTTCCTCATGGATTGTAAAACCTAGTAATCTTTAAAAAATAAAAAAAAAAGTCTCCCTAGGTGTTTAATTTGTTACATCAAAATCCTCTCTGGATGGAAAAAAATAATATGTCAGGCATGATAAGAGATCACAGAGGTCCCAGGCCACCCACTGAAAAGTCACCCACTAGGTAAGGGTTGCCTTAGAGCTATTTGTATGGATGCTTTAGATGCCAGAACAATATTCTGAGAAAAATACACTAGAGATGGCAAGGAAGGACAATGGTATATCATAAGACAAAACAGTGACATAAAGGGAGAGAGGAAGGAGCAGGCTAATTAAGAAGAGCTCATGACAGGACTTCCAGCTCTGGGCTTGGGGACATCTGCACATTAAAAGGGACGATGGGAGGGCTGGGGAGTCAGTTCAGTGATAAGAGCACTTCGAGAGAACCTGGTTTTGATTCCCAGCACCAACATAACAGCTCACAGCCATCTATAACTCCACTTCCAGGAGATCTAACACCCTCTTCTGGTCTTTGCAGGAACCAGGTATGTACATGCTGTACATATACAAACGCTGGCAAAACATTCATATACGTACAATTAAAACACTCCATTAATAATAACAACACGACTATGGAAGGATGCCTGGAAGACAGCACTGTTTACTGCTCCAGATGGGAGTCCTGGCAGGGTGGAACAGAGTGGAATGCCCCTGTTGACTGACTCGTATTGCCACCTGTCGGAGGAGATGCTTTACTGCTGTCTCCTATACAGGACATCATTCACAAAGGAGGGAGCCCACAAAGAAAATGAAGCCTTCACTAGGACAGAGCCAAGCCCTAACCACAGGCAGCCAGAACATACACAACTCTAGACATTCAGGGCAGAGGCAAGAACTCTGCCAAGTACCGTCCTATACAAAATGTGTGTCTTAATCTAGTCTATCAAATGATGACTTTGACAAGGGAGGATATCACTGGCAGATCAGTGATACATCTGGAACCTTTCAGCAAGTACATCCCAGGAATTCCAGCTGTGGCCAAGAATATGAGAGAATATGAAGCCATAGAGCAGTGGCTTATGGATGAATCAGTTTCGAGCCCAGATGTAATGTGGATGTACAGAAGCTATATCTGCTCTGCTCTGCTCAAATATCTCCAGATACCAAGTTTCCAATGAGGGCTTGGAATGCGCTGCAAGACATGGCCAACCACTTGTCTCCAGTTATGGCTCTGGTTTCTTTTCCTGTACTTTCCTTCTCTTCCCCAATCTACTAGATACACCAGCTTCCTGATGTCCTCTAAGGACTGGTCAGACACACCAATACACAAGGAAATCATGTGACCAGTCTCAAGCAAAGGCTGTTGAAATATCCTAAACATGTTTGTTGTTCTTGCTATTATTATTATCATTATTTCTTGCAGTGCTGGGATCTAGCTAAAGCTTTGACATATGTCCAAGGTGTTCCACATGCCGGGCAAGTGCTATCCAAGAGCTAGAGCTATCCACTCCTTTTTTAACTTTTTATATTTGAGTTAACAGGGTCTCACTGAGTTGCACAGGCTGAACTACATTCACTTTGCAGCCTAAGCAGCCTTGAACTTGTAATCCCCTCATTCAGCCTTCCCAAAAGCTGAGATTAGAGGTCTGTGACACCAGCCCTAGAAAATCTCAAATTCTTTGAGAGTTTTTCAAGTGAAAAAGTGACTAAAGGTTTATGTATGTCAGCCAGGAAACTTGTGTTTTATTTGGTTATTGTAAAAATTTATAGGAAATAACACTGTGAAGGTAGAGTGAGCCATTTGCAATAGGTTGTGTCTAATTTCATGAAACAACAACAAAAAGAACCAGGTGTTCCTTGTAAAATTTGAAGGCTAAAATTTCTAACCACCCTCAAGAGCAGACTTATTGTCAGGACACCATGTCCCCCATCATACCGTGTGGTATATTTCCAGACATCACCTGCGTTCTTTGTATAACAAATGTAAACTCAAGCTCTTCTGAAAAATAAAGTGTGGCTGGCAGCTAGTGACTTGGGAGACAGTTTGTCACAAGAGCTAACATTAGGCCCTTCCAGAGGTTTCTTTGATAATGATGATGAGAGACCTCAATCCTAATCTGTGTGTTGGGTTGGTAGGGAAGAGCAAGCATTCCTGCTGCTAAAGAATTCCCGCCATAGAGAGTGGATTAAATGATCCTTTTCTAGCAATCTTACAGATTCAGTGGACTCTCCATAAAATTCCAAGCAGAGAGAGCCAAAATTGGAGGTCTCCATCAGGTCCTCCCCTCTTTGATGGGTTGTAGGGGAAGCTGTAGCCACGCCTTCTTAGGGGCTGGGTACAGGTGTGCCTGACCAGGTTGTGAGGGCGTGGTCAGAGTGACATAGTGGGACTGTGTTTTTGGTTTCGGTTTTTCTTTGCTTCTTGCTGTACAGACTACCACCGGCTGGCTGGTTCGCTCTGTAAGTAAGGCTTTTCCCTATTAAATACCCTTATATTTCTACCTGACTCCGTATTGGTAATTTCCTACTATAATGGGTTCCTGAGAAAAGTATCAAAAACATATATAGTAATAAAGAGCCCCCTCAACAAATGGTGCTGCAATAACTGGATGTCTGCATCTAAAACAATGAAATTAGAACAATCTCTCTCACTTTATAAAAAATAATTCAAAATGGATTGAAATTCTTAATATAAGATCAGGAACTCTGAGACTCTTATAGAAAAACAGAGAAAATATTTCAAGCCAGGGGCCAAAACTTCAATAAACAGACTCAAATCGGTCAGGAAATGGTAAGAATCAATAAACGGGATTTCATTAAGTTAAAAAGCTTTTGCACAGTCAAGGATACAGTCAATAGGGTGATGAGAGTGGGTATAGGATGGAGAGGGGTCTAGATAGAATTATCATCTAGAATATATAAAGAACTCTAGCAAATTAAATACCAGGGCTGGAGAGATGGCTCAGAGGTTAAGACCACCAACTGCTCTTCCAGAGGTCCTGAGTTCAATTCCCAGCAACCACATGGTGGCTCACAACCATCCCTTATGAGATCTTGTGCCCTCTTCTGGTGTGCAGATATACATGGAAGCAGAATGTTGTATACATAATAAATAAATAA
Organism: Cricetulus griseus; assembly: GCF_003668045.3. Taxonomy (NCBI): domain Eukaryota; kingdom Metazoa; phylum Chordata; class Mammalia; order Rodentia; family Cricetidae; genus Cricetulus; species Cricetulus griseus. Next base: position 408,540,296 of record NC_048595.1, read on the forward strand.
ATCTAAAAAAAGAATTAAATATCAAAAAATCATCCAACTAAATGTAAAAAAAAAAAAAAAGTACACGTAGCCCATACGTTTTTGGGGGAAAATTACATCTTCGGTATCCAGGAAATGCAAATCCAAACTATAGTGAATTCCATTTCACCCCAAAAAGAATGGCTAGCATCATGAAAACCAAATACCACAAATACTTGCAAAGATGTGATGGGGAGGGGGAAGAAATCCTCACCCACTGTAGGCAGTAATGCATATTTGTCCAGCCACTATGATCAGGATGAAAGTTCCTCAAAAAACTAAAAACAGAACTACCACATGACTTCTCTGTACCACTTCTGAGTATATACTTGAAGGACTCTAAGTAAACTATAGGATAGTTGTACTTTCATACTTATCACTGCACTATCCACAGTACACAGAATCAGCCGAGGTACCCATCACTGAATGGATGGATTAAAAATATAGTATATACACCATGATGTTTTATTCAACTATGATGGAAAATAGAATTATACAATTTTCAGGGAAATAGACAAGTAGAGATGCAAAATCAGACTCAATAGGAAAAAATAACATGTTTTTATCACATGCAGAGTCTGTAGGGTTGGGGAGAGAGAGAGAGAGAGAGAGAGAGAGAGAGAGAGAGAGAGAGAGAGAGAGAGAGAGAGAGAGAGAGACGGACAAAGAGGAAGGGGAGAGTCTAAATGAAGAAGGAGGTAGGCACATAGAAGGTAATATGAATGAAAAATGAAAGGGAATATACATTTCTCTTAGATACAAACTCTAATGTTTGGGTGTGGGTATGAAATGTCCTTCATGGGCTCATATACTTGGACTCAGGAGGTGGTGCTGTTTGGGGAGGTTGTGGAACCTTCAGGAAGCAGAGCTGGGAAGAAATTGGTTACTGGGGCCAAGGCCTGGGAATTATAGCATAACCCATTAATCTCTCTCACCTCCTTGTCAGGACCATGTAACTAGCACTGCCACACACTGGAGCTGTCATGACACCATTCCTTCCCTGCCATGATAGACTGAACTACCATGTTGATGAGAAAAGTACTCACACATTATGCTTAATCATTATATATAATAAGTAAGATCAACTAAAATATTACAGACCAGTTAAATAGCAGTTTAATACATCTACACAAACACACAACATAAAAAAAGAAGGCTGACGAAGGTCATTTAAAGGAAGGAAGCTGAGCAGTAGAAGGTGGAAAGGACAAGGGACAGCAATTCAAAGAGTGAATATGGGGAAAGTACAATGACATTTCATCACCCATTATTTTGTATACTAATGAAAACAATAACTAAAACATACAGAAAAGATATCTTTTCTACAGGTTCTTATTTGGGGCAACACAGTAACAGGTCAAAGATAGTTAAACAGTTTAAGCCTCAAAAAAGCAAAAGAAAATAACATAGACAAGATAAAGAAAATGGCATGTATTAAAGCATAATTCAACTAGTATTTATTGAGTATCCACTATCTGTTGGGAAGTTTTCCATGTGGTAAGGATTCAGATGGTATAAAAAGATGGGAAGGCTCCGTTCTTATTGAGATGTTGTTCTGATGGGGCAAGTGGTCATATTAGACACACAACTACATAATGTCAGGTGCCAGGGGCTGTCCAAGCATTTTAACTCTATTAGCTCATTTAAACCACCAACAGCTCTCTAAAGCAATGTCAGAGAGGTTAACAACATGCCCAAGATAAGGACTACAGTACCCACATAGTAAGTCCAGGACCTCCTCCAAAGATTATGTTCCTACATGTTGTATGATAATTTGATCTCATTCTGGTACTCCCAAGACTGACAATAAAGTTTGCTTTGAATCAGAGGGCAGAGATAGCTACTAGCTGACCAAAATTAGCCATAAGGATTTGGAGTATTGTGGACAGATGGAGAGACACGGGAATTAGTAGGGTGAGGCTTAGAGAGGGTTTTGCCCTCTTTTGGGTTGAGGAACTAAGGAAACATACAGATACATATATATATATATGGAGAGAGAGAGAGAGAGAGAGAGAGAGAGAGAGATCAATCACTGGTCACTTCTCTGCCACTTCTCTGATCATTGAGGTTCTTACCCCAGTATCTGATTCCTGAGGTTTTATTGATAAAGAATACTTAGATAAACACTTCACTATATGCTACATGTCACTGTCTGTCCATACCACAGCAAGCATCCACACTGAGGATGCTGGAAAGTCACTTACTGGAAGTTTAAGCAGGGAAGTGAAGTGATCTGCAATAAAAACAAACAACCCTGTCTGTTGTATGCAGAGCAAACTGTAGAAGGGAAGATGCTTACAAACAGGCAAACCTTAGCCACAGAGCAACCTGGAGAAGGGAAAACAGTCCCCAACATTATGAACTAGTCCCACAGCCATAACCTGAACACAGAGCTCCTCCTGACATCCCTCCTGTGCAGAGAGCTGCTTAAATGTAAATATCCACCCTTGAAGCAAAAGGCCATGCACCAAGCTCCGACTCTTTAGTTCTACAGCCCTGCAAGGTGGCTCACCCATCTCTTACCTCTCCACATCAGACCACCATCCTGTAATTTCATTCTTTGTGTCTAACATGCACCCCTCTCTTTATCCAAACAATTCTTCAAAGTCCAACTTTCCCCATGTTCAACCTTAGTCAAAACAGAAAGCTCCTGTTCTCCATCAATACAACACATCATTAGTATTGAGTTCAAATGGATCTTCTTTGTGCCAAGATATGTGTGCTTTCTGTCTGTCGGTATACAGCCCATGCTGCATATATACTGGGTACCACACCCCTGGACTAGCAGCAGCCATTTGACTACAGTAGCTGGAACTACAGTAGTAATTTCTAGGGCATGGACTCTGCTTCCTTAGTTTATAAAATACTAATAGTATCTGGCTTAGAAGGGCTGCAAGGAGAGTATGAATAAACTGGGTAAACCTGGAACATCTTAAGAGTAAAACATATACATTTGTACAATTTTTTCATCTACTTCAATCTTCTTTCAAAGGGGGCTGATCTTCATATGCAAAAGCACATTTCTTCAACCTCATTCCCCATGTTTTCATGTTTAGTTTTTAATTTTGATTTGGTGTGTGTGTGTGTGTGTGTGTGTGTGTGTGTGTGTGTGTGTGTATTCATTTATGCTTGGATACCTGCATCTGGAAGGCAGAGAACAAGCTCAAAGATTCGGCCTTCAGGAACACAGGCAAGGTTTCCCATTGGCCCAGAGCTCACTATTTGGGCTAGCCTGGCTGACTAGTGAGCCCCAGGGACTTCTCTGCCTCTGTTGACTCCACAATGGAATTACAAGCACACATCACCACATCCAGGACTTTTTTTTTTCTTACAAGGGTCTGGGGATCAAACCTAGGTCCACATGCTTGGGAAACAAGCACTTTACCAACTGAGCTTTCTCCAGCTTCCCAGTCTTTACTTTTAATTTTGTCTAACTTCTAATAAATGTACATAAATAAAAACAAAGCATGCATATTTTTGTTTCTGAAACTTTCTCTTTTTTAGTATGTGTGTATGTTTAGTGCAGGAATACATGTGCACATGTGTGCATGTCTGTGGAGGCGAGAAGTCAACACTACCTGTCTTCAATCTTTCTCTACCTTTTTTCCTTTTGAGAAAGAGTCAATCATTGAACCCAGAGCTCACCAATTGGCTAGAATGGCTGAGCTGTGAGCTCCAGGAATCCTCCTGTGCCTGCCTCCCCAGCATTGGGGTTACAGGCATGTGCTGCCTCACAAACCATGTTACATAGGTTCCAGGGATCTGAACTCAGGTCCTCAGGCTTGCACGGAAAGAACTTTCCTGACTGAGCCATCTCCCCAGCCCAAACCTCTTCTTTCTCAGCCAACACTTGCCACAAGGCTGCACATCCAAGACATGTACTTGGATGTTGGTATACTGTACAATAATTGGAAACTGCCACAAAGCACACAGCTTGGTAGAGCTGACTGGTTCTGTAATGGAAGTCACTTGATGCTTAATGAGTCTTAAATCTAGTTCCCTAGGAACACAGGGAGGTGACCTCATCACCCCACACAAGGAAACCAGATTAAATTTCCAGCAGCATGTGTGCAAACAGTCACCAGGAATGATCACAGGCTTTGATTACACATCCTCCTTTCCTTCTTTATTAAAAGGCTTTCCAGAGCTGGGAGCATAGTCAACTGGAAGAGCCCCTGCCTGGCACAAAGCCCTACATTCCATCCCTAGAACCACATAAATTAGGCAGTGTCAGCATCAGGAGACACAGGCAGGGGATCATAAGTTCAAAATCATCCTTGGCTACTTCTAGGCCAGCCTGGAATACATAAAATCCTGTTTCCCTCTGTGTGTCTCTGTTTCTCTATCTTCTCATGTCACTCAAAGATAATCCTCTTTATTTTTAATTTTAAGATTACCATTACATCCATGGTCTGGGGAACATTATTACATACCCTTTCCTTTGAAAATAAATGTGCTGTAACACCTCAGTCCCAGAAAGGACTTTGCATTTCATCAAAAAAATGACTTTCTTCAGGGACAGACAGTCCATCCTGAGACATGTTTAAACTCAGTCTTAGCCACTTTCCCAGGCACTCTTGGAAGAAGAAGCTATCCTTACAATACACAGTAAAGCAATCCACTGGAACTGGGGGGCTCCAGAATTCAACGAGGGACTTCCTGTTTACTACAGAAGTTTCCTGTCTTAACCTGCTCTCCTGCATTGAGTTGTCAAGTGACTAAATGTGACAAACTTACCACAAAGCTCAAATAACCCCCATCACCAACAGAGAGGACTACATTAAAGAACTTCTCAGAGTGGAAAGCAGAGAGAACAGAAATCCAAACAGTTGGGCCAGAAATCAGGTATGAATGAAATTCATTCCACAGCATTTTCCTTAGCTTACCTTTAACAATCGCAGAGACTTCCTCTCTGCCTTTGTGGGGCAGAATCCATCAGCTCAAACTAGGCATAGGAAGCAGCAAGAAGGAATATGTCACATTCTGCTCAAAACGTGCACCTGGCCTAGCCACTTGGCAGCTGCATCACAGCAGCTAGAACTGAAGCCACAGCAGGACCGGCGTCCTCTGGCGAGTGTCTCTCAGAACCTGCCAGGTCCACTTCACTGATGGCCCCTGTCTCTCCCGTGTCCTTGGATGTTCTAGAAATGGAACACTAGATAGGACTAGCGGTGACCTCTACAGAATAGTCCCATCCAGCTGAGAAGAACACTGAGCCACTCTGGCCACACAAGTCTTGTTACTGCATGGGCACCCTAAGTGAGAAAGCATATCACATTATGTCCCTTCTGCTGAGGCAGTTGTGGCCACTCCCTGGAAAGGGTACAGGATGCAATCGGCCCATCCTCCCCACAGCTTCCTTCCTTTGCTTTTCCATGGGAGAATTCCAGGGAGTGAGTTATGTACACACACACTCACACACACATAACAGACTGCCTGCTATCACACAGGGAAGCCTGCACTTTGATAGACGCAGAATAGAGAAGTTGCTATCTGGAATCTCCAGTCCACCACTCCCTTTTGTCAGTTTATGGCCCTCCCTGAGGCTAGTGAATGGGCTTGGAGTAGCCAAACCAAGCAATCCAGAGTGGAATCTGTAGGCCTATCATCTCCAATTATTTATTTTTATTTTTAAATGAGAAACAATCTTATTTTACATATCAATCCCAGTTCTCTCTCCCTCCCATCCTCCTATGCCCCCCAACCGACCCACCCCCATCCCACCCCTCATCCACTCCCCAGGGCGTCTTGAATTATTAAAAAGGACTAAAGCCTTTGCAAACACTATACAGCTTTCATGAAAATCTCCAAACAGTCATCAATTTAGAAGTTATTTTTGACCTTACTTTTAAGGCATAAATCAAAATACCTAGTACCCCACCTTATATGCATCACACATGATTGTAGGTAGATAGAGAATAAAATGATTCTTTATACCTTTTTAAGACATTCTTACTGTTATTTTACTTTCCTCCCCCCACCTTTTTTTGTATTAATCTCTTTCTCCTCCTAATTAAAGGCCTCTATTTCCCCTTTCAAATCAATTGTGATGCTGTTCTCCTATTTCTCCCCCTCCCTTTCTGCTTTTCTGGCTTCTGCAGTTATTCCAGGTTTGGCAAAAATCTTCACATCTGAAGATCTGGGGCCTCAGATGAGGGAGAAGATGTGATGTTTTTCCTTTCTGGGACTGGGTTACCTGGATCGATATCGTCTTTTACAGTTCCGTCCATTTGCCTGAAAATTTCATGATTTCATTTTTCTTTACAGCTATTATTCCATAGTATATATGATTCACATTTTTATTACCTATTTGTGGTGATGTATTATTTATGATTTATTAAAGCTTGCCTGAGGATTCAGAAAGCAAAGGGAGCCAGCCACAAACCACAGAAGCCAGGCACACACCTTTAATCCCAGCAGCCAGAAGCTAGGAGGTGATGGTACACACCTTCTGTACTAGGACTCAGGATTAAGAGGTAAATGTATCTCTCTGAGTTCAAGGCCAAATAGTTCACTTTAAAAGAGTAACAGACCACACTCCTTTAATCTCAGCACTAGAGGGGTATAAATGATAGAAGCAGGGTCTTCAGTATTCAGTAGGAGGCATTCATTCTCCAGCCACATTGAGGAGAGGTTACAGTCTGAAGCTTGATGAGAGCTTGTGGAGACAGGATCAGCCCATTCAGGCTGAGATAGAGTTAAGAAGCTAGTGGCCAGCTGCTTTCCTTTTCTGATCTTCAGCTTGAAGTTTGAAACCCAATATCAGTCTCTGGGTCTTTTATTAAATTGTGTTACACCTATTCATCAATCGAAGGCCATATGGTTTGTTTCCATTCCTAACTATTGTGAATTGAGCAGCAATGAACATGCCTGAGCAAGTATCATATGCGGAGGAGTGGTATATAGATGGGTCAAGTTACTCTGTGTGTGTGTGTGTGTGTGTGTGTGTGTGTGTGTGTGTGTGTGTGTATGTATTCCCATCTGGGCTGACAGTGCTCCCCTTCAAGAGCCATAGACTAAAAAATAATTCAAGCAAAAGGCATGATAAGCCCCCCTTTTGAGTTGTTAGTCAGGATTGTCCAAGAGACCCCCCCCCAAAACAGCATAGGCCATCGCTGTTACCCTTGTTTGCTTCCCTTAGGCTGAAGGTTTATCCCCATTGCTGAAAACATCTTGAACTTCAGACTCGAGACCTGGAGATCTGAGATGGTTCTGACCTGAAAGCCGTCCCTGAGGACTTGTTTTTTATGATGCCAGAAGGCAGGCACCATGTAAGTATCCTAGGGAGGGAAGCAACCGAAAGTCCTGCTCAGCTATGATGCCTATGAACTAAAGCAATGACTGGCATGGCACAATAGTCCAAAGTGTGTCCTCATAGTACACATACCTTGGCAGTAACCAGTAACCCTCTAATTGGACACAAGGAGCACTCAACAAGAAGGAAATCATGCCTGGTACTGGAAACCTAGCCAACTATCCAAGGCTAGTCATAGATAAAGAGGGAGAACTTATTACAGCTACTTTATTGAACCAGAGTAATTCCTAACTACACTCTAAATAGGTATCCTTATACCCACAGATAAGTGGCTATCACCCTTCATCAAAGACATATTTCCTTGCAATAAACAGAGACCATCACAGAAAATCACAACCAATCAACGTGCAGAGAATAAGTAACAATGTGTTGCCAAGCCCCAACTGATGCATCTACAATACAATCCTGCACCTAAAGCCTCAGGAATCATTGCAGAAGATGGGAAGGAAGATAGCAAGAGCCAGAAGAACAGGAAGTGTGCTGTGAGATTTCATCTCCTAGAAATGTTAGAAGCACATAGGAAGTCTCATCAGCATGGCTGCCTAAACAATACCTGAAGGAGGATGACATTAATAGACATGCTAATGGGGTTGGGGCAAGACCCATGGAGCCTTAACTTTAGACAAAGAACCACAAGCAACTAAGGAGTGCTGAGAGCAGGATTGAGGCCAGCCTGAGCTAGTCCCTGAGACTCTTTGTTAAAACAAAATGAATAACAGTAAGAAAGCAACTTTCTGAAGAGTACTGGTGTACCAATCTAAGGATAAAATTGACAGGAGAAAGAGATCCATGTTACATCAGCTCATCTTTGATAATGACTTGACATCACATCTAAGTAATATCCAAGGCCAAGGTTGTTACATCACCACACCTAGTCAAGTAACACTCCTGAAAGCTTCAGCAACCTCACTAACTTGCCAATGGGTTCGTAATGGTCTTAGTCACCAGTAGATCAGGAAAACAGACTAACAGGAAATCCCAATTCATTCCCGTTATTGGCATCAAAGGTGACTGCAGCCAATTAACAATGGGCTTAATAACAGAGCATCTCTGATTTTTTTCCCCACTCAAAAATAGTTCAAAACCTGAGTTATTTTGCAGTGATGGACCAGCAGATTCTCCTCGGCTTACTGGGAGGCTCAAAGAGCTGGGTCAGGTCTCCCGGTTCATGAACCCTGGCCTTCTAAATACACATGACATTTCAGCTGACGGATAGGTTCTGGTCTTTACATATGCTACCAGTATCCAACAGGCTTTCCTATATAAAGGACCCTAGTTGCTCCTAGCACAAGCTACTTTTGATATGATTGAAAATGTACTACAGGGTAGAGAGGTGGCTCCAAAGTTAAGAGTGCTGGTGGCTCTTGCAGAAGATTCAAATTCAGTCCCCAGCTACCCACGTCAGGTGGCTCACGACTGTCTGTAGTTCCAGCACCATAGGATCCAGTGCCTCTGGCTTCTGAGGGCACTTGCACTCATGTATACACACACTCACACACACACATACACACACACACACACACACACACACACACACACACACACACACATGCATACACATTAAATAAAATACTTTTTTAATTACTGTATACCTAACCCTGCAAATAGATCAGGAACTAAATTCCAGTGGACAAGAAAGAACTTTAATGTGTGGGGTGTGGGAAGACAGCAATGTTGGAGCTTAGGTATCGTACCACCAATTGCACATGATCTTTCACAAAGAGGGAACTTTTAAAACACGGGTAATTCAGACACAGCAACTCATCAACCACAGTAAACAAGTGCACTGAGAAGGTATATCCAGTACCAGGCCCCAGAACCTTCCTTGCTACTTCTTTCTCCAACCTACAATTGTTTATGCAGAAAGCCAACAAAATCAATAACAGCATTAAAATGAGAGGCTCATTCATGTGTCACCATTGTGTTTTCATTTATTGTGATTCATGTGGTACTAGGCATGGATTGATAGTGTGGTCCTAACAGAGTTCCTCTTTTTGTAGAAGTTAAATATGTACTTATATATTATAATGAAAGTACGCTCTATACAGAACAAAGAGAAGGCCCAGAGAGTGAGCTGCTGCGCAAACCACCTGATCCATGGACTAAGGGGAAGCTCATTCCAGGAAGCAGAGAGATCTGAAGGATGCAGACAAGCAGCTGGCTTGGAGGAGAGGAATGGGATGTGATGGGGGAAGGGCCAGGCAGAGGCTCAACAGTGCAGAGCAGTGCTGCCCTTTCAAGGAATGCAGAGGACCAGGGTGACCGGAGCACAGTGGAGTGGGGGGAGAAGGGGGCAAGAGCAAGCATTAGGACTTAAGTATCAGTACACAGGGAGAGAGAAGGCTAAGGACAAAAGAATGAAAACTGGTCCTTTCCCCAGCCAGCACCGTCAGATCACTTTCTGACACCTCAATTGATTATTTTTTAGAGCCCTTAGCATTCAAAACTATTGATTCAAAAGGATGCCTGTGGGAAGCACTGTGGTTTGTGGCCGTTGAATGGATTAATCTTAGAAAATTAAAGACACCATTTAACTAAAGTAGCTTATTCCCCAAAGCTCACAGGATGCTTACTGGCAGTGAAGCCGGGGAAAGCAGACACAATCCTCAGATTACAACACAACTTGATAAAACAGTCCAGCAGTGTCTCCCCAGCTACCTATATGCTTCCAACAAATGCAAACCAGCAGCAAAGCTGCACACCAGGAAGGAATAACCCTTTTCCAGAAAAGCATTTAGGAATCGTCCTTGTGTTTATGAGCCCTGAATGTCTGAGTCTGACATCACCAGTATACATTACTGGAGCTATGGCACGGGCCTGTTTCTGTTGCACTTTTGAGTGGTAGCTTTCCCCTCTGCCCTTGTTTTTGGAAAGCACCCAGATAAACACTCATCTCCTTATTCTGTTTCCAGATTTCCTAATCTCCCAATGGAGATACATTTCTACATAAATCAGAAAGGTTTTTTTTTAAGTACATAAAAGTGAGATCCCTGATTAAAAAAAAAATTAAAAATAGGATTTCAAACCAAAACCCAAGTTGATATACATAAATGAAATACATGGTTGTTAAATTTTAGCTTAGAAAGTGGTAAGCAACCAAATTCAATAAAAAAGAATGGCTATTACCTATTAAGAATTCAGCAGGCACTGTTAGTATACACAGACAACTTGTGTAAAAACTCTTCAGTGACTTTACAGCCACCGATTCAGTCCCAGACCTGAGGGACAAAGAGATAAAGGTTGTCTGTGCCAGGATTTTGGCAAGATGGACCTTTGTCTAGGTCTTGTGTGGTAACCGCAGCTGCTGTGACTTTCCAATTTGCAAGGGCCACATCTTGTCCAGAAGACAGTATTTCTCAACACCCCGCCCATCCTTCAGCTCTTACATTCTTTCTGCCTTCTCTTCCTTGGTGTTCTGACCTTTGGTATTGATGGTGTGTGTGTGTGTGTGTGTGTGTGTGTGTGTGTGTGTGTGTGTGAGTGTGTGTGTGTGTGTGTGTGTGTGTGAGTGTGTGTGTGTGAGTGTGTGTGTGTGTGTGTGTGTGTGTGTGAGTGTGTGAGTGTGTGTGTGTGTGAGTGTGTGTGTGTGTGTGTGTGTGTGTGTGTGTGTGTGTGTGTGTGTGTGTGTGTGTGAGAGTGTGTGTGTGTGTGTGTGTGTGTGTGTGTGTGTGTGTGTGTGTGTTGGGGGCACACATTAGGCATAAAGATGCCTAATTCATGACTGAACGCTCAATCTCTTTTATCAGCACTTTGGTCAGTTACACATCTTTCCACTGTCTACTGTCAATTGCAAAACAGAAACTCCAACCTTGGTCAGAGTCGTTATGCTGTTTCTTATCCCAAATACAATATTACTGTAAGTCAGGATGGATATTAGCATAGGTTTTAGGCATGTAGGAATCTTCAATTAACATGAAACCAGTGGAAAATACTGTAAATAATTTTATTTGAATCTATTCTCTTGATCTGCAAAATAGAAACATTATCTTTTTCCAGTGACGATTTACCTATTATGGAGACAGCAGTTAGCCTAGGAACACATCCAAAGGATGTGCTGCTGAGAGCCTGCAGCAGGAGACGCCAACATATTTGCATTAATGAACGTGTTCAGGATTGGCATTAGTATAGCATATATGAGTCAGAGTCAAACATACCTTGCAGATTTTTATGCCCTGAATGAATGGTTTTCAAATTTGATTGCACATGCATTAAAGCCATCTGGGACTCTTGCACAATCAAAACAGGATAGGCATTAGGAATCTGTGTTTTCAAGAACAAGTCCATGCAATTCTGATACAGGCAATCCTTGATCAATTGACTGGCATTCTCAGTAGTGTCAAAGTTAAGTGCAGACATATCCCTTTATAGTTCCTGCTCCTGGTCAGTAGCTGGCATGGAGGCCTTTAGAGTTTCTACTTTTGATATAAGAATGCTGCCAAGAATAACTTTTTTCACTTCCAAGTTAAACATGGTGTTTATAAACCATGTAAGATGGAGACCCTGGAAGTACAAATCTTTCCACATAATAGGTAACATTGTAATAATAACTACCACATCCCAGTTGCCAAGACCTTTACCCAGGAAGACTGAAAAATAAGAGATTTCCCCCAACACTATTGTGTCTCCTATTGAAAAAGGAATAAAGCCAACCTTTACATATCCAGATTCGTTCCTCTAAGCTATAAATTAACATACTAAATCTGGCCATTACATTTCCTTAGTGTTTGTTTAAAGTTCAACATGAGACATTTTTCTCCCTTAATTATATGACTAAGAACTCACTGACAGCTTGTGAGGATAACTCTGGTTATTTTTCCGAATTAGACACCTTAACCAAATGATTGCCCTTCCTAAGTTTCAGTTCTTGCACATGAGGGACAGCAACAATACAAAGCTAGTTCCATTCTGAAGGATTGTAGGGTGATAGGGTGCCAGTAAGAAGGAGCCAGGCACAGAGCACACCCTTGCTGCCTGGCTGCTCTCAGGTGTCAGTATCCCTGGAACGCTCTGCGGGAAAGACAACATCATGGCTGTAAAATCTAAAGGCACTTCCAGACTTCCAGACTGTTCTCACAATGACAAATGCATGAGGTGGGCCAGTGGCAGGTCAATGGGAAAGCAGCTGGTTAGGGTGAGTGAGCTCCAGAGTAACACAGATCCAGCTACCTCATGGGAGGAGGTCCTACTCAAATTTCCATTGAAATGGAAGAAACATCTTTGGAAGGAAAGAGTTGCCCACTTTCAACCAACTAAGGGAACTGTGCTAACTCCTTTAGTTTATTACACACACTTTTTTTCATAATCATTTTGGGAAAGGTTAAATATAGCAAATAAACTGGAATCATAGGACATCTTTGTAAGAGTAAATGGCATCCATCCAAGGTGCCTTTCCTGGAACAAACTGTAACAACTTGGTTCACTTCCACCCTTCCCTGACAAGCTATATTTCAAGAGACTGTAAGTATTTTCATTATAAAATACTCTCATGATGATCTGTGATTTTACCTTCTAACCTGCTTCAAGGATTCTGTATAAACATCTCAATCAAACATTTGAAAAAAGCAATTTTTCTAATTTAAAAATGTCCTTCAAAAAAAAGTAAGAGAAAAAAAAATACAGAAGTGGCAGGAAGGTAATGATTCCTTTACACATGAAAAAAATTATTTGTTATGACTTAATAAACAAAGTCAGATGTATGAAAATGTTGAAACTATTCTTAAAACACTTCCTTTTATGGCTTTTCACATTGGCCTCCAAAACTCTGCAACTTGTTAAAAACACACGAAATATTTTTAACACATGAGCTTAGAACAACTTAAAACACATATTGCCACTCACCAAAAAGGGCAACTTCATTTAGTAACCATTGGCAGCCCTACATTATGGAAGGGAATAACACGTTTGAAAATACTACATGAAAAATAGTTGAGAAACTTACAATGTGGGTGTTAACCCAAACCAGTGTTAGCATCACAAATAACAGTAGAGCCAGGGGCCTGAGAAATGACTCAGTGGGGGAAGGCACTGATGTCCAGCCTGATGACCGGAGTTCAATCACCAGAACCTACGTGATGTAAGGAGAGAAGTGATTCGTGAAAGTTGTTCTCTGACAGCCACAGGCATGGTATGTGGTGCATGTGTCTCCATGCCCCCCCCATACATACATACAGAATAAATAAATGTAACGTTTTAAAGTTAAAAACAAAATCAAAGAATAGGAAAGGCAGACATCAAGCATCTTATGTATCTTTTGATGGAATACAAATGTGTACCACACAGCAACAACATGGAAGCTCAGCTTGATCCTAGTCAACCACAAGTTTACTTTGTGGTAAACTTAAATTTACAAGAAATGTGGAAGGTGTTGGAAGAGGATAAAAGACACTATTAGGGAATTAAAACACAACTCTAGAAAGTGTGGCAACTTACAGGACAAATGAGTGAGTTGTCAGTGTGACGGGGGAAGTCCTCCTGTATATATGTTTCTCTTATTGGTTGAAAAATAAAACACTGATTGGTTAGTATCCAGGCAGAAAATATAGGCAGGACTACCAGATGAGGAGAATTCTGGGAAGAGGACACAGAGAGAGGCTGCCAGAGAGAAGCCATGTACCGCTGAAAGAGTAACATTCTGGAGCATTATCTGGTAAGATAAGGCTACATAGAAACACATAGATTAATAGTTATGGGCTAATAATTAAGAAAGAGCTAGCCATTAAGAAGCCTGAGCCATTGGACAAACACTTCATAATTAATATAAGTCTCTGTGTATTTTTGGGGGACTAAAGGGTTGCGGATCGTGGTAGGACAGAAAACTCAGACTATATCAGTATCACTAAGACAATGAATGGGCAATATGATGAAATTGCCACACAAAAAGTAACAGCTAAATAATTTCTTTTGTTTTTACAGTCTCAAACTAGGCAAGTTTGGCCTATAGTTTTGGAAGTCAACTCTTACAAAGACTGTAAATGGAAGGGGAAGGATTTTGAGATGATGAAAATGCCCTAAGTCTTAATCTGATGGCAGTTACAAGGGCTTGTGTGGTTGTTAAATTTCACAGTGCTGCACACTTCAGATAGGAGCATCCTGGGGTCTTCTGTGTTAGTCCTCAGTAAAAGTAGTAAAAGAATCAGTAAGCTCTCTGTGGTGTGTGAGGTCAGGACACACCTTCAGATGAGGGGGGTTCCTGGCAGAAACAGTAGACAAGCCTCTAATACTGGTAATATGCTTTTCTCTCCAGGAGCTAGTACCACAAATATGCTCACATAAATCTGAAAACATCATTATTGCACTTTTCTGTGGGTTGGATGTTGTTCCTTAAGGGGAGAGTGGGATGGGAGAAAGAGGTCCAGCTCTGAGGCTGAAAACTTAATACTACACAATTCTTGTTTATTGACTCAGGCATCATAAAGACTGTGAAACAGTTGTCGTGTGGCCACTAATGTCTGCTCAGTTAATTTATATATCTGCTAACATCTAGACAAAGATCACTGAAATGTACAGTTCCCTGTAAGTCCCCTACCTTTGCTGTATCCACAGTGTCATCAACACTTTACCTGCCTTAACCTTTATGTCCTCCCTCGGATAAGGCAAGGGAAAGAAAACATGACCTTCCATTTTTTCCATGCATGTACACAGCCCTGCACATACAATTTCTAGAACTACGTCTGAGTTTTTCAAAGTCTTCTGTGGAGGCCTTTTTCCCACATTGTTTCTACATGTTTTTCAGTCATCACTTTATATGACTTGTGACATGTCACTCAGGCAACTGCAGTGCTAAACACCTGGCACTGAATGCGTTTAGCAAACATCCTGGGGACATGTGTGGTGGTTTGCATGAGAAAGCCTCTCCTAGGCTTGTAAGTTTGAATGCTTGGTTCCCATTTGGCAGAACTACTTGGGGAAAATAGGAGGTTTGGTCCTTTTAGAGAAAGTGTGTCAACAGGGGTGGAGTTGTGGCTTCAAATGTGCTCTCTGCTTCT
Organism: Cricetulus griseus; assembly: GCF_003668045.3. NCBI lineage: Eukaryota > Metazoa > Chordata > Mammalia > Rodentia > Cricetidae > Cricetulus > Cricetulus griseus. The sequence goes on from NC_048595.1 coordinate 408,555,614, forward strand.
TGTTTGTATCCTGGGACATGAGTTCTCAGCTACCATGCCTGTCTGCCTGCTGCCATGCTCCCCAGCATGATGGTGGTGAATATCTATGCCTCTGGAATTGGTCATGGTGCTTTATCACAGCAATAGAAAACAGAAAACTAAGGTAGCAGGGATGCTTATACCAAGTGATCCATGAGCCAGATTAAATAAGAGAAATCCTATAAGGGACTGGAGAGATGGCTCAGTGGTTAGTGCTTGCTGCTCTTGCAGAGGACCTGAGTTCAGTTTCCAGCATCCTTGTCTTGGGGATCATAACCATCTGTGACTCCATCTCCTTTGAGTATTTACACTCCCACACGTATACCCAAATACACACATACTAAAACATAAAAATAGATCTTTTTTATATATATAAAGAAGAGCCATACGAATGAGGCTTCTCTTGAGAGTAGCTGGACTCCTTGAAGGCAGTCTGTTAGGAACAAGGCATTCAGGTAGCTCTAGGCACATTATGAACTTTTTAGGGACAGCTCAGTGTGGTCTTCATGGCTATTGTGGTTGTAAGGCTGTAGCTCTCCAGAACTACTGTGGAGCTAAATCCATATAGATCACTATAAAGCCGGAGCCTACTGTTTGAAAACAGATTCAACCCTGGACCTGAAAAGACTTCTTATAAACTTGAAAGTCTTCGGTTGATTTCGAGAGTTCCGGAAAAGACTATCGGACATTTTCTTGAAGCATCTTTATTGATGTTTAGAGGAGACTTTTAAAGTTCCCACCTCTATCATTCCATTAAGTCTGTCTCCTCAAAGCCATATGCTATGGTTTGAATATGAAGTTTCTCCCACAGGCTAATGTGTTTGAGCACTTGGTCCTCATCTGGCAGCACTGCTCAGCAAGGCTCTGGGCCCTGAAGGAAGTACGTCTCTGTGGGAAGGCTCCAAGGTTTCATGGCTGGCCCTGCTTCCTGTTGTTCTTGCTCTTCTCCCTGACTGCCAGGCTAGCCTCCCATTCTTGATGCCATGCCTTCCTTCCATGCCATGAGGAATCCCTTCTGGAATGGTCAGCCAAAATAAATCCTATCGCCTGAGTTGCTGTTTATTGGGACATTCCATTACAACAGAAAGTTAACCAATGCATCACCTCTTGACAATTATATTGTTTGTTTGTTTGTTTGTTTTTCCTACTGGGCATCTCAGAACCATTAGCTGCTGCTTACTATAAACAGTTGCTCAGAAGAGGATGCCCTCAAAGTCCTAAGTCCTTCCCAGGCACTGCTCTGTGACCACCAACTTCACTGAGAACCCATCTTGCCCCACAGCGAATGCACTAAACCAGGATTGTTGACACCAGCATACTGTACTGTAATTGGCTTCTATATTAGTAGGAATTATATTAGAGATGGTAGCAAGTAACTTTTATTTTATTCTTTTTCTTTTCCTTATTTTCTGTGTTTTTCACTGATTAACTTTCAGGATCAGAGCTAAAACCTTATCTCTCAAAAAGACAAATCTGTCATAAGATGGTGACTCTAGTGATGCTATGAAGAACCACAGTAAGGACATCAGTCAGAAGAGAGAGTGGTCCAAAGTGACAGAAGAGGTGACAATGCTCTAAATAAGAGCAGAAGCAGTGGACCAGTAAGTAGACAGGCTGAGTAGACCAACCAAGCAAGGGGCAGCAGACAGGCTGAGTAGACCAACAAAGCAAGGAGCAGCAGATAGACTGAGGAGGCAGACCAACCAAAGGATAACAGACAGGCTGAGGAGGCTGTCCAACCAAGGGGTAGATGGAAATGATGACGAAAACCATCAGAACGAGCCTTTAACTTCTGAGTTGAGATGCCACTATGAGATCAGTAACATCAGAGAAAGGGGTGGTTTGGTTAAAGAAAGGAAAGTGAGTCCAGTTCAATCTGGACTATAGCTGGGACTTCAAATGTAGATGTTTGGCTAAAGTCATGGGAAAGGAATGAGACTACAAAAGTATTAGGGGCAAAAGTGGAAGAAAACGGACCCAGAGAAAAGCCCAGAGAACTCCAATGTTTAAACAGAATTAGATGGCAAATGAAAAAAAAAAATACAAAGAAAGACACAGGCAGGCAGAGAGCCCAGAATAAGCTTCCTGGAGTCTAAAGGATATATCTCTTCAAGAGAAGATATGGGATAAACAGTATTGATTCCACAAAAACTAAAGACAAAAACACGGCTAAATGAATTAAGCACTCAGAATACATCCATTAATTCATTGCTCTCTGCTCTTGACTCTGTATGTGATGTGACTTGCAGCCTCAAGTTCCTGTCACCTGAATTCCCCTCAGTAGGGACTATAGCCTGGAACTATGAGCTAAGCAATCTCTTTCTCCCTTAAGTTGCTTTTACTGGGGTATCTTACCATAGCAACACAAACAAAACTAAGGTACAATCCCCAGGCAGATTATTTATTAAACTATAACTCAACTAGGTTAAAACAGTGGCTCTCCTAGGTCAGTTATATGTCCTTTGGTATTTTGCCTGCACATATATGTCTGTGTGAGGATGTCAGATCTTGGAGTTACAGATAGTTGTTAGTCGCCATGTGGGTCCTGGGAATTGAAACCATGGCCTCTGGAAGAGCAGTCAGTGTTCTTACCAGCTGAGCCATATCTCCAGCCCATGTTTCATTATCTTAGTAAGTCATTTCAAATCATTCCAATGGAAACTAACCAGATATGAAGCTTATGTACAAACACTTACTAAATATGCTCTATTTAATTTAAAAATACATCACTTGGTATAAAAATGTCAGAGCAGTGAAGAACTATGATGCTCAACTTCTCATTGATATATACAAAATAGCCACCTTATTCCCAGCCCCAAACTGTTTGAGAAAGACAAACTTGGGCTATAATATCCCGAAGAATTGGACTACAGAAGAAAGTAGAATGACAAATTTATATAGTCATTATTTATTACATGCCTACTTTGTGCCAGGAAGTTCACACTACTGGGCTGAAAGAATGAATTAAATTAAAAAAAAAAAAGAAAACGTCCTGTGTCCACAAGGCTTATATTACAGCAGGAAAAAGAAAGAGGAGAGAGGGTCAATGAGCTCCAAGCACTGTAAATCATATAGTCTGTAAATGAGAAGAGTGGGAAACCAGAGCTGTATTCTGGACCCAAGAGCTGGGAAGCAGAGAAACCCTCACAAAAACATGATGCTTGGGCTGAGACTGGGGTGAGGGATCTGTCTCCCAGATCTGAAAGATGCTCCATCTTAACAACCTAGGGTAAGAATCAAAAGGGTACAGGGAGCCAAACTGCATTCTCTGGTCTTCTCGGAAAACCACAAACAGAGCCCACTTGGCCTGAGTTTCCTCAGGAGTAAGAAATCAGAAACAGTTCTGGATGAAAGGTTTCTGACAATCATCTAAACCTCTGGCCCCTGTGACCACCCAGATGCAGCTCAGGAATTCTTTATCTCCCCAAACAGTGACTAAGCTGGGCCTTTCCAAGGATTATACTGCTCATGCTATGCTCTGTAGCTACCCAAGATCCTTTCTGAGTTTTCATAATACCATTAGATATTTCAAGATCTTAAGTCTGTTAGAGTCAGGACTAGGAGTAATAATATTTAATATTTCCTGTGTGAAGTACCATCATGATACCCAGATACGATATTACATTAGCTCATAATTTCTCAATGACTCCATGAGGTAGATCTCATTACAGCATCTATTTTATTCATGCAGTAACTGAAGCTATCTATTATAGCTTCCTTAGAGTCATAGAAAAAGGGACAGCTCAAAACTCAGAGCCAGGCCACTTGTCTTTGGATTCTGTATTCCTCACCCGCAGCTTTCTGAGTTAAAGACACGAGAACTCTGCAAAGTTTTAAGGGTTGCTTCAAATAATGCCAGCTTCATCATTTAATTCTTTGTGTGTGGGGGGGTAATTTAACATTCTTGCCAGTGTTCCTTTTTAGTCCCCAAATTATCACGAGTTCACAGTGGCCTCTTGATCACATCTGAACATCAAAAGTCTCTGCATGGAATAATAAACATCTCAAGACCCAGCCTGCTCTCTACGTTGCTTTTCTCACCTGCGAAAATGAAATTGTGCTGGTTCATAGCATGGTAGGGGATGCTCAGCGAATGTGTGCTTAGCTTCCTGGGGGAAAGTAACCCATCCACAACCTTCTTGTTGTTCAACAATGTAATATTTTCATGCTTAAGGCCTACTGGGGCAATGTATTCATGCATCTGAAAACAACTCTCAGACCTCCATAAAACCTATCATCACAGAAATAATATATTAAGCCTTTACAATAGATAGGAATGTTTTTATTTGTGATAGGAACAAGTGAAGTACTGAATTAGTCACTGTTCTATTGTTGAGAAGAGACACTATGACTACAGCAACTTTTATTAGGGAAAGCATTTCATTGGGGCTGGCTTACAGTTCAGAGGTTTAGATTGTCATCATGGTGGGATGAATGGTGGCATGCAGGCAAACATGGAGGCAGGGAAGTAGCTGAGAGATCTACATCTGTATCCATAGGCAGCAGGAAGAGAGAGACACTGGGCCTGGCTTGAGCATTTGAAAAACCCAAAGCCCTTCCTTAATGCCACACTTCTTCTAACAAGAATACACCTACTCCAACAAGGCCTAATCCCTGGTGCCTTGTGCTCATGGGCATTGGTGTGTTTATCTCCTCCTTCCCCACTCTGTGTGTTACCATCATCACACTTGTACACTCTGCCCTCCATCCTGAAAAGTGAGCAGCACGAGATAGGAAGGAGGAAGGTGGTGATGTGTGTGTGTGTGTGTGTGTGTGTGTGTGTGTGTGTGTGTGTGTGTGTGTGTGTGTGTGTGTGTGTGTGTGTGTGTTTGTGTCTGTGTGTGTGTGTGTGTGTTTGTGTTGTGTGTGTGTGTGTGTGTGTGTGTGTGTGTGTGTGTGTGTGTGAGAGAGAGAGAGAGAGAGAGAGAGAGATGATGGAAGATTACTTAAACTCCCTGTCCTAATGGTACAGCTACCCTTCAGGTCACATAGCACCTACCAAGTGACCACCTCCACTTGGCTCTCTCGAATCCATGTTGTGGCATTTGCTGGTCTGTGGCTGCTGGTGGAAGCTCCCCTGCAAGTTCTGTCCATATTGTATCACCCCTAGCTGTCTCCCTATGCCCTGACCATACCCTTGTAAGAAGTCTTTGCTTTAAAGACTAACCAAAGTTCCTACACTGAGGTGAGAAGGTGTATTCTGCAGAAAGTCCGATTGGTGTAGCACTCAATCAAGAATCTCATCATAGGTTCATATGTTTAAATGCTTGGACCCCAATTGGTGGAACTGTTTGGGAAGAATTAGGAGGTATGGCCCTGTTGGAGATGCTGTGTCATTGGGGCTGGGCTTCAAGGTTTCAAAAGCCCACACTATTCCAGTTGGCAGGAATGAAAAATATACTTTGTTTTATTATCAATGTTAGTTTTTTATCTCAACATTTGGGAGGCAGAGGCAGGCAGATCTTTCTGAGTTCAAGGCCAGCCTGGTCTACAGAGTGAGTTCTAAGACAGCTAGGGTTACACAGAGAAATCATTCTCAAAAAAAAAACCAACCAAAATATGTGTGTGTATATATACGTGTGCATCCTGTGAGCACACATGCACATACATGTACGTGTCCCTCGTTCATACCTACCCAAACCTCAAAAATGCAACTTTACTGGTAAATAGAGTTTAATAGAGTGATTTAATGATGATGAGGTCATATTAGCTAAGAGTGAACCTTAAACCTAGTGTCTGTCTGTCTGTCTTAGAGAAGGGAGGATGAACATAAAGGTTCAGATGAGACCCATGAAGACCAGCAGAGATTGGAGTCAGTGTAGCTACAAGCCAAGGAGTGTTATGGACTGCCTGTAACCCCGGGAAGCTAGGAACTGACAAGGCAAGAATTTTCTGTAGTCTTCAGAGGTGCCAGAGTTGCTGACATCTGAGTGTCTGTTTTAATATCTCCAGAACTGTGAGCAACTAAGTTTTCATAAGTTTGGAGCCAATCTATTTGTGGGACTTATTATAGTAGTCCCAAGGAATTATGTATTATTTGAGACTAGTGTCCATACTTTTTTTTAATGTAGTTCCCAAGAGTTAAGTAGAGCATAAAAAGGAAAACAGGCAACTAAACTTTGAAGAAGTAGAACTATGGCATCATAGCTGATAAAGTTTGTGGGCTCTAAGTGTGAGATCCTAGAACCTAAAATATACATAAGAGTTAAATATTATAATGACAGCAGCATTGACCTGTCTTAGACTATTCTATTGCTGTGATAAAACACCATGACCAAGGCAGTTTATAAAAGAAAGCATTTAATTTGGAGCTCACAGTTCCCAGGGGTAGTAGGATCCATGACTATCATAGTGGAGAGCATGACATCAGGCAGATAGGCCTGGTGCTGGAGCAGTAGCTGAGAGCTTACATGTGACCAACAAGCATGAGACTCTGTAGACCAGGCTGGCCTTGAACTCAGAAAGATCTGCCTGCCTCTGCCTCCCAAGTGTTGAGATAAAAAACTAACATTGATAATAAAACTAAGTAATTTTTTCATCTCTTGCCCAGTCTGAGCACTGCTAACTGATTACACAACTCTTTCCAGAATAAAACCTCAGTCATTCTGCACTTAGCATTCTAGGTGTTTCCACTATTCACCTCACACGAGCATGCATAAAGAAAGGCATGTGTGTGTGTGTGTATGTGTGTGTGCGCGTGTGTGTATGTGTCAGTGCTGCAAGATATCCATGGGTCCTTCCATCTACTTGAGTTTCAGTTTTATATTCATTGATTGAAATCTATGCACAGAGCAGAAGGGAAATGCACCTTAACTTTTAGCTGTATATATGTAAATCACAAAATGTAAGAAGATTGTTTCTGCTTTGTCAATAAAGTGTACTCCATCTTCTAAAACACAAATAATAGTTTGTGAATCTCAAAAGTAGGAGAAGGTGATGGGAAAAAATGAGTCATTCTCCTTAACAAAATATAAAATAGGAAAATGCCAACCAAATGCCACCACCATGTTTCAGAAATATTTCTGGGAAACATGGCAGAAATACAAAAGCAATGAAAGCCAACAAAGAAACAAGTTTCTAAATAAATGGAGAAAACAATAACATGACAACATTACTCCCTGGTGTAATACTTTATTCCTAGAAAATTATCCAAGGAAAATGTGGCCAATTAACAAGAGTGAAATCGGAGTAGAATTCATTTTCTATTTGTTTGATTAGGCAAGACATAAAATAAATCTGTTAAATAAGGAGAAAATAATATATCCCGACATTTCAGTTTTAGAACAAAATGCCTCCTCCATCTCTTTGTCTGAATTTTGAGCTGGTTTTGTAGTTTTGACAAAACACTAATCTTCACCAGCTCTATACCATAGTAATTCAGACTGCCCAGCAGACACAGAAACTGGAAGGCAGTAGTTCCTCCAGCACACTGGCTCAGAAAGGGGACCAGTGCATTGGAAAACACAGCTGGGAGCAAAGCCGGACATAAATTCCAGTTGGCATAATGTCAACACTCAGGACACCACAATCCCTCTTTTGAGAGAAATAAAATAGGACTGACAATGTTAATTTTCATGTTGTTTCACATTCAATGGGAAGGTCTCTGAATAAGTGTGCCAGAAAAATAAGATTACCTGAAGGAAAGAGACTGAAGCTAGTGCTCTCAGTCCACTTGGGACACTGCTGCATCACGAATTGATGACACATGAACAACAAGCATGTGTTTCCCAGAATTCTGAAAATGGAAATCCAAGGTCAGAAAACGAGCAAATCAGCATCTAATGAGGACACCGTCTCATCCTCAGGGGGAAGGGGAAGGCAAGTTCCCTGAGATCTTTTATAAGGGCCCTACCTCAATTCAGCAGAATGCTCTTCTGACCCAAGCACCTTCCATTTGCATATAGTAATATCACCACATTGGGGGCTAGGACTTCAACATACTAGAATAGTGCAATCACAAGAACACTCACACCAGAGCAGAAAATGCAAGCAATCCACTAATCTCTGATGAGGATCCATAATATACAAAGAACTCCTACAACTCAATGACCAAGTAAATAAGTAAAAAACCCACCATGCTACCAGATTGAAAAATCAGCAAAGAATATGAATAAACATTCCTTCAAAAACTGACATAAAAATAACCAACAAGCACATTAAAAGATGGTCAACATTGCTAATCTTTAGAAACATGTAAAGCATAATGATACCATAGCAAGTACATGCTAACTACACAGTGCTCTATGTAAAGCTACATCTCCAGTCATCCTTTTGCTTTTTAATTTGAGGCAGAGACTTACTAAATTGCTCAAGCTAGCTTTGAATTTCTGTTATAGCCAAACAGGTCTTGAACTTGAAATCCTGCTACCTTGTTCTTCAGAATATCTAGGATTATTAGATTGTATCACCAGGTCCTGCTCAGATAGTTGTTATTTAAAACAAAGTAAGTGTTGATGAAAATGGAGAGACACTGTAAACCTTGTGTTTATGGGATTGAACAATGGTGTAGCTACTAAAGAAGACTAATGATGAAATGATGGATTAAATAAACATGTTTAATAACTGGGCAAAATGTTGCACATTCTCCATAGGTCTTTGTAAAATCAATAGATATTCTCACAGGTATGAAGAGATATTTTCAGGATTGGTAGAGTGCACAGCAGGAGACGTCTAACAGCTATGGAGAAAGAAAAAGAAGAAATAGCCTATTATCCTGCCTTTCCAAGCATCAAAAATTCACTAAACTCTAAAGACCTGTAACAATTTCTACTAAGTTATCTAAACACTTGTTTACTACTTACAGTACTTCATTTGTCACCTAGTCATATCCACCATATGCAGCTATGACTCCTGGGATATTCTCTCCCTGAAACCTGTCCTCAGAGGACATAAGAGTCATGTAGATACAGCAGTGCAAGAACTCTGAGGAAGAGAGAACTTAGAGTTCAAAACAGCACAGTGATTTATATCTACAACTCAAGGATTTAGGATGTTGAGACAAGAGGATTGCTGTGAGTTTGAAGCCAACCTGAGCAACTCAATGAGTTGCATAGACTACATAGTGATAGCTTGTCTCAAGGAAAAGAAGAAAAAAAGAAAGTTGAAATGGAAAGTAGGGTTCACAATGAATTTGTACAATCCAGTGTTACTCTAACATTGATAATACACTGGCTCCCCAAATCCATCTTTAACTTTGAAATGCCAATTTCCTGTGAGTTTCAAAAGCCCTAGAGTGTCTCTCAGGCTACACATCTCAAGGGGGGTGGGGGGAGTGTATTCCAGAAGCACATAGAGGGGTCCTACTTTCCATGCCCAAATCTACCAGAAATACAGAGCACATCCTTGGAGGCTACTATTTTCCCCAGAAGGTTGGAAGAAAGTAATATTCCAAATAACAATGAGTAATTAGACAACAAAGGGAGATCAAGGGTATACAAATTGGAAAAGAAGTCAAACTTTCACTATTTGCAGATGATATGATAGTTTACATAAGTGACCTGAAACACTCTACCAGGGAACTCCTACAGCTGATAAACACATTCAGCAAAGTGGCAGGATACAAGATTAACTCAAAAAAATCAGTAGTCCTACTATATACAGATGATAAACACATTGAGAAAGAAATCAGAGAAACATCACACTTTACAATAGCCACAAACAACATAAAACACCTTGGGAAATGCTAACCAAACAAGTGAAAGACCTGTATCAAAAAAAAAAAACTTTGAGTCTTTAAAGAAAGAAATTAAAGAAGACACCAGAAAATGGAAGGATTTCCCATGTTATTGGATAGGTAGAATCAACATAGTAAAAATGGCAATCTTGCCAAAAGCAATCTACAGATTCAATGCAATCCCCATCAAAATCCCAGCACAATTCTTCACAGAACTTGAAAGAACAATTCTCAACTTTATATGGAAAACCAAAAGACACAGGATACCCAAAACAACTCTGTACAATAAAGGAACTTCCAGAAGGGTCACCAGCCCTTACTTAAAGCTCTATTATAGAGCTATAGTCCTGAAAATAGCTTGGTATTGGCACAAAAATAGACAGGTAGACCAATGGAATCAAATTGGAAACCCTGATATTTACTCACATATCTACAAACACCTGATTTTCGACAAAGAAGCTAAAATTATGCAATGGAAAAATGAAAACACCTTTAACAAATGGTCCTGGCATTACTGGTTGCTGGCATGTAGAAGACTGCAGATAGATCCATATCTATTGCCATGCACAAAACTTAAGTCCAAATGGATCAAAGACCTCAACAAAAATCCAGCCACACTGAACCTCTTAGAAGAGAAGGTAGGTGGTATCCTCAAAGGAACTGGTACAGAAGACTGCTTCCTGAACCTAACACCAGTAGCACAGACACTGATATCTACAATTAATAGATGGAACCTCCAGAAACTGAGACGCTTTTGCAAGGCAAAGGACACAGTCAACAAGACAAAATGGCAGCCCATAGAATGGGAAAAGATATTCACCAACCCCACATCTGACAGAGGCCTGATTTCCAAAATATACAAAGAACTCAAGAAGCTAGTCACCAAAACACCAACTAATCCAATTAAAAAGTGGGGTACAGAGCTAAATAGAGAATTCTCAATAGAGGAATCTAAAATGTCTGAAAGACACATAAGAAAGTGCTCAGCATCCTTAGCCATTAGGGAAATGCAACTCAAAACAACTCTGAGATACCATCTTACTCCTGTCAGAATGGCTAAAAACAAAAACACCAATGACAGTTTATGCTGGAGAGGATGTGGAGAAAGGGGAACACTCCTCCACTGCTAGTGGTAGTGCCAACTCATACAGCCACTTTGGAAATCAGTATGGTGGTTCCTCAGGAAAATGGGAATCAATCTACAACAACATCCAGCAATTCCTCTCTTAGGCATATACCCAAAAGATGCACATTCACAGAACAACAACATCTGCTCAACCATGTTCTTAGCAGCATTATTTGTAATATCCAGAACCTGGAAGCAACCTAAATGCCCCTCAACTGAAGAATGGATGGAGAAAATGTGGTACATTTACACAATGGACTACTACTCAGCAGAAAACAAAACAATGGAATCTTGAAATTCTCAGGAAAATGGATGAAACTAGAAGAAACCATCCTGAGTAAGGCAACCCAGTCACAAAAAGACAAAAATGGTATGTACTCACTCATACGTGGATTTTAGACATACAGCAAAGACGTATCAGCCTACAATCCACACTGCCAGAGAAGCTAGGAAACAAGGAGGACCCTAAGAGAGACATACATACATGGTTCCCCGGAGAAGGGGAAAGGGACAAGATCTCCTAAGCTAATGGGGAGCATGGGTGGAGGGGTGAGGGAGTTATAAGAAAGAGAAAAGGAGAAGAGTAGAGGAGAGGAGGACAAGAGAGAGCAGGAAGATCGAGTCTGGGGAAGAATAGAGTAGAGCAAGATAAGAGATACCATCATAGAAGGAGTCTTAAAGGTTTAAAGAGAAATCAGGTACTAGGGAAATGTCCAAAGATCTACTAGGTTGAACCCAACTAACAATCTACGCAATAGTGGAGAGGCTACCTTAAAAGCCCTTCTCTGATAATGAGATTGATGACTACCTCATATGCCATCCTAGAGCCTTCACCCAGTAGCTGATGGAAGCAGAAGCAGACACCCACAGCTAAACACTGAGCTGAACCTTGGAACCCAGTTGCAGAGAGGGAGGAGTTCTGAGCAAAGGGGCCAAGACCAGGCTGGAGAAACCCACAGAAACAGCTGACCTGAACAAGGGGTTGCTCATGGACCCCACACTAATAGCTGGGAAACTAGCATAGGACGTTCCAGACCCCCTGAACTAGGACGTCAGCTTGGAGTTCTGGTTAATCTGTGGGGCCTCTGGTAGTGGATCAGTATTTATTCCTAGTATATGAATGGACTTTGGGAACCCATTCCACATAGAGGGATACTCTCTCAGCTTAGACACACGGGGGAGGGTCTAGGCCCTGCTCCAAATGATATGACAGACTTTGAAGATTCCCCTATGGAAGGCCTCACCCTCCCTAGGGAGCAGAAAGGGGATGGGATGGGGGCTAGGTGGGGGGCAGGGGAGGAGAGGAAGGTGAGGGAACTGGGATTGACATGTAAATGAAGCTTGTTTCTAATCTAAATAGAAAAAAAAAACTGCATTACCACAAGAACACAAGCATATTACAGAGAGCCAAAGTTAAATACTTCAAATAATTTGGACCTCCTAGCAGCTTCATTTGAGCTAAACTATAGACCAACAATATGTATTTCCTATCTTCTAAGTCAGAATACTCTGGTGGAAAACTCTGCACAGCACTATTTTAAGTATCCTACAAAACTGGGGACAAAGTGCCACCCACAAGAACAGTTGCTGTCAATCAAGAGCTTCCTCTAAGTTGAGCACAGCACAAGGCACTCTTCAGATACTCTTCATTCCTCTCTGTAGCCGTGCTGTCACCACAGAAGAGGTGACAAAGCTGTGAATCTTACCAGGTGTGCTCAAGTTCAAACAGGTAGTCAATGACAAAGGTGGGGTTAATCAGAGTCCATCTGAACAGCATAAATTTTCTTTCTAACCATAATCCACTAAGTAGAACAGACATGCTAGGACTTGTAGGCCAACTCATTTCAAATTGTTAGCCAATAGGAATACAGTTTTGAACAAAGGGCAGAATGGCTGCCCACCACTGCCAAGTCTATTGGCATTTTCAGCCAGGAGAAAGTACAGTGGTATTGACAAACCCAACTTTCAACACAAGAAAAGATATTCTGGATTCAAATATTCACTTCAGGTCTCAGAGAAGATCCTAACAGAAGAGAATTATATAACATAAAGAATTACAAGAGTAGTTATGGTAAATGGTAGAAGCATGGAAATTCTGCCTTATTGGAAAGTAACAGGCCCCTTCTGCAGATATAAAGAACAATGATCAAGTTTTCAACCTCAATATGACTAGTGTTTGGTACCTTCAGAACTAGCCTTAACTGTGGGGCTCTTGAGGCCTCTCTCAAATGGGCAGCCTAATTACAGCTGCCAATGCTCAAGAGCTGCATCTCTCCTCTTATGTACAGCAGCAAGGAAATGGGACAGACAGAGGAAGGAGTTTCAGGGAAGGGTAGGGTGTATGAGTAATGCCTGCAGGCCTCTGGGACAGATAGTACTCTTTTGCTCTTGAGTGAAAAGATAAGCTTGTGTATTGTATTAGGAGCAAGCCCTCTGACTGCAACAGGATAGTCTAGAAATAGTTCAGAAGCACGGGATACTTGAAGCTTGTAAATGTACTTTCAAGAGAAGGTTATTTTTATAAAGCAAATATGCACAGGAAATTGTGTTGTTCTACTTCTACTCCATAGTCTAAAGATCTGCATTGTCCTAACACAAAGCCCTTCTTGGACTGAATCCCAGTCACAGTTGGTTTACTTAAAAATCATAAAAACTTTACGAAATATCATTTTGACCCAAACAGCATTTTCCTATACCCAACCGTGCTCAGGCTTCCACGATCCAGTGGTGACTTTCTGTCCTCTCTTTGAGCCACTAACTTGCATTCCTATAAAATGTTAAATCCAAGTTTAACTTCCATTTTTTATATTTCATTTGTGTCTACTTAAAACTACAAATTTTTAACTGCCACAAAGCATAACCTTACTCAACTGTGTTTATAGAACATGCCTTGGCTATTCACTTGTAATTTGTATCATTAGAGAAATTTCTCATCTATTTCATTTCCTGCTTAATGGAGGCTTTGCTAAACTGACATTTCTAAAGAGGGATTTAGCAGTACCCTTCAAACTAAATCCACATACGCTTTGCCTTAGCAATTTCATGCCTAGAAATTAAGTTTGTTTAGAAATATTAACACAAGAGCTGTATAACAGCACGTTCCTTTAATCCCAGCACATGAGAGGCAGAGGCAGGAGGACTGGGAGTGAGAAGCCAGGCTGGCCTACACAGCAATATCAAACAAAGGAGATACTGGCATGAATGGCCAAAAACATACGTGCAGGTTGTTCATGAGCACTTTGGTCATTCCCTTGTATCTGTGGAAGATATGTTCCAAGAGTCCCAGTGAACATCTGGAACTGCACATTACACTAAATCTTCTTTATACTGCTGGATACACATGATATCTAGAATTAGGTACAGTAAGAGCTTTGCAGGAGTAACTACTAATAACAATAGAGCTATCATAACAAGGCAATAAAGGTCAAGCTAACATCATTGCCTTCCCCTCGCCACACAGTTTTATGGTACTTGTGCCTCTGCTCTCGGGAGAAGCAGTTCCACCTCCTCTCTAGCACTCTAGGTCCTGAGCATCATTCCCTTTCACTTTGTGGCCAGAAGGAAGTGAAATAAGTTGCTGCAGTCAACTCTACAGCCCAGATGTGGCCAGCAGGCAGGTAGCACATTCAGTATGCACAATAGACACAGGAATTGCTCTCATCTAGCCGGAACAGGAGAGGAGGGGGATAAGATTTTTGTCATGTTTAGAGCAATGTGTGATTTAAAATATAGATGATGAACTGTTTGTTTGAGGGGGATTAAATGTTTTAATCTAAGTTTTACCCGAGTATCTAAAAATTGCAGAAAGTAAAGCTCATGAATAGAGCAGCTGGAGCTACTGTACTTACACCATAAACGTTGGAACCAACCCAATGACATGGTCGTGGTTGAATAAATGATGGCACAATCATGTTGAATGCTTTGAAGATCTGAAAGACAATGACTACTCAAACAGCTAATGGCCAAGTGAAAACAAAAGTAATTTAGAGAAAAATATGTGCGATATACTTTGGTTTTTGTTGTTGTTTGTTTGTTTCTTTGTTTGTTTTCAAGACAGGGCTGAACTGTGTAGCCCTGACTGTCCTGGAACTCTCTCTGTAGACCAGGCTGGCCTGGAACTCACAGAGATCCACCTGCCTCTACCTGCTGAGTGCTGGGATTAAAGGCTTGCACTACCACCACCCAGTGTGATATACTTTCTTTACAAGTACATTTGTAAGTCAGGTGTTGTGAGCAGAGTCCATCATCCCTGCCCTCGGGAGGCCAAGGGAAAACTGTTCAAGGCCAGCCTGGGCTACAGAGAAAAAGTCATATCTTAAAATCAAATAATAAAAAGGAGCATTTTTGTGGATGTGTCTACTATATGTAATCCATTGTCAACATTTAGTTACAGCCAGAGAGAAAGGAAGATAATCTGTATCATTATAAATCATATATACAAAAAAAAAAATCCAAAGTTCTCTTGTACAATGCATTGTTTGGGTGAATTTTTTCTTTAACAACTTGATTTCTACATGCATATATCAAGTATGCCTCTGACCAAATATTTCAAAATACCGGGCAAGTAAAAATACAGCTTTCACAGAGATCTTGTATACCTACGTATTTAAAGATGAAATGTGAACATTTTCCATTTCTGGGGGTGGAGATGGCTCAGTCAGGAAAATGTTTCCCATGCAAGCATGAGGACCTGAGTTCACTTTGATACTTTATTAGGTGACAGGAGGTGTACAAGAAAAACACATTTAATAGATGTATTTTAAGAAACATGCTCACAGTACCGAAGTGATAGATCGTTAAAAATGTCTGCTTTTCAGATAAACTTTGTACACAGAGAAATGTTTAAGAAGATTCTAGGGGGCAAAGGATGCAGCTCAGTGAGAGAGGGCTTGTCTGCCAGAGGCAAGATCTGGGTCCAATCCTTAGCATCTCAAAGAGGAAGGGGTAAAAAGACTCCCAGGGAAAGGTAGACTATCATTAAAAATTCATCCCATATGAAAGAGACTCGGTAACTGTGAACCTTCAGATCTCGAAGATGCTATCCTGTTAAATGTCCTTATAAAGACATTTATACTCTGCAGCTCATTTCTGTAAAGTGTGACTTGATTACAAAGCCCTTCACAACTTGCATGATTTATTTTAGGGGACTGAGTCACTTCCCTAAAGTTTTACAGCTATCTCTTGTCAGTGAAAAAAAAAAAAATCTAAAGCTCAGAAGCTCTCAAGGAAATGAACCAAAACATTCTGGAAAATTCGCGCTCTCTCTCTCTGTGCTGCGGAAGATAAGATAACCATGCCTATAAAAACCTGTCAGCTTGAGGAAGTACACAGGGAAGAATGACAAAATGTAACAGGACCGCAGGTCCTTTGAAGGCAGGGAGGAGAACATTTTTCTCCCAGCTTAATTATGTAGCTGATTGTATGCCAGACGCTTTTTTAAAGGCTTTTACTCAGGTTTATATCAAGTATGTTGCCCTACTTCCTCATCTTAGCCGTTTCCTAAAACATACAGCCTTTCTTTAAAAATCAAGCCACGCCAGGCATTTCAGGTCTCACACTCAACATTTTAGCAATATTCAATACAAGCACTTAATGGTTACAGTCAGCTAACAATGGTATATTGATTCTTCTCTAAATGCTATTAAGCTCTGATTTCAAATAATGAAGGAATGTTTTAGAACTGGGCTTCCTGACCTAAAACAGTCCTATAGAAAATAGCTGCATGCAGAACCCTTACCTTCCCTGCTGTGAGCCCAGGGCTGTGGGTGGGTGGTCCCTAGCATAGTAAGTACCCAATCACACTGCATAAAACATAAAACAGACAGGATGGGGAGATGTCTTAGCAGTTAAGAGCACTTGCTGCTTTTCCAGAGGGCCGACCCCAGTTTAGTTCTCAGAAGCGGGCTGCCTGTTGCAACTTGCAAGCACCGGGGTAACTGATCTTTTCACTCACATGGCAGTGGATCGGAAATGGGCTGTGAGTTCCAACCAGTGCACTTTAATAGCTAAACAGCATAACTCACTCCCTGACCCTTCCCATGATCACTAACTTGTCCAGAGCATCCATCATGTCTTTGTGTCACACGGGCGGGCTACGAATGATAATGAGGTTCTACCAAGTTTCTACATCTCCTGATGGAAGAAAGTTGTCATCATTTGCTAACCCTTCCCTCACTTCCCAGATTCCCAGTCAGCAGTCTGTAGCTTGAGAATTAATGGCATTTCTTTAAACTGTGGCTTTAAAAACAAAAACACCTCAAATACTTCTATTTAACCCCAAATGGATGTTCACTCCTGAGATATTGATGTCATCATGTTAGACATTGTTTATTGACTTTGGGCACAGGTCTGTCTATACTTGAACCGCAGATCTTCCAGCCCTATCTTCTCAAGACACACAGTCCACTTTTTATTTTATCAGTTACAAGCTATCAAGAGAGGTGATCAGCTTTAGGGTACTTCCAGCTCTGTTACCTGATACTCTCTAAAAGGTCACAATTTATAACAATATTGCAACATGAAAAATAAAAGACCCAGAGACTGATACTGGGGTTCAAGCTTCAAGCTGAATATCAGAAAAGCAAAGCAGCTGGCCACTAGCTTCTTACCTCTACTTTAGCCGGAATGGGCTGGTCCTGTCTCCACCAGCCACCAAGCCTCAGACTTTAACATCTCCTCAGTGTGGCTGGAGAATGAATGCTTCATACTGAATACTGAAGACCCTGCTTTTATCTTTTATACCCCTCTAGTGCTGGGATCTGTTACTCTTTTAGACTTATTCAATCTTGTGTATCCCTGTGTGGCCTCGAACTCAAAGAGATCTGTCTACCTCTTAATCCCAAATTTTAGGATTAAAGGTGTGTACCACCACCTCCTAGCTTCTGGCTGCTGGGATTAAAGGTGTGTACCACCACCTCCTAGCTTCCGGCTGCTGGGATTAAAGGTGTGTGCCTGGCTTCTCTGACTTTTGGCTGACTGACTTTGCTTTCTGAATCCTCAGGCAAGCTTTCAGAAATCATAAATAATATATCACCATACAATGTCCTCAGTATCTTATCTCCAGTCTCTAAAAACTGTTATAGTTACATGGGGAAGTGTCATACCGCGGTCTGGTTCCATCAATAACAGAAAAGGATGGATGGATGGATGGATGGATGGATGGATGGATGGATGGATGGATGGATGGGAGTGAAATGTTTAGACTCCTCCATTGGATCTTTTGTCATGATGCAAGGCAGAAGCAATCTTTATGGACATCAAATTCTGAGTTATACAAAACAGCAGTTTTAAATGCTTTAGAGCCAAAGGAAACATCCTCTTTAGAATCCCAAATCTATTAACATATCTTAATGCAAGAAGACAGTTCCAGAAACATGTCAAGAAATCCAAATCTACAGAATGCAGGTTCTGGTAATGTGGAACTAATCAGTGAACAAGCCATTCATTTAATCACACTATTTCATCTCCCATCACTTAGAACCTACCTATCACACAAGACAACAGCCATCAAGATGCTACCAACAATGCCAAAAGCAATAAGCAGGAGAATACAATCAGGATATGCTAGAACCTATTGTCAATTGCTTCAAGGATTTTTTTGGAGCTGGTTATTAGATGCTGGTAGCTTGCAATCAGCCAGAGTGGCATTAGTTGTGACTTACAAATTAGTTGTGACTTGCAACAAAACCATGGAGTTGTTTTTGTTTGTTTGTTTGTTTGTTTTTAAGTGTTAATCAGTTCTTCAATAATCCACCACCAAAGGATGCTTGGCTAGGAAGGTCTGAAGAAAATATCTAGGTTGTATCTCAAGAGAACAAAGGCAGGCTTCATAACTTCCCAGACTTGAGAGTTAGCCCTGATTTTTCTACTAATTGGCCATGAAAATGGAGGCTGTATCTAAGCATCTCTTATGGAATAAAATGTAAGGAGTTTGAACAAGTAATTTCAAAGATGTCTTTAGGGTATAGAAATTAGGAATTTCTATTTCTTGGTATGGCTCAGAATTCTCCTCACTCTACTTCCTGGACCAGAGTTTGGTGCCGGCCATATCAGCCTGATGCTCAGCCTACCACTCATCCTCAAACCTGCACATAGTTCTAACAGTCTTGAGATCTCTTAGCTTTTGAGACACATCAAAGAACATTTTAGAGTCTACCATCTGGCCCAAGGGTTTCCTTTACCCTTAGGCAACAGACCCTCCTACCAAGGAGCATGTGGTCATCACATGCCATATCTATATGCACTCTATTACATGCTGTATCTATTTGTGTTCTATTACATGCCATATCTATGTCCTGATGCAAAGTTACCATCCAATAAGCAGCACTTAAGGCATGAAGCTAGGAATGCAAGATGCCATGCTGCAGAAGAAAACAGAATCTCCAAGTCTTAGCCTGAGGTTAGTGTTTTGTAAGTATCATTGTTCATCGTCTCCCTCTTCAGAGGAAAATACAGATACCACATTTGGGGAGAAAGTAATTAGTAAATGGCAACAGCATATCTGGTCATAGAAAACTAAAAGTGACAAGAAATTCAACATCACACAGCAGGATCTATTTATCAGTGTCAGTCATAGGGAGTGAAACTTGACAAAGTGCCCTAAATTTAGAATGGATTCTAGAAAATGATATGTACTTAATTTGCCTCCCAGAAATAAATTTTTAAGAGATCACAGCAAAAAGGTCTGGGGAGATGTCTCAGGGGGTAAAGCAGGTGCTGTGCAAGGGTGAGGATGGGGAGTTCAGATCCTGAGCAGCCACCCATGTGAAAAAGCTAGGCATGCTACATGCACCCCCTAATCCCAGAACTGGGAGGTGGAGACAGGTGGACCCATCAGGTTTGCTGACTAGCCTGTCTAGTATAAATCTAGGTTGAGTAAGAGACCCTGTCTCCAAAAACAAGTTGGAAGCTGGGGTGAGATAAGACACCTTCCAGGACATGGACGATTGCCACCAAGCCTGATGACCCGAGTTAAATCTCCCAAATCCATACAGTAGAAGGAGAGACCCAATGCGTACAAGCTGTCCTCTAACCTCCACACACTTGAGAGCATGGGCACGTGCATACACACACACACACACACACACACACACACACACACACGTAAGAATAGTAACAACAATAATGTGAAGAACAGTAGAGAAAAGCACCCAACATCAAACTCCAGCTTTCAGTACACATGGGGAGGGGGTTATAGGGAAAAGGGAAATATTTACATCAATCATTATATCTAATCAGATCATTGCTTAAGTCATTCAAAACAATCTTGAAGCTCCCTAAGAAGAGGGTCCACACAGCCATGGAAATACCATCCAGAACTAACTAGACTCTGAATCTGGAAACTAGAAGAACAATTAGGTATATGTCAGATGGCAACAGAGGACACTGAGTCTCGGTTCTCCATTAAAATCTTCTGATGGTCTGTGGTGGCACACACCTTTAATCCCAGCATCCAGGAGGCAGAAGCAGGTGGATCTCTGAGTTCGAGGCTAGCCTGGTCTACAGAATGAGTTCCAAGACAGCCAGGGCTACATGGAAAAACCCTGCCTCAAAACCCCACCACCAAGAAAAAAAATTTCTTATAGGTTTAGAAAACTCTTATTGAACTTGTATTGGAAATTCGTGGCAAGCAGGAACTAGTCCACAAATGATGACAACCTCACATGTGGAGGGCTGTGAAAACAACCCAACCAGAAGACAGCCTGTGATCCAAACACCAGGCAGAGTAACAGCTCAGCTGGAGGAGAAGCAGCTTCTAATTAAGGGCCAGAGTCTGTTCTGAATTCAAGAGGGGCTCTCCAGTTTTAGAAGATATTACTACTTCTAAAAGTGACGATTCTCTCTGGGCCAGAAGTGCAATGAAAAAACTCAGAAAGCCAGAGATTTATAAAGCAGTCTTGACTCCGCACAAAGACCTCAAGATGACTCAGGGCAATACAGTCCAGAGATCTAGAGAATGGCTCATAAAAGAAGGTGCAGCAGGAGGCCCCCCAGGTGAGCAGTGGCTCAGAGAGGAGGAAGTATTGCTTGAAGTAGGGGGAGAAGGAACAGCAGGCAGGGAAGGCCTTGAAGCTCAGAAGGAGGCCCCTTTAATTTGAAACTTGGAATGCTTTGATGAAGACAGTGCTTGGTAGAAGCATAGTGCCATTTAACTTATTGTGACCTCAATGACCAGAAGGCCACAGAGGAGAGACTCATGGGCGTCCTGTGGAAAGGAAACAACCTTCTCAAAGAAAAGAGGGGGCTGTTATTATGTTTCCAGTTTTTAAAAACATTTGTTTTTACTTTATGTGTATGTGCATGTGCCTGAGTTTATGTGCACCACATGTGTGCAGTGCCCATAGAGGCCAGAAGAGGGCATCGGATCCCCTGGAACTGGAGCTACATACAGGTGGCTGTGAGTTATCTGATGTGGGTGCTTCCTGCTGAATGCAGGTCAAATTGGAGAGCAGCAAGTGCTCTTAAATGTGGAGCCACCTCCCCAGTCCCATGTTCCCATATTTTAAGTAGAAAAAGAAAAAGTGCTAGCTTCTGAGGCCTGTGAAAGTAAAATACCACAAACTGAGTATAGTACAAACTGGGTATCATGAGCAACAGAAATTTTTTTTTATAGCTCTAGAGGCTAGAAGCACAAAATAATGGTGTTGGGAGGGCTTCTTTCTTCTGAGGGCTGTGAGGGAGATTCCGCTAGTGGCCATCTCTTCTGCTTAGAAATGATACCTTCATGTGCACAAGAAGAGTACAAGTCTTCCAGGGAAACCATGGATGGATGGAAGCCTATCCCTGCTGGCCTCACTTCAGCTTGATTAATCTGATGGGGATGTCTTCTGTACATCTCTTATTGGTTAATGAATAAAGCACTGTGTAGCTGGTGGCCAGGCAGAAAGGATAGGTGGGGCTACCAGAGGAGGAGAATTCTGGGAAGTATAGGCAGAAAGGAGTCGTCATGTGAGCCTGGAAAGAGATGACTCAAGTCAGGTGTTCTCCAGTGAGATAAGACCATGTAGAAATACATAGATTAGTAGTTATGGGTTAATAATTAAGACAGAGCTAGTCAATAAGAAGCCCAAACCACTGGCCAACAGTTTCATAATTAATATAGCATCCATGTGTTCATTTGGGACAGGGCAGCTACAGTACAGGGTGGGAAATCCCATAACATTACTCCCATAATAACTCCATTCCCAACTAAGGCCACATAGCATGAATGCTGAGGAGGGGATACAGTTTTACTAGTCACTCACCAATGCACAGTACAGTCAGTTTACCACCTAACTGTGAGGTCAGGGTTGAGCCCTGGGACACACCAACAGCCATGCTTAGAGATATACTCAAATAATCAACTCCAGTTTTATCCAGTATCACCTATGCAGTCCCACAGAGTCTTTGTGGCACTATTTATTTGAGGCTTTTCAATTTTTACCCTTTTACATACACATATCTATGTTGGTCCAACAGAAACCAGTATCCTTGGCCGATAGAAGACAACCTTAAAAAATAACTAGTACTGTGAAATTAAGAAAGAGTTGCTTATCCATCATCTGGAATCCTCTCATCCATTCTAATTCAGCATGAAAGGCAGTACACTTGAAAGACCCCTATGACTTAGGACATCGTGAGACAACTGGTCTAAACTTGTCCCCATTCACCTACCTTGAGTAAGTAGCTTGACCTGTTTGACTTCCTCTCTGGTTTCCACCATCAATCAAGTTAATAGTTGCCATGAGAATGACACAAAACAATATTATTGAAAGAGTTCTCTACATATTAAAGCATAAAAATAGCACCAGGGGTAAACTGAAGGCAAAGACTTAACCCTTGGCTACCCAGTCTTTTCCACCATCTATTTTGTAGAGTTCTGCATTCTCTAAGGTTCTGCACAGTTGCTCAGCCCACCCCCTCGTGCTTCCCTTTTCTTAGTTTGCCTTAGTGTTGCTGGTCCCCACAAGAATGTCAATGTTATTCGTAGGGGAAAGTGACCTCATTTCAGCCACCCTGAGCTTCATGCCCAGGACTGGGGTGGGGTCCTGCCCTTGGTGCTAGCTGGCCGTGATCCTTCGGTTTCTCTTAATGCTCAGATGCCTCCCACTAATAAAAAGTCATCCAAAAGCTCTGAGATGACCAAACCCCCCCCCCCCCGCCGATTTTCTGTTCCTGGCTGCTTTTGAGTGGAATGCTTTGCTTGCCCATAAATAGTTCAAAGCGTGATGCCACATGAACACTTCTTCAAATGTGGTTCTCTCCAGGGGACTTGAGCACAGATGTTGGTCAGCTCAACTTAGAAGCAGCAGAGCAGAAAAATGGTGCACTTTCCCCAGCAGCACCTTTCTGCATCCCAGTTTACTCAGCTGCGCTTGGCTCAACTTCAGCTCTGACTCCAAGGCTGTGCCCACACCCAAGCTGCATTCCTGTAATGCCTCAATTTCCAGCTGGAGAAATCCGGCCATGGAAAGTTCTACTGAGGATAGATAATATTTTCTTCCTGCTTCCTTGATAATGTTATCAGTGAAGGGCAAGCAACTGGTCATTGTCACGATGGGAAGCAATGGCAAAGCTAACACTGTACCATTAGCCTCTCTCTATAAAGTGGGAAATACATGATAAAGGAAAATCAAAAGAGTACAGCCTTCAAACGGAAGTAAACTGCTTTAACTATACTAACTTGGAGAAGTTAATTAAAATCTTGATCTATTTACTCTGCCATAAAATAGAGATAATAACAGCTACACTAAGTAGAAGTGTGTTGTAGTTCACAGCATCCATCCCACCCCATTCTCAGCAATGTGGTCTCTGTATCATCAATCCCTCTGACTTCCCAATAGACCCTGAAGACTCAGAGGATAATTTGCATATGTCATTCTCTTGGTCACAGCAACCGATTCAGGAAATGGCTAGATTTGTTATTTGTTAAGTCCCTGATACACCATCCCATAAGACTGCTTTAAGGGTTAAATAATGCAAGATATATAAATCATCTAGTTTAACATCCAATTAATATTAATATATATATATATATATATATATATATATATATATATTGGTTTTTTCAAAACAGGGTTTCTCTGTGTAGCTTTTGAGCCTATCCTGGCATTCCCACTGTAGACCAGGCTGGCCTCAAACTCATAGAGATCTGCCTGCCTCTGCCTCCCGAGTGCTGAGATTAAAGGCATGCGCCCCCGACGCCCACCTAAAAATATATCTTAATTAAATATTTTCCAGTGACAGGAGACATTGATTGTACTAGAGGGTATTAAGCTGGGATTTCTTAGGTAGCTGATAGTAAACACCTGAACAATGAGAATTAAAGAGACAGTATAGAGAAATACACCCAGCTGAACACTTACATCATTCAGCAGCCCACTGGCTGATCAGATTAAAAAGTAGGCTAGGAATCAAAATATGGGCCAGGTTTTCAAGCTTGAGAGACTAAAATATCCATTTCTACTAATAAAATAGAGAAATCAAGAACTGGTTTGTCAGGTCAATCAGTTTATTTGGAACAAATGAGTCTAAGGCATGAGTAGGACACAGAATGAGAAAGTCTCCAGGGAGTGAGAGCTGGGATTCTGGCTGTCTGGAGGGAGAGCTGTGAGAAGGAAGGGTTTGCTGTTTGGGACTTTTCATGGTGGAAATGCTCCCTTGGCAGCTGACTGTAAGCTCTGGAAGAGGACAAAGGGCACAAATGAGGAGCCGGGTGGTCCTGAGGGATGTGGGGAGAGAGTGCACCTATCAACAGTGGTGAGAGATGAAACTTCTGCCTAACCCGGCTCACACCAAGAGAGAAGGAGTGCACACAAAGACAGTGGGTCAAGGAAGGAAATCCACAGATGCTTGAATAGCTCAGGAAAGGAAATAAGGACACTTCAGGGGAGCGGAAAAGACTGACTGGCCAGGAAATGGGGATCCAGGACAGCAGGACAAAAACAGTATCACAAGCAAGGGCAGGAAACGGCTCCGAGGCCACAGGGAGGGGTTTCCAGAGTTACTGGTGACTTCAAGGAGCATGGTGTTTGGGTGAATAGTAAGGATAGGGGCTCTAATATCCATATGTAAGAATTGTATTACACATATATATGAATTTTCCATATATAAAACTGTCATTAATTTCTTCATTATCTTTCTTTGTTAACTGAGCTAGTAAGAAATTTTGTTGAAATAGTTCAGTTCTTGGACACTTTTGGGAACTGGTCACAAAACTGGTGACTTTAGAACACAGCAAATTAGGTCAGTTACAGGAAGATGAGCAGGTTTGCATTCTTACGCAAGGAGTTTCTGTATTGTAGAAATCTTCATATAGTTCAGTCTCTCTATGCCTAGAGTTCATGTGAGCAGGCTCAAAGCCTGGCACATTTACAATCTAAGCAAGGACTGGGGAAACAGCCGAATCAGCAAAGTCCACCATGAGGACCTGAACGGGATACCAGGACCCATGGAAAAACTGGGTGCTGCATTGTACACCTGCAATCCTAGTGCTCCCTGAGGTTGGGGTTGACGGGGGGCACATCCCTGGTTTTTGCTGGTTGCTAATTTAGCTGAATTATCAAGTTTCATATTCAGTGAAGACTCTGTCAACAAATAATGTAGAGAGACTAAGAAAACTAACATCCACCATGGGCTGTACACACACACACACACACACACACACACACACACACACACACAGAGAGAGAGAGAGAGAGAGAGAGAGAGAGAGAGAGAGAGAGAGAGAGTAAAATTCAATCTGGAAGACTGTAAAAGGAAATGTAAGATATGTTATCACTGCATATTTAATATTAAATATAATTATCTGAAAAATAACATAAAAAATGAAAAACTCCTTTCACTGACATATCTCTCAGATACACACAAGTGCATTTTTAACATTGCTATAAAAGTTAGCGTAAAAAATAATTTAACGAAATAAAGTAAATGAAATTGATGAGCCTTGGTTTAAGGAACCAAATCATTTTATTCCTGAAATCTTCAAGGGTGGAATGTTCCGGAGAGCAGACACACACAGGCTCCACAGGTACAAGCAGGAGTTTGAGTACAGGGGAGCCCAGAGGAACTGGACCTGGAAGTTCTTTAAGCATGGTAAGGGTCCAGGAGGAGCATCTGTTTCTGATGATAGGGTCTTGTTTGTTTCATTGTAATGAATTCAGCCTCTGACCATACCCCAGTTTCTTCTCAGGAGTAAAGCCCAACCTTAACTAGGCTCTGAGCCACCCAGCCTTCCCAGGAGTGGTTCCAGGGAAAGCTCAGGTTGAGCTAACAATCACCTGCTGGCAGCAGCTCCAGGGGTCCTCTGGAGTCCTCTGGGGTCCCCTCTACTCTGAAGACACTAGGATTTTTTCCTCATCATATTACTGAAAAAACCTGGCACATTCCTTAAGGAGTTCTCAGTTTCATTTGCAAAGCCAGAAAGGGGTGGGGCAGTAGAGTAAGCAATCCAATTTTCTTTCTAAACCTAGAAACTCTAGGATGAAATTTTAAAATAAACTTCTAGCCAGGAATAGTGCCACACACTTGTAATTCCAGCACTCAAGGCAGGAAGGGGAGGATTGCCCTAAGTCCTAGAACAACCTCTCTGCAGAGTAAACCGCATGCCAGAGAGTCTGGGGAAGAGGAGGGGAGAGGAGGTAGAGAGGACAGGAGGAGGGGCAGGAGAGACTCAAAATTCAAATTAAATAAAATAAACTTCAACAAAAAGAAATACAATATTGAATGACTCCAAGTGGAAAAAAATGCAGTACTTGCTTATCAGCCTCAGGCTTCGTTAAATAATACAGCTTCCTTTCCTTTGAATGAAACTTCCTTAGCAGGAAAAATCCCAAACACACACCAAGCCTAAGCTACTGGGCAGCCTAGTAATTCTGATGTCCTGGAACAATATTAATATACATCTTGGACAAGACTTTTGCTAGTTTGGCAGTTCTCCACTCAAGAAAGGAATCACATGAATTCAGAGAGCCCCACCTTGCCTGGCATGTGCTCATCTGTAACCCTGCTCAAATGAACAAATACACATCACAGTTACCTTGTTTATCATAGTTCTGCAGTAGCTCAGCAATCGCCTGTGCAAGGGTGTCTTAAGGTTTGACTTTACAAAACAGTGGTGCACAATTGAAGGGAAATGCATGAGAGCCCCATAGGGACCATACCCTGGAGCAAAGAGGACTGAAAGCATATTTAATATCCTTTTCAAAATACATTAGCAGTATGAGATAGTTTTTGGAAAATCAACAGAATTGGATATTTAATTTTAATCAAATGCATCCTATCTATATGTTTTTGGTTTTTGTTTTTAATACAATTCCTGCTACAGGAAATCAACCTAGGGTATTCTATTAGGTCAGTTTTTGTTCGTCTGACTTTTTTGTCATTTGTGAGATTTTTTGGTTTTATTTTGGGAAGGGGTATTATATTTTTAAATCTTCAGAGTATTTGCTCATTCAATAGATACGTAAGCCACTGTTTTGTTGAAGTTTGTTACACAGATGATGTAACTGGGATAATCCTATCCATGAAATCATCATCATCATCATCATCATCATCTCATCACAACCAGTGTTATTGACATAAAGGAGCAGATGGGGAGGGAAGTGACTGGGTTGAGAAGATCTCAGGTTCTGATGCACTGCAGGCATTTGGAGATACTGACTCATTGCCACCTCTGTTACCTCAATTACATATGTCAAAATGTAAAAGATAACCACTAACAAAATTAAACTAGAATATCTAACTGCCAAGAAAACAGACTGAGAAAGGTTGCAAGAATGGAGAGTAAAGAAAACCTGTCCTTCCAATGGAGGCAGAAAATAAGGAGAAATTAATGCCTAAAAGTCATGATACCCAAAACAAGTATGATGTAAATTCAAATGTGTCTGAAATAACATCAAATGTGAAATACACAATGTCCCAAGTTTAAAAATGCTCATTCATGTTGGATGAACATCCTATGTCTTGAAATGATTCATACCAGATAAATGTGAAGCATGTCAATCAATGACTGAAAAGAAAATCAATGGAAAAGATAAGCCTTACAAAAATTAACTCAAGGAAAACAATGCAGCTAATAATAACAAACAAAATGGGCTTCCAGAAAGATATGAGGATTAATAAAGGCATTATAAATACTTGTTTATAGATATGTCTACTGTTAATCTTTAGGAAACAATGAAAAGCTTACCATAAAATCATACCCAGTCACAAAACCAGAATTATAGTAAGCAATTGTTTTATGGGTTAGTAATGGTTTTGATCAGAAAGAATATCTAACCTCCATGCTAATGTTACCTTATCCCCATCCCTGAATATTTGCAAATATCATTTGACCTCTACTGATTATATCAACATAAGACTTCTTCAAGGTACAGGGATATGAATGAACACAGAATGGAGTACAACTTGGGTAACATTTCCAGAATAACTGAGAAGAAAAGAAAAACCATCTCAATGAATACACAGAAGAATCTTATTTTAACAATGCCTGCCACAAATATCTTAGAGGATACAATACAAAAAAAAAAAAAAACTTCTTTGAATTCTATAATGCTTACCAATACAAATTTCAAGTCACACAAAATATCTACAGAAGTCTATAATACTCATTTTGGATTCCTAGATAAGTTTTCTATGAACCAAATCTTCAATATGCTATTAAAAGAGAACTCAAGGCATGACATTGATGAGATGCTGTGAGATCTAATTCTGCTAAGGGCTAGTTTGTCTACACAATGATAATGGCATTTGGTACTGCCCTGGGAATTCTTAACACTCAATCCCTGAACACCTTGTAAATGCTGCACCAAAATGTAATACTTTCTATATCCCAGAATTTATTCATGCAATGACTATACATATATGTCTGTCTTTGTTACTTTTCTATTGCCATGATAAACCACACAACCAAAGCAACTCATAAAAGAACACATTTAATTGGGCTTATGGCATCAGGGTGTTAAAAGTCCACAATGGAAGATCAAAGGCATGGCAGCAGAACAGCTGAGAGCTCTCATCTGATCCACAAGCAGATGGCACAGCACAGACCAGGAATGGCAAGAGTCTTTAGAAACCTCAAAGCTCACCTCCAGTGACACATCTCCTCCAACGAACAAGGCCATATCTCCTATTTATCCTAAACTGTTCTACCAACTGGGAATGATGTCATTTTTCTGCTGTATTAGTCAGGCTAGCTGGCCCAAAGACTTCTGGGGATTCTCCTGTCTCCCATCCAGGAGCACTGGAAATACAGAACTCATGTGTCTATGGGTGGGGGATCCTAACTCAGACCTTCATTCTTGTACAGCAAGTACTTCTATCCACTAGGCCATCTCACCTCCTCACAGGTTCTCTCTTTTTCAGTCAGAGGTGGGTTAGCACTAAAAGTAATGGTTTATCCATATCAGTACAAAAGAAAGGAAGCTAACAGCATTCCAATGTCTGTGGATACCATATTTTCTTTTCCTTTATCAGATGATGGACATTGCCTTAGTTGGGGGTTAATATTGCTATTAAGAGACACCATGACCATAGCAACTTTTATAAAAGAAACTTTTAATTTGGTTATGCTTACAGTTCCATAGGTTTAGTCCATTATCAGCACAGCAGGAAGCATGGCAGCATGCAGGCAGACATGGTGCTAGAGAAGTAGCTGAGATTTCTACATCTGGATATGCAGACAGCAGGAAGAGAGAGACACTGAGACTGGCTTGGGTCTTTGAAACCTCAAAGCTCACCCCCAGTGACACATTTCCTCCAACAAGACCACACCTCCTAATCTTTCTAAAGTAGTGCCACTCCCTGATAACTAAGCATTCAAGTATATGAACCATTCATATTCCAACAACCATAGACATGCAAGTGATTTCACATTTCTTAGCTACTGTGAATAATGCAATGAACATAGGTGCTAGACGTCTCTTGAACACATTTCATTTTCTTTGGCTATTCCAGAAGTACTGTTTCTGGATCACACATTAGCTTTATTTCTAGTGTTCAAGGTCTTCATACTTACTGTTGCTGGTAGTGGCCATGTTAGTTTGTACTTACTCCCACTGTGTGTAAATATTCCTTCTGCTTCATCTCCTCATTAGCATTCTTTAGCTGTTTTCCTTCCAGCTGGAACCAATATGACAGGAGTGAGGTGACACTGTCCTTATGACTTGCACTTTCCTGATAAATGGTGTATTGAGTACTTTTTCATATACTTGTTAGCCACCTTTTGATAAACATCTATTCAGATCCTCATGTGATTCTAAAATGCTGATAGAAGAGCTACTAAGCCAACTTTGCAAGACATCAAGAAGGAAGTGAGAAAATAATTAACGAGCAGTGCTCACCCAAATTTCCATGTACAGGAAGAAAATGAAAACTGGTACACAGACACTCAAGTTGCCTTAATGACCTTCAACAATACTATGCCAGGCTTTATTTATTTGCTTATAAGACACTAACTTAAACTTTGGGATCTTAAAGCTAAACAAATGATCTTAGTGCTTGCTCACTATTGCAATCTTACTTCATTTAGTACCCAAGTGCAAAGAAATATGAACGGTGTCACAATACATCAACCGTAATACATTTTGGAAACTAACAGTCAAAATACAGTTGTTCTATCATCCATCCTTGAATTGATAATCAATGCACAGATCAAATAGTCTAGTAAAATAGTGGTCAATTACTTATTTCTGATCCCTATTGACAGAAGAAACTTGAGCCATATACAAAATGCACATCAACAAACTTATGATTTAGTTCAGGTGATTTCCCTTTCATACTGAGTGTTTCTTAATGAATGTTCACTGGCTCACATGCTGGAGAAAGTGCTTATGCTAGTCACAGGTCAGTAATAGTACAGACCAGCATGCTGGGTAGCATCAGTCAGAGCACAGTCCATACTTTTAAATATTCAAATGCACATTTTCCTAATTTGTAAGGTACCTAAAGTTGCCCACAAGTGAGAAATTGACAAATCAGGCCTTTTGAAGTATTTTTTCTTCCTCTGGAATACCTACAGGAAAAAAAAAACTCACAAGACAAAGTTAAAGGGAATTAGATAGTGAGCCTGAAACTAATTTAATGTGTCAGCTTCTTCTGCGAAGCTGGTTTTTGTAAGGAACCCATCAGTGCTGCTGTTGTAGTTTGGATGTGAAATGTCCCTGTGCCACTCCCACACAAACTCATGTGTTGGACACTTAGTCACCAGCTGGTGGTGCTCTTTGGAAAAATTGAACCTTTACAACGTCAAGCACTGCTGGAGGAAGTGGATCACTGCAGGGCGGGTCTTGAGGTTTCAGAGTCCAGCACTACTTCCTGTTCACTCTCTACTTTCTGACTATATGTTATGAACATCACCTACCATGCTGGAATGTATCCCCTGGAACTGTAAGCCAGCATTATCAGGCATTTGTCTCAGTAGGAGGCAGCTGATACAATACCTGTCCCTTGAATACCTGTCCTTGCATAATATGTGTGCCTTTTTTTTTTTTTCACGAGATCAGGAGAAAACAAGAATAATACTATATCAAATCTGTAAGGGATCAATTCTAATTTTGTATAGCAACAATAAATCACAAACTCAGTGATTTCTGAAAACCATCTGCAAGGAAATCATGTCTAGAAATCTCAGAGTATATGTGAGTTAGCCTATACTCACACTCAAAGTTTCTAAAAAATAGTGCTTTGATATTTTTAACTTTTTCTTCCTTTGTATTTCCAATAGAACCTGTTTACTAACATGCCCCTAAGATGTTTATTGTTCTGATCCAGGTGTGTATGTTTTTCCTTCAGATTAGTACTCCTAAAGGTCATCTGGAGTAAGGTGTACAATGTCAACCATTATTAAAAACAAAACAAAACCTCACACTTTGGAAGAAAGTCTAAGCCAAGAGAAACACAATCAAAATGCAGCCAGTGCCAATAAGCCAACGTCACCAGCTAGATGTTCCACTAAACCCTTCTCCTTCGGGACTTATTTCTATAGAGACCATCTCTCTGTTCCATAAATAAAGCCAGAAGTTGCTAGGAGACAGTCTAGCTTCTCAAGACACAACTGAAGGGGTGAGGTGGTTTCATACCCAACAGCAGAGAAAGCTGAAGCTATTTCTGACATACATGCAATTGTTATGAAACCCAGGTTCTCAGAATATCTGTTTCACAGTCATAAGAAGACCACGTTATGCAGCCTGTGCAGTGGCACATGCTTGTAATCCCAGACTCTAAGGAGGCTCATGAAGGAAGATGGCATGAGCCTAAGAGTTCAAGGGCAGCCTGGACACCCAGCAAGATATTGTTCCCCCAAAAAATCAATTATGTATTTTCCTGTTCATCTGTAATAGCATTAAATTTGTGACTTAATCTGCAGTGCATCTTTTCCCACAGTAGCCTTGTGTTTCTGCTTTTCTCTTAAGTTGCTCCCAATATATCATCTATCTATCCTTGTTTAATAGAACTAATACATTCTTATGAATTTTCAAAGGCTAATTACTCAAAACTTCTTCCTATCACATTATCAGTCCTATTGACCGTCTGAAATTTTCTGCATACCTTACACTTGTTACTCTCAATTGGTAGGTGCATCTATGAGATTGCATGTAGAGGCCAGAGGTCAATATTGTATGTCTACCATATAATTTGAGAGCAACTCTTTCATTGAACCTAGAGCTCTCTCATTTGGTTAGTGTAACTGGACTGACCCCCTCCCCCAAAGAACAGTCCATCTGTGCCCTCAGTGCTGGGATTACAGATGCACACCACCTTGGTGGGATTTTATGTGGATGGTGGTACCTGAGCATAGTTCCTTGTCCATTGATCTATCTTCCCCAGCTCTGTTATATTTAATACTAAAGATTCCCAAGCATTCCATGAAGTAGTTAAATATTGAAGCAAAAACCTTCTTCATCCTGCCTTTGAATACAGTTGTTGAGAAACCAACCTGGGCCCTTTCTCATCTTTCTGGTGGTGCTTTCAGCTTAGCAAGGGAGAGCTACAAATATACATAAACCTTACTATTGATGATGGAAACCAAGGGGGTGTTTCTTCTACCTATAACATGAACTTTGGAGTGCCATTCCAAGCTCTAACATTCTATTCTGCAAGCCTTAGCTTTGTATCTTCTGGATTGATATTTATCATAGATATCACATCCTTTCAATAAAAGAAACAGAGGAGGTTTAAAAAATGTTGTTTTCATATGGAACCACTAAATAGCAAACCTCAGATAGCAAACACAATCCTGAGCAAAAAGACAATGCTGGTGGTTTACCATTCCAGATTTGTAGATATATTATAGAGCCTTAGGAAGTAAAAACAACATAGCACCAGAACAAAAACAGACACATAAACCAGATGAAACAAAATCAGAGACACAAACATAACTTCAGCCACTTAATATTTGATAAAGGTGCCAAAAACATGCTAGGGAAAGAAAGAATCTTCAACAAATGGTGCTAGGAAGCTGATGTCCCCATGCAGAAGAATGGCATTAGATGAGAATCTATTGCCTTGCACAAGACTAATTCCAAATGGATCAAAACCTTAATGTGAAACATGAAACACTGGAACCAACAGAAGAAAACATGGCAGTGCCCTACCTGACAAAGGTATAGGCAAGGACTTACCAAAGAAGTAAGGTCAACAATGGACAAACAGCTAAAGAAACAAAATTTGACTAAGTGAAGAGGAAGCCCACAGAATGGGAGAGAATCTTTGCCTACACATCTAACAGAGGGTTAATGTTCAGAATATACAAAGAACATACATACACACATGAAGAGGGAAAAAAACAAACAAAACAACACCAAATGGCCCATTTGAAATATATGCCTGGGATCTGAATAGAGAGTTCTCAAATGAAGAAAAAATGGCTAAGAAATATCTCAAAAAATGTTCATAGTCCCTAGCAATGAGGGAAACAATAATCAGATTGCCTTTGAGACTTCATCTTACACCATTCAGAATGGCAACTATCAATAAAACAACTGACAAAAATGATGATGGCATGGTGGGTAAAAGAGACCTCTCATTAACTGTTGGTAGGAATGCAAACCTGTACAGATACCATGGAAATCAATGTGGAGAATTTTCAAAAAGCTAAAAACAAATCTTCCATGAGTCACCTATACCATCCCTGACATATGCCCAAAGGACATCATACTCCACAGATACTTACCCAGTTATGATCACTGCTGCTCTAGTCACAATTGCTAGGAAACAGAAACAACCTAAATGTCCATCAACCGATGGTTAGATCATGAAAATGTGGTACAACTAGTTTATTGAATGCCACTTAGCTGTAAAGAAAAATGAAATCATGAACTCTGCAGGTAAATGGATGAATAGGAAAAGATCATATTGAGTGAGGCTACCCAGATCTAGAAAGACAAAAATCACATGTTGTCACTCATCTGAGGCTCCTATCTCCAAATCTTCAGTTGTGAGTACATATCTTGGTGTAACTACAGGAAAGTAAAAAGGGGAGAGGAGTGAGTGAGAAGAATAGCAGGGTACAAGTGATCTGATTAGGGAAATGGAAAAAAGAGAGGGCCTCTACTTAGGGAGGAGAGAAAGAAATACAAAAGGAGGGAAGAAAGTAAAATAACAATAAGATGTCTGAAAAAGTCGTAAGGAATCATACTCTTAACTATCTACTTGAAATAAATTTATATTACACATGACTGTGTATAAATATACATATATAGTTTAAATGAAATTTTCTAATCCGGGCTGACAATGCTCCCTCCAAGAGCCAAAGACCACCTAACAAAAGCCCCAAAACTAAACATTAAAAGCCTTCTTTTGAGTTGTTGGTCACTGTGATAGTCTGAATGTAATTGACCCCCATAAGTTCATAGGGAATGACGCTATTAGGAGGTGTGGCCTTGTTGGAGGAATTATGGCCCTGTTGAAGGAAGTGTGTCACTGTGGGAGTGGGCTCTGAGGCTCCTTTGCTTAAGCCTCACTTGGTATGACACTCAACCACTTCTTGTTGACTGTGGGTCAAGATATGGGACTCTCAGCTCTGTCTCCAGCATCATGTCTGTCTGCACACCACCATGTCCCAACAAAATAATGAACTAAACCTCTGAAAATATAAGCCACCCCAATTAAATGTTTTTCCTTTATAAGGGTTACAGTGGTCATGATGTCTCTTCACAGAAATAGAAACTCTAAGACAGTCAGGATTGTCCAAGAGGCTCCCAAAATATTAAAGACGATTGTTGCTATTTCCCTTGGTAGCCACCCTCTCAGAGATGGAAGGTAAAAGTCCCTATTGCTGAAGATACACTATACTTCAGACACAGGACCCACAGGTCCCTGAGCTGGAACTGACCTGAAAGTCTCCCCACTAAGGGCTAGTTTTCATGGTAGCAGAAGGCACCAAGTAAGCTTCCAAATGAGGGAAGCAACAATACCCAGCTATATTGTGTGTGAATCACATCAATGGCCAGCATGACATGATAACCCTAAGAGTGCAATAGTGGACATGCATATTTTTTGGCTGTAACCAACGGCTATCTAATTGGACATAAGACCCACTTAACAAGAGGGAAACCATATCTCTACTGACAACCTAGCCAACTACCCAGAGTTATTGAAGTTATGGATAATAGAGGCAAAACTATAACCACTAAATTATTAAACCAGTGTAATACCCCACTACATTCTAAGTATTTGTCCTTGTATCCACAGATGTCCTCACCCCTCACCTAGGAGACTTCTCTATGCAACAGATAAAGACTACTACAGAAAACCACAACCAATCAAAACCACAAGGCCATAGAGCCCAGTCCCAATGGATACATCTACAAAACAACTTCCATATCTAGGGCTCAGGGAGCGTTACAGAAATGGGGACAGAAAGATTCTAAGAGCCAGAGGAGCAGGGAGTTTGCTATGAGATGGTGTCTCCCACTAACATCAGAAGCTGTGCCCACAAAGTCTCACTGACATGACTACACAAAAGTCACCTGAACAAGGACAACAATAGATGCAGGAAAGCCCATAAGGCCTCAACCCTACAGAAAGAATGACAAGCAACAAAGGAATAATGAGAATGGGAGAAATAGCTTCTCCATGGAAGACCACAACAAATGTGT
The DNA here is from genome assembly GCF_003668045.3 of Cricetulus griseus. Lineage (NCBI taxonomy): Eukaryota > Metazoa > Chordata > Mammalia > Rodentia > Cricetidae > Cricetulus > Cricetulus griseus. The sequence goes on from NC_048595.1 coordinate 408,591,507, forward strand.
ATCCAATACCAATGGTTGGCCCTGAAAGCATACATACAAGTAGCATTAAACAGACTGAACAGGCTATATAGGACACAGTAGGATATGGTGTCAGTTAAAGTCCACTGTTATGCCTCCTACCCCTTCCCACATGGGATGCCTATCCTTGCCTATTATCAATAAGAACTAAGAGAGAAAGTGCCCCTTCCACCCCTAAGGAAATGGCTACCTCTAATTAAAGCCAGGTCTCTGTCCACTTGGTTTGAGGATCCAGGTAAATTAAATCATCATCCCCCTCCCACCACACATACACACACACACACTTTTCAAATACAGCAGTGGCCCTGCAGCTCCAGAAATAAATCACTGAATGCCACAGACCTGGCACCCATGCCTTTTAAGACCATTTACTGTGGAAGATCTCTGAAGATTAACAGTGTGTGTAAGACTACCAAGTATCTCAGGCTACTCACTTGGCATTTCAATGCACATCCTAGGCTGTGTTAGCCCCATCCCTTTAGAGGTTTGACATGATTGCTTCTTGCTACTTTGTCCTGCCTATAGATCTGAATGAAAATTCTAGAAGTTATTAAGTCAACTATCTGAAAATTTCAAATCCACCAAGAAGGACTGACAACAGAAGAAAAGGGAAAAAAGATAATCAACTTGAGGATAGATAAATAAAGCCTGTGTGGTGGCCCACTTCTGTAATCTCAGCTTTGGGACGTGAAGGCAAAAGGAAAGGGTCAGGAATTCAAAATCACCCTCAGCTACACAGTAAGTTCAGGCAACCCCGGGATACATAAGACCCTGTTCCTAATGTGTGTGTTGGGGGGGGGGATAAAAGGGAGGAGGAGGAGGAGGAGGAGGAGGAAGATGGATAAGAATAAATTATGAAATGTGAAGATCATGGAGAAAATAGATCACTGAAAAATGAATGAAAACCACAAGTAACTTGCAGAACAATGTGAACTATTATAATCTTGGTCTCAGAAAAAAAGTAAAAATAGAAATATTAAGAAAAATGGCAAAAGCATTAACATAAACTTCATATGTCCCAACCAAGATAACTAAAATGAAAATCACATCTGTATGTGTTGTATTCACACTGACGGAAACTAATATGAAGAACAAATATAAAGTGGCCAGGACTGGGGGCAGGGAGTATGCTGCACACACAGCAGCTCCGAAGCAGTGGTGATTTATGTAAGTACCATATATAGAAGCTTCTGAAAGAAGAGTTAACAACTATAAGAAATTTACTTCCCATTCCTGCTTTCCTAACTCTAGTCATGGGTGAATTCAAGAGGTGTAACTTTTTTTTTTTTTTTTTTGTTTTTCGAGACAGGGTTTTTCTGTGTAGCTTTGGAGCCTATCCTGGCACTCGCTCTGGAGACCAGGCTGGCCTGGAACTCACAGAGATCCGCCTGCCTCTGCCTCCTGAGTGCTGGGATTAAAGGTGTGTGCCATCAACGCCCATCAAGGTGTAACTCTTATACACACTCCTTCCTCTAAAAAATAAAACACAAGAACACTGAACCCTTATGGCTTTGGTCATCTTGCTTTGATGTCTTAGTTTTTCCTGATTAGACAGGAAAACATAGCAGTTTGAGTAGAGTAACAAAAAGAATGGATGAGAAAATATTAAATAATACCAGTTAATACCAGCAGGATTGTAGCATCTTACATACAGTTACATACTTATCTAAAAATTAATCTTATATGAAAAAGTAAAAATTAATCATTTTTCCAGGAAACACCATAAAAACATTTTAAACCACCATATTCTATTTGCAATGCCATAGGAATACAATTTTTGTTATAAAATCTAAAATGAAAAACAAAAATTTTGTAAGAAAAGTAAGCACAGAATTTTTGTGGAGCCCAAAGGAGACTGACATCTCACAAAAACTACAAGCTCTTTTATGATCAGAATAATATGAAAAAGAACTTTAAATTGTATGCCTTACTCGCTTTTACTACACAGTTAAATACACCCAAGGAAAATATACAACTTAAGACTTTTGCCACCACCCCTTTGGTTATGATAAGGGGGAAGGGGATAAAGCTTACTAATTCATTGAAATTCTTGCTATTTTAGACTTGTTTCTATACAGCATGATTAATCAGTCCCAAATGAAAGAAAGTTTCAGTGGGTTTAACGTTCCAACAAAACTTCAGCAAGGTCATAGATGCATCTTAAACCAGGTTTCTCAAAGTGGCAATACTAATATTTGGGACCAGATGACTCTTAGGGAAGACGGAGCTCTTCTGTACATGCAGTTCTGCGGAGCACCTCTCAGCCTCATCTGTCTAGAGACAAAAATGCAGCAGACAGAACTGTTCCCACACACTGCCCAGTGTCCTCCGGGAGCAAGGTCAGTGCTGTCTAAGAAGCCCTAATTATAAGGGACATCAACATGTTACTTCTCCATGTTGATTCATTAAACAACAACCAAAAGGATGTTTGACTAGTAAGTTACATTGCAAGCAATATCAGATGCCAATTTTAAAGTAATTCCCTTCATTCAGTGACAAAATCTTCCAACTTTGAGTAACATGAGATTTTTATTCTTGTGTTAGATTTAAAATTTAATTTGGTTAATTGATAGGTTTGTTTTTGCATTCAAGTAATACTTTTATTTTCTGAAATATTTCATTCATCACTCATTGACCTATGAATAACAGATCTGAATATGGCTAAACAAAGCTGGGACTTTTTTTAATCAAAACAAGTAGATAACTATTTCCCTGTCATAAAAAGATATCCCAGACTATATATTGTTTTAAGAGAACGTCAACCTTTAGGAAACACACTGTTTTCATGTCAACTTAACAGCGTTCACAGCTGTTAATAACCTCCCTCTTTCTAACAGAATCATGACTGTGTCTCAAGGGCAGTGAGAAACTGTAAAAAAAAAAAATACTATGGTGCTTGCATAGTTGACATTTAATTGATAGAATAGGACCACACGATGCATATAAGCCACAGTTGCCTCTCCTCCTGAGGAAGAAAGAACATTCCCAGAATTTGCTTTGTCTATTTGTGTCTGAAAAACTTTTTTCTTTTTTATGCCAGCAGAAAACACAAAACATTTAAAAATCAGAGCGAAAATCTGGGTGGGCCACATGCAAGTCTTCGACTAACCTATGTGATAGAGTCCAATCCAATCGCTGGGATCTACCTCTTCCTTAATGTCCCAGAATATAATGAGGTTCTGGGCTTGCCCCAGCGTGTATTCATACATGCTGGCAGTCAGGCTGGAGCGGCTCTCGGAAGTCACCAGGTCTGTGTCGCTGTTGGCTCTCTGTAGGGCCATGTTCTCGGGCATTGAGCTCTGGGCTGCGAGGCTCTGGAGGTTCTCTGGGCTCAGTGTGTACCGCATCTGTGGATTTCGACGCCGTACAAAAAGCAAATGCTCCCGGGCTGAGCTAGCCATCCTGTTTGTCTCTCTGAGGTTGGTTTCCTACGATGCTGAAAGAGACAGACAAGCATAAATTACTAGTGTTGCAAGGTGAGCAATTTGGATTAAGCATCTCAGACATGAAGCCTAAAGGAGAGTTTATCAACACCCCAGCATGCAATAATCTGCTGTGGAAATAAGCGACGCCATCCTACTGTCACCATGTAAAATCAGAAATAACTCTTACAGACAGAGGTCACATGATGGCCAAGGTGTCACACACCTGTGGCTCCCAGTTTCCCTTGGCATAGCTTCTCCAAAAAACGAGGAAGTTTTTTCCTAGCATCCCTTTTAGATCTATGCATCCACACATAATTCCAGCATCCTCTTTCACTTTCTATCCCACACGTGTTATTTATCTCCTTCTGCAACTAAATTTTCAACCAGCAAGATACATGCTAAATACAGCTGATATATGCTACTGATGTAACGTTCACTGCTTCAGTTTCCTTGCCATGAGGAATGTAGCTCACTGAAGTCATTTTTGGGAGCTTGATCAAATGCTACGTCTGAACCTTGATACAGAGGGCTGGTGTTATATACAGAATGGCAACATCCTGGAAATACCTCTTTATGTTTCTCTAAGAGCTGACTGGCCATGTGATTACTCATCTGGCCATTATCTATTCTCCCAATAAGAACATACGTTTCACAAAAGCAGTGATTTTCATGCTTTGTCACTATTCAATTCCTGGTATCTACAATTCCTGGCATTGGGGGACAGCAGGTGCAATCCACTGTTAACTGAACAGGTGAAGAACGGTGAGCATCTTTATCCTAGAGACTCCGTTGTGTGACTTAAATCTGCAGTCTCTCTTCTGAGCCTGCTTCTTGTCACCTTGAAGTACCCAGTGTTACAGCCATTGCTACCACCTGGGCCATGATGAGTGTTTTCCTTCGGCTCTAGCAAGGAACGGACTTCCCTGTTAGCATTTGTATTCAGCCTCACTTGCTCACTGGGTGTCTCCTCCTACAGGGCTGCCAGTGTTCACAGCTGTTAATAACCTCCCTCTTCCTAACAGACACATGGCTATGTCTCAAGGGCAACGAGAAACTCTAAAGAAAATACTATGGTGCTTGCATAGTTTGACATTTAATTGATAGAAATAGGACCACACGATGCATATAAACCACAGTTGCCTCTCCTCCTGAGGAAGAAAGAACACTCCGCTTTGTCTATTTGTGTCTGAAAACTTGTTTTCTTTTTAGCAGAAAACACAAAACATTTGCCCAGTTTCTGTGAGGTTCTGCCTTCTAGTATTTACCCCTCGTTGCTCATGGGTTCACTTTACATTACCTAGATCCTAGTGGCTTCATATGGAATGGATCTGCTTCTCTTGCACACCCTTTCAAACAACAATCCACTTGTATGCTTTCAGAGGTTTTAACATTCATTCTGTACCATCAGTCTTTGTTGGAATCTCTTACATATTTCATTTAAGCTAACCTATTGACTCCTGAAATGTTAGCATGAGATTCTACTTAAAAGCAAACAAGCTACCCTCCAGTGCGGAATTGCATCACAGCTACCAACCTTGGATACTGACTCGGTGAGCAGAGAAAGGGGGAGAAATGACTCCCTAACTTTTCCCATTTCCCCATCTATTTCATACTTTTTTTGGTGAAATGCCTGTTCTGATTTGCTTTCTATTACGATGACAAAGACCATGACAAAAAAAACAACTAGAGAAGGGAATAGTTTGGTTCAGCTTACAGGTTTCAGTCCATCGTGCAAGAAAAGACAGGATAGAAACTCAAGCATGAATATGAAGGCAGAAATTGAATGAATCAGGGACAAGAGAGAAATGCTGGCTACTAGCCTGCTCCCTGGCTCATGGTGAAGTACATTTTTTTATATAGACCAGGTCCACATCACTAGGGATAATGCTGTCCACAGCATGCTTGGTCCTTCTACATCAATTAGCAGCCAAGAAAACGCCCCCTGGGCATGCCCAAAGGCCAGTTTGACAGAAGAAATTTTTCGGTTGAGATTCCTGGCCTGGACAGTTTTATGTCAATTTGACACAAGCTAGAGTAATATGAAAAGAGGGAATCTCAACTGAGAAAATGCCTCCAAAAGACCCAGATATAAGGCATTTTCTTAATTAGTGACTGATGTGGGAGAACCAACCCATTATGGGTGGTGCCATCCCTGGACTGGTGATCCTAGATTCTATAAGAAAACAGGCTGAGCAAGCCATGAGGCACAAGCCATTAGCCTGTACCCCTCCATGACCTCTGTATCAGCTCCTGCCTCCAGGATTCTGCCCTGCTTGAATTCCTGCCCTGACTTCCTCCAGTGATGGACTGTGATGTAGAAGTGTAAACAAAATAAACCCTTCCCTCCAAAACTTGCTTTTGGTTATGCTGTTTCCTCCCAGCAATACAAACCCTCACTAAAACACTTCTCTCTTCCCAGATGCATCAAGTTGACAACCAAGATTAGCCATCACAGTGCTTGCATTTCCGTTACTACAGCTTTATACTTGCAAATTTTTGCCATGAAGTTGATCTCATGGTTTGAGCATTATTCCTTGAATCAAAATAACTTGGCAGTGAGATGGCTCAGCAGATAAATAAATAAATGTAATACAACTTGGATTGGTAGACAAGAAACTATATGAAAAGGACAAAAAATAAGAACAGACAAGCCTGTTTCTTCAGGTTAATGGCATGAAGTCCCCATGCTTGTTCACATTTACACTTCTGTTTTGCTTGGTTTATGCAGGAACTCAACATCACTATATACCCCATGACTACTGGGCAGTATCTGACCTATGAAGCCTAAAGCATGGTCCAATGTTTCACCACTTTCATTTCAGCGGATTTCCATAAGCCATTATTTCTTTATAAACTCAGGAAGTCAAATGCCACATCAGCTCCAGCAAGAACTATAAATAATTAACTCCTAACACATTGCAGGCAAACAGCAAATGCATGCAATACATAATAAAACTGTTTTCCTGAAAGAAATAGGCCAGAGCGTTCATAGCTTAAAAACACAACAGACCAACCACTGACAATTATTCTGCTCTAGAAACAAATGAAAAGACACAGACACACAACTGAATTGTGTGTTTTAACATGGATTATATTTAAACAGGGAAGTGGGTTAGCATTGTGCATTAGGGAGTAAGATCGGAAGCCTGGATTGTGGTCATGTCTCTACTATTCATTCACTCTGTAAGCACTGACATTTTATTTCAATGTCTTCCTCTGTTTTCCTACTGTCACTAATCCCTATCTCCAGGACTTTGGTGAAAACTAAATTAGCTACTGTAAAAAAAAAGGAATTTAAAACAATTTCTAGCATAAACTAAGTGTTCAATTAAGTTCAGCCACTAATATTATCACATTACTCCAATCCACTTTAATATCACCAAACAGAACTGGTTTGTACATTCCCACAATTCCCCTATGCTCTTATCCTAAATTCCTGTCTGTAACTTCCTGGGGGAACAGGCTGTCAGTATCCTCCCCTACCCAAAGGATAGCACCAATCAGAAACAGAACTGTCCTGTAGTGCAGAGAAACTCAACTACCAAGAAATCTGTCTGGGGCTCAAGCCCCAAGCAAGCGCTGTTCTCCAGGGCTCAAGTCAGCACTAAAGGCTGAGACTTGACTTTCTCACCAACAGAGAATGCATACTGAGTTCCTCCCATGTGGAAGGTGTCAAGGATGCAAAGAACAAAAGACAAGTGTCCCACCCATGGGACCACACTGTACCAAGAAAAGACATAAAAAAAACCCAGACACATTACATATGATGTATCTCAGTAGAAAAGTAAAAATGGGTGGAGATAAGTGATTTTACCTCCTTAATGGAATCTGAAAGACTGTATGAAGCATGTGTTACTGTGTGCAGAGTATCAGGCCAGAGGGGGTACTAAACAATAAAACCTAAGGGAATTATTTTTTACAGATCATCTTCTTCCTATTGCATATGGTATGGCTCTCTCCTTCCAGAAACTTAAGATTTTTGAGGATACCAAAAGCTTATATATGAAAGAATTCAGTATGCTACCAATGTCACTTCTCACATACGTACAATCTGTCCCAACAAATGTGTAAAAAAAAAAAAAAAAGGCAGGAAATGTTGCAAAGACACCATTGGGAACCTCATATTTGTAAAGTTTTGTTTGATTTCCAAAGCAACACGATAGCCACAATCCAAAGTGAGACCCCAGAATACTGTGGATGCAGCTCCAGAGCATCTTCATCTGTTTTGAAACGAGACAACTGGCCCAGGAGGCAAAAGGTTGACTGAAAGAGACAGGCAATAAGTGAGGTGGACCTTAGACATGGAGATTGAGAAGCTACCAAGAAGAGGGCATGGGAAGGAAGGAGAAACAGGCTCCACACACCATGAGGCAGATGAGAACAGCAAAGGAATTCAAGTGGAAGTCTCTGGAGTGGGAGGGGCACACAGCACTCATAGCTGACATCAGTGGAACCTACACTTGGCTCCAAGCAAACTGATGTTCCCGGAGATTGACTCCCAGGGCCCAGCCACAAACAAAAGAGGAGACACTGAAGATCAAAGAGGAGTGATTCCCAGGAGATAGACAAATGTCACAGCTAAGGTAAAAGAACCAAGGGACCTAGGAACTATTTGGCCTTGGGGGAAATACTTTTAATAGGCTGGTGAACACAGTTTCTAAGTGCCAGATTTTTGAGGTTTGAGGAAGGAGGCTGGGATGGTCAATGGGGTAACAAGCCCTTCCCCTAAAAGAGTAACTCACAGGAAAGAAACATGGAGAGAGGAGTATGAATGTATACAGAGATCAGCTAGTTTGCCTTTGACTTAGGATGATAGGGAGTTTTGCGTGTTTATGGTATTGCCTCAGGACCAAAAACTCACAATGTATTAGTTGTATGAATAAAACCTGAAAGAAAAGTAGGTAGGAAAGAGGAGACATACACTGGGCCAAGATAACTAAATTAAAAACAGGTCAGAGCGTGTGGGACAGGTGAAGAAGTATAACAGAACAGTATGTTCTGTTAGACAGCTTTGTCTGACAGAAATATAACGCAATCCACACGTATAATTTTACATTTTCTAGAAACATTAAAAACATAAAACAAGAAGAAATTTTAACAATCTATTTTAACTCAATGTGTACCATGTTATTTCAGTATTAATATAAACCATTTCGAGTGAAGAATTCTGTTCTTCCTCCCCACCCCCGGAAGGCTCTGTCTTACTGGAAACAGGATGAATTAACCACACTCCGAGCACTCAATGGCTACATGTGGGTAGGGGCTCCTGAGGGGTCCATACTGCAGATTTAAATGATGTAGGTGCTTGTATTGTGCAACACAGCTCTCCTCCTTCCAGCTTGTTGCCAGAAGTCTCCATACAGCCAAGAGGAAAAGCATCACTGAGCCAGCTGATAAAACCCTGGAGTAGACATGGATTCCTTAATCTGCCAGGGTCCTTCTTGGTGCATCTTGGCATGAAAACACCTTTTTAGTCAAGTCTCTAATTGAGGATCACACTCTCCTGTGAGACAAAGACATCCAGTCTGAGAAGGTTTTCCCAGAGTAGACTAGAGGACCGGGAGGGACACTGGCAAGTCTCTATGCTGTCCTCCAGCTTCTACCTCAAAGCTTGCCCTCTTCAAATAAAAAAAAAAAATCCCCAGTGGTGCTTGGGTAAGAGGAGGCAATGAAGCACTGAAATGATGGTGGTTATCTGTGTATTTCTTTAACAAAAACTCAGAGCACTTACTCCTTCTAAGTCCTTCTATAAATATATTGCTTATAAACAACCCAATTAGATATAAAATATATAAAGAACACAGGCTAACTCTTAAGTACCACATTGATAAACCAATGGGAGTATAAACTTCATGCTGCTTCAATATATTTGTTTATTACATGGAGTTAACCTTAATGGGCTATAGAAGTTAGGCAGATTGGCCGTGTGTGAGTATATCCCATAAGAAGCAGCTAGAGCTGGAGCTCTATCAGCCACAAAGAATGGGATGATGTCATTTGAAGGAAAATGAATAGAACTGAAGATCATCCTATTAAAGTAAATAAGCCAGAAAGATAAATAGCTCATGGTTTCTTTCCTGTGTGCAAGTGTGTGTGTGTGTGTGTGTGTGTGTGTGTGTGTGTGTGTGTACATGAAAATGGAAGTGGGACTCTTTAGGAAGAGGACAGACATAACAGGAAGAGGAGATGTAAATATGATCAAAATATAGTATATGCACATATGGAAATGTCATAAAGAAACACATTTTTTTGCTGCCCCTGTTGGAAATGGTGGTGGGTTTGCTTCTATTTTGGTTTGGTTTTGGTTTTTTGGAACAGGATCTCATGTAACCCAGGTTACAATGGAGCTCAACAAGTAGCTATGCCTGGGCTTGAACTCCTAATTATTTTGCTTCTGTCTCCTGAGTTCTAGGATTGCAATTGTGTACCACATGCCTAGCAGTCAATCTAGTTCGTTTTGACAATTAGTACATACTAATCAGAAAATCTAATGTATGTCTGGTGCTACAAGCCGGTAATTCCAACTACCTGGGAGTCTGGGATAGGAAGATTATAAATTCTAAACCAGACTAACCTTTATATCCACAGACAAGGACAGTTTTCACCTATCATCAAGGAAATTTCTCTTTGCAACAAATGGAAAGCAGGTTGTGGAGCCTAGTCCCAAATGTTACATCTAAAATAAAACTCCTGCTCCTGTAGCTCAGAGATCATTGAAGAAGAGAGGGTAGTAAGAGCCAGAGCAATAAGGAAGGGGAGAAGTGATATAATTACATTATAATGTCAGAAAATCACATACAAAAAAATAAAGATCTGCCTATGCTACACAGTAAGGCCTTGTCTCAAAAATGAAAATCATTTTTTGATTCCTGCAAGTGCTGCCTAGTTCAGGATGGCCTCAGAGAGCAGAAGACAGTAGGCATTCCCTGCCCCCTTTCTCTTCCCCATGTCTCCTGGCTTCCAACATATAGACAACAGCCATGAGCCATGAGTGTCCACAGGCCGTAGAGTCACACCTGGGAAGAATGGGTTGTAGTGACAGGAAAAGGAAACATAGATCAGCGTAACACAAAAACTAAAAGACCCAGAAACTGATATTGGGTTTCAAACTTCAAGCTTAAGATCAGAAAAGCAAAAGAGGGCCACTAGCCCTCACCTCTAGCTCAGGCTGAAGGGGCTGATCCTGTCTCCATGAACTCTAACCAAACCTCAGATTGCTGCCTCTCTTCAGTGTGGCTGGAGAATGGATGCCTTACTACTCCATACTGAAGACCATGCTTCTATCTCTTATACCCCTCTGGTGCTGGGATTAAAGGCATGTGATCTATTACTCTTTTAGACTGATTAGATCTCGTGTATCCCTGTGTGGTCTTGAACTCAGAGAGATCCATCTACCTCTTAATCCTGAGTCCTAGGATTAAAGGTGAGTACCACCACCTCCTAGCTTCTGGCTGCTGGGATTAAAGAAGTGTGCCTGGCTTCTATGGCTCGTGGCTGATTTTGCTTTCTGGATCCTCAGGCAAGCAAGCATTAATAAATCCTAAACAATATATCACCACAGATCAGGACTTTGTTTTTTTTTGAAGAACACAAAGGATCTGCAACCAAAGAGACAACAGAATCCCAGAAATAGTGACAAGATTGAAGAAAGCAGTCACCTTTTGGGAGAATTTAAGAGAGAGACATCCAAGTATGTCCCAAGCATCTTAAAACGGGGCCAGGACTGTCAGAAAATTATAGGCACAGGGATAAGACAAATACTCAAATGCAAGTTTCTACCTAACTATAACATGAGCATTAATTAAAATAAATTGTACCAATGTGTCCCTGAAGGGCTCAGCCAGGGTTTGGACTCTTCCCTATGATGCTTTGTGTCAATTATAAAAGAAATGAAAAAGCAGTGCTTGCAATACTATGAGGAACTTTTACAAAACCATCTGAAAACTTTGATTTTTCCCATATAGAAAATGTAAAACGGCTTTTGTTTTGTTTTGTTTTTTGCTTGTTGTTTATTTGGTTTTTCAAGACAGGGTTTCTCTGTGAAACAGCTCTGGCTGTCCTACAACTATCTCAGTAAACCAGAGTGGCTTTGAATTTACAGAGATTACCTGCCTCTGCCTCCAGAGTGCTGGGATTAAAGGCATGTACCACAACTGCCTAGCAATGTATCTTTTAGAGTTCATGTTTCTGAAAAAAAAAAAAAAAAAAAAAACATCAAGGTACATATAGAAATACCTTTGTAGCCAGGTGATGGTGGCCCACACCAAATCTCTGATTTTGAGGCCAGTCTGGTCTACAAATCAAATTCCAGCACTAACTCCCCCTGCTCCCCAAAAAAAGCAAAAAGTGGGGAGAAATGAATCCCAAGCACTCTTTAGTTTAAAGTTGCAATTCTAATTCACAGGAACTTTATTCAGTAACCCTAGAGCCACTCCAAGCACAGAAGCAGCACTCTTACCTCTTCTGCTGAAACTGAAAACTTCTTGATTATTTCTCTGTCTATATCTAGACCTTTTGTAAGAATTAAAGTCTTAACACAAAAGTTATAAAGTTGCGAAGTACTTTAGAAGAGACAGCAAGGGGGCCTGCAAAGTGTCTGTCATCTTATACTGGTCCTTCAAAGTATCCAGCCCCCTGTGCTGACTATCCTGTGGACACACAACTTAGTTCCAACAGATACAACCTGACACAATCTGTCACATGAACAATCTCTATCAAAAGACAAAATAAACAATAAGGTACACTCTTTGTTCCTTAAAATGAACACGATAAAGTGAGGCAGAGCATATTTGTGTTGGGAAGGCAGGATTGTCTGCCTGTGTTTTTGGAGGGTGAGAGTGGGGTGCTCTGTGATACAGCCCTGTTTAGTTTCAACATAGCAGCCAGAACAAACCCACTCAAGTATAAGTCAGCTCATGTTGCTCTCTATGCTAGATCCTCCAAGAGAAAGTGCCAAACACAGGCTACGTTTCAACATCTGAGATTACCTGCCAATGTTCATCATCTTTACATAAGTTAACAAGAGATACATTAAAGCAGAAAAACAGACAGACAGGACCAGGGAGATGGCTCAGTGAATAAGAGTGTTAGCTCCACAGTCATGTTTAAATCCTTAAAGTTCATACAAAGAGGCAGGTGTAGTCCTGCACCAGCCTAGAATTGCAGTGCTGTGGGATTAGAGACAGGAGAGTGGCTGAAACTGTCGGGGGCCATTCTAGCTCTCAGTTCAGTGAGAGACCATGTCTCAAGAAACTGAAGGGGCAAAGTAACAGAACAGGGCATTTGAAATCAGCCTTTGTCTTCACACACCTGTACACACACATGCACATACACCACACACACACACGTATACACACACCATAAACACACATATATTTGAAATAACATAATAAGAAGCAATGAGATTAGGGATTGAAAGCAAATATAAGTCATGAATGTGGAGTGCCAAGCCTGCCAGATTGTCTACTTGACAGTTATCTGACAGCTGCAAAGGACAGTGCACTGTTTCAGTTCCAGGGACACCACAAATGAAAACGACTCCATTCTCACTGAGGTGAAACTTAAAAACAAAGGAGTAATCGTAGCCAGGTGTGATGGCACGTGTAACCCCAATACTGTGGAGGCTGAAGCAGGAAGATGGTGAATTCCAGAGCAGACTGGGCTACACGGTGTGACTCTGTCTCAAAAAGAGAAGGAAGGAAGGAGGGAGGGAGAAAAGAGAAGAGAAGGGAAAGGAAGGGAAGGGAAGGGAAGGGAAGGGAAGGGAAGGGAAGGGAAGGGAAGGGAAGGGAAGGGAAGGGAAGGGAGAGGAGGAGAGAAGAGAAGAGGGGAGGAGAGGGAGAGGGAGAGGAGAGAAGGAGGGAGGTTTCTCCATCCTAAGGTCATGTGGAAGAATGAAAAAATTAAATGAAAAATCAATACACAGTGTGTGAGTGAGAAAACAGTTCTATTCAGTAATATGATACTGCTGATTGATGCCAAGTTTAAATTTGAATACAAATACTAGGATTTAAAACTCGCCACTACTTTTTTCAAAAAGAACACATAGATAGCACAATTGTTTTCAAATGATTTTTATTTTAAAAGCCCTTTTATCTACATCTTCATTGTTCAGGCTCATTATCTTAGTAGGGGGTACAAGATGAAAGCAAAATGTGTCACCAAACACTGGAGACTTTTAAAGTTAATTCTCACTCAACTGCTTCTTTCAAGCAGTGACAAAATACATCATGACAGTCACACTGCAGAAAGCCAGCTGTCCCTACTGTACCCTGACTGTGAAGAGACAATGAGCCTGCAATCCCAGCACTTGAGAGGCTGACACAGGAGGGACAATGTGCGTTCAAATCCAGCCAGTGCTACAAAATGAGCACCAGGCCCACTGGGTATACACAGGAAGACCCTGTCTCAGAAAACAAAAAAGAAACTACATAAACTGCTGAAATATTCAGGAATTCTCAAGTCAGAAAGCAACCACAAAGAACTCTGTGGAACCTGGAAAGACAAGAGCAATTCACAACTGAAGGGAAAATAATCTGAAGATCATAGAATTAAAAAGAAGCAGAGAAAGACAGGATCTTGGTATAGTGACTGAATGACATTATTCTGATGAAAGCTGGAAATCTTGAAAGAAATTACTTCTTACTCTAAAAATTGAACATTTTGCTTATTACTTGTTCCTTCTAACAATTAGTTTATCCTTATGATTATAACCTAGGTTGTGTTGTAAGATAAACTAAACAGATACCACCATTTGAACTTTCATTTGCAAATATCAAACACTTTTTCTTCTAGTCACTCTGAAACCTGGTTTTCTGGTGTAGATTCTCTCTAAGAACTAGCTTGATGACATCTGTCTCCATGCTGCTCCCACATAACTCTCCTGTTATCACCACTAATGCCAGATTTGGTTTCCGGATAAGGATATCAAAGTAGGGGGTGACCTTGCTGAGACCAGTGCTTGGGTCCTTAAAGTTCATCCCTTTCCCAAGGTCTGTGGCTCCATGGCGGCTTCAGTAGGCCTGGGATTTGATGAGTTTTTCTTCTACTGTAACAAAATAGCCATGATTTGGTAGTTCAATGGTAACAGTGCATTAGGCTAGTGTGGTTCTGCATGCAGAAAGTCCAGGAGAACAGTGCAGGCATCAGCCTCCTTGGTTGTATCATAGATGGCAAGAAGTATCATCAAGTGAGAGGAGCAAGCTTGGGTCTCTGCCTCCTAAAGCCACTAATATCATCATAGGACCCAGTCCTAGTTATCGTCCCAAAGACTCATCTCTGAATACAATCAGCAATAAGCTTAGGCATTACTTTTCTAATACATAATTTTGGGGATACACATTCAAACCATAGTATTATGGTGCCTAGGCTAACACAAAATTTGGAAAGAAAAACACAATAAACCCCTTACAAATTTTAGTCAATGCCTTGGATCTCAAGGTCAGTCAACCTAGAACTGCCTTCAGAAAGCTCACAAACCATTCATTTGCTCTGCTCCATGTCCTTGTGCTCTACAGACACAGAAAGAGAAATTATTGATTCTGTGTGAGCCACAGACTGATTTCTGTTAACTTAGTATGCCTATAAGGTTACTGAGAAGCAGCAACTTCTCTTTCTCAGGACAGTCTCCCTAGTTGTGCAAAACAGAAAATGCTTTGGTATAGGTGGGAAGTCCACCAGTGAACTGGACTGGTTGGAGTTGATGGGTTGTTTATGTATAAAAGGGCCTGATCCTGGGCTATGATGGGATTAAGTTTTCAATATAATTAGAAATGTAAAATAGCCTCTTTTGGTTTCTCTCACAGCTCAAGGGTGATTAACTTCCCTAATCTTGGCAGGACTGGTGGGGATTGAACCTAGGGCTTCCAGGTGCAAGGTAAGTGGCCTACCACTGAGCCAAATCTCCTGCCTTTGCTTTTTATTTTGAGACAAAGTCTCATCAAGTTGCCCAGACAGGTTTACTCTATAGCCCAGGCAGACCATGAGCTTTCCATACTGCTTCTCAGCTTCCTGAGTTTATACAGGATTATAGTACTACATCATCAAACCTAGATAAATATCCTTTATTTATGAGATCCTCTATCTAGCCTCCAGCCCTTGTCATTAAATTTAGTAAATCTCTAGTTTTATTTTTATCACTTTACACACAGATAGCCTATGTGGTGGTTTGAATAAGAATGGCCCCTGGAGGCACATGTATTTAAGTGCCTAGTCACCAGGGGTTAGAACTATTTGACAAGATTAGAAAAATTAGAAGACCATGGCCGTGTTGGAGGAGGTATGTCACTGGGGAAGGGCTTTGAGGTTTCAAAAGTCCATGCCAAATCCAATCTTTCTCTACCTGCAGATCAGGATGTAGCTGCCAACTGCTTCTCCAGCACCAAGCCTGCCATGCCTGTCACCAGGATCCCCATCATGACTATCATGGACTAAGCCTCTGAAACTGTAAATAAGCCTACAGTTAAATGCTTTCTCTTATAAGAATTGCCTTGGTCATGGTGTTTCTTCACAGCAATAGAACAGTGACTAAGATGGAAGCTGGTACCAGGGACTTGACCACGCTATTTGTTGGAGAAATACAGAAGACTTTAGAACGCTGGGCTAGAAAAGTTGTTGGATGCTTTAAGCAGGGATTAATGGGTCATCCCAGCAGGAGCATGGAAGATAGTGCTGAGGGTAATTTGAATTGTTGGGGCCCAGATGAAGAAGTTTCAGAGGGGAAAAATATTAGTAAGTGAGCTATAGAATATTCTTCTGATATTTTGGCAAAGAACAACACTGCCTTTTGCTTTTGACCTAAAAATTTGCCTGGGGCTAGAAAGTTTTGAATTAATGGCATTGACAGAGAAGATTTCTAGACAGGCTAGTATTGACTGTGCCCTGTGGTTATTAGTAATCACTCTTGTGTAGATCTATAAAGAAAAGGAGCAAGCCAGGTAAGGAGAAATACAAAAGGTACAATTTTAGAAGAAATGGAGAACCAGGAAGTATAATAGAGCTAAGTACAGTGTTAAAGAGGATAAAATGTTTAAAGAAAAGCTTGATGCTAAATAGAATAAAGAGAGTGGTGACCTCAGGGCAAGATGCCACCCAGATAAACTTCCAACTTGTGAAAAGAAATTAAAGGCAAGCTTAAGCAGTGAAGGAAACCAGCAACAACAGAAATGGTGTAAATGTAATTCAAAGAGGCCACCAAGTTCCAGGTCCATTAAGCAGTAGAACTTGGCAGCTATGGTCATATTGTCTGGCTTCAGAGTCAAAGATACAAAAAAGGGGTTGTGGAATTTTCCTCCATGGCTAAGGAAAAATGATGAGGCTAGGTGTCAGCCGTGTCCCTGCATGGAGACTCAGAGAGGACATTGTATGAAGCTGTGAAGATGAAACCTAGATTGTGTTGAAGACACCAAAATACTAGAGAAGCCAGAGTTGAGGGATTCATGAAAAGGAAAGCCACAGACAGGGTGCAGAACCAGCCCAAGAGCAAGAAGTATGAAATTTGGAGATCTGAAGAGTGTTTTGACATCAGAAATGCAGATGGCAGGTTTTGAAGTTTGTCCGCCTCATTTTTGGTTTTCCTTTGGTCCAGTATTTCCTCAGTGCTCCTTTTTTTGCCCTTTTAGAATGGTAATGTATATTCTGTGCCATTGCATGTTGGAAGTGTCTGATCTGCTTTTTCATTTTGATTTTTACAGGGGATTACAGTTAAAAGATTGCCATGAATCTCAGAAGAGACTTTGAATTTTGAACTTTAAATAGTATTGAGACTGTAATAGAAGATGGGGACTTTTGAAGTTAGACTAAATGCTTTTTGCACTATGATATGGCTGTAAGCCTATGGAGGCCAGAAAGTAGAATGTGGTAACTTGAATAAGAATGGCCTCCATAGGCTCATATACTTAAATGCTTAGTCACCAAGGTGTAGAACTGTTTGATAGGTTTAGAAGGATCAGGACACAGTGGATTTCTGGAGGAAGTATGTCACTAGGGGTGGTCTCTGAGGTTTCAAAAGCCCATGTCAGACCTAGTCTTACTCTGCCTGTACATCAGGATGTAACTCTCAAATACTTAGCACCATGTCTGTCTGCCATGCCTGCTGCCATGTTCCCCACCATAATGATAATATAATAATATGTGAAACTATAAACAAGCACCCAATTAAATGCTTTTTCTTATAAGAGTTGCCATGGCCATGGTATCTTTTCATAGTAATAAAATAATGACTAAGACATCCCATCATAAACTGAGAAACTAAGGTCTGTTTCTCAATGTCAGGAGGGATAAGTAGAGTTGACCTTAAAAACATGTTGCTCATCCAAAGCAGGGCAGAGAAGAAAACTATGGAAAATTGTGGGCTAAAATTAATTGTGGGGAGAATTTGTCCCTGGGAATTAGGCTGAGAACAAAGAAAAAATCAAGTAAGCAATTATCATTACCTACACATGACAACAGACTAAGCTACTGTAATCTAGCCTATAATCCATATCTGCTGATTATTATACTGATTAAATCATTGAGTGTGGCCC
This sequence comes from Cricetulus griseus, assembly GCF_003668045.3. Taxonomy (NCBI): domain Eukaryota; kingdom Metazoa; phylum Chordata; class Mammalia; order Rodentia; family Cricetidae; genus Cricetulus; species Cricetulus griseus. Next base: position 408,609,472 of record NC_048595.1, read on the forward strand.
AAGCATCACATTTCCAACATCATGTAGTTTGCTAGGGTTTGCAAAAGACCTACCAGAATATTTGATTTAACAGAGAGTTTTAATACAGTGTCCTTTTTGTTGTTTAATATAGAACAATATTTCAATATTTTGTGACTATGGCAACCTGATCTTGGGAATTAGCAAGTGGAGACTTAATTTGTACTGACATCTTTTTTATGAATAAATAATAGAAATCTTTTGTTTTCACACATCTCTATCACCAAGGCTTGGAAGTTTCTGCAGGAAATAAGTAATAACTCTTATCCTCAACACCACAGAAATTTAGGCTGTCAGACTTGAATAATGTTAAAATCTGTCAGACAAGTAATTAACTTCCCTGTTGCTGGATTTTCTTGTCCTGCCAGGTCCTGTCATCCTTCTCAGCCCCAAATAAGCACACAGAGATTTACATTATTTATAAAACTGCTGACCGATAACTAGGGCTTCTTACTGGCTAGTTCTGCCTTAATTATTAACCCATAACTACTAATCTATGTATTTCTACATGGTCTTTTTCTTATTGGAGAACACCTGGCTTGTCCTATCCTCCTGGTCTCCACATGGCAATTGTCTTTGGCCAGCTCTCTCTGCCTACCTTTCCCAGAATTCTCCTTGTTCTAGTCCCACCTATCTTCCTGCCTCATTGGCCAGAGAGTGTTTTATTCATCAACCAATAAGAGAAACATATATACAGAAGGACATCCCCCATCACTTTCCAAGAAGACTTTCAAAGACTACAGCCAAATAAACCAGCTTTAAGCCAATATGTCAAATCTCTGACAGAAAACAAACTAGCCAGACATGTTGGCAGCAGACTCCAAATCCAGGAAAAGCTGTGCAGGGAAATGGGAGTTCCACATCAGGCATTTCAACCAAGACCCACAGGAAATCCCAAGAGAGGCATTCTGATTGACAATTCTTATTATTATTGATACTTATTGACTTGAAGTGCATGTAAGATACCATTCACTCCAATATTCAGTGACAGTTTATATTTAATTTAACAGAGTTCTAGTTTTATATAAATTAAATAACAGAAGAGTCACATTTAGATTAAGAGCTGAGGCCAACCAGAGTGTAGTCCTGCAGTTCAGAGAAACCCTACCCGATGGCAGCACATCCCAGTTTCTGGAGTAGTTTCTGATGGGGAAATAATAAACCCTCCAAGTGAAAACTTTAAAAACTCTATTGTAACATGGAACTTTTCAAACTCCATGTACAACTGTTTCACATTCCCAAGTCATAAACCAAATCAAAACTTGCCAACCTAAATTTATAACAAAGTAAGAGTGGTGAGACAGGGAAAAGAAATACCTTTGTAGGATGCTTTGCCAATTTTAAAAATAGCACATACACACTGCAAAAAAATATGATAAAAGGTTAAAAAAAGAAGTGAAAAATCCTTAAGGCCATCCCCCAGGCATGACAACCCACAGCATTTTGTTTTATAAATACATGCATTGCTATTTATGTATAGATAAGATGAGATCATACTACAAAGCCAAATTGCTTTAGAGCCTGCTTTTTTTATACAAGTGTGATGCACACATCCATATTACAAACAGCACACTATAATATCCTTTTAAAGAGTCATCGCATGATATAACAAATTTAGCCACCTCAGGATGGTTAGGGTAAATACAATTCATACTTTCATTTTGACATTTACTGAAGGCAAAAAGTTTGAGTAGAGATGAGATGGTCTTGGAGTGGGGTAGATTAAGTAATAATTAAGGATGAATGGAAAGACATTATGGAAACCTACTGCTTTGAAATGTAAGTTTTAAAAAAGAATTGTTACAAGGTGTGGACAGCAGTACCTTTTGTGGAAAATAATGCTTCACCTGGAAGTCATGAAGGGCTAAATGAAAAATGTCAATGCTGTGTGTGGGATACGACCCAACAAATTATTGGACAGGGAAGTTGTAACCCTCCCTCCACAAAAAGTCAAACAAAAAACAGGTTAATGACATGACCATTGACTTTTCACCATGGCTAAATGATGAGACCCTACTGAAGAAAACACACACACACACACACACACACACACACACACACACACACACACACTCTTTGGCTGCAGACCATATAGAAATCAAGCTATAATAGACTGAAAACTTCCTTCCTTCTGGCTAGCTTTAATAATTCCAGTTCCAGATAGCCAACAGAGAAGAAAAGTCACCAATGGACTTAGCTAACACTGGCCTGTGCATACTACATTACCAATCTACTGGTGCAATACTGGCATAGTGAGGGTAACCAACCACTTTCTGATGGAATTTAAGGCCTATTCTACAGGAGAGAATTTATACCTGATATTGTAAATCTGGTCACAAGCCCATGGGAGGCCACAGGCCTTAGAAGGGAAACATATTATTGCTGTTTCACTAAAGGGACATGTTGTCAAACTGCTTTCTAAATATTTAATGGTTTTACCCATAGATTAATGCCACTCTTGGTACTGGTCAGAAAGCTTATTTTTTTGCAGTTGGAAGAAGTTAGTGCAAACTCATAACTGTTCAAAGTGCTGAGAATAAGTACCTGTTGAGTCCTTAGTTCTATTATGTATACAATGTTCTATCTCTATGTATTCCTGTAGGCCAGAAGAGAGCACCAGATCTCATTACAGATGGTTGTGAGCCATCATGTGGTTGCTGGAAATTGAACTCAGAACCTCTGCAAGACCAGCTAATGTTCCTAACCACTAAGCCATCTCTCCAGCCCACGACATCAGTTCTAAATGGGGCATTTATATCAAGTGATACTTTTTACAAGGCTCAGGGAACATTCCATACAGTAAAAGAGGATGCAAGAGCTGAAGAATGGGGAGGAATGCTGTGAATGCTGTCTCTGGACATGGCATGTCCTACTGCACTCAGGTGTTCACAACAGTTATGTATTCACACTTGGATGCTAACACCAGCACAAAATCAAGCCAGTCAACATTCCAGTATGGAATAAGGCTCCATCCTTAGTTGAGAAGCTATGGTCAGCCAATGGCCGCTGGAGGTGTGACCACTGTTGGGTTGCCCATGTTCTGGTGAATGGTCCCATACCCATAAGCATGTGGGCAGCACTAAACAGGTGAAAGAAAGAGGTGGGGAGGGAGGGAGGGAGGAAAAGAGGGAGAAGGAAGGAAGGAAGGAAGGAAGGAAGGAAGGAAGGAAGGAAGGAAGGAAGGGAGGAAAGAAGGAAGGAGATGACATGAGGTGAGAGAGGGAGCAGTCCTAGGGGAATCTAAGAGAAGGGGCGTATCTAGGCTAGAGGTGACCCAGAAACATTGTATACATATAAGGAATTGCCAGGGAATAAATGAAAATATTAAAAAATAGTTTATTAAAAGAGAAAAGAATTGGAAGCACCCAACAACTCCTGGCTATGGATAAGTGCCAATAGAGTCCCCTCCAGAAAGGACATGCAGCATATGCAGAAAGTAGAACTATCTTCTCCATAATGCCATTAAAAATGCTGTTTTCCCATATCTGACAATTTAGTGGGTACATTAAGGTTCTAGAGGTAGGATTCCATAAGCAGCTTCATATCCTAGTTTTCCTGTAACTCAGCTCCATTATCTTCTTCAGATGCTCACAGATTTCTGTAAAATAGGGCTGATATCACTGCACCTGCCTGAACGGGTCATTGTAAGAATTAAAATGAGCTAACAAAGCCTACAATAAGCTCCTCGTACACTGCACTCTTATTAAACCAGATGGTATCCACCAAATGACTAAAAAAATGGGGGGGGGAGTTAATTTGTATTTTCTTTGATTCTTACTGGAAATGATTATAGAGTGATGTACTTAATTTTTATTAACTCTCTTCATTTCCAAGCCTTGTCACATCTATCAGTCAATCATCACTTACAAATAAAAGTGACTATTAAATCTTCTTGATTTATTTTTCTTTGATAATCACATTAAACTTCTAAAATAATAGAGAATAAAGCAGTAGTGATAAAAATACTAAATGTTTCAAACTATAAAACTAAAAAGTTATAGCATATATATTTTTGCTGTATGTTTTTCTTATAAAGTTTCTTTAGATGCAACTGTATAATTTCTAAATTAGATCATGGCTGTGGGGGAGCTATGAATATTTTGTTGAAGTAATCTTTATTAACCAAATTCAATGTATACTTTCAATAAAGACCATAGCAGATTTTTCTAGCATCAAAAACAGTCTCTCTTTGAAAACTGAAAATAATTTACTGTGTCCCCTTGTTGGTTTTGAGCCTACAATTCTCTGGCCTCTGCCTCCCAAGTGCTGGGATTATAGGTATGTGCCACCAAACCAGGCTTAAGCAATTGTTATTTTTAAAAACTAAGAAAGTCAAAGATTAACACTTAAAATATGCTACTCAAATTAACTTGCAAGGCAAAAGAAACACAAAAAAATGGATGTTGTCAAGTAACTGACAATTATTTTTTAATCAATAAGTATACATATCATAAATAAGAGGAAAAAAACACCATTTGTAACCAAAAACACTGAGCCCTTTAAGTTTATAAAGAGCTACACTTCGGTGCCCACCCTCCAATACTGAGACTCACGCATGCCAGGATCAACGGAATATGCATCACACTGTATCTCCAGCACTGATGGTCTTACAAAGTTGGCCAAATTGGCTTCAAGCTTGTGATCCTCCTGCCTCAGCCTCCTGAACAGCTAGGATTATAATCTAGTATTTTATGTTACTCATTTCTCATCCTAAAGTAGAAATGTATGTTTCTATTTGACCCCAAGTTCCCACAACTCACAGCCTGTATTCCCATGCCCTGGGAAGGAGCATGAATTTCTATACATAAAAGACTTCAGTATGAAACAGGCTTCCAATTGCTAATTACCAAAGTCAGGGTCCTATAGTCACAAAATAATTAAATAATGTTTTATATTGAACAACAGAAAGTACCCTGTATTAAAACTCTATGCTAAATCAAATATTCTGAATCTTTTATAAATCCTAGCAAAATACATGAAAGAAGGTCATACATCTAAGGGGAAAATTGTAAATCAGAATAAAAACATATTTACTAAACTGTTAAAGTGAGCCAGATCCCACACTATGGGTTTACATAATCTTCTGTCATCAGCTTACATTCCTCCAATAGGCAAACAGCCACAAAGTGGACTTGCCTTTGTCTTGGGTACCCAGTCTTCCAGAAGCACTTTCAATGAGCAGATCACAAATGGCACTTGGGGAGTCAGAAGTAAGCATCTGTCCTACACAGAAAAGTAGGGAAACCTTACAGCAAATGGTTCAACCTTCCTAATGCTATGACCCTTTAATACACCTCATGCTGCTGTGGCCCCCAACCATAAAATTATTTCATTGCTTCTTGGTAGCTGTAATTTTGCTACTGTTATGAATCATAATGTAAATATCTGATATGCAGGATATCTCACACGTGACCCATGTGAAGAGGTCTCAACACACAGGTAGAAAAATGTTGCCTTAAGGTTCTGGAGTCAAAGCCTGGACTAATGAAAGACTACCCAGGTACGACTGCAGTCTTCAAATGGAAGTAACCATATCCCAGTGTGTATGAAAGCAAGCAAGGGACAAGGATTCCCAAATGTGACCAGCCACTCTTCCTGTTTACTTCTCTCATGGGGCATGCCCTTTCAACAAGGAAGAGCAGGGCTAAGAAGCACTGAGTGTCAAATGAAGGGAATGTATTGTATCAGCTGAGGTATAACAAGAAACAAATCCACGGTGATGCTTTTGACTAAAGATGCTGGCAATTTAAGCAGCCCAGCTTCCTCTTTGTCAATGCACTAATATATTTACTGTGTAGTGGGTACATAAAAGATTCTCCAGTAATAGGTTTATTGATCCATGGAGATTGATTTCTAGAATTTACATTCCTGGGACATGCTCTAAACAAAGAAAAGAAATACCTGAATTAAGCCTAACAAATTAAAAATACTAAGAAACCATCAAATAAACAAACAAATAAAAACCCACACTCACAGTGCCCATTATGTAGTTATAGTATGATATTAAGATATAAAATTCTGAACATTGCTCTACTAACATGTGTCAGAGAGACAGACACTCGCTGTATCTGTCTCTGATGTTACAAGATTCTGATCATGTCAAGTTACAGTGGAATCTTATCAGTTCACTTTTACACAGAAGTTTAAGATGAAGGTCCTTCAAATCTAGTCTAGTCAAATCCGTGTGTTTCTGAATAATGCTACCTGATGTTCTTGGTGCTGGATGACGGGATGGCTTTTTCTGAGGTCACACAGCTTATAAAAATGGACCTAGAGTGGCTGCATTCATCATGGTGTATGCAGTAACCCAGTGCTATCTTCCCTAATGGTCACTTGTGATCTCACTATGAGTCCTGTGGGGAAAGAAAGGGCATTTCATCTTTTCTCATGAGATTGGAAATAAAGAGAAAAAGCAACAGTAATTATTACTACATGCATTACACTGTCAGTCAAAATTGTTAGTGCCGGTTCCTGAAGGGTGGCGACTTTTGGTTTTTTCTGTTTATATGTCTCTTTGACTCTATGTGTGAGAGTGACACACACACACACACACACACACACACACACACAGAGAGAGAGAGAGAGAGAGAGAGAGAGAGAGAGAGAGAGAGAGAGAGAGAGAGCATGTGCATGAGAGCTGCTTTAGTATTTGGAATATTTGGGAATAAGTTGAAAAAGATCCAAACTAGATTTGTCATGCAAGTCAGGCTGAAAGCCACCCACCACCAGCCCCTTCCCTGCAACAAAAGAAAATAAAAACTGCAACAGCAAAGAGAGAATTCAATAGAAGCAGAAGTTCAGAACTATGTGCACGGCTTTTTCAAAATACTAATGTAGCCTGGCACCAGTCTGCATTCTGACTAAAATGGTAGTGATTGTGGAGAGAGTTCTATTTTTCATCACTGTTTTAAACCTGCTTATATAATATTCTATTTTATGTCATAAAGTGAAACTATTCCTGAGATAATGAACTGAACTCCCTCATGTCTTTGTTCTGTGAGCTCGGCTATTCAGTCTTCCTCACTCAGAGATACTTTGGTGGGGATCTGTGGTGTGACTCCCCTTCCTCCGAAAGTCCAAAGGGGCAGCCAAATCCAGAGAACAACATTCACCATCTGGGTTTCATTTGACCCAGGAAACAAAAATTAAGTGGTGCAGAAATCCCACAAAAGGAACTAAAGTTTCTTGTGCCAATTCCCTTTCCTCCTCTTCTTCCTTATCCCACCCCCACCTCCTCCTCTCCCTCCTCCTCCACATCCTCCTATGAAACCAGGTCCTTTTCTTTTACTTTTAAACACATATATAAGTTTTTCCAAACCTATTTTGCAGTAATTTTGAAGCAGATACATTTAAATTGCCTCCCACTTTGCAGCCCATTATCAACTCCACTCAACTCAACAGCTTCCAATTTCATTCTGGACTTTTCAACATGAAATACATGGAAAATGGCAGCTAGGAGCACAGGGTGACACTGTGTCAGCAACTGTCATTGCCTTGCCACACAACTCCCACTGGAGAGGCCTTTACTGTCCACATCCCAGAATTCCCATCTATAAAACAGAAAAGATAGAATAGGATGGGGTAAAAATTAGTGGAGGGAGGGCTAAGCCACATATTAATGCTAGGAGTTAGACTTAATCTATGCACATTGTTTTTCTTCTAGTTTACCAACCATGAAGACACTACCAAAACCCAAGCAAGGTCTACTGCTTCTCAAGATATCAAATGACAGGATTTTGGTGACTAAGCTTAGACATTCAATCCTCTTCCTATTACAAAACAACCAATCAAGAAGGAAAAACAGCCAAAGGGAATCTTGAAGTACAATGCCCACTGTTTTAAAACAAGAGGCAAAACTCAACTCTATAATTATCCCATTGACAATGCTAAGACCTGTAAGAATTCAGGGAAGAAAAAAGGTTACTGCCATGATAATTTCTTCATGCACATTTTAGGAAACAAAATGGTCCACAAATAGGACGTGACAGCATCCTTGTAGAGCTCTTGCTGGATAGGGGCTGCATGTACTTGCCTATATCCTCAAGTGCTCCAGGGAATGTGGTTTGATGGCCCCCTCAATAGAAAATGAACACCCAAGAGCAGATGTAGGAGTAGGCAGGTTTTATTTCTTACTAACAAATTAAAGAATTTGGCAATAAATTTTTTAAGCAGATGGATTGGAATATTTTGGGAAATGCTAAGGGGTTGATTTTGAATTGCTTTTTAGAACCTCAAGTTATACAGAAATAAAATCTTTGGCTAATGTAATTGCCTTCCAAATTCAGCAGTGTTTATTAAAGGCAGCAGCCATTACTTTAACTTTGATCTAGACCAATCTATGAAGCAGTAGGTAGCCTTAATCAGGAATTAAGGTTCAAATAGCTAAAACAAAACTAGACTGAATGTTCTTTTAAGCAAGAGGAATAATTAAAAAATAAACATGTGCCATAGAGAAGATGGACCTGCCCCAAGACAAGATGGGCCACATCCCATCTTGATTTGGGGGCTGTTCTTGAGGGAAAAATTTTTTTTTCTGCCTTTGAACCTAATCTTTCTTTAGTGAATCTGTTTTATTGTTTACATTGTCCATGGTAGAAATTTAATAAGCTTTCTCTGCAAGATTTTGTATGCATTAAACTCAAACTTATACTTCCTAAGATTCCTAGACAAACTTGTGCCCATTCTGGTTGACTACTCATCCAAAAAGACACAATTAAAAATCAAAGTTTGAAATGTTTTATTTTGCAGTCAAAGGAGCAGGAAGGTTGTGTAGAGAGGAGAATAGAGGAGAACAAAATAAGAGATACCATCAGAGAGGGAGCCAGTCTAGGTGTAAAGAGAAATCAGGCACTAGGGAAATGTCCAGAGATCTACAAGGATGATACCAACTAACCATCTAAGTAACAGTGGAGAGGCTACCTTAAATGCCCTCCTCTGATAATGAGATTGATGACTAACATACATGCCATCGTAGAGCCTTCATCCAGCAGGTAATGGAAGTAGAAGCAGACACCCACAGCTAAACACTGAACTGAATTGGAATCCAGTTGCAGAGAAGGAGGAGTGATAAGCAAGGTGGACAAGACCAGGCTGGTGAAACCCACAGAAACAGCTGGCAGCAAGTGGGAGCTCTTGGCCCCTAAACTGATCACTGGGAAACCAGCATGGAACTGATCCAGACTCCATGAATGTGGGTGTCAGTGAGGAGGCCTCGGAAATCTATGGGGCCTCATGTAGTAGATCAGTACATATCCTAGCATAGGAATGGATTTGGGAGCCCATTTCACATACAGGGATATTCCCTGAGCCTAGACACACGGGGGAGGGCATAGACTCTATCCCAAAGGATATGACAGACTCTGAAGCCCCCTCATGGAAGACCTCACTCTCCCTGGGGAGCAGAAATGGTATGGGATAGGTAGGGTGTTAGTGGGGGGCAGGGGAGGAGGGGAGGGAGGGGGAACTGGGATTGACATGTAAAACAATCTTGTTTCTAATTTAAATTTAAAAATGGAGGAAAAAAAGAAATGTTTTATTTTCTTCAACCTTTCTATGTAGTAGGCTTCCTCAGACCACCAGCCCCCAAATCATGACACAGAGAATTATTAATTATGAATGCTCAGCCTTATTTTATGCTCTTATAACTTAGTTTAACTTGTTTCATGTCGTCTATGTTTTGCCTTGGGGCTTTTTACCTTTCTTTCATTCTGTACATCCTACTTTCCTGCTTCTTCCATGTCTGTCTGTCTGTCTGGCTGGCTGGCTGGCTGGCTGGCCCTGGGCAACTCCCCCTCTCTCTCCCTCCTTCTCTCTCATTCTCTGTCTCAAGCCTAGATTCATCCTCCTACTTATTCTCTCTGCCTGCCTATCCCTATACTGCCTAGATAGTGGCCATTCAGGTTTTTATTAGATCAGTCAGGTGCCTTAGGCAGGCAAGGTAAAACAAATGTAACACATCTTTACATAGTTAAACAAATACAGCATAAATAAATGTAACACATCTCTACATAGCTAAACAAATATCCTATTCCACATTTCTCTTTCCCACTGCATATACAATGGAGTCATTGTTTTTTCTTTGGCTCTTTTCTTAGATCAATTGTTGATACTTATTAAACACCTGTTCCATACTCTACTTCAAAGAAATTGCTTTCATGGGATATCCAAATATACAACTATCAATCTTCATTCAAACCTAATCCCATAGCCTCTTAATTGGCTCACTAACATAGTGTCTTCTTGTGAAAATATATTTTAGCAACCACAAAACTAGCAATTCTCTTCTCCACAATATGCCAGTGATCAATTACAAGTGAAACTCCCTACTTTCTGATGTTGATAATACAGGAAATCGTGTTAATTAAATTTGTAAATGAGCCCTAAAGTGGTCTACTGGGGCTGGTTCAGGAGCCATCTTTCCCCAGCCTTCAGAGAGCCTGACTTGGTAGCTTCAAATAAGCTACCAGGAAAGGCTCTGCACTTATGTGGCTTTCTTTCAAATAGTCCTATCTCCAAAAAGTTATCCAAGATGCTCTCTTTCAGGTACTCTGAGGGTAGTTACACTTTACTATCTACATTAAGAGATTATTGCTCCTACAAATTTTTAATCTGGATCCTTTGAGGTGAAAGATACACCTTTAATCCATATCTTTTGAAGATAAACCTTTAATAAAACTTTAATCCAGGCCACATCTTGTGCTGGAAGCCTATATAAAGGACATGGAAGAAAGAAGCTTGCTCTCTTTGGCTGTTTGCTTTTACATTCATTAGTAAATCCATTCCTTCACTAACATTATAGCCTACTTCTTTAGGATTCTGGTGTATACCAAAGACCAACTGAGGTAACTAGCCTCGTGGATTGAGCAATTTCTAGAGATTTGAACCTTCCAATGGTAGATAACTGTTTTTGGACTAGCTGGACCAACATCCTAATAAATATCCCCATCTAAGCTATCTATGAATCTATGTCTGTGTCTATATCATAAATATATCTAGAAGATACATTTTATCTATATCTATCTATATGTATATATCTAGATGTAAATTCATTCTATCAGTTCTTTTCCTCTAGAGAATTTAGGTAAGTTGTAATTATTGTAATCACACTAGAATTAGTATTCTAGCTTAAAAAGAACCATTCAGCCACAACCAGTCGATAATTTTTGTGTCATATATCAGTGGTGTTCAAAGAAGTTGGCAATGGGCTTTAAAGGAGAATATTGGAGAACCAGTAAGGTGGTTGATACCTGTAATCTTAGCACTCAGAGGCAGAAGCAGGAAGATTGCCTCGAGTTCTAGTACAGCCTGGGCTATAGTGTGAGACCCTCTCTCTCTCTCTCTCTCTCTCTCTCTCTCCTTCTCTCTCTCTGTGTGGTGTTGTTGTGTGTGTGTGTGTGTGTGTGTGTGTGTGTGTGTGTGTGTGTTTTCCTGGGGACCAAACCTAAGCCCTTATTTGTGCTAGGCAAATATTATACCACTGATCTATACCTCTAGCCCTATATATAACAGAGGTGTAAATTAACTTACTTGGTATGTATGTACCATTTAAAAATAAGTTTTGTAGCTCACAGGGTTCACAACTGGCTGGTGATGACTTTTGTCCTCTGATAGAATGCATGGCAACTTCTAGCACCACGAAAGCCAGCAGTAGGTATGATCCTTCCATGTCAGTGTCAGCTTGATTTCTCCATGGTCTAGGACTCATGTATGTGAATTACAATAATGATCAGCCAGGCAAGACATGTCTACTGGTGCAATGCTGGCACAAATATCATGGGAATAACCAACCACTTTCTGAGTGGATCTAAGGAAGGCCTGCTCGACAAGATGAAACTCATATCTAACACCATTATCAGGCCAAGAACCAATGGCTAGAAATAGCACAGGCTCTAGGTGAGAACCTACTACTACTATTCTGCTACGTGCACACAGTGTTAAACCAACTCCTAACTACTTAATATCGTTCAACTGTTTTCAGTAGACGATGATCAACACAGAAACCCACAGCTAACCAAGTCACAGAAAAGACTGCAGACTATTTATCCTTAAATGGAGCATACACATTGTACCCCTTTCTTCAAAGGGCCATGGGAATCACTGTAGAAAAGGGAGAAGGAAAGGTGTAATAGGGAGAGGAGGTACATGGCTACAAGGAAGCAGTGTCTTCCAGACCCAGTATGGTCCCTGGACATATCAACTCACAGTACTTATACAGCGTGCACAAGACCGGTGAAAGCCCAGCCCAGAACAAGTCCCAGCATGGAGAAGGGATCTGAGCATAAAGTTCCACCAATAGATGTACAGGAGAAGATTTGGTTGTTGTTGTTTGGTTTTTGCCATTGTTAGCTGCTGAGAGAGGAGGGGTCGGCTTTCTCTAGGGGTAAATCCCCTGAGAAATCAGCCATGCTTCAGCAGAAAGTCACACATCCAGGAACATTGGGTGGCACACACTGGCCTTGGAGGACAGAAAGTAAGATGCAAAGTTGGATGGGAAGGGAAAAGGGAGATGGATGTTGCAAGAATCTGAAGTGGTGAGGCTGAACATGGTCAAGGCATTCTAGAATTCTCAGGGAATTCTAAATAATACATTTTTACTGATAGGATGCAAGATTAAAGAGACTAAGAAAACTGTTCACCCATGTTTCCTATACCAAATCGGGTGTAGAAGTGCAAGTAGTCCGGGAGTCTGAGGCAGGGAGTTTAAGAGTTCAAAGCCAGTGAGACCCTATCTCAAAATACAAACAATAAATAAAAATAGAAAGGGAAATAAGCCCTTTGGGAAAAAAAAATCCATACAGGAGCAGGTACAGTCTAGGAACCGAATGCCACTCTCTAATGCAAATGCAAAAGTAACATTCTCCAGATTAACACAATCTGCTTCCAGCTATTGATATTCATTTTGGATCAGACAGGGCATATTTAGAAAATGGCACACCACCAGAAAATGTGGGTGGGAGTATGGGATTTTTGCCTAATACAATGCTGCTAGAATTGTTTTTAAGCAGAAAAGAAATCCATTTCCCAAATCATTAAGATTAGAATACAGCACTCCATTAAACAACTATATGAAGTAGAGTAGCATCATCTCACTACAAATAGCCATTCACAGAAGCTGCACTTAAAATGCAGCCTTGTGGGGCCCAGTGGTCCGGCATCTGTGTAGCATGCTTAAGCCCAATGCTTGAGCCCTAGGAAAGGAAACAAACAAACGAACAAAAAACCAAACAATCAAAACATCAAATATAGCCAGCACACTAGTGATATTGGCTACTGCCAATTATATTCACAGTAAAAAAGAATATAGTTTCATCAAATGCTTCATAATATATCATAAAATATACCCCAGGTGAAAAATTATAACTATATAAATATACCTACTGATAAAAAATGGGATGCCTTTTATTAACAACATACAGAAATATAAGAAGTGCGCATCTACCAGCTACCATAAAGGCTTGCATGCTAGCAGAAGCAGAAAAAAGTGGGTGGATATTACAAATGTCATTAAGTAATAAATTAAAGGAAAATTGATGTCTTATTAGGATACTGTATATTTTACTTTAATGATAGTAAGTTTTCAAATTAGATTAAAAAGTACTTTCAAAAAATCCTTCAGAGGGGATTACTGCGCAAGCCTGAGGACCTGAGTTCATATCATCAGCACCCATGCAAAAAGCCAGGGAACACTGTAAGGGCTTGGAACCACAGAACTGGAGGGCAGAGATAGGCAGATGGCAGGAGCCCTCTGCCCAGCCTGAAAGGTGAGCCTTGGGGCGGTGAGAGACCTTATCTCATCTGAAGAAGGCAGAAAGCAACGGAGGAAGACACTCAAAATCCCCCTCTGGATATTGGGACACACACACTCATATGCATGCCCCTCCCATCACACACACATGCACACAAAATGCTTCAGAAATATTCGCTTGCTTTTTGATCTTTTAGAAACATTTACTTGTTTGCTATCTTAGAATAGTTTCAGATGCAAATCATAAGAGGAGAGGAGAAGGAATAAAGATAAAGGAGAAGAAAGGGCGATGAAGAAGGTGAGATGAAGAGAAAGATCAGAAGGCAAAAGGAGACAAAGGAGAGAGGCTCACGTCCTAACGTTCTACGGTAAGTCCCGGAGCTGGATCAGATCTCCTCAGATCTTGGTCTCTCATGGATGCTTTTCTCTCCAGGGTCCTCCTTTTCTGAAAGACTCCCGCCTTAGTGATGACAACACATATGTTAGCAGCTGCAGGTTCCCTCTTCCTGGCCTCAAATACAGTGAAAAGACCCCCTCTGTCTAAAGAACTGCACTAAGGTGTCCAGGGTGCAAACTCATCATTCTAAGTGGCTCTTGTGGGTTAGTGCCACATACAAACACATCGGTGCACTGAGAGGACCAAGGACATACCTGATGGGACCAAACAGGGTCCCATCCAGGCATAGGAGGAAGGGAAGTTTCAAAAGACCAGGTGGGTGCTGCTTCCGAAGACCAGCACCAGACAGTCTCAGCAGCTCTCAGGGCTCTCCTTATGCTGTTTTTGTCTCCATTCCATTCACAAACTTTCCCCATCCTAGGACCCTTCAACCTCCAACGTGTCTGTTCAGTGCAGGACTTCTCTAATACAGGAAAATGCCATTTAAAGAAGGGAATGGCCCTAGAGTCACAGGGTTCAGGTCCTCATTCTGCCTCTGTCACTTTAGCAAGTTACACAATCTTTCTATGCCTCACTTTCTTCTCCACAACTAAAGGCAGGTGACAAAAGCAAACTTAAGTTGCTGGGACAAAAAAATGAGTTGACATGTGTAAAAATGCCTAAAATAGTGCCTAACACAAAGTTATCTCTCTTATATTTTGGTTGTGAGCCTAGCCTTTAACGGCTGAGCCATCTCTCCAGCCCACAAAGTTACCTCTCAATAAAGGGTATCGATATCCAGTGTTTAGTTAATAGACAATTAGCATTGTCTTGTTTACTTTATCCAAAACCTCTAGGTGGTTCTAGCACATTCCTAACCTCAATATTCAAGAGTTAGAGATAGGAGAGTTTGAGGGAATCCCAGGCTATCAAGAGACCTTGTTGTATTTAAAAACAGTAGGAAAGAGACATCATCATGCCACAGGGCTCACATGGAGGGTTTTTTTTGTGGGGGGTTGAGAAAGCAGGGAGGGGAGGGAAGACTGGCCTGTGGAGATAAGAGCAAAGGAGGAGAGAGAGAGGCAGGAGGCAGGAGGATGTCTTTTATGAGCATATGCTGTAGCAACATAGCTGAGGATATTGTCAGGACCCTGAGCAGGTCAGCATACTGCCTGAATGCTAACACCTGTCTCAAAAAAAAAAAATCTGTAATTCATAAGATATCACATGAGGAAACAGATAACATAACTACTGGGCCACACATAATGGGAGCCTCTTCTCTAAAATTATACTTCCTAATTTATAGCCTTCCCACCAATATAGAAAGGTGGCAGCTTCGCTGTCTCCTTACCAAACTGGGTAGTGATCTTTAATCTTTCTTCAGAGTCACCATAAAAAATTTCAGTTCATAACTATTAATGGTATCTTGGGGCTGAGGAGATGGATCAGCAAATAAAGTGCTTAGTGTGCAAGTGTGAGGTCCTGAATTCCATCTCAGAACCCAGGTTAAAAAGTGAGCCGTGATTGCAGAGGTCTGTAATCCTAGCACTGGGGAAGCAGAGACGGAGGACCTAGTGCTCACTGACCATCCAGCCTAGGCGAATCTTGGAATTCCAAGCCAAATGAGAGGTCTTCTCAGAAGAAGAAAAAGGAAGGAAGAAGGGAGGGAGGGAATGAAGGAAGGAGAGGAAGAGAAAGAGGAGGAGAAGGCAGAAGCAGCAGTAGCAGAAAGTTTTATTCTTTGGAAATGAAAACTTGTTTTTGGTCTGTGTTACAAGAGAAAAACTCCAAAAAGTACAGAAGGCTTTCACGGGTTACAGGAATTGAAAGAGCACCATAATTTAAAAGGAAGTCTCTGCTACTCACACTGGTCCTTTTCAAATGCCCTTGCCTAGACACCTGAATGGATGCTTCCTACCCCTTAAAAGGAGATTTGAATAATAAGACAGAAGCATTTTTAGATCCTACTGTGTGTGTGATGGATGGGGGAGGAATACAGTCCACCTAGTATCCCCGGAGCTCAGCACCTCCAGAGGGCAAGGACATACTCAGGAATCATGCATCCATCTAGTGAGGCTTGGACTCCAGCTGGGAAGATGCAGAAACAACAGTGAATTTAAAAGCAGAAACTAGCAACAGGGTACGGTTTTGGGCAAAGAGAGGACTTGACCCAGGACCTGAAGAGCAGAAAGATGTAGACAGGAAAATGGAGAGGTAGAAAACACAGCACTGACATCTCTGCTCAGCTCACAGTGGTTCTTTTGTTTTGTTTTGTTTTGTTTTGTTTGAGACAGGGTTTCTCTGTGTAGCTTTGGAGCCTGGCACTTACTCTGGAGACCAGGCTGGCCTGAACTCACAGATATCTGCCTGCCTCTGCTTCCCGAGTGCTGGGATTAAAGGTGTGGGCCACCAAAGCCTGGCTCTCACAGTGGTTCTTGTGAGCACAAACACATTCCTGTTGACATGTCTGCTGGTGCTGCATGCAATTATTATTACTTTCTCTACTGTTCAGTCACATCAAAGGCAGATTCACTATTTCCAGGAGTCTTGCAGTGGCTGTTTATCTGTGGTTCTTTAGCATGTGTTCAAATACCCTGCTTTTAATGCCCAGCAACTAAATGGACAAAAAAGGAAAGCTGGAGAAAACTGTTCTTATCATTAGCTTTACTCTCAACAGCTTCCCTTCCTAATCTTCACCAACAGTTCATAAAGACTGGTATCATAAAAAAAAAAAGTCAGAAGAGGCAGAGGAAATGATAATTCTTAACAATCCATTCCTGCACTTGACAACAGAGCAGGCTGAGACACGAAGTCTTACACCCATGTTCTCAATACAGGGCAATCATGCCCTGCTTTGTAACTCCACATGGAAACACATTGACAGCACCTGTAGAAACAGAGAGCAACCAAGACCAAGGCAAAGATACACTATAGGATACAGAGGAGGGCCAACCTCCAGCAACCCTGATGATGCCTGGGGTCAGGAGCATGTGCTAAAATCCTTGTAATAAAAGTAGCAAAACCACCCCCTCCACCCGCCCAACCTCTCCTGAGGTGAGTGCACCCTCTGCTCCTGCCCAACTCCCGCCATCATCCCCCCACCCCGGGATCTCTCTGTGCCTGAGCCTGGCATAGAGTGAACCCACCTAGACAGGGAGGATCTCCCTAAGACTGGAAATACCTCACTCTTCCTTCCCTCTCCACAGCCCCGACCCCTGCTGAGTGAGGAGACTATCAGGAGAGGCAAGACCATCCAGAGCTGCAGACATTGAAGTCTTGGCCCACGCCTACCACTGAGTCACAAGAGGAGATAGAGAGAACCCCACCTGCATCCACTGGAAGAAGAGATGGGAAGAAGACAGAATAAGAACACATTCAATAACAGAAAGACCAGTATGACACCACCAGAATCTAGGGACTCCACACCAGCAAGATCTGAAAAGCACAATACAGAGGAAGAAGAAGAAACAGACCTAAAAATCTACTTTATGAAGACGTTCAAGACCCTTAAAGAGGAAACAAGAAAAATCTCTTAAAGAAATAGAAGAAAAAACAAACCAAAAAAAAAAAATCAAGAAATAAGTAATTCTCTTAAAGAATCTAAAGAAAGCCAAGAAAAAACAACCAAACAAGTGAAGGAAGCACCCAAAACAGTCCAAGGCATGAAAGCTGAAATAGGAACAATAAAGAAAACACAGAATGAGGGGATTCTGGAAAGAGAAAGGCTGGATAAATGAACTAAGGATGTGAGTATAACCAGTATAATTCAAGAGATGGAAGAGAGAATCTCAGTTGTTGAAGACTAGTTAGAGGATTACAGTCATTGACCAAAGAAAATCTCAAGTCCAACAAATCCCTAACACAAAATACCCAGGAAATACGGGACACCGTGGAACAGCTGAACCTAAGAATAAATAGGTATAGAAGAAGGTGAAGAAATACAGCTCAAAGGTACAGAAAACATATTCAACAAAATATTTTCATAGAAGAAAGTTTTCATAGAAGAAAACTTCCCCAACCTACAGAAGGATATGCCTATGAAAGTACAAGAAGCTTACAGAACACCAAATAGACTGGGCCACAAAAAGAAGTCCTCTCACCACATAATAATCAAAATACCAAACTTACAAAATAAAGAGAAAATATTAGGAGCAGCAAAGGAAAAAGGCCAAGTAACATATAAAGGCAGACCTATTAGAATTACACCAGACTTCTCAATGGAAACGTTGAAAGCCAGAAGGTCCTGGATAGATGTCCTACAAACACTAAGGGAACATGGATGCCAACCCAGACTACTGTACCCAGCAAAGCTTTCAATCACTATAGATGAAGAAAACAAGATATTCCATGACAAAACCAGATTTAAACAATACATATCCACACATCTAGCACTACAGAAAGTTCTGTAAGGAAAACTCCATCCCAACGAAGATAACTACACTCACAAAAACATAGGCAATAGATAATCCAAGTTTACCAAACATGAAAAGAAACAGGTGAGCAAAATCCACACACAATGACACCACCAACAATAAATCCAAAACAAACAAGAACCAATAATCAATGGACATTAATATCCTTCAATGTCAATGGTCTTAACCTGCCTATAAAAAGACACAGGCTAACAGAATGGATACAAAGACAGAATCCATCCTTCTGCTGCATACAATAAACACACCTCAACTTCAAAGACAGGCGTTACCTCAGAGTAAAAGGTTGGGAAAAGATTTTCCAATCAAATAGACCCAAGAAACAAGCTGGTGCAGCTATCCTAATATCTAACAAATTAGACTTCAAACTAAAATCAATCAAAAGAGATGAAGAAGGGCATTTCATACTCATCACAGGAAAAGTCTATCAAGATGAAGTCTCAATTCTGAACATCTATGCCCCAAATACAAAGGCGCCCACATTCATAAAAGAAACATTACCAAAGCTTCAATCACACATAAAAACCCACACACTTATAGACATTAAACTGGACTAAGAAGGCATGCTTGCATTAAGACTGCACTCCCCTTGTCTGCCAAGATACTGAGGCTGACTATCCTCTCTGAGGAGTTTTCACTCTCTGAACAGGAAGGGTTACTGACATTTGGGCAAACAGGTCTTTCTTGTGTAGGATGTATGGAGTAACATAGGGCAATGTCCACTAAATCCAAGCAGGAACTCCCACTCATGATCAGTCAACCAACTGCTTCTCACTGAGAATCAATGGGTCCCTAAGTTGTGTGGTGCTTTTTTACTCCAGTAGCCATGGCAACTAGAACAGAACAACACAATTGTAGCAAGGTCTACCATAATGGTCCCAGAGATTAATATTCCCTTGTAGATGGAGGAAGAGACAATCAAGAGGCCCTCATCTAGGATTCCAGTTATGGTTCCTTCACCCATCACCCAGCTGCAAGTAGTCTTGGGAAATGTTAGACTGTATAGTAAGTAGAAGGTTAATTGAAGGCAGATCCATGAGGTTTCCATTCATGGTGACATAGCTGTTTTGGGGTCACATATATAACCCTTTACTCCATGTTCTTTTTTATAAGTCCAATAAACTTACAGGTCTCATCAAATTGGATTTTGGTGAAATTGTATTTAGGGTTGTTGGTGTCTACTTAGAGTGAACAGGTGTTGGCTTATGTCATCTCCCCAGGAAAAGTTATGCAATACCATGAACCACAGCTACTAGCTCTGTTCTCCAAGGCTGCATCACTAACCAGTGCTGAACCAAACACATTATGCTTTGACAGCACAGAATTTTGTATCCATCCTCAATGACTTGTAAAGCAACTAGAACATTCCCCCATTAAGAGTTGTGGCTGTCTCCCTTCCCCCACTCACTGCTGTGTCCCAGCCCCCAAATCAACACCCCCCATGCCTGCCAGAACTCCAGACAGGCTGCCTGCAGACCTTCTCCACTCTCTGTTCCCCCAGACCCAATCCCTCAGGCTTTTCTCTAGCTCTGCAACAAAACATCACCTGCAGACTCATTTCCCCACTGCCCACATCTCCTATGCATCACTCAGACCACCCCCTTCTGACTTCCCTCCCTCACTTGTCCCTGCATTCCAGGCTCCAACACTAGCAGGCATCCCCTGTCACCAGCCCACAAGACCAGTAAAACAGGCAGCACACAGCCACCACACACTAAAAATCCAGAGAAGCAGAAACCAAGGAACAAAACAACCACCCAACAAAAACAAAGGCAGAAATCAGCACATAGAGCTATAATCACCCCAAACTTAGATGTCTAACACCAGTGTATGAACAAAACCAACAACAACCAGTGCAATATGGCACCACCAAAGCCCAGCTAGCCTATCACAGCAGGCCCTAAATATTCCAACATGGCTGAATCACAAGAAAAAGAACTTGAAACCAATTATACGAAGATGATAGAGGTCCTTAAAGAGGAAATTAATAAATCTCTTAGAGAATTTTAAAAAAACACAATTGTAGGAGATGAATAAATTCCTTAGAGAAAGCTAAGAAAAAGCAAACAATGAAAGGAAACAAATAAAATTGTTAAAGACCTGAAAAAAGAAATAGACGCAATAAAGAAAACCCAAACTTAGGGAATTTTGGAAATGAAAAATTTAGAAATTTGGACACAAACTAGGGATGCAGACTTCACCAACAGAATACCGGAGATGGAAGACAGACCCTCAGGCATTGAAGATATGATAGAAGAAACAGATATATCAATCAAAGAAAATGGGATACTATGAAAAAAACCAAGCCCAAGAATAATAGGAATAGAGGAAGGAAAAGAATCCAAGCTCAAAAACCCAGAAAATATATTTAACAAGATCATAGAAGAAAATTTTCCTAACCTAAAGAAAAACATATCTATAAAGGTAAAATAAGCTTACAGAACATGAAATAGATTAAACAAAAAAAGTAATGTCTCCCCACCAGATAATAATCGAAACACTAAATGTAAAGAACAAAGAAAGAATATTAAAAGCTGCAAGGTGGAAAGGTCAAGTCACTATAAAGGCAGAATTATTAGAATTACATCTGACTTCTCAATGGAAACTCTAAAAGCCAGAAGGTCATGAACAGATTCTAAATGATTACAGATGTCAGCCCAGACTGCTATACTCAGGAAAAACTTTCAATCACCATAGGTGGAAAAAAAATAAGATATCCCATCATAAAAATTATCTATCTATAAATTCAACCCAACATAAGGTACTATAAGGAAAACTCCAACACAGGGAGGTTAACTACACCCATGAACACACGGGAAATAAATAATCTCACACCAGCAAAAACAAAAGAAGGGAAACACACACACACACACACACACACACACACACACACACACACACACACACAACCACCACCACCACCACCACCACCACCACCACAACAACAACAACAACAACAACAACAACAACAACAACAAAATAAAGGGAATCAACAACCATTGATCATCAAGATCTCTCAATATCAATGGTCTCAATTCCCCAATAAAAAGACACAGACTAACAGAATGGATTAAAAAACAGGATCTATCCTTCTGCTGCATTCAAGAAACACACCTCAACTTGAAGGATCGACGTTACCTCAAAGTAAAAGTTTGGAAAAATATTCCAAACAAACAGACCTAAGAAGCAAGCTGGTATAGTGGCACAGGACACTGATAGTGCAGGTACTAAGAGCAACTATTAATAAATGGGACCTCTTGAAACTGAAAAGCTTCTGTAAGGCAAAAGGCATGGTCAATTGGACAAAGCATCAGCCTACAGAATGGGGAAAGGTTTTTTTTGTTTTTTGTTTGTTTGTTTGTTTTGACCAACTCCACATCTGATAGAGGACTAACATTCAAAATATGTAAAGAACTCAAGAAACCAGATACCAAAAAACCAAATAATCCAATTTAAAAATGGTGTATAAACAGAGGTGTATAAAATTCTCAATAGAGGAATCTTAAATGGCTGAGAAACACATAAGGAAATGATCAACATTCTTAGCCATCAGGGAAATGCAAATCAAAACAACTTGGAGATAACATCTTACATCTATCCCAAATGGCTAGGATCAGTAACACAAGTGACAGCTCATGCTGGAGAGGATGTGGAGCAAGGGGAACACTCCTCCCTTGCTGATGGGAAGTACAAAGTTGTACAGACACTATGGACATCAATATGGGGTTCCTCAGAAAATTGAGAATTGATTTACCTCAAGACCCAGCCATACCACTCTTGGGCATACACCCAAAGGATGCGTCATCCTTCTATAAAATCACTTACTCAACCATGTTCATTGTGGCTTTATTCATAATAGTCAGAAACTGGAGACAACCTAGATGTCCCTCAACTGAAAAATGGATAAAGAAAATGTGGTACATTTACACATGGAATATTATTCAGCTGTTTCTTTAAAAAAAAAAAGCATCATGAAATTTGCAGGCATATGGATGCAACTAGAAAAAAAACATTCTGAGTTAGGTAACCCAGACCCAAAAAGACAAACATGACTAGTGCCTTGTCCAGTTGTCATCAGAAAGGCATCCCCCTGCAGCAGATGGGAGAGGATGCAGAGGTTCACAGCCATACATTATGCCTAGATTCTAAATTGGAGGTCATTCCCCTTGGAACTCATGGAATTCCATGGAAGAGGGGGCTGAAAGACTGTAGGAGTCAGAGGGGATTGTGGACACCAGGAGAACATGGCCACTAAATCAACTAAGCAGGCTCACATGGGCTCACAGAGACTGAAGCAGCAAGCACAGAGCTTGCAGGGATCTACACCA
Source organism: Cricetulus griseus (assembly GCF_003668045.3). Classification (NCBI taxonomy): domain Eukaryota; kingdom Metazoa; phylum Chordata; class Mammalia; order Rodentia; family Cricetidae; genus Cricetulus; species Cricetulus griseus. The sequence goes on from NC_048595.1 coordinate 408,632,368, forward strand.
GGTTCTCTGCAGATATGCTGTAGCTGTTAACTTGGTGTTTTTTTGTGGGACTCCCAACTGTGGAAGCAGGTGTCTTTTTGATTGTTTTGCCTGCTCTTGGGACTTTTGTCCTCTTGTTGGGTTGCCTTGTCCAACCTTGATATGAGGGCTTTTGCCTGGTTTTACTGTATTTTGTTTTGATGTGTTTGTCTCTTAAAGGCCTGCTCTTTTCTGAAGAGTGTAACAGAAGAGAAATGGATCTTGGGCAGAGGGCAATGTCTGGAGCTAGGAGGAATGGAGAGAGGGGAAACTGTGGTCAGGATGTATTGTGTGAGGATAGAATTCATTTTGAATTTTTAAAAAAAGCAGTCAAGGCCCTAAAATCATTTAGAAGATAGTTGCACTGGGGAATAGATCTCCACTATGAAAAACCAATCCCAAAGCTGTTCACCTGAAGGGGCCAGTATACGGACTGGAGTTTCAGTCCTGCTCTCATGAATAGCCAGTGCTCATTTAGGGAAAGAGAGAAGCCAGAACTCTGTTTTGGCAGCTCTGGCCTCCAAGCTGGATAAGACCAAGGACTTTCTTGCTTCTTGCAGAGGACAAGAATGGAAATGCCACTTTTTGAGTCCCTGCCCTGAACAGATTAATCCATTTCTATTCCATCTTCATCGTTATTTGTGTGCCACCTATGCTTCTAATTCAAGAATGCCCTGCTGCCTACTAAGACAATAATAAACTTACCTAGCATTTCAGGCCCTTCATAACTTGACACAAGGGGTCTTGACCAGTATCAACCATCACTCCTGAAAATAAATAACACCTATCCCCCATACTGTATATTTTCCCCAACCAGTTCCCATCCCAGCCATACTTTATCCATCTCTCCCAACAAACACAGATGTCTGCTTGAAATGTCTCTCTTTCCACATTTTCATTCAAGTCACACCAGTTCAGAGATCCTTTACATGGGCTCTTCAACCCACCCCTCCCAGTAAGAATTATTTCTCTCTTCACATACATGATACTTCATACTTTCCTGAGTTTCCCATTTCTTCATTTTTTAAATTTTTGAAATACAGTTTCATTATACAGCCAAGCTGACCCCAATTTTATAATACTCCTGACTTCCCTCCCCATATTCTAGGGCCTCAAGTATGTACCACCACAGACATCACATTTTATAATTTCTTGCTATAACATATTTGCTTTTGTAGCTACTCATCTATTTTAACTAAAAGCTGTTGAGTTGGAGTCATTCATCCTAGAGACAAACCTGGTTTCTGCATGGCAACCCACTTCTTCCATTCACAGTCCACTCAAATTGGGGGAGACCTCTCCCAGGGAGACCTCTTCCAGAGTAGAGCAGAAGATCCCAGCCACATCTACACAGCATCTTCTCCCTCCTGGTCACTGATGGCCTTCCCTGTGCACATCTGTAGGTCCAGACAGTGCTCAGTGTGTCTGATGGCTGCCTTGGATGTCTACTCAACTACATCTAGAATTAACTGAAGCCCAAAAGGATGGGTGCACCTGTGAGGGATTTTTCTTAATTGAACCATTTGAAGTGTGAAGACACATACTAAATCCAATCTTTTGAGGTGGAAAAATCCCTCTTAAACCTTGGCCACAACTTCTGGTGGCAGCTACTATAAAAGACATGGAAAAAGGAAGCTTGCTGTTTGCCTGCTAGCCCTCACTCTCACTGGTAACTCCATTCTTTCAGTGGTATTAGAGCCTGCTTCTTCAGGATTATAATGAATATTGAAGACCAGTAGGACATCCACCCTCAGGGACTGAACAACTATTGGATTTTTGGACTTTCTATCCGAAAATAGCCATTGTTAGTCAAACCAGAACCTGTCAGCTACTCCAAAGGAATATACATACATACATACATACATACATACATACATACATACATACATACATACATACAGTCAGTTCTGTTTCTCTAGAGAATACTAGCAAATACAGTCTATCTCAGTTACAATTCAGCCCTGGAGGATACACAGATGGATGGGATTCAGGACACAGAGCTGCAAAGGGAAAAAACCTACATCTGAGCAATCTGCCTGACACCTGCATCCTACCAGACAAAAGTCCAGGCCCACCCCAGACATCTCAGTGACACGAGAAAAAAATACTATAACGTTGCTTAAGCAAGTGGGCGGCCTCATTGCCACAGAGGTGAACCTTCAACAACCCCACTTCTGCTGACCAGGGACACCTCATATACCTTTTCGGATCTTTCCATGCATGCTTAGTCCCACTGGGTCATTGTACATTAAACATGTGTGCATATGCATCCATGCTTAGCACTGATCAAGGGCTTTACTCAACAAACATTTTCCACATGAGTTGGGGAATAAATATTTTATCTGGAATGAAGCAAAGGATTTAATTTTAGCCTTCTGCAGTCTCTCTCACTCTTGCCTTCTTCCTTGCAATCAGTAGACAACAACAAGCATTAGGGAGCTTCAAGAAGGCTTTACATTTGTAATTAAACTCTTTTTGTTAAAAACCTGTCCTTGCTTTCAAGATTGCTTAAGCACTTGTGGCATATGGGAAAGCAGGTGTTGGGCAGAAAATTTTTTTAAGATCTTTGAAGACCACAAATTTGTTTCTCATTCTAAAATTAGGTGGGGGACAGCACAGTTCTAGCCTGGCTTCCCCAACCCTTTCAAGTGCACATCAGTGACCCTGTACTCCGAAACCACAGGCTTATTCAGTGCTGACAAGGAGATGCACTCAGGCTAGCTCCACTCTGGGTCCAAGTGAACACACTTCTTATTTACGCCCAAAGTGAAAAAGGCTTCAGAAAACTATGAGCAGAGGTTCCCTGCCACATAGCGATGCTGGCAACTCCAAGCGGAAACCACAGAACATGCTTTTCCTTGGGAGATTCACAGGTGTTGCTCATTCTTTGATTAACTGACCATGGCCCATGCCCTTAGGCTTATAAGCTGAGAACCCTGCATATGGCATCTCAAAAAACAAAAAGTGGGTGATAATAATAAACATGGCTCCAGCAAATTCATGGAGGATCATGGGTTGTGACATGGGCATGTGCCTGTTTTCCGTGACATATCGCTCAATGTGTAGAAAGAGTAAAGTACTGAAGAACTGCTTTGAAATCTTGCTTTTGACTCACTCAGCATGGTTTTTCTATCAGAGCTAAGCAGTTTTTCTTACATCTCCCAAATACCACATAGTTTTAAGTCACCAATTTTTAGCTTTTCCTTCAAAACATGCATCTAAAATAATGGCTCATAATCCCAGGCTGCCCGGGACACCTGGAGCCTGCAGAGCATCACTTAGTATCGGTCCACCACTTTCCATTCCACTACCACCCTCCAGGTGCAAATCCACACATGCTTCTTCATGTACTTTGTCACTCCTGTGGACTTGAATGGTGCCATCCCAGGAGTCTCCCAAATAGGGTTCCAGTTCTTCTACTAGGCTAACCCTCTTTGAAGCAAAACCTCTCAGTTCCTATATTCACTTTCTAACTTTCACTGAAGGATACAGGAACCACTCCGTCAAACCCCATTTTGGGAAGCAGCAAGCTCATGCTTCTTCCACTCCAGGCTAGTGCTGTGTGTTCTGGGATTCAACATCCACCCTTTGCTGCTGCTGCTGCTGCTGCTGCTGCTGCTGCTGCTGCTGCTGCTGCTGTCCAGGGCCTGCAGGTTATCAGAGCACCTTCTAAGCCTGAAAGTCCCTATCTTGTTGGGCACTTGGAGTCCTTTATCTGTCAGACTGGCTTACAACTCTGTGATTCCTCTAATGCTGTTTATACAGTGGCCTCCATACTAAAGAATTACAAAAATCCTTGCTGAGTAAGGAAAGCAAGTCTAACATTGGGCCTGGGAAGCATCATGGAGAACTGTGTGAAAGGGGGTGATACTGCCTTTCAAACCTTCTCCCCTCAAACCAGAAATTCTATTTACCACTAACCTCAGCACCAGCCCTGGGCTCTTTGTCATACTTCTGCTACTAATTAATACTTAGGACTCCAGGTGACTGACTTTACCTCTCCAAGCCTAATTTCTCCACAGGAAACACCAAGTGACACAATTGTACAGCCTCTAGAGACTATAATAACACTAGAGGTATGATTTTAGCATAAAAGACAGTGCCACCAGCCAGGCATGATAGATTATATTTATAATATCAGCACTTGAGGGACTGTTGCAAAAGGAATGAGTTCAAAGCCAGCCTGGGCTACATGGTGACATGGTCTCAAAATAAAAGAAAAACTAAGCATTTTTAAAATAATTAAAGCCACCAGGGACATACTGCAGCTGGCAGAGCTCTTGACTAGCAAGCATGAAGTTCAAGTTCAGTCCCCAGCACCACAGAGGCCCGGGCATGATGGTGTATGTCTATAATCCCAGCACTTGGCAGAGAGAGACAGATTCAAGATATAGTTTAATTATATAGGTTAGAGGCCAGCCTGGGTTACATGACACTCCGTCTCAAAAATAAAAATAAATAAATAAATAAATAAATAAATAAATAAATAAATAAATAAAGCTACTAGATTCCATTTTGCATCTAATATAGCAAGACTCATTCACTAAAACCCTTCTTTAAGTAATCATTATTGAAAAACATTTAATGACTACTGAGGATACTTAATGGACTAACACTATTATAAATTCCAGTACTATACTACAAATATGAGTTGCCATACAGACATTTAAATGGCAGGTGTAAGCGTCATAGGATATTATTAGCTAATAGCTAGTAAAATGACAGGAATAATTTTAATGTCAGTAATTTGTTATCACGAAGTCCAGTACATGTTTGGAGGCAAAGTAATAACCCTTAATTCTATCATGATAATTTATGTGTGGTCAGCAACCCAACATCCACAGATTCATTCCTTTAATTAGGAATTCTGCCACCAACATTACTTTGTTCAGGCTTTAGAGACTGTGACTTGCTACAGTGAGGTGGCCTTGACTGAGGTGAACACCCTTTTCTGTCTTTTCCTCGGTTCTCTGAAATTTAGGTATAAATAAGGACTATTTTCATTGAATATTGGCTTACCTAAACCAATCTTGGAATGCATCCAAGGCTATAAAATATATTCAGAGGCAGAAATGTTTCCAGGAAACAGAAAAGGAGTAGATTCAAAATCTGTAAATAAAATCACAGCCCGTTATGAAGAAGGACCTCATTACAGCATCCTTCCCAGGAGGACCTGTATAGGACCTACATTTCTACCTGGACTGGGAACTCCACGACAAGGAATCTCAAAACCATGGCATATGAAGGCAAGATGTGTCACATGCCCCAGCAAAACTCTGCCTCAGCTATAATAAAGGTCAGAGAGTACTTTCGGGAGAAAATCGAGCTAAAACTGTCACCACCCTCCTAACAGGCTACAGCAGCACTACTTGGGAATTAAGGGATGACTTACATAGAAAAACAGCATTCTAGTGACAGACACAAAGCCACAGTTTAGTCTTCCTTTGCACCACACAATGGCAAGACAGAATGGAAAGAAAACCTGGGGACTTTGGCTCAAGAGGCAGTTCTCCATCAAGAAAGGCTTAAACTTGGTCGAGTCAACTGACCCTCTCTGGCTCTCAGTTTCCTTAGTTCTGGAATGAGAAGATGGAACCTCTAAAATCCTTTGTGAATCCAGCAAGTGTGAATCTGTGCCATTTGGTCAAATGTCAAGGTTGGCACAAACCCAGGGCCTTGGACACGCCTAGCAAATGTACCACCACTGAACCACATCTCCAGTCCTAGGAAGCCTTACTACTTAGAAAAGTCCTTCCTCTTTAAGTTCCACACAGACATCTTTGGTGGAATTTACCATTATAGGCACTGTTTTTTATGAATTCATGTACTATAAGTAAAGAGGTCAAAGTCAACAGTTAAAATCCAATTCCTCTTGGGCCAGTTGACTTTCTGTTCAGCCAGAAGTAGTACAGGTCAATGAAATTATAGCCTGCTGCCTTGTTTCATAAGTGAAATTTTACTGGCACACAGTCCCACGTACATGCTTAGGCACTGAGTGTGGATGCTTTCTCCTTCTGCAACAGAGACAGCACAGCCAGCAAAGTCCACCATGTTTATTATCTACAGGCTGCATCCTAGCACTTTAGAGTCTACCAACTCCTACCCTAATCTGATGCGTGGCAAGCCAGCATGTGTCTGAACTTCTCCAGGTTCCCTGGGTAAGGGTCATCCTGAAGGGAAACTGGCAATCAACATTCACTGAGATCTGCTACATGCTAGGCACCATGCCAGCTCTGACATGCTGTGTACTGAGAAGGTCCATTAAACTATGAACTTCTTTAGGATGGTTAGCATCGCTCCCTTTATCATCTTGGCTCCTAGGAAACATCTTCATACCAATCAATACACACATCAGACATCCATGCGCATTTGTTGAACCTGTCTTATTTAGAACTCACAATAAGCTACAAAGAAACTTAAGTGTCAGTGAATTGGGCAAGACATGGGATAAGCCCCAATTGGTCAGACCTTCTCCAATACTTGAGAATAGCTGAACCCAGAAGGTAGTCTTCCTGGGAATTGAGTTACCATCACCAGAGCCTGACAACATATAGCTGGATACTGTTGGCTTCCCAAACTCCTCTTCCAATGACAGTTCTACACAAGGCCATGTAAAATTACCTGAGCTATTGCTATGTATCAGGTATTATTCTATCCACTCTGTAGATATAGACACCTTTATTTTCACAACCCCCATGAGCACTGGTTATTTCTGTATTAAGCATAATAAAAGCTCCAAATGTGAAGCCCAAAGGTTTAACCATCTTAAAGTAAGGCATAGCTAGCAAGGAGTCGTGCCTGGATTTTAGCCCAAGTGAAGATTCCAGAACACTAGGCTTCTGCACCACCTCCGTTTTATCTCAGTTCTTTCCCTTAATTCTTTTCAAGACATATGCCTTCCACAAAAACTGGACAATTCGGTGCTAGTATCTGTCATCCCAACATGTAGGAGACTGAGGCAGGAAGATCACAAGTTCAAGGCCAGTCTGGCTACATTGCAATTGTAGTCGGGCCTAAGGTATAAGGTAAGACTCATAACAAACAAACAAACAAACAAAAAATGAGTTGACAATGAGAACAAACATTTACTCCTACATCTGCTATCCAATTTATTAAAATACTAAAGGTCAATCATTTCATAGACTTTTTATCATCCTTTTTATATTTCATAATCCCTTAAGGTAAATACCATTTTCAAAGAGGTTTAAGCCTAGCAACTTAAATAACTATAAAACAACTCATTCTGATCTACCCTTCTATGAACTTTATGAAACAAAACAACAACAACAAATACAGTGTTCATTAGTTTACGTTTTGGCTATAACAAAGGATGGGGCTGGGAAGTGTATGCGGAGGTCTAACATGCACAAGTCTCTGAGTTCAACCCCTATCTTTGAAAAAATGAAATTAAAACCTGAGAAATTGAGGCACACATACAAATCTCTAAAGTAAGCTTTATTCTTCCTGAAAATTCAGGTTATAGGCTAATATTTACAGAAGAGGGAGTGGGCAGTATTACAGGTTAGTAAGTCTGTTCATAAAATAAAATCTATTTATTGTTTGTGTTTTTATTTTCTCTGGCTAAATATTATCTTGATAATTCAGTGTTACAGTGTCCAGTCCCAACATGAGTACATAAAACTTCACTCAAATGACATCCAGGAATTATTTTCATTATAGATATATAGCAAGGAAAAACAGATGGAACCAAACACAGGAAGACAGGAACTCAGTGCCAAATCTATCAGTCACAAACTATATGCAATTGACCATGCTGATGTCTACAGGCACCTATGTTACCACCAGAAATACTTCTTCCTTCATGTCCTCCGTATTTAACAATTTAGCACCTTCCGTCTGGTGGTGGGGGTAGGAGTAGTGATGGTGATGATGATGATGATGGTGGTGTGTGTGTGTGTGTGTGTGTGTGTGTGTGTGTGTGTGTGTGTCCTTTCTGTGGCAGTGATACAATTCTCTGACAAAGCAATTAAAGGGAGAAAGGTTTTATTGTGGGCTCACAGTTCAAGGGAAATCAAAGACCTTTAAGAAGCTTACCTGGTAATCGACAAGGTGCCATCCACAATGGAAACATCTTCCCACCTCAACTGATACAGGTAATTGGCATCGGCATGCCTAGAGGCTAACCTTAATCTAGATAATTCCTCTTCATAGGTGTGCCTAAAGGTTTACATGCTAGGTGATTCTACAACCATTGGCAATTAACACTAGCCGCACACATATACAACCACAAGTGTGTGTGTGTGTGTGTGTGTGTGTGTGTGTGTGTCTATATTTGATTATTAGTTATAATTAGTTGATTAAAGACAGGTTTGTCTTATTGTCCTTTAAGATGTTACAGAGTAAAGTGTGTAAGCATCTTATTTATATCAATGGCATCATTTTTATGACTCATATTAAATATTTTCATACTGTTAGGATACAAAATATGCTTGCATGCTTGCTATTGTGGAGAATGGAGATGGTCTTATGAGCACTGAGCTAATTTTGCTTTGTTTTTTAAACACATTGCTTCAACTGTGCAGCATTGTTAGTTTGCAAATTCTCCATAAATCTCAATTTGTGTTTACAAGGTTTCTTTTATAAACTTCCCGGTTAAATGAACCTATTTTGATCTTAATCTAAAAATGCATTGATCATGTGTGATGGTTAAATTTATGTTAGTATTTCTGGAAGTGTCTATGGTGGTTTTTCTAGGAGAGACAGACTGGCATTGGAATCAGTGGATTGGAATCAAGAAGATCCTCCTTCACCAATATGAGTGGGCATCACTCAATCTGCTGATGTCTCAAATAGAACCCAAAGGCATGGGGTGTATTCTCACTCCAGCTCTTTGAGCTTGAGCATCCATCTGTTCCTGCCCTTGGACATGGATACACACACACCCCATGCCATGTTCTAACGCCTTTGGTTTTCCATGGAATCTTATCACCACTTTCCTGGATTTGCAGCTTATAAACAGAAGGCAATTACACTTCCCAGCTTCCAGAAGTTTGTGAGCCAGCACCTTGAATTAAATCTATTTGTATGTATCAATATCTATACATTGGCTTTATTGTGTTGAAAACCTGGTTTAACATGCCTTAACAATTCCAAGCAACTTAACCACTGGACAGTGCTTAGAAAACAATTTACAAAGTAACTTCTCTTGGTGACCCAAGAGCATTTGTACAGGTGCCAATACCTCACTCACTCATTTAATCACATAATGAGGACCCATCTAAGATGGAAGGCACAGAGTCCAGGAACATTTGAGTCCATCCTGTATCAAGGATCCTGCTGACCAGCCTATCAGTGGATAGGCTGGAGCACAGAGACAAACTTTCAACACAGAGATGTGCCCTGCACACTCCAGGGGACAGCCAAATCAGTCTCAGGAGCCAATGCCACTTGAACTAAGAGAATACATTGAATACTTGAGGTCATGCAAAGTGATCTAACATGGTTGCTTTTAAAGGAGAGAGGGAAGTGCCACAACAAATTCATAGGTTGTTTACATTTCTGAAACTGAAGCCAAAGCCTCAGCTTCCGAATCCTAAATTCTGGGGTTACATTTCTCAGCCATCACACCAGGATGAGAACCCTTAAATAAAAACAAGGTAGGTAGTCACATGTAAGCAAGGAAAGGAAAAAGGCACAAAGAAATAATGACATGTATGCTGAATCTGAATGGAGGCAAGAAGCAGTCTTCGAAGCAAGTAGCTTAGTTCCTAGAGCTATATACAAAGGCCTTCAGTGAGAGTTCATCTTGTCATCCAACAGCTTCCTTATCCGACCACTGTTGGCAAGGCTTATTAATAACCTTCTAGGCAGATGATTGCTTAGCTATCATTTTCTCTTACTGAGAAAATCTCACATCACACATGGTAGTACATGCCTATAATCCCAGCATTGAGGAGGCAGAGGCAAGGGAATATCAAGTCCAAGACCAGCCTGGGCTGTATATAAAACCATGAGAAGAAGGGAGAGAAAAGGGGTGCGAAAATGTCACAATGCAGTTAGTCCATGGGAAAATTTGAAAGATAATTATTAATTCTAAAAATGTTCACAACATACTGTATTATTTTCTCAGGCTGCCAAAGCAAAGCACCACAGGCAGGGTGGATGTCTTGAACAACCAAAATCTGTTTCTCAAAATTCTGCAGGCAAAAGTCCAAAATTAAGGAGTCAGAGTAGGGTTGGTTTGTGGTCTCCCTTGTTTATTTATAAATGGTTATTCGCTCCTTACTGTGTGTGGGGGGGGTATACAATGACCTACACAGATAGATTATGACCCAGCTCCATGATTTCATTGTAATGTAGTCACTTTCTTTACAGACCCTCTTTCTAAATAAACTCATTCTAAGGTATTCTGGGTCTTAGGACATCCACCTAGAAATCCTGACAGCACAACATATACACACTCTGTGATACTGTGACAGACAACAGAATGGATACAGGGATACTAGCAAGACTCAAAACATCAGTGTTTTATCCATCATGGGTACACACTTTTCATTATGATCTTTCAAATGCTAGTCACACACAATAAAGCAACCTTCTTGGGGAAAGAAGTGTGGGAAATAAGAAAGGAATGAGCTAACTTTGTTTCATGTGTCCTGTGTACCAAGGCATCCTGGTCACTGCCCGCAGATTCTCAGTCTCCAACTACAAACTCACTGGCTTCAGCAGCAGCAGGTGCCACTGAATAGCACTAAATACAGACAATCTATATTAACACTAGCCCTGGTTGAAAGAAAAGCCCAAGTTGTTTTTTCATACTTCAAATCTGATAGATTGTGTTCTTTCCTCCTACTTAGGAAGCAGGTAAAACCACATGGACTTGCAACTACCTAATATCACATCCAAGCGCTTGTCTATGCTCTGAGGAACACCACATCAATAATGCCTCCAGAGGCCAGACTTATAGAACTCATACTAGGGCCTTTCACTTTTGCTGCAAGCCCTACAACTCAATACCCTTGATTTTCTTTATTCTTTTTGTTCATCCACTTGGTGTCACAAGTTGTATTCATTATAGACTGAAAGGAGAAAAAAATTAATGATTTAAATAGCAAAGCAGGTCAGACCTTAAGTTGATTTCATGAAAACAATGACTTCATTATGTTTAATATGTGACTAACAACAGCAACAAAGAAACTAATACCACATTTCTGAATAAAAATTTAGCTGTATGCATTACATTACCTGTCATGAAAAGTGACCTAAGTCCATGAATAGGAATTTCCCCTAAAGATTCACATAACCACTTGGGTGCTCATATTCATATGATTTTATAACATATCTAGAAGGAACCTTGGCTCCCAAAGGTACATGATGAAGAAATTACTCAAGATTATGTAATGACATGGCAAACCTTTAAGCTACAGTTACATTTCAAGCTTGAAATGTCCCAAACTGCACTACAATAGGACCCTGCTGATTCTACTACACTGCATTTTTTTCAGAGATGCCTATGGCTTGAGCTCTTGATTTGAGAATATAATCTTTACTTAAGATGATCCTCACAACCTATCTGTCAGAATACATGAGAATTATGACAGCTTGATGATGAAATTAAAATGAGTAAATCCTGGGTCACTGTGGAATTCACCTGACTGTGAGCAATCAGGAGGGAGGGTGGTGTGAATGTAAGGCAGCCACATACAGGCTCCCTTGTTCCTCACTTTCATCTACGTCAGTGAGTCTGCAACTTTATGTAGCTCATGTCTTACACATACAAGTTCTTCTAACGCCTTCTTCCATGATTGAATCACTCAATCCCCAGAAAGTAATCTAGACAGAAGACAGATAGATAGGCAACAGGTAGATAGATAGATAGATAGATAGATAGATAGATAGATAGATATGTAGATAGACAAATGCATACATACATAAATAGAAACAGATATATAGATGATAGAAATTAATGAAGATAGACAGATATCAGATAGATATCAAATAGATATATATCAGATAGATGATAGACAGACTGACAGATGATAGACAGACAGATGAATGATAGAGATTGGATAGTATATATACACCAGGTGAGCAGCAAGAGTCTAGGTAAATGTGTTAATGTCTTGTACATTTCTACAACAATTATATTGCAATCAGAAGAAAATACTACCTTAAAAACTGGGATGCAGATGTTGTCTGTTCCTATACACCTGAGTATATTACAAGAAAACCAGATTAAACCTCATCTGTCATTCCCATTAAGGAACTTGACCCATCCTACTCAAAGCGTGACCCTCAGCCTGCAGCCTGGGGGAGGCCATATCTCAGAACTGCCATCCCTCTTTAAGTAGCACTCATGGCTCTGGGTCTAGAGCCCCTCATCTTACACCTTTCCTGCCTCTGCCACCTCCAGCCTGTCTAAGCAGCGGCCACCTGTCCTTGACTAGTGTGCTGTTTCCAACTGTTTTTAAACAAAAACCTAGATGAATAAATTTGTCAGCATTGTTCCTAACCCTAGAAATGCTGCTAGATGGGGCCTACTGTCACTTCCATGAGCTCAATACATGTGTTTTTTATTTTCACCATGCCGAGGACACTGCAGTGCACACAAGAAGCAGCGCCCCGACCTTCCCAACAACCCCAAAAGCTTTAGTGTCCCCAGTGAAGGAAGGAGGCCTCCCACAGTCAGCCTTATGGCAGGAAGTGTAAGCCCAGGACTGTTCCTTGCAATGTCATCTAATGGTTGACCTCAGGGTAAATGAGGGGCTTTCAAAGGCAATGATCTGCCAAAATCCTCTAATCCAGAGAATAATATTGTATACTCACTAGATATCAATTTTCATATAATTCTGGCCATCAAAGCCACCTTCAAAGCCATTTCAGTCACAAGATCAAAGCCTTTGATAACAATATATTAGCTTCATCTTAAGCCTTATAAAAGTTCTGTTTTCTTTACAAAAGAAGAGACTGAACCAGTTTACATTTTGTGTCTCTTCTGAACTCAAGGCTCATACTGGATGAATACTTCAAAATGCTCCAGTGGTTAAAACATTCACTTGGAAGACAGGCAGCCTTAATTTGAGTCCTACTTTACAAGTGATTGCCTTTATAACTCCAGGAAAAAGCCCATAACTTCTGAGTCCAGGCTTTCTCACTGGCCAAATGCTGATAACTGTAGCCTTTTCATTGTGTCTTTGGGGGAAAAAAAGTTGATATATAAAAGAACACATGGAAAGTACCAAAACACAGTGCTTGCCACTTAGTAAAAGCTAAATAAATGTCTGTCACCTTTGCCAAACTTTGTGACTCTCAGTTCCATAAGACAAGCAGGTATGCAAAGTTAGTTCATCATAAAATACTTTTAAATTATAAATTCCCCATAACTTATTAAAAAGAAAAATGGTGACCATCCTTCAAATTACACTCCGGAAATCAATGAAAACTACAAGATGAAGATGAAAAAAAAAGTAAGCAATTTTTAACTTCAAAGATCATTTTCCTTTGAAGTGAAAATGAGATATTAGGCTCTTGATAACCTGGTATGTTTTCAAAGTAATCCAATTTTCAAAAACCTTAGCATCCTATATTTTTACTGCACAACTTCCCACTTTCCAGTCCAGCATGTGAGTGATATAATACTAAGGAAAAGCAAGCTGCCACTCCTGATATCTCTTGTATATACTGTTATAACATGAAGTATCCCCCAAAAGCTTACATGTTGAAGGCTTGGGTCTCAATACAGCACTGTTTGATCAATGGATTAACCCAATGATGAGTTCATAATTTGGCATACTTTTTGGGAGATGATGAAAGTGTTCTCACTGACTTAAGTAGGGAGGCACTCTGTGGGAAGATAAATCTTATTTGTTTCTGCTCCTCCCCACCCCACCCTCACACACCAGAAAGTGGAAAGCTCTGACATCATGCAACATCCCCATGATATTCTGCCTCACTACATGTCTGTAACAACTGAACAAAGCTCCACAAAACATCTAAATCCAAGAGCCAAAATAAATCCTCCCTCTGTCAAGTACTTTTCTCGGGTGAAAAACTGACACACACACACACACACACACACACACACACACGAGAGAGAGAGAGAGAGAGAGAGAGAGAGAGAGAGAGAGAGAGAGAGAGAGAGAGACAGAGACAGAGAGAGAGAGACAGAGACAGAGACAGAGACACAGAGACAGACAGAGAGACAGAGACAGAGACAGAGACAGAGAGACAGACGGGAGGGGCTGTAAAGAGTTGGGACTCAGCATCGCATCTATAAAATATCACTCTTCGACTCACTGGATTTTTGTGGGAATCAAGATAACCAGTGTAAAGTACCTCTTAACATTGTTTTGTAAATCATGCAGTGTTTACAAAGCACCAAGAAGCACATTCAACATATATTGTTACCATATCCACCAAATATTTTTAATTTTTCCTTACAAATTGAACAGCCCAGACCAATAATATTTGATTATTTAAGTATAATAGTATGGAGGAGTGGAAAGCAACGATTGTGAAGCAGGTGAAGACTGAGAACTCCTAATGAGTTGACAAATTGACAAATCTGCTGGTTTGCATCAGCATGAAGGTTCTGCATTATTCATACTGAAATTGCATCTGAAGCCTTTGCCTGTCCCTAACAACCACTGGCCATCACTAATCCACAAATTGTGACATGGTTATTACTTGATATCTGCAGGCTCAGTGTTTGAATCCTCAGAAGTACAGGCCATTCTTCCCAGCATGAATAAAGCATGGGCAGTAAGGCAGTAGTCCTGGCTATGCATAACAATTACATGGAGTGGGGTGCTTGAAACACAAGGGACCTCGGTCTCTCTTCAGACCAATTAAAACTGATTCTCTGGGGCTGGGACCAGGTGTCTGCAGAATTTTGACATGCCCTGGGTAACTCTAATGTACAGTACAGCCTGTGAATCACGGGCATTATAGGATATGAGAGAAACAAAGAAAACGATCCTGGAAAGAAGAATTGGGCCACTTTATGGGAAGCTATAGCTGTCCAATTCCAGAGAGTGTGACTGAGAACTCTGGAGAAAATCACACAGTTCTACTTTTATCACTTGTATGTAAGAGATCTCCCACATGCTCATGGTCTTGCCTACTTGGTCCCCAGCTGGTGATAGTGTTTGGGGATGTTTGGGGGCCATGCTGAAGCACGTGGATAGTAGGGGAATGGGCCTTGAGGTTTGCAGCCATGCCACTTTCTGATTGTTTAGGTGATGTGACCTTCCATCACTGCTTCTTCTCCACCTTGATGGACGACATCTTTATAAAGTCTGGACCAAAATAAATCCCCTTTCTTTCCCTTAAGCTGTTTCCTGTCAGGTACTCTGGTGACAGCAACAACAATAGTGACTAACACACATCATAATTAACAAACAAAAGTCACACAGGCTTGAGAGTTTGTTGTCTATGCTAATAACGTAAGTCCTTACAGTGTCACATACCAGAATGAACTAAACTCTAGAACACAGTACAGATTCAGAAGGAATTACAATGATCCCTACAGATGAAGTAAGGGTTTGGGGAGCAAGAATTCAACTTACTACAGACATCATATTCCCTTTCTTTTGTAGGCCCTTGGGCCACTCTTGAGTGATGCCTACCTACAATGCAGGATGGGACCACCAAAGAGGCAGGAGACAAAGGCTATCTCTGAGCATCAAATCCCTGCTTACTTCTCCACAGCAATTTTATTAGACTTCCTGTGACATGGATGACAGCAGATGGCACCTGATGGCAAAACAAGCAAGTAGCCAGTCTGTAAGCAGCAGGCAAAATGGTTGCTTCAGTTCAGAAATGTGGGCCAAAGTGTAATGACATATAAATCCCAAAACATCAACAAAGCCAGCAACTACCCAGCAGCTCGAAAACCCAGTACAAAGGCCACTGTAACAGGAGGCCACTGAGGCAACACATTAGTTGTAATCTCACAGGCCAGCAGGTACCACACAGTAATCAGAAGACCAAATAATAAAACTGACTTTTAACTTGGGCTCAGGTCATGACACATCCATTTCCAGAGTTTGTACAACAGTAGAAAAGGCCTCCTAACTCCATGGGCACTGGGATGACTAGTTCTTGGGGTTTTGTAGTTCCTCATTACATTAACATATGTGTATTGGGGCATGGGAGAAACAGTAAACACCAAACTCATCTGTTATTACAGAGAAACACCCACCATGAATTGGGGCAGCAACATTACATGAGCAAAGGACCTTAGACAGAAGAAGAAACGATAAAGGAAGCCAAGCAGACATACTACCCATGTTCATACCACCTCATCTCTGTCTCCTCACAGTCACGATGTGAACTGCTCTGCCCAGCCACACCGTCCCTGTCATGATGGACCGACGCCTTTGAGAATCTGAGCCAGCACAGACCTTTTCTTTTCCTTCAGTCTTTCTGTCAGCATTTGGGTCAGACAACCTAAAGTAATGTGCATAATCCTGCAAAACTGAAGCTCTGTACTCACTGGACAATTACTTTTGATCCCTGGCAAACATCACTCTATTTTCTGTTCTAAGAATTCTGACTACTTGAAAATAAAAGCGTTAGCATTCAGAATGCAAAGGAATTTCTCTCAGCAGAGACAATGTCTTAAAGGAAAACCACAAGAAGACAGTCACAGGGAGAAGGAAGATCAAGAGCCATATGTTGTCAGACCCAAATCAACAAACAAACACAAAAGAATAAGAAAAGATGGTGCATTCATTAATACACTCTGTTCATCTGCAAAGGAAAGAACACCCCCACCCTGTGTGTGTATGTGTGTGTGTCTGTATGTGTGCATGTGTGTGTATATCTGTGTGTGTCTCTGTGTGCATGCATGTCTGTGTGAGTGCATGTGTACATGTGTGTGTCTATGTGTGTGGCATTCACCTGTATATACTACGGGTGTACATATGTGTGTTGTACATGTGCAAGCAGGTTTAGGAGAGGAACTATGTGACAACACAGCAACACAGAATACTGATGAAGCACTGAGAAGCCAAATGATAAGAGGCTCTAAAGGTGCAATCAAGACTTAACTTTAACAACTGAGAGGCTTGAGGCTAGCAGTTCTGCTCTCCTTGGTGTGCTGAGTGAGTTGTCTGTATTTTGGGTGGGTGGCAACACTAAAAACCAACAGAATTCTAAGTCAAAAGTGGAGCAAGTCTGACTCAGCCTAGTGTGAGGGCTGGAGACACTGGGGAAAGAAGTCACCAGTTACTTGGGAGGAAGTGCCACCAGTTCTCAGATATGGAAAGGACATGCGTACTAAGAGGGGAAAGGAGAATGCTCAATTCACTGTTGGTAGGATTTCAGAATGGTGCAGCCACTATGAAAATCAATGGGGAAAATTCTCAAAAACCTAAAAGATAGATCTACTCCTATGGAAATCAATGTGGAGACTTCTCCAAGAGCTAAAAATGGCTACACTGTTATGCAGCAACACTACTCCTTGGCATAAACCCAAAGGGCTTGATAGCCTTCCCCAGAGATACAAGCTCTACCATGTCCTCTGCCACTCTCTCCAAAATATCTAGGAAATGAAAGTAGCCTAAATGTCCATCAGTTGGTGGATGGACAACAAAAATTCAGTAGATAGACACAATTGAATTCTATTCAATTGAACAGAAAAATTAAATCATGAAACTTAATGGGTAACTATAGAATGTTATACTGAGTCAGGTCACAAAGATCCAGAAAGATAAATGCCACATATTCTCTCTTATTTGTGAGTCCTAGTTCCAAACCTTTATATTTGAGTATATAACCTTTATATTTGAGTATATAACAGTTACCAGAGTAGGTTTTGTATGTATGTATGTATGTATGTATGTATGTATATATGTATGTATGTATGTCTTCCTGCTAAGTCTTCCAAGTGTCATGATGACAGGTGTGAGCATGGTGGCAAGCACTTGTAACCCCTTGTACTGGGGAGGCAGAACGAAGGATCCCTGGGGTTTGCTGACCTGCCAAGCCTAGTCTGATGGGTGAGCATAGGTCTCAAGGAGACTCTGCTACAAAAAACATGGTGGGGTGATAAGATGATTCGTAAATAGTGTTTGTACCAAGGCAGAACATCTGAGTTCATCCCTAGGCCCCACATGGTAGAAGGAGAGAAGTGACTCCTGCAAGCTGTCTTCTGACCTCCACACGCACACCATGACATGTGTATGTGTGAACATATGCACAAACACCCACAGCCTCTCTCTCTCTCTCTCTCTCTCTCTCTCTCTCTCTCTCTCTCTCTCTCTCTCTCACACACACACACACACACACAAATTAATAAATGTAAATGCAATTTTAAACAATTAACCAAAAAGTAGACAGCTCCTGAAGAATGACATCAAAGCAACTCTGCTCATAAAGAAGTAATTCCAAAAGTGAAAGGTAAAGTATTACCCTCAGGCTATATTGTATTAAAACACACACATTAAGTAAAATAAATGCAGGAGATTTGGAATAACACAAATAAAAAAAAAGAGCTGCCTTTTCTTCCGTTAATCTCAGACCTTTCTCATAAGTGTATTCACACAAGGACATGGTCTCAAGAAACATGAAATTACAGATGCAGCAAGTCCCTGGCATTTGTTTGCTTTGTTGACCAGAGGCAGTGTGAGGCTGTAATTAGGAGGCCTCTAGGAGGGTACGAACACAAGTTCTGAAGTGTGCTTTATTTTTATGCTATGGGCAACCGTCAGAAGGTTTCCTGACAACTGAAGGAGGCAGCTGTTCCCACCCTATCATAACAAACCTATGGTTTTCCGTAACAAACACTGCTTTTCTCCTAAGGTCCTCACAGCTAGTTATTTCCAGAGGCACTGTTGTGATTCCGTACTGTCAGAGGGACACACAGCTAAATTCAAAAAGGACTAATGAGTGACCATAAAAAATGATCTGAAGAAACTACAGCACAAATCCACACTGAAACAGCTGTCTTAGTAGGCTAATGTCCGCCAAACCCTGCCCTCCAAACCATTTAAAACTTCAAAACTGACCAGGCCTGGAGTGGGAAGGGGCTAACTCCAAGCTGGGTTCAAAGGCTTTCCTCAGAGTCTCTAGCCACCGGGGCTTGCAGAGTGGGTCTTGTTAATCAAGAAATAAATCAGAGACACTGAGGAACATGGCATAGAAAAAGATCAAGCTAAGGGCCCACTGCCCTTTGCCCTCTATTCCTTGGAGATAAGTTGGCCATCCACAGTGAAGAATACCAAGAGAGCAGAGCCAGGAAGCCAAGGGAGATGCACTTGTTCATCAGACGGCCAAGGAACTTGCAGTTTACACTTCGGGGGTGGAGATAACTTTCAAAGCCAATGCTGTGCTGTCTTCTGTCCAGTTTACTTCCCACTACAGCTATGGCAGTGCACGGGATGTCAGCAGCCCTGCCTTGCCTACACTCGGGCCCCAAAACAGAGGCAGGGACAAATCTGCAAGCCACTCGAGTGAAACTAGATACTGTATTGGGCTGATGAATTAGAGTGTTCAGTAAATCACCTTCAGTCATAGGCCAAAGGACTGAGGGCAAAGGAAGGAGGGCAAGGACCCAAATACAGTTATGTTCTCTTTCTAAAGTGCTCAAGTTAGAGTTAGGGACACTGAGGATTTCAGATACACATCTGACTGTATGAATCCAGAAGCTTCAGACTGCACAACTTGAAATAACATTTTCTATTGCCAAAGCACCCTCTTGTAAAACTCTGAGAAATTTCTAAAGAGATTGACGTCAGCGGGAGGAAGAAAGGGGCTGTCACTTCTCTTATTGTTCTTGCCATCTTTAATCTTGCACTACACACCTTTGAAGCAGACAGAGAACCTGCTACCTCAACAAAAAAATTTCATTAAAAAATTTGAATAGACTTACTTTACTGACAAAACAACAAAGGCTTTTCAAGTTTGAGGTGCGAACAAGCAGAGATGTAACAGTAACAAAGGCCTTGGCTCAAAAACAAAACAGACAAAAGCCTTGCTTTAAAGTTACAGGGGAGATAGAATAATGGTGGCTTTAAAGTTACCTGGGAGGGGGGTAGAATAATGATGACTGAAGTACACTGAGGGTATTTCAGAAGACTATGTGTGAAATGTTTCCACTGAGATCAAAATTAGATGACAAACTAAACAGAAATTCAGGCACTGCTCTGGAACAGAGGGGATAGTAAAAGAAGGACTATTGAACTTCACTCTAATAATTTCTCAATCTAATTACTTTTCAGAGTAAAATGGGGATGTTGGAGTATTGAGTATCACTCATTTCTTTCTTATAAAAACATACGCTCTCCTCCCTGCAAGAGCAGTGTGATGCAACCTTCATAGGAATCGTAGAAGTTCTAACACGAGTAGACTAATTCACTAAAAAGTAATGAAAACAGATCAACTTTCAGAGTTATTTTAAATATACAATGCTTTTCCTGACTGATAAAGGTTTACATGGCCATAATGAAAACTTGAGACAGGACAAGCATTTCCCAGATGCTCTGAAGGCTCTGGAAAAGAAGGCTGGGGTTAGAGGTGAATGAAACTGCAATCAGATGCCGACAGCAGTTCACCAGTAAGTAGCTCTTAAAGTTGAGAGGCGAAGGATCCCAGCTATTGCCACTGGCTCTTGGATTCCCATGGATTGAAGGAGCATTCAGTGTTACCTGCTCAGCACTGGGCCACCGAGACATGATATTGGTAATCTAAGGTAAGAAGCAGCCACATAAACAGATCTACTAACATTCAACTCTAAATCTAAAGTGAGATGGAGTCAGGGACATGACTAATCACCTCCAGTGGTTCATAATGTTCCTAAAACCACGGCTCTTAATTTCAATCCTGGAGGATAAGTAGAAATTAGCCAGATAGAGAGATATTTTTAGGGAAAAGGAATTCCAATCATGCAACCTGAGGAGTGTGATAGCAGGGCTTATTCAGGAAAACACTTCTGTGTTGCAAAGAGGGAGATGATTTGGAATCCAGACCATAAAGGTGACAATTAGTCGGGGTTGAGGAGCCACTAAAACAGAGTTTGCAGTCACATATAGATAAGATCAGGGTTTCATGGTGAAGCCAAAACCTGAAGGCAATTGCAACATCCCCAGTAGCTGGAAAGATGGTACAGATTCAAGAGACAGTTTTAAAACATACAATTCTCAGTACTCAGAATTGAATAAGAATGGAGAAATGGTCATAGATACACTGATATAAAGATTTTCAGATTTTAATGGTCAACACCATAGCTAGTATACACACAGAGGAAGGGTGGCTACCACATCCAGCAGGACTTGGATGTCACCTGACTGGGGTGACAAGGGAATGAAGAAAAGACATAAAGGAACAACAGCATACAGACATACAGGGAAGCTAGGATCTGGCCAGCCATGAGTACTTTGATGGAGTGGTATCACAACAGCATTCAGACATACAGGGAAGCTGGGATCTGGCTAGCCATGAGTACTTTAATGGAGTGGTATCCACAACACTGCATCACAGGGCAGTGCAGGGACAGGCATGGGGGAGAGACAGTCTCCACAGGAAGTCCCCAGGTCAGCAGTCTCAGCCTGTAAACACTCTGGAGCAGGAAGCTGCAGTTGCTAGTTTTTGCACACACTGGTCAATGATTTGTAAATATTTATCATCGCATACACTGCCAACATTTGCATTCAGACCAGAGGAAGGCTTTGCCATCCTTCTGAGGCTGCCCTGGAGGGAAGGCTTTGCCACTTTCCCATGAGTCTGAGATATTTTCCATGTCAACAAGACAGTCACTCCGGACTTCATCTGCTCTTTGACCATTCATTCACTCAAGGGTTCCTTGGTGCCCCACAGGTGGGTCTGCCATTGAGGAAGCTAAGTCACGATGTATTTGGAAGCCTGAGACAAATATACAACTGCATATACGAAATTCCAAACTTGAATACTATTGCAACTTTCCAGTGTTACAGTAAACACAATGTGTAAATTAAAATAAATGTTAAGGTGTTAGAAAAAAATAAGGTTGCAGCTGAAGGCTGGGAGGTTAAAAGCAATCAACTGCTCCTCCAGAAAACTGGAAGATTCCTAGCACCCACCAGATGGCCTGCACACATCTATAATCCCAGTTCCGGGATATCTGACACCTTCTTCTGACCTCTGGGGGCAGTAAGCATGCTGTGGTACACAGACATACCAAACATGCAGGCAAATTACCCACAGACACAGAAATTAATTTTTTTTTAAAAAAAAAAGCAAGGTTAGAAGCAACGAGGAAGGTAAATAAAAGAGTTTGCATGGGGAGGCACTGGGGGAAGGGAAAATTGTAATCAGAATATATTGTCTGAAAAAAATCTATTATTTAGTAAAATAAAAAATTTAAGATGTATTAACTAAAACATAAAAGAGTTTGCAGCTGTGATTAGTTGACCAGGTAGAGAAAGGGCAGAGCTAATTAACATGTGACTGTGACTCAAGTTGCCTCAGAGCCACACAGTAGGGAGCTGGATTTGCTTCTACTGGATGTGGCAGAGATAGGGGTGGGGCTTCCTTCTAGCTTTCTCTACTTAAGATCTAAAGGGCCCGGATGCTCTAACAGTCACCTGATACATACTCATAAATATTCATATAACTTCTAAAACAATCCACAGCATGGACCCCTAGACTGTGCCTCACCTTGGGGTAGCCCAGGCCAGTCTCTCCTTGGAGTGTCTCCTTGCTCAATTTCACTAACTAAACTGCTGCCTTGCTAATTAAACTTTTGTTCCAACTGTCAGTCTACGGACTGGTCCCATTTCTCCAAGGGGACAAGAACCAATGAACCCTTGCACACATGCCAGGCCAGGGATCTTCCACTTGCAGATCTGTTTTAGGGGATCCCATGCAGAGCTCTCTTAGGTGGCTTCTTGGTGGTTCATGTTTATTGATCTGACGGAATGTTGCTCATACCTATATTCAAGGCACTCACTCCACTAGACTTTTAATGAGCTTCAGCGTATGGTGAAAGCGATCCAGACTTGTTGTCAGGACGCTCAGATTACAAACCATTGCTGCAGCTTTTTCATCAGCTGCCAGCTCACAAATAACAACACAGAATTATTATTAATTATGAAAACTCAGCCTATAGCTTAGGCTTATTCCTAAGTAGCTCTTATAACATAAATCAACCCATTTCTATTAATCTACATTTTAAAAATGTGGCTTCTTACCTCTTTTCATTCTTTATGCCTGGCTAGCTCTGTGTCTCTTTGGCATCTCCTTGATTATTTCCTTCTACTTTTTCTCTCTGCCCAGAAATCCCACCTATAGCTCCTGCCTAGCTATTAGTCATTCAGCTTTTATTAAGTCAATCACAGCAATATATCTTCACACAGTGTACAAATATCCATAACACATTGCTCTGGAGCACTAAGGTCTCCCCAGAAATCGCTTAGCCCCCTGCCCCAGCATGCAGATGAGTTAGCTCTTCCACCAGCCATGCTGTAACTGTTAAATGAGATAGTTATATGGAAGCCAGAGCATTACACCAGACACACAGGAGATGATCAATAAAATCACCTTTTCTGATGATTTTTAAAATTATCTTATTAATCATCTACAGTGTGTCTAGTGTCGTGACACACTGGGTGTTGGTGGTGGTGAAGGTCTTTAATCCCAGCACTTGGGAGGCAAGGGCAGGCAGATCTCTCTGAGTTTGAGACCAGCCTGGTCTACAGAGCAAGTTCCAGGACAGCCAGTGCTACACAGAGTTCCACAGTTCCACACAGCCAGGGCTACAAAAATAAATAAATAAATAAATATAAGAACACAACATTTGCCAGTTTTTTCCTTTTTTTTTTTTTTTTTTTTTGAGACAGGGTCTCGCTTCATTAGTAGGGGCTATCCTGGAATTCACTACTTGAACCTGGCTGACCTTGAACTCAAAGAGATCAGCCTGTCTCTGCCTCCCCAGTGCTGGCATTAAAGGCCACCATGCCTGGTCAAACAGACACCATTCTTTATATTCAGTTTGTGAACCAGTGGCAAAGAAGAGACTGTGCTGCGAAAGGTGATGGATACTTCTAAGAAGATAAAAAAGTGAGATGAAGTGATGTGTAGGCAGAGAGAAAGGGAAAAGGGAGGGGGGACTATAGAAAAGATTGATGGAAACCTTCTTCTCCCAGTCCACCTGCACATGGGTAGGATTTACACATCCAGAAACAGAGCCCAAGGTGCCCCCCACGTGACACAAAAGGGCAGGTGACCCAAGGCACATATTTCTAGTGAGAGAACATTTAAACACTAACACTCATGAGGCAAGCATCGTGAACTCTCGTGAGAGTCACAGCAGCTGTCTTTCAGTTGCCAGGAGGATTCTGCGAGACAATACACAAGTCAGCACAGGGCACGTGGCAGCTAGCATGGAATTTAGCAGAAAAAATGGAGGCAGCGACTATCAATGTGACCACAGCATATACTGGACAGAGCAAAAGGCATAAAGTGAAAAATACACTGCACGGATTTTTTTAAAACAAATTTTGAGTTTTATTCTACAGGGAGGATGCTCCTGAAGTAGACCAGGGAAGGATGATGCCTGCCCATTATCTTCTCCAATACCAGACTTTTTATTTTCAATATGAAGAACTCTAACTACAGGATGATCTGCAGCATGCAAGCTTTCAATAACTACACATAGAATCTGGATATACTAATAATAAACATGTTTTCCTTTTAAGGTAGGTGAAAATTTTATAGTTCATGCCTGAATAATTTTTTTAACTTTACTTGTTGAATGTTTGTATGTACTGTATGACTAAAAAATTACAAAAATCTCTTCAGCATGGTAGCCTGAGACACTGGCACAGTGTGTGATATTGAACTCACAGAACATGTGTTAATGTATGTTTTTGGCTTTGCTTTTTAGAGGAGAGACTCTCACTGTGTAGCCTGAGCTGATCTTGAACTTGGAATCCTCTGTTTCAGTCTCCTGGATAGCTGAGATTATAGGAATATACCACTGTGCCCACCTGATTGTTTTCCCAATCACAGCCATGACACACTGGCATTAATATGAGATTTATGGAGAACATTTCTTTTCTTTTTCAAAAAAAAAGTATTCTTATTTAAAGTGTTTGTGTCTGTTTGAGTATATGTCACATGCATGCATGGTCGTGCCCTCGGAACCCTGAAGAGGGCATTGGACTATGGAGCTGTCGTTACAGAGTTGTGAGCCACCCAGTGTGAGTGCTAGGACCTGAACTCAGGTCCTCTAGAAGAGTAGCAAGTGCTCTTAACTGCTCGGCCATCTCCCCCACACATTCTATATAAACAGTTTGGAACTTTGTGTTCACAGGCTCTAAATCCTCAGATACAGTTAACTGCAGGTTGAATATATTCTTCTAAAAATACATATCTACTGAAAGTTTTTGTCATTGTTCCCTAAACAATATAGCATGAATATTTACATGGTATTTATATTATACCAGATTGTATAACTCATCTAGAGATTATTTGAAGTACATAGAATGCATGTAGAGAACACATGCAAACACCACTTATATAAGGTTTCTAAATATCTGCAGATTTTGGTGTCTAATCTAAATTTGTAACCAATCCACCCTGGCTTCTAAGTAACAGCTATATAGTATGTACATAGAATACCTATATGTGCATTTTTTATAGTTTATATATGCACATTACATACATAGTAATTCTCACATGTTTCTATTCTACCAGGGTGACTAATCACAAGCAGTTCTTGTTTGTTTGTTTGTTTGTTTGTTTGTTTGTCTGTTTTTCTCAAAACAGGGTTTCTCTGTGGCTTTGAAGGCTGTTCTGGAACTAGCTCTTGTAGACCAGGCTGGTCTCGAACTCATAGAGATACGCCTGTCTCCCGAATGCTGGGATTAAAGACATGTGCCACCACTGCCCGGCTTCAAGCAGTTTTTATAACTGTCACACATATAGCTCATAATCTTTTTAGTCTGTTTTCATCCAAATCTTAAGCCTTGTTGTCTTCATTATTTGCCACTGAACTCCCACTAGAGTTAAAAATAACCAAATTTCCAATTCAGATGTGCATGACACTTTTCTTCCAAGGAGCTTAAAGTTGCTTTATAATTAGACTCAAATTGTTAAGGCCTTGAGAAAGTGGGCATGAGATACTATATGACCTCAGTGGCCCATGGAAGAAGTTCATCCCAGAAGAGTGACAGCATACGAAGGCTGAGGTGTCTGCCTGTTTGGGCAATGGGTAGTAGCTTATACTATTGGGGGTCTATTGGACATCCCCAACAACAACTCAAAAGCAAGTTTCCCATGCCCGGCACTGGGTTTTTATATATAGCATATCTTAAATGGTAAACTGCTTTTCTCCACACATCTTTGCTCTACACTAGCAGTGAGCTGTATACAGATTAGTAGTCGCTTTTCCAAACATCTACTGAGTACCCATAGCTACCCAGACATTATGAGAAGCTGAGTTCAAGAAGAGTAAGATGTCATTGTTGGTACCTGTCTTAGGAATTCTCAGTTAAGTGAGGAAGATAGGTGATGGGGAATGTACTGTGTATGTTTATCTTATTGATTGTTAAATAAAATACTGTTTGGCCAATGAGACAGCAATTTAGACAGGACTAGGAGTCAAAGAGGATTCTGGGAAATGTAGTAGAGAAGTGGTGATCCATGCAGGAAGTGACATAGCAAGGAGACTCATATTTAAGTGAAGGAGAAACAGGAAGGGTCCCTTTTTCCCCTTCCTCCTCCAGTGGCGGGATGTGATCCACCGGCAAGGAGGGACACCAATAAGGCATCTGATAAGTCTTATAAAATATATAGGTTTATTATAGTTAAGACTGAGCTAACAGATGAGAATCCTAGTCATTGGCCAAGCAGCATTGTACCTAATACAAGTTTTTATGTATTCATTTGGGCCCTAACTCAGGCGGGCGACTGGCATAAAGCTCACATGTGGCAGTGGGGCTCAGCAGCTTTTGGCTGAAAGATTTATCATAACAGATGGGCACATCTGCAGTTGGCAAAACAGACCAATTAATACGAACAAGACTTAGTGTTTAAGGTCCCCTAAGAGGGAGAAATGTAGGTATATTAACAAACATCCGATTTTACTCCCAAATCCCAATTCTAGGATCTATTGTTCCCCCCAACCCCCCAAAAATAAGCATGCTGAAATGTCCAAAGAAGTCCTCTTAATATTTCCTGAGGTAACTTTAATCTCCTGGCTTCTTTTACTGAACTTTGGTTTGTTCCATCAAGGATCTTAAACAGGTTTTCACCCAGGAAAGGAATCTGGACTGTGATATTTAACTAGAACGATACAGTTTACCAGTAAACGTTTACAATTAAACACCAATTTGCATTCAAATACTGATGCTCTTGGGCTATTCATCTTTGTATCCCGCTCAGTACTGGGCATCATGGGTGGGATGTGATTGACTGCCAACATGACTGAAGAATTACAAGTGTTAAGTGATAGCAATATTCCTACCCACCAGGACAAACAAGAGCTACCAGTACTCTTAATAACTTAAAGTTACATGTATCTTAGATTTGGTTTTTGTTTTCATTATCATTTCACTGTATTTTCTCAGTTAATTAAACACTTTCAGCATATGTCATCTAAAGAAAAACCATATTAATATCACATGACTCTATCTTAATCTGTTTACTCATTTCCATTTGTTATGTAATATGTAAAGATGTTTGTTTTATGTGACCTTTGGCAGTATTAACCACTTTTAACTTTTCTGCCTGTCTGCCTTCCTTCCTGTTTTTCTTCCTTCCTTCTTACCTCCCTTCCTCCATCCCTCCCTTTCTTTTTGAGATAGCTCTCACTCTGCAGCCTTGGTTCACCTGGAGCTCACTAAGTAGGCTGGGGTGAGCTAAAGCTCACTGAAATCCACTTGCCTCTGCCTCCAGAGTACCAGGAATAAGCAAGTTAAATCATAACACCCAGTATCATTCTTAATGTTTTAAGCAATATTTGCTGATTTAAATATCTTTATAAAAGTAAATATTTACATCATACATATAAATAATGACCTTCTCCTCTAACAGTTACAAAGCAAGAAGACCCCTTAAAGGCTTGAGAATACAGAAGGAAATCAGCTACTTAGACCAGGCTTAATTCAGAGGGTGATGCCGGTTTTATTTTTACAATCTACAAGCAGCTTTATACACTCTGTCTCTACTGCTAATCTCACAAAGGCTAACTTAGGGTCTTCATTCATTGAATTCTCATATTGAATTAAAAAGCATAGCTGGGCTTGTTTCTTGCTGTTGGGCTCAACAATACATTAAAACCCACACATTTTTAAAGGGATAAAATTAACTAAATCATATACACCAAACACCTAAGTATTAATGCTGACCAAAATCTCACCCTTCCCTAAGGATCTCAAGTTCTTCAAGAAAGTTCCTTTCCTTGAAGGCTTTGCTTAATTTCATTGTTCTTCATTAAGGGTCATCTTCCATGACCTTTCAGAAAGAGCTGACTTTGTTTCAGCCTAGCTCCCTATTTCTCCTCTTCCTTTTTGTTGTTATTGGTGGTGGTGGTGGTGGTGGTACCTGGGGGTGGGAGGGTGAGATAAATTCTATACATTCCAGGGAGGTTACAATATATTTAGTTTTATCATCAAGTATCTTCAAAATATCCCTTTCTGGAAAAAAATGGATGATATAAACCTTTTGCTCATAATTAAGATTTCAAGATGAATTGTACTTCCTTTACCTCTCCAATTCCAACTGTAAAAACAAATGAATTAATGTACATAAAAATGCTCTAATCCATGGCTTTCAGATCACAGGTTCTGACCCAATATGGAGTATGCACAACTGAGTGTGAGGGCTGCAAAAGCTATTGAAATAATAAAATTTCCCTCCATGTCCAGTGATCCAAAATTGAACCCAAATCAAGCAGGTAGTGAATTCGGACTGTTTGGGGGCAGTGCTCACCCTGTTCCATCACAGTTTCCCCTCAGCCTTGGTTCTGGACACACAATGTGTACTCTGCACTGTGCATGCTCTAATGCTTGCAGCAGCAACAGGTGTTGTCAGTAACACCATGGTTCAGATTTGAACTGCAGTCTCTTCACTACTCACACAGTTTTCCACTCTTATATAAACATAATGATTCAATTACAGAAAATGAAGACTTTAAGATTTTCCTGTTATTATTCCTCTGCAACAATCAAATTAGTATATTTCGATTAGTATATGTCTTGGATAATTAAGTGCACAAGCCTCATTAATATGCAAGCTGGCTTTTAACACTAACAAATAGCAAAGTTATAAGTATGTCAAAGAATCTGGGGGCCCTGCAATATGACACAGCAGATGAAAGAGCTTGCTGCCGAGCCTGATGCCCTAAGTTCAATCCCAAGCACACACATGGTGGTAGGCGAGCACTGACTCCTGAGACTGTCTTCTGATCTCCACATACATGCTATGGGATGTCTGGACACATGCGCAAGTGATATTCTTTATAATTTATTAACAGTAAATGTGTGATTTCTGTACTCATCTTATACATCTGTATGCTCAGAGCTGCATAAAGATTTCTCAGATGAAAAGGGATCATGAGTGAAAAACTTTTAAGAAGCCCTGATCTAAACAACACTGGAACTTTCTTGGATTTTTAACTAAGACCTAACACTAGTATATCCCCTTCAAGGAAAGAAAGGGCCCAACTCTCAGTCCCCATCACCTGACCTCAAGACGATGTCTCTTCTATATACATCTTTCGTGACATATAATCTTTCACCATTAAAGGATGTGAGCACAGAATAATTCCCACTAATAAACAGCTTCTGTCACTAAGAGATAAGTGGGAGATCTGAGAGTTTCACTGAAAAGTAGAATCCCAAGAAAATTTTCCAGGTATGTTATTTTGTCAAAGATGTTTGACAATGGTACAATTAGCGCCAGACAGAGTGGTGCACACCTGCAATCCTAGTATTCTAGGGAAGCTGAGACAGGAGAATCTCAGTGTGGAGGCCTACCTGGGCATCACAGCAAATTCCAGTTAGCCTAAGCAACATAATGTGATATTGTCGCTGGGCGTTGGTGGCGCACACCTTTAATCCCAGCACTGGGAGGCAGAGGTAGCTGGATCCCTGTGAGTTCGAGGACAGCCTGGTCTACAGAGCGAGTTCCAGGGCAACCTCCAAAGAAAATACAGAGAAACCCTATCTCTTAAAAAAAAGACAAAAAACAAAAAAGAGACATTGTCTCAAAATTAAACTAAGCTAAACTGAATAATAACAACACAAGTAGCATGACTAATTTCATTTTGCAATCTAGCTTCTTATGGCGATGAACTAAGCTTTAATAAAAATGGTCCGTTTTCTGTTTTTCTGAACTCACTGAAATGTTCTCAGGACAGCACTCAGTAAAGACTTGCCTAGACCATCCAGTATTCCAGGCAGTCCTCCACCGTATCTGTATCACTTGATCATGTTCCTGCTAACTCCTTCTGGCTTCCCCCATGCCCCAAGTTTCCCACAAGTCAGTGACACCGACTTTCTAATATCCCAGATTGCAGAAGGCAAGGTCAAAGCAGGCTTGGATGGACAGACACCAGGCCCCAGATGGGAGGCATGGCTCCAACAGTGACAACAGCCTTGTTTTCCTGCCCTAATTGGCTAGATTAAATCATATCCCAAAATAAAGACTTTTCTCATCAAAACAATGGAGAGAGGGAAAAATAAAGATAAAATAACAATAAAATAAAACTGCCTACTTTACCCTTATTTACAAGATAAGTTCTTCTCAGGTATTAATCACAGCATAGAATTTTTGTAATAGAAAGTACCTTGGCAATCATACAGAAGCATATTTTAATGTATCCTAAAAAAACATTACATATCAAAATGACAATACCAAATTACAAGTTGCAAAAGACAACTAGTGTTTTGAAATCGTTGTCTTCGCTATAAAATTCTCTTTTCAAATATTGCAGCCTGTCGGAGAGACAGTAGCAACACACAATTACAAAAGTTGACAAAACAGAATTTTTTCATTTTTTTAGGAACAAACTATCAATTCTCAAATTAACACTTCGAGCCTAACTTTTCCATGTGCTTCAATGTAGGAAAGTACGGGGTTTCTTCTGCTTTTTATTTTATTTTTTTTAAATAACTCTTTTTAAATATCAAGGGAGCCTGGTATGGGCCCTGTTATCTTGGCACATAGAACCTAAGGCAGAAGAATGGAAAGTTCAAAGTCAACCTGAACAACCCTTACTTAAAATAAATGAATAAGCAAATGAATTAATTAAAGTGTAAAGGACTCTCAAAATCTTAACTCATGGGTACTAGCCAATACCAACAAACTCAGGCTTCTAATTAAATGTTAGACCAAAGATCACCTGTTCGGAAACATAAACTCCACACTTCTCTCGACCATTTGATACAGGTTATGGCACAATCTCTCAGGTTAGAAACGACAACAGTCATAAGAATTTTCTAAGCCTCAATCTCCAACTAGTCCCCCAAATGAACCAAGAGCTCACACCAATCTTGCTGCAAACATTTCCATTACATGCACAGTCTCTCAAGTAAGTTGACATGTGTCCTTCAGTAGCAAAGCCTCTGGCTTAATATGGCTTTATTTTTTAATTGCTTTTAAGATTTCCAGTGAATATAAAAAAATTCATAAAACATGCCTTATTTTCTTTTGAGGAGCAGTTTCAGTGGGCAACAACAATCATGGTAATGTATTTCTTATTTATTTGTTTCCTACTTTGTTTTACACATTTGTAGTGTGAATTTTTGTTTGTCTCTTCCAATCTCATTAAACTGCATATCATTCAATAATGGGTATTTGTGAAGAAAATACAAAATTGGGAAATTACTATGAAGTTCCCATCCCTCAGAGAGAAAATACGCTACTGATAAATGGCAACAACAACAAAAACCCACATACCATTAGCTGAAGATGCCTAATACCATCCCCCAAATTCAATGTTCAGATGAGCCACAAAAACCAGTCACTGGGGGGCGCCCTGGAACACTGGCTCACTCAGCCCATGACACATCACTGTAGCCAGTGGCATTGGCAAGGCTACTTCCCTGGGCAAATCTTCCCTCCCACTAAGCCACAATCTCACAACCGTCCCTCCATTCAATAATTACATGTCAGGCACTGTGCTAAGGAACAATGAATGGTTCCAGGCAGATGGAGCATCTGAATGGGTGAGAGAAGTGTGCTCTTCACCTGAGCTCTATCCTCCCGAGAACAGCAGGTGGGGCAGCATGAGGATTGGATAATGTTCTTGGTAGGCCTACCTCTACCATTTGCCAAGTTCAGAGTAAGAGCAAAAGTGAAGGCCTATATCCATGTCTAAATATTTCAAGGCTATAAGTTAAGCCAATAAATATTCCTATTCTTATATCTTGAACCTGAAAGACAAAGTTAGAACCAATTACTCTAGCCAGAATGTAGAGGTGCTAAAGACATCAGGTTCTCCTCTCTCTCCACTCTGAGTTCTCTCTACCCAGTACATCACTTTGGAGCTCACCAAGCTCATCTGTGCTTCCTGCAAATAGCTGCTGATTAGAAATCCCCTGGGCCTAAGAAAGTACACACTGCTTCCCAGGCTACCCTCAGACACAACCCTATGAAGACACAAAGTAAGCTATAGAAGAGTTTCTCATCAGGAAAATCCTGTACCCAAAGTAGCCAGTATTCTAGAAGGCAGGACCTAGCTTGAGGTGAATGTATTCCCTATGATTCTATAACTCCTGTGACCCTATGAGGACAGACAGGATTAATGAGGCCAGAGGAAGAGAGAACTTTGTACCTCCATTCTAAGACTAATAATGAGCTCAGAAAGGGTGGTGGTAGATTAGATGCCTCAGTGTCAGCCCAATAATGGGAAGAAGGGAGAGAAGAGGAAGCAGAAACCATAGAAGAAAATCTACTGTTGAACACTATCAGGTGACCCCTCACCAGCCACTCTCATGTCTATCCCATCCAGACACCACAGTGGTCAGCAGCAGAAAAGCTAGGAAAGGGAAGAGCCAGCCCTCCTTTAAAAGGTATAGTGGTCCCTGTCATAGCAACGGTTACAGCCCAGAAGAATCCAGTAGAGAAAAGGTAAAGGAAGAAGGAAAGAGGAAGAAAATTGACTTCCTTAGGGACAGTCCTGTAATCTCAAAAGGAAAACAACAACACAAACAGAAAACACATAAGCAGCAACATTTTATTATCTTTTTATTTTATATTTACAGATGTTTGTTTCTGAATATACTTGCCACTGTTTTACATTCATCCTATTTACTCTTCAACTTTACCAATCATTATTACTAGCCAGTTTTATAAAGATTTTATTTTATTTTTATTTACACTCGAGAGCACACACTCATGGGCAGGGGCAGGGGAGAGAGTGTAATGTACCTACAGTGGCCAGGATAGGATGTCAGACTGTCCCCTGACATCCCTGGAAAGAGAAAACAAACTTTCAAAAGTTGCCCTCTGACCTCCACATGCACTGTGTCACATGTACCCCGCATACACACATCACAAGGCAATTGTGAATCACCTAATATGGGTGCTGAGAGCACCCAGGTCTTCTGCCAGAGGAAAATGTACTCTTAACCACTGAGCCATCTCTCCAGCTCCACTATCCACAATTTTTATGCAAAAAAATAAGAACCTGAGCTCCCAGACAGTATGCAAGTTACTGAAAAGTACAAAGCAGAAAGCCCCAAAATACCACAGTTCTAAGTGAATCTGCAAAACCACAGTTACTCTAGTTCCACTCCTGAGCTGCCTGTTGATTGATTTAAACTCCAGGTCTTTGACATCAACAGAAGGCATGTTCAGCCATGACTCCATAGTGTCTTAAAGAGGATTGTAATGAATAACCCACAATAACAATAATAAATATAACAATAGCCACACTTTATAGTTTACAAACGAACTTTAAGGGTCAACTAGAAAGCTCAGCAAGTGAAAGCCACACTTGCCACACATATGATATCCTGAGTTTGGACCCCCTGGAAAGAGAAAACAGACTTCTGAAAATTGTCCTCTGACCTCCATATGCACCATGTCACATGTACCCTGCATGCACACATACACATACAACAACAATGATAATAATAAACAAGTTTAAAATACCTTTTAAAGTCATTATACACCATGTGTATGATGTGTGAGCTTGGGCACATTTGTGCCACATTGCACCTGTGGAGGTCAGAAGACAGTTTCTCAATCAAATCTCTTCTCTCCAGGGGCTGAACTCAGGTTGTCAGGCTTGCAGAGCGAGTGTACTTACCTGCTGAACTATTCACCTACCACAGAAGTTATTCTTAAATACCGAGACAGCTTTCAGAAAATATATTCAAAACAGTAGTCAATGAAAGAGAAAACAAAGAAACTAGACAACTAATAATATTGTTTTCAAAGGACAATTAAACAAACACAGGTTGGTCTAGTTTATAGTAAGAAAAAAACCACAATAAGCTACATTGAAAATTAGAAAAATGACATAATTGCTAATTCAGTATTACAATAATTGTAGAGAGCTCTACCAAGAAATTATTGCATACAGATATGTATCTATAGAGATGCATTGTGTTGCTGAGAATAGTTAAGAAAAATGGAGATGTCAGAGATAAAAGACAAAGAAACAGGGACACATTTCCTGTGTAACAGAGAAAATAGAGACGCTGTAAGTCAGAAGGAAGGGACTGACATGTGCTGAGCTTAGTCTGGTGAAGAGGGGTACAAAGGGACAGCATGACAAAATGCACCCTTAAGAAGACCTTCCAATAAAAACAAAACAAAGCAAAACACCCTCAAAAGTTTAAAACATTGCACAGACTAATAAATTTGGAAGAGTTTAGAAAAGTATCTTAACAAAACAGAAATTCTCAGGAAAAATCCAAATGGTTTCACAGATGAATTCCACCAACCCTTGGAAGAACATATAACCCCCTGTATGAAAATTCTGAAGGGCTGACAACACCTGTGGAGAGACTGAGCATTTACGAGACACACATCTGTCTTAGTCAGGGTTTTATCATGGTGAAGAGACACCATGATCACAAGACTTATAAAGGAAAACATTTAATTAGGGCTGGCTTACAGTTCAGAGGTTTAGTCCATTATCATCATGGTGGGAAGCATAGCAGTACTTAGGCAGATATGGTGCTGAAGAAGGAGGTAAGACTTCTACAGGAAGTGACAGCCACACTGAGTCTGGCTTAAGCATCTGGGACCTCAAAGCTCATCCCCATTGACTCACTTCCTCCAACAAAGTCACATCTATTCCAATAAGGTCATATCCTGTAATAGTGCCACTCTCTTTGGGGGCCAATTTGTTCAAACTATCACAGTATCTGAGGATCTTGTGGGAAAGCCAACCAGACAAGGCTATATGCTTCCCAGCCTTATCCCCTTTGCTGAACATATACCTGCTTTATAGACAGATGGTCTCCATGGTTTAGTCATTTGGGTATCAACTTCATGACTGCTAGCATCACCAGAAACTCGTGTGTGTGTGTGTGTGTGTGTGTGTGTGTGTGTGTGTGTGTGTGTGTGTCTGTGTGTGTCTGTGTGTGTCTGTGTCTCTGTGTGTATGTCTGTGTGTGTGTGTTGGTCTGTGTCTGTGTGTCTGTGTCTGTGTGTCTGTGTCTGTGTGTGTCTCTGTGTGTATCTGTGTGTCTATAAATTTGTCTAATATCTCTGTGTGTCTGTGCATATAACTGTGTATGTGTCTGTCTGTGTGTGTGTGTGTCTATGTGTCTGTGTCTCTCTGTTGTGTGTCTGTATGTGTGTGTGTGTCTGTCTGTGTGTCTATGTGTGTCTGTTGTGTCTGAGTGTGTCTCTGTATCTGTCTGTGTGTGTCTAAGTATGTATGTCTGTGTCTCTTGTGTCTCTATGTGTCTCTGTGTGTCTGTGTATCTGCCTGTGCGCCTATGTATGTATATCTGTGTGTGTCTGTGTATGTGTGTCTATGTGTCTATGTCTCTGTGTATATCTGTGATATGTGTGTCTATGTCTTCATGTGTGTCTGTGTATAAACATTATCTGATGTTTACTTAAACTGACCACACTAAAAGATAAATTTGCAGCTAGTGCCTTTACGGCTGAGCCACCACTCGAGCACTAAAAGAAAAATTTATATAACTATCATTAACTGGAAAATGCATGTCACTTGCCAAATTCAGCTAACTACCTAATACAATTTTGAAAATGTTTATCTGAATACCACCTAAGAGTAGCTCACATTCTGTCAGCATCTGCTGTTGGCACATGGGTGAAGTATTTGAGAAGCATTTTACAGGCCAAGCTCAATGATGAGTCCAGGTGCAGAAGTCTTTTAAATACAATATTAGAAAATATGTCAAAGAACAATTTAGCATGACAAAATAGACTTTATTCCATAAATAAAAAGGAATATTGGAACAGCTTCTAGAATGTGTACTCCAGACATAAATGGAATAAACCCTTTCCTCCCCAAGATGCATTTGGTCCATGTGTTTTATCTCAACAATAGAAACCGTAAAAGATATCAATAGTAACAAGGTTGAGAAAGGAAAGCCTGACCCAGGAATCAGAGCAGCTAACTCCAAGTCGGACTGCAATCCAGAGCAGTGGATCAACACAAGATCCCATAGGAAAACATGCAGGTTTTATTTAAACAACCCAAACTCCAAAATCATTCGTAAACATTACACATAACCAAAAGGTCACAATTAGGAGAGAGGACAGCATGCTATGAAGAGAATTCCTCCCACAGGAGGACCTTTGCCCCAATAAGGAAAGTCAACTCATTTGTGTTTCTTCCGCCAGCCCATCATCAGATAGTTACAACAGTCCACGGAAGAATGTGTCCAGACAATCTTCTCCTGTGACATAGCCATGCATTTTTGATCCTGATAAACACTGGAAACCTGATTTGTTCTATAAAACTGTCATGGGAAACTGTAATAGATGAGTGTGTTTTAAGCAGTGTTTGCTTTTGCTATTTCTATAATTTATGTATTGGAGGAAATAACTGGGCCAATTTACACAGGTATTTTTATCCCTGAGAAAGGCTCTGAAAGAATGCTGTTATCTGAAACAGGGAAGGAAGCATGCAGGCACGACTTTACATTCTTCAGTTAACTCTCTTGACCTATTTTTACTAACCTGCTTTCTACCCCTTCATTACAACAGTGCAGTGGAGAAAAGAACCATTAATGGGCCTGCTTGTGTGTGTCCATCAATGTTTAGGTACACTGAAGACAAACTGAACATTTCCAACCTATGGCACAGATAAAATAAGAACCACCGAATATTTTCTTCAAGATCACGATTTCAGAGCTGGCAAAAGAAAGCTACTGGGTTCTCCCTGGAACTCATGGACTGGGAGGGCTGACTTTCAAAGTTCTTGGACTATAAAAAGCTCCAGTGTTCACACAGAGTTCTGTGTAGGATGAGTAGGTGGGGCGTATAATAAGAAAGAACAGTATTTTGGTCCTTTGGCAGATTTTATTCCTTCATCCCAGCCTCCCACTAAGATGGGTAAGGATGTGCAAACCATGCCAGAATGCCCCCAGCCTTCTGGCCTGCCACCGTCTGTCCTGCAGGCCTTTCCCTACCTTCTTCCTCATCCCCAAAGAGAGCTCCAGTATTTCCTATAGGATTTCCTTTATGAGTATTTCACCTGGAGCATTTAAAATCACAATTACTATTCTGTAAAGCATTTTTCTACCAAACTCAAGACAAAAATAAATCATGGGATGCTTAAATGAGCCACCAGCTCAAAGGCATGAGAATAAAAATGATTGCAATGAGACTGTGTTTTTTTTTCTTTTAATAGATGGCATTGTTATACTTCATAAAAAAAACTTTCTATCCCTCAAAACTAAAAACACTATTTTTGTTTTCATGATTATCTTCTACAGATGAGCATTATTATAAATATATTTTTAAGACATAACTATCTTTTGTATTATGTGATCAAAAACCTAAAAGAGCTTCTGAACAAACATTTTTAATTATTGTGCATCACTGGCTTTAATTAATAGTATGAAACTAATTTAGCACCAGCATTATCCCTCTCAGCATTAGACCCACAAGCATTTAGTAGGGAAGACTTCAAGGGTTCCCCCCTCACTCTCTTTGGAAACCTCTAGAAATTAGACTTCCTATTTGATCAATGATGATGGGGCACACAGAGTGAATAAATTATTCTTGGAAAGACAAAATGCTAAATTACTAAACATAAAGCCACAGGAGCTACAGATACAATTAAATAAGCAAGAAAATATCAATCAGTATTTTCATCCATTTTTCTAGAAGCATTAGAATAGATATCAACTTTGAATTAAGAATGCTGCATTGCTGTGCAGAGGTGTAAATTAATCCCACACTCTACCCTCAAGCACCTGTACCAAGTCATTCCATTCACCGAACAAACATCAGGATCCTCCTGGACAACAGACTCAAAGGAAGGAGTTGAAATTCAGGGAACAAAGCAGCTGTGGGCCATGATCTGGTTCACGTCCTTCGTTAAGCAAGTAAGTGTAGGCCTCTTGTCAGTGAACTTGTAACAGTAGCCACACCTCCTTGAGG
This sequence comes from Cricetulus griseus, assembly GCF_003668045.3. Classification (NCBI taxonomy): domain Eukaryota; kingdom Metazoa; phylum Chordata; class Mammalia; order Rodentia; family Cricetidae; genus Cricetulus; species Cricetulus griseus. The sequence continues at coordinate 408,670,873 of NC_048595.1, forward strand.
TGGCCTCAGGCAGCAAGAAGTGGAAAGAGAGGAGCTTGAGGTATGGCTTTCCTTGGTGCACTCTTTCTGGTGGATTTGCAGATCCGGTAGGAAGAGCAGGGAAACGCTCCAGCAGTTCTTTGTATTTTTCTGTGTTGTTGTTCCCCAATAAACATCCATTTATCATTTATCTTGGGTCTAGTGATATAATCACATCCTCACCTTCAAGTAAGTGCATAAATGCATGTCAGTACAAACTATGTGTGATTGAAGAGACAAACAGAAATAGAAGAGTATTTCAGAACAAGGAAGACACCCAAAGGCAACAACCAGATTATTGCAATGTTAGCATCACATGAGAAGACTATGTGACCCAAGGACAGCACTATAAGAGGCAGGCAGGCAGGCAGGCAGGCAGGCAGGCAGGCAGGCAGGCAGGCACTCAAAGTGGATAGAACAAAGAGGTTTCTGGAGATGCGGAAGAGAAATGGGGGAGGGGACCCAGGAAAGGTAAGCAAAACATCACTCAGGTTAAGCTTTGGCACCATGGTGACCGGGGTTATGACATCCCTTGTGAGGCAGCCTGAGGGATTTCTTTTCAATAGTGTGCCTCAAATGCTAATCATTCACAAAATAGTTTAATGCGTGACTCTGTACCAGAAGTCACAAACCTTAGCACCCAGAGGGACCAGGCAGGTGAGGACAACTAATGAAGATGTTTGCCAGCCCTGTGTGAGAGAGGGGGCCTGTGGGACATGGAAAACTGGCAAGGAGTAACTGGAACACATGGGACGTAGGCCATGTAAAGATAAACACCAAGGTTTTCTGTTTGTTTTAAAGACAGTCAACAGGATGGACAGACGACTCAGCAGTGAAGAGCACAGTGCTCTTGAAGAGGACCCTAGTTCAACTCCCAGCACCCACTTGGACAGCTCACAATCACCCATAACTCCAGCCCCAGCGTGATTTGACTCTTCTGGTCTCTGGGTACCTGCACTCACATGAACATTCGTGTACACAGACATATAACATAATTAGAAATAATGATAAAAATCTATCAAAGTAAAATATCTGGATCTTTTTCCTTTCATGTTGAACTCCCCAGGCTGTTAGTACTATGTGAGGCATACAGCAAGCTCGAAGAGTACTCCTTTGCAACCTCCCTTCAGTATTCATAATAGTTAGCAAGACAGAGGATGACACTTTACAACCAGGACTTTCAACTGGTTCAACTTTCCATATAGCACTCACAAAAGATTTCACACCAAGAAAACAAATCCTAGAGGACAAGCTGTTCCACAATTGTGCTTTATTTTATGTATACCTTAGGCATGATTAACTTCATAGAAATGTTGGTACATTTGGTACATTTTGGGGTGGGTTTTTTGCGGGGGTTAAATTTTATTTTACATGTATGAGTATTTTGCCTGCATGTATGTATGTGCACCACACCCATGTCTGATGGCCAAGTGGTTGTGAGCCACTTTGGAGGTGCTGGGAATTGAACCCACATCCTGCGCAAGAGCATCAAGTGCTTCCAACCACTGAGCCATTTCTCCAGCCTTAATGATGGTATGTTTCTAATATTCTATACTTTGTGTGTGAGTCTTGTTGTCTTGAAACATAAATCTACCATAATGGTGGTGGTAATTAACATTCCTAGTGATCCACACAGAATAGTAGTCCGTAAGTGTTTACAGCACACTCAGCACATTCCAACTCCCTATGCTAGAAGAGCTCCTCTTGATTCCTATTAGTGAGAAAAATACTCCCATAAACAATTAATACAATGCAAAACAGTATAATTAAACAGTTAATTGCAGAAAGAAACAGTGAGAAGCCTCAAATTCTCAGAGGCCTAGTATAACTATGAAGGATTTGGATAGACCCAGAAAGGAGAGAAAAATGTCCAGTGTAGAGGGAGAGGGGTGAGGCAAAGCAACACCCATATCAGGTCAACTCAGGGTGACCTACAGACCTAAGTCTGCTGGCAGGTGGCTTGCTGTAGCTCGGGGAAGTGGAGTCAAGTACCCAGATGCTTTATTTATTTATTTATTTATTTATTTATTAGCATTTTGAGACTGCTCTGACATCCAGGTTGTGACATATATATTGTGACAGTATGAAACACGTGGGGGAGGGCACAAATGGCATGACCCACCCACCAAAAAGGTGCAGCAGAGACATTTAATAACATAACATGCTTAGCCGACAACCACAAATAACGTGTGTGTGTGTGTGTGTGTGTGTGTGTGTGTGTGTGTGTGTGTGTGTAAAATCAAGAAATTATTTTTCCAAAAGAAGTAAAAGAGTTGAAGTTGCTAAGAATAAATGGAAGACTGGCTTTGAAAATATCAGCTTTATTTTGCATCAAAGTTTAAAATGAATATCCAGGATTTGCTGAAATTGTTTCAACAGTCTCCTTGGCTTCTGGTATCCCCTCTGCAAGTGTAGTGTTTCCATCATGGGTGTCAGGGAAAAACAAAACAAAAACCTACAACCCTGCTTCCTGGACATCACACCCTGTGAGAAGCGTATTAATGCATTAATACAACCTTCATTATACTCAGAAGCAAGACAGGAGCTCAGCGAGTGTTCATGTTCCGATGTGGGGAGTTCACATGCAAAGCCATAAGAGAGGGACTGCTACTGCAATAAAAACTACTGCCTTAAGTGCAATCCTATATCAGCAAACTTACTAATGCAGCAAGTCTCTATATTATTGTCTTTTCATGTCCTTTTGAGGAACACACATAAAGTTTAATTGTGATTTTTAGAATGTTTCTTTTTTCTCTTCATTTGGTCTTCATTTTGTTGGAATGTACCTTGTGCGCTGATCCTAACATTAAAGAATTTGAGTTTTCATTTTGTCGGAGCTCTTACTTTCTTTTTCTACTAATTCATAGTAACAGCCCCCCTTGCACTGACAATTTAAATTCTAAAAAAGAAAAACCAACCCTCCACATATTATTTGAGAAATAGTGTTCTACCCTAGATTTAGAGAAACCTTCCCAGACTTGTGCAATTATAGCTTTCCTTAGGCCCATATTTCCCCCAAATTCAAGATGTGTTGCTTGGTAACAGACTAAAGTTAAATACATTGTATCCAACACGAATAAAGTCATCATAAAGTCTGGGTCCTTTACCAGGCACCAGGTGAGCCATGTATAGACTTATAGTTCATTCCTCACAGATTTACAACTGGGTCACTATCACAATGAATTGGAGCTTTGGACTAAACTCAGCCAAAGACACATTTATTACCTAGCAGACACCAAATGTTTCATAGCTTAAAGAAGTCCCAATTGTTCCTCAGTTACTTTCAGCCTCCAAATATGACAGTTAATAATGCCAGTTTGCCAGATCTAGGATCACCAAAGAGAAGCTCTGGGCATGCCTATGAAGCATTGTGATTGTCTTTACTCAGTTAAGTGGAGGTGGGAAGACCCACCTCATCAGCAGAGCTTTTCCCTGGGCTGGGTAAGGAGAGAGAGAGAGGTGAGCAGTCACAGTCCTCATGCTCTGCTCCTCCACTGCAGGTGCAATGTGACAATCAGCCGCAAGTCCCTGCCTCTACCTCCCTTGACACAATGGACTAAACTCTAAAACAGGAAGCCCAAATGAACACTTCCTCTCTCCCTTAAATAGCTTCAATCAGGGTATCTTATCATTATAACAGGAGAGTAACCAAGTCATCTCCTAACATGAAAGACTCAGTTCCAGGGAGACACCAGGGAGCTCTGATGACAGGACAAGTCCTTGTCCTAGAGACAATGCAACAATTGGTGACCTTGGCCTTGCATGTTTCATACACACAATTTGGCACTCATTTCATAGTTGAAAATAGTTTCCTAATATCACTGAGGTTAATTAAATTCTCCAAGATAGAGGTCTATCACAATATTTGATATTGTGATATTCGTGTATAATGCATTAATTCTTTATTAGGATACTTGAGAGCATAACTAAAGATGAAATATAATAAGGTAATAAAGGTAATAATAAGAAGAAGAAAACTAGATGAGGAGCCCACGATTTTAATATAGCAATTCCAAACTAAATCACCAAACCTACAATGCAAAAGTTGTATTCCAATGATTCTTAATAAACTCTCTGTTGAATGACATGATGCCATTAATAAATGTTTAACACCTGCTAACTTTTCTATTTTAACAAGAAAGCAGAGATTTGGCTGAGAGTCTTTGGCAACTCTTGGTATCCAACTGAAGTTCACTTGGTTGTTTTCTTTTCATTGTAGTGACTGTTACTGTTGGCATCTCTTAATCATGTTTTTTAAAAAATAATTTTCCTTAAGTTAAACGAAAATGAGCAAATATAAAATGCTCCATAATCAAAGAAGAATCAGTGCTTGGATAAAACATAAGACAATTGTTCTGTCTCCAAACCATTTCTAGTCACCTCCAACCTTGCCTCCCCAAATCTCAGGGTACAGCTGTTCACCAGAGACTAGGGAAGGGACCAACTGCTATGGATAAGGCTCATAATTTCTTGTCATTGTAACTCAAAGCACTGCCCAAGAATAAAATCTCATAGGATAATCTCTCCAAAAGGCAGTGTCCTCCTTTTGGTATTCTTTACGAAGATGTGATCTACAATTCAGGCTTACTTTAATGTTTGCATTAATCAAATTTTCCTAACCTGAAACAGAAAGGGATCTTTTATACACATAGGGGATGAGATGAAGAAAGACTGAAATCTACTGCACAAACACAGCCCAGGACCCTTGGGCTTTTTTTTCTTTCTGTTTTTAATTTCTGTGGATTATCTTATATGTCTTTCATAATCCAAAATGGTGTTAAGAAAAAGTTGAATTAGGGCTGCACCTCATCCAAGAGTTCTAGCCTAGCATGCCCAAGGTCCTGGGTTTGACTCTCAGCTCCACCACAGGGAAAAAGGAGACATAATATTGAAAGGCCTCTGCAGAGATCAGAGTCTAACATGACGGGAAATAATGAAATGCTTGGGCGAAACTAATAAGAGCTAAACAGTGAATAATGTGTCCAAAGCTATTTACATCGTTCCACGGGATGCAGGCTCCTTGAGGTCCCTAATTCCTTGGTGCCTTGTCCCTCTCTCCTTTAGTAATCTGAACCTGCCCTTATCTTCCAGCAACATCTTATCCACCTGCACTGACACAGGATATGCCATATACATACAACACTTGAGAACCAGAAAGTAATTTTTCTCTGCTTCCTCTGGAAGAGCTCAGGGCTGACCACATAGAGGGGCTGAGCTGCTGCCTGGAGTGGTTTCACTGACAGCTATTTCCAGATAATACATTTTAAATTAATCATAGCTTCCATGTGCTTAAGTGTTTGGTACCCATCATCTCTATTCTGGACCCTTAGGCCTTTATCTCCCTATGGGTGTCATAAAGCAGGAAACAGAATGAGAAGGGGCTACAAGTCCAATCCCAAGCTCCATCATCTGAATTGACTTGCCTCTGCTAGCCACTTTCCTTTCCATGGGCAAGGCCACAGTCATTCATTTCTGCTCCAATTGCATATCACTCACTCAACAAGTACACCAACTAATCAACAGACATCTCCTGCCATCAGCCTGCCTTCTCAGAAACAGAGGCCCGGTGTCCCATTCCTGAATACAATGAAGCATACATTTCTATAATCAATTATGTTTAAATAAAAGTAGTACATTGGGCTAGAAAGTATCTTCTCTCCTTGCTCCTGGAGATCATCCCATACCATCCCTGATGGTGAAAAGTATTTTACCAATATACTTACAGAAATGTGGGGTCAAGATTTGCAAGTATTTCTGAGGCTGCACTTGGTGCTTGGGGGAGTCACAGTCATCAGATTTAGGAGTGAAGTTAAGTGTTTAAGCCAAGAAAATGTTTGGTATGAATTATGTGAATTAAACACATTTACTTTACACTTTTCTATATTTTGCAAATTTCCTACAAATGAATTACTTTTTTGAGACAGGGCTGCCTTGTAACTTATTATAGATAAATAACACAGGATAGCCTCAAACTAATAATCTTCTTGCCTCAAAAACACTTCTTTTTATACAATGGAAAATATAAATTTATTTTTTAAATATTCCTTTTCCTATGGATTCTAAACACAAGTTCTTAAACAAAATGAACTTGTACACAAATTCTTAAAGTGAATTTGTATCAACGCTGATTTCTTAGTTTTGACAAACACACGATGTAATAGTCTAATAACAGGTATACACAGGTAAGCAAATTATTTATTTTAAAAGCCTATTATCCTTGAAATTTGTCTGTAAATTTCAAATCATTCCTCTCCCAAGAGAATAATTCTAGAGGGCATGATAGTGTGTGGCACAAGCCTGGCAATTTACAACAGTCTTGACTTTTCAGGGTGCTGTGTCTAGTCTGGTCCAGTGGGTTCCTGTCTGCCTACCCCAACCACTTCCATGACCTAAAGAGCAATGCACAGCCGGGAGTTACTTCAGTTGTGAGACTGTTTTCTGCCTGATTGCTAACAAATATCTTTGTGTGAAATGTCAGAGGTCTGAACCCTGCCTTTGTTATATGCTGGTAAGTCACCCTTAACTGTCAGAGGTTAGCAGTAAGAAGCAAAATGAAGAACCTTACAATGCTCAGGCATTACCAAGATGGCTTACATCAGTTTGTAAACACACTTTCAACTTGACCTTTCCATGACTGGCATCTATCAATGTCTCACAGTTAAAGAGGAAGGCTAACATGAAAGGGGGAAAGCAAACCAGTTTAAAATAACTTTCAACTCATACAGAAGAAAACAGAAGAGAAAGAACTTACCATGCATAAGACACAAATCATCTGTAAGGCCAGAAACAAAATACATTGTGACCAGTAGGAAAGAGCTAGCTCAAGTGTGTGGCCCCGGGGGTTCTAGAAACACAGTAGCGTTTGGAGATAAGAAGGAGGCTCCCAACTCTTCATTGCTCCTTTTTCTACAAAATCCCAGTGGCACATACTCAAAGTGCACAGGGTTTAGAACACAACAATGTGCCCATTTCATCTCCATGGGCTAGGGCAGTGGAGATCATTGCTCGATTTTCCATGTGAAGAGTTGAAGTTGTGCTGCAGGTACCATAACTAATAAATGACCTAAGTTCTGAAAGCTGGCAAGTGGTAAACCATCACCAGAGCCTGCTGGCTCCAAAGCATCCCCTCTGTGTAGCTCAGTTCCCCTTCACTGCATCCTCACTCTGCAAAGGGGACTGAAGGGAAAATGTACCACCAGTTGCTAATGCAAATCTCATTTTATTCGGAAAACTTCTGACAGAAAACAGACTTCAAAAATTTTCCCTCGGTAATGTTTTAGAAGCATGCATAAATCTGGCTAACTCACTTTGAACATTTCAGTACAACCCCAGGCACCATATAGGAGCTCACACTCTGGGCCTAAGGGATGTTAAGGCCACTGCAAACCTCTAAAAATCTTCCCTGGAGAGTCCAATTTTACCCAATGTTGAATAATTTAGAATGGTATTAAAACAAAATATGTATTACACAGAGAATATTACATCTGCATGAAATTTTGTAAATAATGCATTTCAGAGAAACTTTAAAGTTGCAGGAAAAATTCAACCCAAATGATGGAAGTCCATGTCCAGAAGTAGTTCAGAATGGGGGAGGGGGTTACAGAGTTCTGGAAAATCTTATTAAAGGGAAAATTTATTTGAGGTACTTTTCACTCTTCCATTCCAGCATGCCTCTCTAACACAGTGGCTCTCACCCTTCCTAATGCTGTGGCCCTTTCATACAGTTCCTCATGTTGTGCTGATGCCCAAACATAAAATTATTTCCATTGCTACTTCACAACTGTAGTTTTCCCAATGTTATGAATGGTAATGTAAGTATGTGATATGTAGGATATCTGATGTGCAACCCCTGAGAAAGGGTTTTGGACCCATAGGTTGAGAACTGCTTCTCTACTGATACCAAATCACATCTTCAGCTACTGCCTTCCCCACCGTACCCAGCTCCATATTACCCCCACCACAGTGATGGACACAAGTTTTACCAACCCGGCACAACACTTGGTCAAATTTCTACAAAGAAGGAAAGTTGTTGGGGATGACCAACTTTACTTTGCCTGATCGGCTCATCTTCAGGGTCTACCAGCGCCCTAGTGCAAACTTGATGTTGCTTCCCTAACAACCTGAAGCCCAACATCGCTCACCTCTGGTAACTTTTCAACTTCTTTGCAGACACGATTTTTCTAAAAGCAGCTGCCAAGATGGACGAAGAATAAAAAAGATCAGGGAAAGATTTTGTAAAATATAGTAAATGATTTTTTGAAAGATTTTATGAAACATTGTAAGTGATTTTTATGCCCTGGTTGAAATTGCATAAACAGTCATGTAAATTATGCTCAAAGCCATGACAAATATCTGGTCTCCTCTTTGAGAACCCTGACATTTGAAAAAGGTGGAAGTCGGGGAGGAAAGAGGTTCAGCAGGTGAAAGCACTTGACACACAAGGTTGGGAAACTGAACTTGATCCCCAGAACCTCACATGGTAAAAAAGAGACCCAACTCCTGAAAGTTGACCCCAGACCTTGACACAAATAGCATTGCATGGGGACATACACACCATAATAAAAGTTAAATTACATTACAATATAAGAATTCCCAACACTCTTGTTGTTGGAGGCTGTGAATTAAGTTGTTTTGATCTTAAGCTTCATGCTTTTTTTCTAGAAACTGAGTCCCACAGCAGTTTCAAGTGGCAAAGACTGAAGTGATGGCAATTATAATAGTCGTGGTGCTAACCTAGACTCAAGTTTCTATTTACCGGGAGCTTCTTTAAATAAACATAGTCTGGATTTTCAAATACATGTCTCTAATTGACTCAATCACATAAATGTAGAGATACTGCCAAACAAGCAATTAAATACTAAGTTCACAATAGTGCCTACATTTTTGGAAATGTAGTGGGTACAGACTCCCCCATTTAAAAATGATTTGTTGCCCAAAGCAAACAAAAGTTAATAGATTTTCAAAGTCAGTGCTGAAGGGTTGTTGGCCAAAGCACTGGAGCTAGAACCCTGATATCTTAGAATTATTACCCCAGGCTTCAGAACACGATGCTCCTTCAAAATAAGCAACAAAACAAAACATAAAGGAAGGCTTTTCTATTGTGCAAACCCAAGGCTTTGTCAGGGCATCACTGTTCATTGTTCTATGCACTCTCCATCAGAGCAGTTACAGTTGCGTGATCATGCCTGGTCCTTTTCCTGATCCCAACACTTCAAGAGACAGAGACAATTCCACATCCCTCTAACAATCCACCCTCCAGCACTCCAAGTTCACTATTTAAAAGTTGTACCCAAAGTCTTAGGTAAACATGAATGACAGAAGCCAAGTATCTAAAAATTCTGTGGCTTTCTCTCTCTTTTCTGGTTCAATGAAATACCTCCTAAACTTTCAAGTGATACTTCATTTATCTGTGCAGGGAGTTGTGGTTACCCAGAAACAGGGGTGGGGGAAGGAATTTAACTAATGAAAGATTCTGGCCATGCTGCTCAGAAACAAATGGAATGAGGATGAGGACTATAACTACTCCAAGAAACCACACCACATGGAATCAATGCCCCTGTGCATAATTAAACTGTAGAACTGGCAGACAGTAGAGCACTCTGGTACCTTCTGAACAGAACCATCCAGCTGTTCTCAAAGGACTAGTGGAGCATCCTTCATGGAGTATTCTCCCACAATGCCAAAAGTGACCAGAAATGAACCTTTAGAACATCAGAGCACATCCATGGAAGAAATCCAGCTCTCCATATTACTATACTCACTTACAGTAAGAAAATAGGAACAAAGGGAAGAGGAGAAACGATTTCAGAGGGCATAATTTGTCATGGCTTAGTGAGCCTTCCTGTCTCTTCTCAAGAGATTATGCTAAGAAATGAAGCCTCTTCAAAACCCACCTCCAGTCTTAATAAGACCTTCATCACATACTACATATAATCAGTGATAATTCTCTGAAAAAAACACATGTGAAATGGATTCTCATCTAACAGGAGAAGAGGGTTTGGACTCTACACTGACTGTATGTAATGACATCGGGAGCTTGAAGAATTAATTGCCTGAATAAGAATGACTACCAAACAGCAAAAGCAGTTTACATGGGCTTGAGTCTTCTTCATTTTCAACTGAGGATTCTAGGCCTGTATCAACAAGTATGCCATCTTACATGGCAATGACTACTGATGCAAAGAGGAAATGGAAATTAATAAATTCTACATCAAATGTTTCATTAAAATCTGAAGAAAATCATGGATTTGCCAAATGCTTTTGACAGGATAATTCAAGCGATAAGCTCTTGCAAGCAAATAGACTGGCAGTGGGCGACAAAAGAAACACCAACAAAATAAATCCAAACATGCTTAGAAAAATTAGAAGAAACACTTCTAAAGAAAATAGATACTAAGAAGTGTTGATGTCCTTTGCCTGGTATTTGTCCCTGGCAGAAATTATTTCAGGACTCTGAAAGAAGACTCTGAAACTGTTTCCTCAAGTATTTTCAGCAAGCAAAATGAAACTTTTGTATTTTAAATAAATATAAAGTCACAACAGGTTATGTTTTCCATTTCTCAAATATTTGTTACTCTTGAAAATCCCTAAGTCAGCATGATGACAGTAGTTTTACTTCACCACAGCTTGATTAGAACATCTTCGAAAAAGTAGTGAATTAAATTACCCTTATTTTCAAAAATAAGGAGACTTCAGAAGTCATAAGATTATGGCCAAGATGTATTTGCTCTTCTGTTTTATATCAATATGTTGTTTAATTCATACATGTGATTTCACTTTCTAAAACTTTGGAGTAAAAATACAGATATATGTGCCCATAACATTGTAAATATTGTTTAAATACCTAATAAAATACTAATTATTTAAAAAAAGAAATACATTCATGGCTGAGAGTGTACTTCAGTTATGAAAGTATAGGCTTAGCATGCTTGAGAGCATGTAATCCCCTACATGACCTCATAGACAAATGTATACACATGATCCCATGTATTCAGGGGAGAGAGTTGAGGAAAATTAATAGTCACCTTAGCTATTTTTTTCAGGTGCAAAGTATAGAGGCCAACTGCATAGGCCCTCAGCACCTACATAACCTAGATTTGTTATCCTATATATCCTTTTCTCCTCAAGACTAAAATCACTCATCTGTGTGTACCCTTTCTTGATTTCAGTCTCACTTTTCTTCATGTTCTTGCTTTCCCCATCTATTTTCAGGTTGAGAAATGGAAAAGCTCCTCTTCCCGAATCTCAGCAAAATCACATATCCTCATCCATGATACCCAAAAAGGTGTAATTTCATTCCCAATTTTCCATCAGCAATGCTTAATTAGGCAAGTAGATCTATTATTGTTACCTTAAGCTGCACTGACTTTTTTCTTGTTCGTTTAATTTACTATAAAAGCTATGAGGGCAAGGCTATCTTTGAGAATTTAAGTGCATGGAAAGAAGGCTTTATGATCACGTTACTTCGTTTTGCATAAGGACAAATACAATATTAGCCTTACTGGAAATGAGGAAGCTACATAACTGATCTCTGCATGGCCATGACCTACCTGATGAGTTCATTGACCCCTCTGACCCTGTCTGTGGGCTGGGCTTTGTTTTTCTGCTAGTGCACCCACATTTACAGCTGCACTATTTCCAGAAACCTGATTTCATTTGCTTTTACTGATCATGTGTCTACTAATAAGTCAGCATTGTGTCCTAAATTGAAAGAGATCAGACAATTTGAAATGGGTATGTGTGACCTTTGACATCTTTATAATAAGCTATGTATAGTCTTATTTCAGAGATGTACTTCCTGGCCACAGGGAAGCATCTGTCTGGGTCTGTCTGGCTATAAGTGGATTTTTAGTGGGTGTCAGGACCTCCTGGCCATTTGCTATGGGGAAAAAAATTTTTACCCTACTTCCCTTCTTAAATTATACATGCTCCCTTGCCACATGGGCTAAGTGCTCACACGTTGGCCTTAATAAGCAGGCATACATTATTAGAACATACTGTGAGATCTCAGTTGTCTGAGCAGGAAACAGATGAGGGGATGTGTTGTTTTTCCCCTTTAAATGATACACACCTATGGTCTCCCGGGAGCTTTTCAGCCTCACAAAGGAGCAGAGATTGAAACAATAGATAACTCTTAGTCTTCGCTGCCTCGCTCCATCTCCCATAAATATCGGAAGAGTGTGCATACTCTGGCGAATGTAGGCCAGCTGCCGTGACGCAGGAGGGAGATGTAGGGCTCGAGATATAAATTTTTCAAAGAGCTAAAAGTAGCTCCTAAGAATCCTCTTAACACAACTGCCTGCCCAAACCTCAGCCCTCTCTCCTGTCAGACATGGAGCCATTGGCCTGTTCTGGAGCAGAGGTCAGGGGGCAGGGATCAGCTCACCACCAGCCTGAGATGGTAAGTTAAAATCCTATTCCAGTTCCCATAGAGCTCCCCAAATCTAGAGAAAGAAATTTAAAATGGTAAATATTAACAGGTCCCTTCCTTCTGTACCTATTTTCCTAACAAAATAATGTGGAAAACAGATCATCAATATAATAGAAGAACACTCCAGTCCATGGCTGCAACAGCTGACCCCTAAACAGCCATGTTGAATGCTTCCTTGGCTTTGCTTCTCACAGCATTGCCAAAGTGGGGGGAGGGCAAATTTCTCAGTTTGTAGAAATCAGGGTTACTTTCAGAAAATTTGCAAAGGCTCTAATTGAAGAAATGCAAAGTCAAGGTCAGGATGGTTCTAGCCAGATGTAAGTTGACTACACTCACCATTGTGAGAAACACAGACCGCCCACACCCAGCTTATTTCTGGAGTGCTGTTTCTAAAATAAAGGGCAGGAAAGCATAAGGTCCCAAACATGGATACTCAGAAATTTTACTCTGTACCTCAGTGAATATACTCACCAAAGGCACAGCCTCCACAAATCACTATTATGTTTTGCATGACACCATTGAAAGATAAAAGAGATCTGCTAAGGACAAATTGTAAGAAAATTTAATTATAATCCTACTGTGTACAAAGCCTACATGTGAAAAGAATGTGTCCAGACTTCTTAACCTCTTGTCATATCCCTTTCTAGGTCTAATGCCTGTAGCTCAGTCAATCGTTCTGAATGTGGCCACAGCCATTCTTCCCTTCCCTCTCTCCATCAACCTATACTCACCACAGCCCTTTTTGATGATGTCCTTGGAGAAGTGGCAGCAGGAATGTTTGGGGAAGCAGAGCTGTTGAGAAGCTTAGAGCTCAAGGATTGTCTACCATACATTGGGGTTATGTTGTCCCTTCACTGCTGTCCAGAAGGCTTGAAATTGTTCCTCTCATTATTAGATACTGCCTCATTAACTAAAGATCTGAGTTAAGTTACTCACTTAGAAAAGAAAATGCTGCAGCCCAGATACAGCAAAGAGGGCCTAGGCCCTCCCCCAAATGCTATGACAGATTTTTGAAGGTCCCCCATGGAGGGCCTCACTATCCTTGGGGAGGAGTTGGTGGGTTGGGGGTGGTTGGTGGGGAACATGAGAGGATGGGAGGGCAAGAAATGGGGGGATGGATATGTAAATATGAGTAGTAATTAAAGAATTTAAAAAAGCATATGCTAATGGTTGAAGAATAAACATGCTAAAATACAAAAAAGAAAAAAAAGAAAAGAAAAGAAAATGCTAACTCCATAGGAGTAGCCACGCTATGGAAGAGGAGAGTCAGACTGCTTTCTGCTCTAATGCTTATCTCCAAAACTACTACACAGGGGGAAAATATGAATGATTTAGGCTTAGTAATTGCAGAGGAGTTTAGAACAATTTAAGAAAATAATGTGGGACTGTCAGAACTATACAGCAACCTGGAAGACAATGTTTTAGGGGGAGGAAATACCTGTGTTTCTTAATGGCCAAAAGCAGAATGCAAGACACACTGAATAAAGGGATAATTATTTAATAATTAATAATACATGCTGAATAAAGGGATTATTAATGGATCCTGTGAACATATAACTTGACCTAAAAAGACTTTGATTGTCTTATCAAATGCAAGAGACCCTCTGCCATTATCCAATTTGGAATCTGTTAGTTTCCTTGGTACATGGTTTGCCGACTATGAACTATGACAGCATTTTGCATGATGGAACACAGTAGATGGCCACAGGGCCCCATAAGAGCTGAAAAGAAAGAGCTGGAAAGGACAGCAATGCCACTGGATTCTGCCTGTCCACATGAGTATCTGATGCTTCAGCCCTTTACTTCCAAAATTCTAAGCAGGAAGAGAAAAAGTAAAAATGATATTTTGTAACCAATAGACTGTCTTTTTCTTCCTTGACCTCACTCCCATAATTCAACACCAGTCTGAAGAGGGAAAAGAGATCATGTAACACACAAAAAACCATTACATACAGAAAATAGTCTTCAGGGTATACAAGATCCTGCTTACTAAACTAGGTTCTGAGTGCCACAGGGTCATTAAACACCAACATTGTTCAGCCTACACAGAGTATCAGCCACCCTCCAAGCAAGAAGACCCTAGCCATTCATCCGACCTTTGAGGCTGCATGAATGGCAGTGTCCCATAGAGGACAGCAGCAGGTGCAACTGAATAAGCCCAATGTGCCCAGGTCACAGATCAGTCCTCAAATGTGCCAAGGTCACACGCCATTCACATCTCACACTTCCATCAATTCATGTCAAATATGGAGGACAAGAGAGGTTATGCTAACAGAAGCGGGGGTTGTTCAATTATCAAGATAAAAAGGGGGTGAATTTTGTTCACTTATGAAGATAAAAGAAAATTATTTTTTTACTTCTTCTCCCTCCCTTAATGTTACAGGCAACCTATTTTGAAGAACAATTCAGTTTAGAATCTGAAGGGGTACTGTGTCTACGTGTGTGTTCATGTTTCTCTGTATAAAGAAAATTATTCTTTACTTCTTCTCCCTCCCTTAATGTTACAGGCATCCTATTTTGAAGAACAATTCAGTTTAGAATCTGAAGGGGTACTGTGTCTCTGTGTGTGTCTATGTGTCTCTGTATAGGAACAGGGGGGATAGAAAGACAGACAGAAGGCAGAAAGATCCAAGATTCAAACATGCCACTTGAGATCAGCTAGCAAGATCAACAGAAGGCAGATGGATCCAAGATTCAAATATCCCACTTGAGATCAGCTAGCAAGATCAAAGGGATGTTTATTCTAATTGAAGCTGGAGAGTGGGAGGTGGCAAGCCCTTGACCTGCCATGCACACCAAAGAGGCACATATGCTTCATGCAAAGAGGAAACCAGAGGCAATGTGAATCAGGGCAGAACACAAGCCATGGTGTGGTCTGGCCAACACCAGCTATAAGACTAAGAAGTCTGGCACACTAACTGATGCGCTATTTTATAGGTTGTCGCTCTGTACTCTCCCACCTTCTTCCACAAGTGATTTAGACTGAATATATCCCAGCTCTCTGTTAACAAAAACAAACAAGAGAAATGATGGAGCCAGTGACTATTGGCTCTCGGGGCCTGTGTGCACAACTGAAGAGCTTGATTAAAAATTAAGAAATCCCAAGAGGTTCTGACCCTGGCAGACTCTGATGCAGTCTGTTCTGAACCACACTTCAGCAAACACCAAATGGTGTAGGGGCAGCAGGAAGGGTGACCTGCTAGCTAGAATGAATCACATCCCTGATTCATTCATCCTGGCAGCGTAAAAGGTACTTCACACACTCAGCAATCCTCAGAGGGCTCTCAGCCCCACATCACACTTGGGAAAGACTAGGATTCCCACTTGCATTGTTCTTGTATCTCAGTGGTCACCCTGCTGCTTGGACGTCACAAAGCTTAGCCAGACCTTCATTCCCAACCTCGAATATGTAGGAAAAAGTTGCTAGTTTTCTTAATAACTTTTTGTTTTTAAAACTATACAGTGGTCACATGAGCCAACATACTCTGGCACTTCTGATTTGGCTTGCATAACCCTTCCACACAGGCACCTTCATTTCTTTCTTCTTTCTTTCTTTCTTTCTTTCTTTCTTTCTTTCTTCCTTCCTTTTAATGAAGGACAAATCTAGTGAGCATAGACAATTGAGGACAAGTTGCAGGCTGCTCAACAGAGCTTACCAGATACAATTGTTTAGTATTCACTTGGGAACTAGTCATCTCTATGTGAAATCAGCCCACCTCCACAGCAGTTCCATTGAACTGAAGGACTCTTTGAAGGCAGGAAAATATAAAGGCTTTTCTAAATAGCCCTGAACAAAGAAATCAACTTCTTCCAACTGTGAAAAGTGGTGGTCTGAAAATGAAGAGTCTCTCTATTATTTTTTAACTTCCTAAAGTCAAGAACTATTGCCCAATAGCAACAGTAACAGAAGTCCAAAAGCACACTACAGTGTTGAGCTAAAACTAAGGATGGATTAGTGAGGCAAGCATGTGGAGCCTATCCATAACCCCAGGATTCAGGAGGCTGAGACAGGAGGATCCACAATTCAAAACTAACCTATGTAACAAGTTTAAAAGCCAGCCTGAATAAAATAGAAAAACCTTGTCTCAAACAAACCAACCAATGGGTTGCTAGTGAAACTAAACACGCCCAAACTCTTTTGAGAGAAGCTCAACCCTTACAGGACTAAGCACCTAGCCACTGATGTCATAATCAGAATTCACAGCCAAAGATAAGGACTGAGGAACATTTGTGCACAAAGAATCTAATCGCTAAACTTCAAATGGCATCTTCTTTCATCACACATTTTTCTATAACAAAGAAGAGAAATCACTATGGAGAAGTACAGTATATTCACTCACTAAACTTTCTCCATAGAACAAATGCATCAAGAAATGATTGGCCATCCCAGCTATATGAAAGAGAATGTGATGCCACAAACATGAAAGAGAAAAGGGTGAATATTTAGTATTGTGGCAAGAGACTAGATATAAAACTACCCTCAGCTTGTTTGTGCCCTTCAAGATCATTATACTAAAAATTCTGTTGCCATTCTCCTGCAGCCATAGAAACCACCTTAGGGTCTTCAGAAAGATTTGGTAAAGGCAAATATCTAAAATTATTCTATCAAATTAAGAATGGCTGTCGATTTAAGGAAATATTAAAATTTTAAAATTCTATTTCAGGTTGCTTCTCAAGTCTTTGACATGTAGACCCCTGGAGTTCAGCAGCCAGACAGCCTAGTCAATCACTGGAAACCCTTTCCAAATCAAACAACAACAAAAGAATCTTTTAAGTACTTTCTAACTGTTTTTAAATTTTAGTTATTTAAAAGGTTTTTTTATTTTACATACCAACCACAGTCCCCCCTCCCTCCCCTCCTTCTGCTTCCCCCTCCATCTTTCCCCCACCCAATCTCCCATCCACTCCTCAGTAAGGGTAAGGCCTCCCATGGAGAGTCAACAAAGTCTGGCATATCAAATTGAGGCATGACCAAGCTCCCCCCCCACACACACACACCCCATCAAGGCTAAACAAGGTATCCATCCATAGGGAATGGGATGGGATCCAAAAAGTCAGTTCATGCACTAGGGATAAATCCTGGTCCACAGCCAGTATCCCCACAGACTACCCAAGCCACAGAACTGTCACCCACATTCAGAGGATCTATTTCAGTCCTATGCAGGTTCCTCAGCTATCAGTCCAGAGTCAGCAAGCTCCCTCTAGCTCAGGTCAGCTGTCTCTGGGTTTCTCCATCATTATCTCAACCCCTTTGTTCATTTTATCACTCCTCCCTCTCTTCAAATGGATTCTAGGAGTTCAGCCCATTGCTTAGTTTTGGCTCTCTGCATCTGCTTCCATCAATTACTGAATAAAGGTTTTATGGTGACAATTAGGGTAGTCACTAATCTGATTACAGGGGAAGGCCAGTTCAGGTCCCCTCTCCACTATTGCTGGGAGTCTTAGGTGGTATCATCCTTGTGGATTCCTGGGAGTTTCCCTAGCACAAGATTTCTCCCTAACTCCATAATGACACCCTCTATCAAGATTTCCTTTTCCTTTCTTTCCCTCTCTGCCCCTCCCCCAACTCAACCATCCTGTTCCCTCATGTTCTCCTCCACCCTTCCCTTCTCCCCATTTCCCCCTCTCTCCAATCCCCCTCCCCACCCCACTCTCACCCTCCCAATTTACTCAGGAGATCTTATCTATTTCCCCTTCCCAGGGGCATCTAGGCATGTCTCTTTTAGGGTCCTCCTTGTTACTTAGCTTCTCCAGGGTAATGGATTGTAGCCTAGTTATTCTTTTCTTTATTTCTAATATCTGCCTTTTCTAATAAAGAAACTACATTGGAAATCATGAAGAAGGCATTAGGGGTGTGGCTGCCAATAGCAATCCAGAGAATATACTCAAGGAGGTAAATATACACAGGCAGAGAGCTCCTCAGCTCCCCATCAGAAGCTTAGTGACTTTACACCGGCAACTCAGGCAATGCCCACTTACCATCTTCTACTCTGTTGATGGTATTGGGATTAAATATCCCAATAACAAAGCATTCAAAGATTTATTCACAGAAATCAAGAAAATCTTATAAACAAAACTTTTCAAAAAATGAAAAATCTTTTCAACAGAATGAATATCTTCAATCACATACAAGAAATTACCTGAGAAGTAACAACATAGAAAAGGTAGAATAAACTTATTTTATCTCTATGCTTTATGAACACATAAAAATAGCAGACCAAATTGCAATTAAAATAACATAAAGAAAAAGGCATAAATTAAAGGGGAAGTATGGCAAACAAAAAAAAAAAACACAAAAGATGCATCAATTAAGACCATATCAGACACAGAGAAAGGCAAAGCCAACACAGAAAAGAATGAGTGACATGAAAGAGAAATGCAAGAAAATTAAGCAACATAAATAACACTAAAGGCATTTTGAAAAGGTCATATGGAAGCCTACTATTATAGAAGCTTCCCAAAACACAGATAAAAAGATATGCATAAAAAGAGTTAAAGTGTATCTTTCCCACTGTTCCCCTTGGGTAGACAGGACTTTTCCTGTCTCCTTCATCTTTTCTGTCCTCTCTCTCTCTCTCTCTCTCTCTCTCTCTCTCTCTCTCTCTCTCTCTCTCTGTCTGTCTCTCTCTGTGTGTGTGTCTTTACCTTATTTCCTTACCTCCTCCTCAATAAAACTTTCAATTTGAAAAAAAAAAAAGAGTTAAAAAGGAGTTACTCTATAATGGGGCAACAATGTCCCTGCTATATACCACAGGCTAACAAATAAAAACCCCAACTGCCCAAGATGGATTATTATTGAATCTGTTAGCCAGTGAGGTCCCACAGATTCCCCCAAAGAGTAAAGGCTATTGCCAATGCTCTTGGTTCCTCTCCAGAACTTGACAGTAAGGCCTTAATCCCTAAAACACTTCACACTTGACTCATACAGGATAGAGAAACCAAACTGGTATTGATCTGGAAATTTTATCCCTGTTGGCTACCTTTCATAGTGCTGGACCATGCTGTGCATGCTACTGGATGGGAAAAATAACCAACATTTTACACAGCTGAGAACCCAGTAAGCTACAACAAGACTTGCTGACAGGTACAATAGTGGCAACAACATCACAGGAGTAACCAACAGCTTTCTGATTCTATTTAACTTCTACTTCATGAGATAAAACCCTTACCCAGCACCATTATCTGGCCAAGGACCTAGATTCAAATAGGTCATAAGCTTTAGGGGAGAATCTACACTATTTTACTAAATGGACACAGTATTAAAAACAACTCCTAATGACTTATCATTTTAGTTATAGAATACTACATCTCTCAGTCCTCATCAAAGAAACTTCTCTTTACAGTAGATGGATATTAACACAGACACCCACAATTGGCCAATGTACAGAAAATAAGAAACTGTAGATTCCTCAGCCATAAATGAAATATATAAATGGCGCCACCTCCTCCCAAGGCTCAGGAATCAGTTTCACCAATGATGTGATCCTTAGTAGTTGACCACAATCCAGGTGAGGCCCTAGCACTCAAGAGTATTGGAGCAGTACAAATTGGACATTATGGGGGAGAAGAAGAAGCAGAAGAAGGAGCAGGAGGGGGAGGAGGGAGAGAAATGGAAGAAAGGGAGAAGTGGAAGGATGAGGAAGAGAAGTAGAGGGGAAAAGATAATAAAACGATCTTCTTGGAAGTTGGGTGGATAAGGTGGCAAGGGTGAGAGGGTGAATGAGTGAGGAGTCAGGAGATGGAGGAGTAAATACGATCAAAATGCATTCTATGAAATTCTCAAAAAGAAAATTTGGCAGCAGTTAAAACTTGTGTCATAAAAAATACAACTGACATGGGAAACTTTACAACAGGATATTTAGGTAGTTTATCCCTATTTTAGAAAAAGGTAATATACTCACATAGTACAACACTTAAAAGCAACCAGCCATCAGACTTCCTAGAAATAACTACTGCTAATGACTTTGTTTCTTCCAAGACATTTTATTTATACACATATATATATATATATATATATATATATACAGTTTAATATTTTTGCTAAATAAAGCTGTATTTATTCTCTTTTGTTGAGATTATAATATAATTAAAACTTAGGTTACAAAGAAATAGTAGAGATAGATGATAGAACAGAGAGAGAAAGATCTGATACATCTATAGAAATAGGATCTCAAAAATTCAAAATATGATATTGAGAGAGAAAAATGACCAGAAAAATTTGTCAAGAGTTAGCAGTTGCTGTCACTGAAAAGTGATATTCAATGACTGTCATTTTTCATTTGTGCTTTTTCATATTTTCAAGATTCTGTGTGACCAAATCATGCTATAATCAAAAACATCTAACATATCACTACTTAAATACAAATTTACAAAAGGGGAAAGTTTCCTATATATGCATATAATTCTGTAATAATACAGGTATTTACATGTTTCCTCCATAGGACATTTGATGCACTCTAAAAGCCTACCTATGGAAAGATTAATATGGCAATTTATATTGCAAATTAATGTCCATGTAAATTGTGTAAATGTTAAACACACAAGACAACCAGTCTCTAGCTTAGTTTCTCACAAGATCAATTACTGGGTTCATGTTGTTGGTCTTTGCCCCTCCCCACCCCCCTAACATAGCTTCAAAAGGCCAGAATAAAATGCTCATCTTGTTTATACATCAAAATCACACAGTAAGACACTATTGCTGAAGATGCAGCTCACATTGGATGTAGGCTATAAAGAAATTAATCTCAAACCAACTGAGAAACTTCCTCCCTAGTGTCTGGCTTTCATAGCTCCAAAAGGATGCTGGGGAAGACAAGATATCAATGCTCTTATGTAGTATGGGATCCTGCATGCTACAATACTAACATGCTGGACTTGGTGTACCCATTGGTGCAATAGTGGCAGCACTGTTGTGGGGTAACTAATAGTTCTGATGGGAAGTGAGCCTAGCCCCATAGGATGGAATTTCACATCCGGTACTGTAATCCTGGTTAAAAGTTCATGGCATAGGGGATCACAGGTCCCATGGAAGAACCTCCTATTTTTATTTTGCTAGATAGTCATGTGTTCATATTGCATTCTAAATATTTACACTTATATCAACAGAACTGGTATACTCTCAGCTTTGGTTAGACGAGCCTCTTTTATCAGTAAATGGTGATTATTGAAGAGACACATAACTAACTTGTCAAAATGCTGAGAATAAGAGTCTTGGTGTTCAGCCCTAAACGGTACATCCATTGTAACCCCACCACCACCAAGGCTCAGGGAGCATTGCTTTGGAAGAAGAGGTGGACAGACTGTGAACCAGAAGATGGAAGAAGCATAAGGAAATAAGCTTTCTGGGAAAGACATGAGTGGCACAACCATGATCTCATAGCAGCTGTGCTTACCAGCACAACACCTGCACAAGAGCAAGCTAGGCAAAACTGGTGGATGATCTCCAGACTCTACCTCTTACTGAGAAGCTATCACCAGTGGGTAGACGCTGGGGGCAGGGGATGTCATTCTTGCTTGAGGATGTGGACACTGGAAGGTTTCCCATGCTCCAGTGGATGTTCCCCTACACATGCACATATGAGCAGTGCTAACTAGACTTAGCAGGTTATTGAAACAAAAAACATGAAGTTGGGTGGGGATATAGTAGGGAGAAAAGGGATGTGTGTGTGTGTGTGTGTGTGTGTGTGTGTGTG
The DNA here is from genome assembly GCF_003668045.3 of Cricetulus griseus. Taxonomy (NCBI): domain Eukaryota; kingdom Metazoa; phylum Chordata; class Mammalia; order Rodentia; family Cricetidae; genus Cricetulus; species Cricetulus griseus. Next base: position 408,693,013 of record NC_048595.1, read on the forward strand.
TGTGTGTGTGTGTGTGCGCGCGCGCGCGCGCGCGCGCGTGCGTGCATGCATGTGTGCGTGCATGCGTATGAGAGAGAGAGAAAGAGAGAAATTCTCAAAATGAATCAAAATTTAATAACATTTAATAGTACCTAAGTAGTCAATGAATAGACATTTTGAGTTAAAAGTTTATTTGCTATCTGTGCTAGGCTAGAATGGTAAGGTTCCATTTGCCCTTGAGCTAAGAAACAGGAGTCTATCATTATGAAAGGAAAAGGAAGTCAGGAAACAGGTCCCCCTTTCTGTTTCAGCTTAAGTCATCAACTCCCAAGCCAGCATCTCGCCTCCTCCCTGTGCTCTAGCCACTCTAGAAATCCTCAGCCCACACAGTATGAAAGCAAAACTACCTTGCAATTCCAGGGATACCATTTCTGAGAAATGAATCTCATCCCAAGTTGTATTTGTACAACACGTTGTATAAAGGGAAGAACTATAGAGCTCCTTCTCAAACAGCAAGTCATGTCAGTCATCCCTGGAGAGTATTTCTATTAACTACAAAGTGAGAAGGCAGGTCTGATCTGGTGTGGTAATTCACATCTTCTTGTTGTCATGCCTTTTTTTAAAAACAGGCACACCATACATACAGTGTGGCAGGGTATGCAGGAGTTTAAAAGACAGAGCAAGGGGAATAGCAAGGCAAGAAACTACACAGCGTCTTGTGCCTAATACCTTTTTTTTGTTGTTGTTGTTCAAAAGTCTCTACTTTTTGGCTCCGCTTCAGGAGACATGGAATCTGATTAGCTACCACCTTCACAGTAAACCCCTCTCTCAGGGACCAACTCATCCAGTAGAATTCATAACATATGGATGGATGTGGTAGTGTAATCACACACTTATACCCCAGAGGACACCTGTCATAGTGTAACTCATAACATATGGATGGATGTGGTGGTGTAAACACACACATACACACACACACACACACACACACACACACACACACACACACCAGACACCTGTCATTGCTGCCTCTTTAAGGGACTTTCCTTTCTTTGTGATTCTAACATTTCACTTCTGGGGACTTCTCATTCATGTGGGAATGCATGTTTTGATAGCCATGTGAGCACATATCAAGACTGGGTAGCCCTTAGAACCTGAAACCCCAGTACGACCAATAAACTGTGAGGCTCTGAATAGCTGGACTTTGCAGGGGACCACCTGGAGGAGAATGTGATTCAAAGTGAAGGACGATGAAGAGATGAAGAAACATTGCCTGACAGTGTCATTCACTATGTGTGTGTGTGTGTGTGTGTGTGTGTGTGTGTGTGTGTGTGTGTGTGTGTGCACATTCTGTGTGTATACACATGCATATGTTTCTGCCATGGCATGTGTAGGGAGGTCAGAGGACAACTTGCAGAAGTCAGTTCTCTCCTTTAACAAGAAACTGAACTTAGGTTGTCAGGGCTGTGGCAAGTTCCTTGTCCACAGAGCCATCTTGCTGGCCCTGAAGGCTTTTAAATGACATTTATTTATTTTTTATTTATTCATTTATTGGAGCATACATGCACACAAGGGGGTGAAGGAGGGACATGAATGTGTAACAGTGTCCTTTAATGTCAAGGTTAAGCTGTGCCTGAGACCAAGCAGACTTCGAGCCCTCCCTTATGAAAGTCAATGTACTCTTTTTGCTTAAATTGGTTTTAGGTGAGTTTTCACATCTTGCAATAAACAAAAAACACCCCTCCACCCCGCCACACACACAAACCTAACTGGTAAATTAAAATTTTAATCAACAAGAAAAGCAGAACCATTCTATGTAGAATTTAAAACATTGCTTTAGCCTAAAATAGCAACTGTACTGGTATCTACCCCTGGTGGCCAGGGCTCATTTGTGTGTGTGTGTGTGTGTGTGTGTGTGTGTGTGTGTGTGTGTGTGTGTGTGTGTGTGTGTGACACCTGACCAATCCCTCTTACCACAGATACATTCTCTGCTAAGCCTTGTTTCTATATTCAGCCAGCCTATCAGGGTTGTAGCTTTCTGTCTCTGCTCTATTACACAGCAACTTGAAAATGTACCACTCAGAAGGCATCAGATTCCCTTGCTCCCTAGTTCTTAAGGGGATGTGTCACTGGATCCTAAGCACTGAGAGTAATTGAAAACCTCTTAATAGATTATTCAATTCTATAGTGCCCAAGAGAACTCATAAATCCTCTGAATTAAATGCAATGAATTCCTTTTAGTAAATTCTAGCATTAAAAATCATTACTGTAGCAAAATGACACACTCATTAGTTTCTAAGCATCAGGATAAGCCCATGCTGCTTTCAATGAAGGGGAACACACAGCTCTCCTATTAGTTATTTCTCTTGCTGTTGTGACCAAAATGGGTGACAAAAGGCAAGTTCAGAGGCAATGTAAGGAAGGAGGATCCATTATGGCTTACAGCTAGAGGACACAGTCCAGGGTGGCTGTGAAGGCATGAGGAGGCACAGTGGCAGCCATATGAGATGGCTGGTCACATCATGTCCACAATGAGGATGCAGAGATTCATCCGGGTGCTTTGCTTGCCTTCTCCTTTGTATTCAGTACAAGACCCCAGCCCAGGAAACAGGGCTGCTCACACTTAGGGTAGGTCTTTGCATCCCAGTTAACACAATCTAGAAACACCTTCGTAGACACGCCCAGAAATTTACCTCCTTGATGACTCTAGATCTTATCAAGGAGACAGTTTTAACCACACAACTCCTGACCCTAGGCTTCTATCACCCACATTTTGCTTTTTAGTTCCTATTACAAGTGCAGGTTGTAGAAATAAAGGCTTCACTATCTTCCTTTTCTATTTCCTTGTAAGCACAAATCTTGTTTATGGTTAGATTCATTGAGGACCACTGCCAGGGACACTTCCCAGCTCCTTGTCCTGATTAACTGGTTTCATAGTGAGAAACAAACTGTCACTGTCTCCTAAGTAGTAACATCATTTATTTATGTGTTCCCTCCACCAGGCATTTTTCTTGGATGACTTGGTGATGACTATAGCAAGCATCTGGCACATAATCTATAAACATTAGTTGCATGAATTTAAATAACCACACTTGTCAGAGTTCTACCAAACTACCTAGTCTGTGTCGCTTTCATTACCATGTAGTTTCAAGCATCAAGAACACATTGCAAGTTTTAGAAATGTGGTATCTGGGTCAGGCATTGTGATGCTAGCCCATAATGCTGGCTCTCCTGAACCTGACACAGGAGTGCTGCAAGCTGGGATCCAGTCAGGGCTACATAGTGAGACCCTGTGTCAATGAACCAACAAGTAGGGCACTATCATCACTTCAAGAACAAAGAATACAGAAATAGCTTCCTGAAACTCTGTCTGATACAACTAACTGACTCGGGGCTCAGTGTCTGCCCTAAAAACGTGACCCCCTAGACTAGGTGTGAAAAAAACCATCACCTTCAAGCTGGCAAACAAGAGAGCTGAACTAGATCCCAGGAGGGATAGAGGATAATGAAATGGTTAAGTAACTCAGTATAATACTTTCTTACATTATGTAAATGCAATGTATACAAAAAGAACAGTAAGACAGATGGGAGACACAGCATGGGGGCAGTAAAAACAAACTCTAGAGCAGAAGGGGCCAGGAACAAGCAAAGGTTGTGAACCCTCCGAGAAGGGAGCCTGTGGTACTGCAGGCAAAGAATGGGACTTGACCAGAAACAGAAGCAAAGGTCAGGAAGTCTTATGTGGTCCCATGCTCCCATTAAAAATATAGTGACTGGTGAGGTAACACAAATAATACATTGTGATACGACAATTTTGTTTTCAGCTCTTCTAACAGTGAGTGGCAACTATCAGTTATACAACAAAGTTATCAAGACTTGTGAAAGCCAAGTGCAGCAGCACACACCTGTAACTACAGTGCTTGGGAAGTGGAGGAAAGAAGACCAGGAACTCAAGGTCATCTTCTGTTAGACAGCAAGTTTGAGACTACCATGCAATGATGAAGAAGGTACATCTTTCTCAGTCTTCCAGACTGTTGTTTTATTACAGCTTCAGTAACAACACAGACACTATTGTCTCACTGCTCTGGGGGCTGGAAGGCCACAATCCCAGCAGGGTTGCGTCTTTCTTGAGGGCTGAAGGGAGGGGTCTGTTCCAGGTCCTTTCTCCTTGGCTCTCTTTCATCCATGTATTTCTTCCTATCGTCCCCTCTCTGAGCATCTTCTCTGTACAGATTTCCCCTTTAATACCCACCCCAGTTACACTAGAGGAGGGCCCAACCCAGGGACTTAATTTTCTTGATTATCTCTAGAAAGACCCTATCTCCAAATAAAGCCACAATCTGAGGCCCAGTAGCATAGGACATCAACATGGAAACATTGAGGGGACATAATTCAAACCAGGACAGAAACCTAGATGCCTTTTTAAATCCCAGACCGGGAAGTATGTACTCAATGTAATCAGTCATTACATTCCTTCTAAGGCTTTTTAAATTAGAAAATTAAATCAGAGACAATGCTTAAGACACAAATGCACAGCATAACAAATAATGAAATCACAAAGTAGACATCTCTGTAACCACCTTCCGGTCCAAAGAAATGTGCTGGATCCCCAACTCCCTTCGTGGCCACACATCATTCCTCCTCCAGGAAGTCTCACTATTGTTCTTTCAGAAGTGACCTCCTTCTTGTCCTTCATAGTTCTGCCATTTTTAAACACCTCCCTCATGAAAAAGTTTGTTCTCATTTTAACTGTATGTGAGATGAGTTATATTATGATATTATACACAGTCCTCTCCCACAAAGACTGTGTAATGTTTAAGAAAATGAATTTCAATGCTTTCTGAGACTACTCTATACACCTAAGGCAACTTATCTAGCTACTAAACTTCCTTTTACAATACCGCCATCACACTCGTCCCTGGAATCCCCACATCCTTCATTTTCTACATCAACATCTTCTCTACACAGAGAATTCATTCTAAATTTTATTTTACAGTTTTCACCCCAGGGAGAAAAAAAGCTTTGTTTAAACCTTATATAGACACGTTATAATCTGAGCTTTTTCTTTGTCACTGCCTCCACTTCCCCACAGAAACTGAGAAGATACTCACAGAGAACTACATTTACCAATTGACCTGGACCTGATACAGTTCAAACAATGCAGAGCAGAGCCCAAGCTGAACTGGCTCACCCATGTCAGCAAGGTGTGTGAAAAGCCAGAGGGAGGAACAAAACACCTGTTTGAGGGGACAAGTTTCACTAGTTAGCAGAGTCCCTTAAAGGAAAGATAATTCAACCTGCTTGTGGGTTTTTCTTTTTGTTGTTGCCTTTTAAGCTATGGCTATCCTATTTAGCAAGTGCTACTCTGCCGCTACCAGCAGCAGCAGCTAGGCCACAAGAGCTGAAGCCTGAGGGAATTCTGTTCCCTCAGTCACCAACTCTTTCAAAGCTAGTGAGAAAACTTATTTAAATCTCTGTCCCTCTAAAAAAAGAGAAGAAAAGAAAAGAAAACTCAGGATTCCATGGTTGAGGTAGAATCCTGCTTCCCAGAGAGGCTGAATAGCAAGCAGCTCATCTAGCTCACCTCCTAGTATCTCTCAAGAAGTCTTCAACCCTCCTTAAAAACCCTCCTCCACCAGGCTCCTCCCTAAAACTTTCTGTCAGCTAGTTGCTGACCCAGCCTCCTGACTGAAGATGAATTTTATCTAATCAAACACATCTTTGCATCTTTAAACAAATGTTCCAGAACATAAACAAAAGTAACACACCTTAAAATAATATTCTACAACACCTGCTGGCCTCTACTGACCCCAGAGAGGCTGGCCCAATTTTTTTTTTTGTTTGTTTTTGTTTTTGTTTTTTGAGACAGGGTTTCTCTGTGTAGCTTTGGAGCCTATCCTGGCACTCTCTCTGGAGACCAGGCTGGCCTCGAACTCACAGAGATCCACCTGCCTCTGCCTCCCAAGTGCTGGGATTAAAGGCATGGGCCACCAACGCCCGGCTGGCCCAATTCTTGATGGGTATTCAATGGTCAAGGAAAATCTGGCCCTTTGTCAGTTCAGTTCCAGCTTTTTCTCAGTATTCTGACCATGCACATCCACCACTCTGAGGGTTGTCTCAATTGTCTTCATGCCCACCTAGCAATCCACTAGAGTGATTAATCAAACTGTTAGCTAGTGACCTGGCCAGGTGTGATGTATGGGGTGGGAGTCAGATCCATGCATGCATACAGGACCTTAAGCATATCAGGCAAAGTTTCTACCCAGGTCATATTCATAGTGCTATTTTTTAAAATTCCTTTTCAAAGTTCTTTACTGTGTTAGCAATCAAATCCATGACCCTTTAATACTAGTTAAGAGTCTACCATTATCTTTTCAACTTCATTTTCAACCCTACTCTCTTGCCTCACCCCTATGAAAGGAACTTCAGTTGGGAGGTTCCACTGTCATTCTAGATATATGTATATGAAGTAAAAATGAGTTGTGTAAAAAGAAAGGTATGCTGTCACACACCTACAATCTCAACACTTGAGAGACTGAGGCATGAGGAGTGCAAGCTCCAAGACAGCCTGTGCTATAGTGAAGCTTTGCTTCATTCTTCCCTAGAAAAAGGAACCAAGAAATTACTATAGGTATGAAGTTTTCATTAAGTTCAATAAAACAGTTTTTGTTTTCAAAATTGCTGTTAATTGATACCATCTTAAGACATAATTTACACATGGGTATAATACTCAAAGATGACCACTGCTTATATCTCAACATATATTCTTTTACAATCTTCCTTTTTGTTCACACATACTCAGGAAAATGGATGCAGAAGTATATCCCAAATAAAATAATGATATTAGTACTCTTTTGTGACTACCTATATACCTTAAAAAATATACAGCAGCTCCATCCCTGGCTATGAGAGTCCCTAGGTTCCATTCCTGGCACTCAAACCCACACATTAAACCCATACACTCAAACCCACTCTCTCACCACTAGGTTTTTTAGAAATAGACAAATGGGCTGGGGTATGGATATAGTTTAGTGCTAGAATGCTTATCTAGTATTACATAGTCACTGGATTCAACTGATAACACAGTAAGAAACTTTAAAAAGAATTTTTTTAAATAGGACAAGAAGCACACACAAAAGGTCCTGGTTTCAATCCTCAGACTTTGAAAAATGCAAGAAATATTGCAGAGACAATATTGTGATGGTAAACTGTGTTGTTCCGGCCTAATTTCTAATGACAGAGTAGAATTCCATTGCAGGAATGTGTAGTAACTAGTGAGAGAAGATGAATACTTACCAATGAAAAGAGCCAGTTCTTACCCTTTGCTTGGCAGTCTGTTCACAACTTAAGACCAGACACAGTCAAATACAATAGATGCTACAAAGAACTTCAGTTACAAACAAAATTAATAACTGAAAGGAATTTCTAGTGAGATTAATGACAATTTGAAATGCTTCATATTTTATTTCTGCCATGGACACAAGACAATAAGGAGCATTCAAACTTTCTACTAGGCAGGAATCTGTCTTTTCCCCAGTAATTCCATTGCCTTCACTGACAACTAGGAAATTAAAAGAAATCCAAATGTCCATCCTGTCTGTCACAGAAAACCAAGTGACTAGCTCCAAAGGCTGAGTGAGTTAAGGAACATTTTTAACTTTACCTCTGTGATTAAAAAATAAGTCTCATAGTGAACACAACTATACTATCTCATTTTATGACAAAGAAATCTAAAAAATTCTATCCAAGGATAGAGACAAGGGACAGTTAAATAAAAAATAGTAATTTTATACTATTTTTCAGAAACATTTATGAGACCTTAAAAAAAATCAAGCTATTGTTAAAAAGTGACAGACTCTGGAAAACAGGTTCTTTCTTTATTCCACTCTAGGAAATTGTCTCAGTTGCTGTTCTACTGCTGTGAAGAGACACCATGACCAAGGCAACTTATAGAAGCAAGCATTTAACTGGGGTTTTGCTTACAGTTTCAGAGGGTTAGTCCATGATCATCACTGTGGACAGTGTGGTAGCAGACAGGCAGGCATGGTGCTGGAGAAGTATCTAAGCGTTTACATTCTGGTCCACAGCCAGGGAGAGAGGGAGAGAGGGGAAGAGAGGGGGGAGCCTCTAGGCTTGGTATGGGCTTTTAAAGGCTCAAAGCCCACCAGCAACACACCAACTACAATAAGACCACACCTCCTAATCCTTCCCAAACTACTGACCATAGACCAAGAATTCATGGATATGAGTCCATGAGGGCCATCTGTGACGGCCATTCCCTATTAAGCCACCTTAGAAGAGGACAGACAAATATTTGTAGATATGACCTAGCAGAAGATGGCTTCTATTTACCTCCAAAATGCTATTCCGGGTGATAATTAAAAACACACAAATGCCTGGCTTTTCGTGTGCTTCCATGTATCTTCCCCTCATACACACTACACATGTGTATGTCTTCCCCTCATAACACTACACAAAGACAAACTTACATCTTGGCAGTTTAAGCCATCCAAACACAGCAAGCAGATGCTTTGCTTAAATGTTTACAGAACATAATTATTGATCTCTTTTAAACTTAGATGTAATTATTCCTTGATTCAGAAGCGAGTTAAGATGAGTTGAAAAATTATACTAACTTTTGAGCAAAGAGAATGTTTAGCAGTCATGTGTTATTTTCATAAGCCTGTGCCATCCAACTTGAGAATCCAAATCGTGCCTCAATTCTCTTCCCGGGCCAGAAGTGACTTCACACCATATGCAGTCACTCTCATTCTTGATTTTCTTTTCCTAGCAATACTTGTTGTTGACTCAAGTTCTTTCCTAACATTCTCCACCCCTCAACTTTTCTGATAGTCTTCCCTGTCCCACCCTCCTCTCCTAAGTTCTCTCAAAGAGCACCCCAAGCCTAACCTACCTCTACAGAGAGGGAGCAAGCAGTGCTGCCTTTGAGAAGTCAGGTGTAAGAATATTATAAGGCATGGCCATGTTGTCAGGAGAGATTTAAATTATAATCAAAATAAAAAGTTTTCTAGCCACAGAAGCTGACCAACATTAGGTTTGGACCAGGTCCATTTATATTCTCCCAACAAAGTAACCCTCAGGCTCTTGGCTGCCTGGAAATCCTTGTGGATTTTCTTCAGGCAGATTTTTGTTCCACTTTAATGACAAGTCTTTCTGTTTCTTGTCTTCAAATTTCCCAAACAACCTCTAATCTGTCTCACTTGCAGGAAATGACCCAGCCTCTAGCTTCGGAGAAAACACTGATGTTCCATTAGCAGAGAAGTCTGACTCTTGAATGACAAGTACAGAGTAGAGATGGTGGCACAAAACAGCTCCTTTACTCTGCCTAGCATCACCTGCCAATGCCCACCATCACTTTGAGAGGCAAATGAAAACTCCTACTCCCTTTTCCCTAAGAGTACCTAAGTGTCTTAACCCTTGTGCCTGAGTCCAGGTGCCCCCCACCATGTCCAGCTAAGTCTCCATTCAATGTCTTCACTGGGTTTTCCTTGAGTAAATAAAGATCAAGATAAAGAGACAATCAGGCTCAGCCTCAGATTCCAAGTACTAGGATCCTATTAGCATATCCTAAACTAAAATCCTTTCCAGTTGGCTATCCTGCTTCACCAAGACTGTGTCTATTACACAGCCTGGTCAGGACCCCGAAAGGGAGATGGCCATGCCATAAGCCCCAGAAATGCTGGGTGGCCAGAACCACAAGGAAACAAACACTTCTCTTGCTCACAGGCTCTGGCCAAACTATCACTTCTTCCTCAGAATCAATTTAGCTCATCTAGAAGCTAATGATTGCTTTTGCCAGCCATAAGAAAATGTTCTTCACACATTTCCTCTCCAGAAATATCATTCTGTTCAGAGTCTTCCTGACAGTGGATTACATGCAACAACTTAAAGGATGCTTTAGAATTCAAAGTTGCAGCTAGTGGGAAAATATTGTGTCTATAGTGTCTCTGTAACAAAAGGGAACAGAGGTTACTTCACGTCTATTTATTCACTCAGCAAATACATATGAAGCACAAGGCTCTGCACCAGGTCTGGGCACAGACTGAAGAGTAAAACAGGGATACTACTGCTCACAGAGGAGCAGACAGTAAATAAACAAAGAAACGGAGCATCACAATGGTAATGCATGTCTACATTACACCAGTCAACAGAATTACATGTCCAGACACTGCCAGGCTCCCCAGCAGGATTAGCAGTGACCAAGAAAACATCGTAGAAAACTGTAGCGAATTGCTGGTGCCGGACATATTTGCATTTCTACTTGCAACCGATGTCTGGAGAAACCTTTTAGACCTATGGCTTGCCAAACAAATGGGTGCTTCTTAATAGAACTCCATACTAAACCACAAAGATGTCTCACATACTGCATAAAGTTTTTATTTTTGTTTGTTCTGAAACAGACTACTATCACTGTAGGCCAGCCTCAAGCTCACTATCCTCTTGCCCCAGGCTGCCCAGTGCTGAGATCCCAAGTATACAACAACCACTCCTGACTCACTGCATAGCTTTAGCATAACAGACCATTAACTTGAATCATCAATACCCAATACATATAAGCCTCAGAACACATAATTGAGAAGTATCATTTCCATGAAACCAGTACAAAAGTCTCCAACTGGTAAAGCCAGGTACCTCACTTATACAACATGATGCACCAAAAGTCTCCAACCAACACAGCAGACACCTCACTCAAACAAATGGTAGCACATACCTACAACCCTTGGGAGATGGACGAAGATGGGGAGTGTGATGTCATCCTCAGCTACACAATGATTTCCAGACCAGTCTGTGGCACATGCGATCCTATCTCAACAAACAGAAATGGAGGAGGCAGGATGGCAGGGAGTGAATCCAAAGTGACTCAGAAGCCAAGAAGATGGTATCTCCAAGTTTTATTATGTGACTATAAAATGTTTTGTTTTTTTTTACTTCTGACTTATGGAGACAAAACCTATCTAATTCAATGATTTATGCTCACTGTTTCATTATCTCATCAATGTCTTCAGGTCCTGGAAAGTTGACAAATGACTCAATGACCTATTTAAACTCTGAAAAAATATTTTCTAACTATAAAATTTCTGCAGTGCCCAGAGTTAACTCAAAGTACATGGGTGGCAGTTAGGCAAATAGAATTTCCTCCAACTCTTAAAAGAATGTGTCCCACCTTTCAGAACCTGGAACCTACACAACAGCAAAGCATTAACTGAGAATGGTATTCTATGTCAATACTTTTTTCTAGTACTAATTCTGCTTTATTATCTTTCCTTTCCTCCTCCTCCTCCTCCTCCTCCACCTCCTCCTCCTCCTCTTCCTCCTCCTATCCCCCTTCCTTCTCCTCTTCCTCCCCATTCTTCTTCTTGGTTTTTTTTTTTAGATGGAGTTTTTCTGTAGTTTCAGAGGCTGTCCTAGAACACGCTCAGTAGCTGGCCTTGAACTCACAGAGATCCACCTGCCTCTGCTTCCCAAGTGCTGGGATGAAATGCGTGCACCACCACCACATGGCTTATGCTTTATTTTCAATCAAATTTCTGTCCCAGCATGCAGCAGTCCTAGGGCCACTTTGACCCACAAATAATAAGTTGATCACTCAAAAATTTTACCCCCAAAACACAATGAGCTGGAGATTCATTACAGTATACAAAATTGTTGGCTAGAAAAAGACTCTTGATACCTTTGCATGGCACAGGAAAAAACCCTAAAAATACAACCAAGATAAGAGACCAGAAAACTCTTGTGTTAGACAACAGATCCATGAACATTAAAGACTACACAGTAAAACAGAGCTGATTCCAAGCTGCACACAGCATCAGTCCTCTCTCAAAGGGTCCCAAAGGAATTGTAAAACCTACAGGGCCACCCAGAATAAAGACAAAAAGGAGGAGGAGGAGGAGGAAGAGGAGGAGGAGGAGGAGGAGGAGGAGGAGGAAGAAGAAGAAGAAGAAGAAATATGTTCAGGATTAGGGATGAACAGATCTCCTCTTGTCTAAAACTATGTAAAAAAAAGAAGAAATATGCAGTGTTTTAGTCTGTTTGGGGCTGTCAAAACAAAATGCCATAAACTAGGTCGCATATAAACAACAAAAGTTAACTTCATTCTAAATGGTGTGAAACCCAATTCTCCAGGTTCACCAGCTGCCAAGAGTCCCTCTCTGGTTTACAGTGGCTCCTGCATCACCTTATGTATTTCATGTGGTAGAAGGGATGAAGCAACTGAGGCCTTTTTCTTTCTTTCTCTCCTTTCTTTCCTCCTTCCTTCCTTTCTTTCTTTCCTCCTTCCTTCCTTCCTTCCTTCCTTCCTTCCTTCCTTCCTTTCTTTCTTTCTTATTCTCTCATATATGACATCCCAACTGCAGTTCCCTCTCCCCTCCCCTCAGTCTTTCCCTCCCATCTTCCCTCTCCCCCAGATCCAGCCTCCTTCCATCTCCCCTCAGAAAAGAGCGGGTCTCCCAGGAACATCAACAAAATGTGGCATAACATACTTCAATAAGATCAGGCACATCCCATCACATTAAGACTGGATGATGCAACCCAGTAGGAGGAAAGTGGTGCCATAAGTAGGCAAAAAAAAGTCAGAGACTGCCTCTGTTCCCACTGTTAGGAGTCCTGCAAGAACACCAAGCCACCAAGACATAACATATATGCAGCGGACCTAGGTCAGACCCCTCCAGGCTCCCTGATCTCTGCAAGCCTCCATGAGTCCCAGTCAATTGATTCTATGTTCTCTTGGCCCCTGACCCATCTGGTTCCTCCAATCCTTCCTCCTTGTCCTCCACAGAACTCCCTGAGCTCCACCTAATGTTTGGCTGTGGGTTCTGCCTCTGCTCCCATCAGTTGGATGAAGTCTCTCTGGTCTCTTTGATGAGGGTATTGCTATGCTCCACTTTGGGTATATGTCCAGGAGTGGTATAGTTGGATCTTGAGGTAGGTAGATTCCCAGTTTTCCAAGAAACTACCATATTGATTTACAAAGTGGCTGTACAATTTTGCACTCCCACCAGTAGTAGAAGAGTATTGCCCTTCCTGCATATCCTCTCCAGCATAAGCTGTTACTTGTGTTTTTGATCTTAGCCATTCTGACAGGTGTAAGGTGGAATCTCATTTAAGGGCGCTAATCTCACTGATGAGGAGTCTACTCTCTGACCTAATAACCTCTCAAAGCCTTCACCTAATAGGGTCATACTGAGGGTTACAACATCAGTGTATGAATTTAGGGAGGACAACCAAGCCCATGACACACAGGTCCCATTAAAACATATTGCTAGATAAAAGATGGAAGGTACACATAGAAATTTCATCTATAGTGTGTGCATACCTTAGATCAATGGAAAAAGTAAATGTGCAGAAACTACAATTAACTAGTTGGAAAGAAAATTCTTGCTATCCATAAAAATAAACTCTAATGGGAATAAAGAGTTATTGTTATTATTGTTAGTCTGCGTGTTTCATTTGTTTCTGTATGTGTGTGTGTTTGTTTTTGTTATTTTTGGTTGTTTTCCTCTTTATTTCTCTTCCTTTTTTGAGACAAGGCCTTTTTGGTGATAGCCAAGGGTAGCCTGATCTAGCCTCTTGTCTCAGCCTTCTAAGTTAAATACTTTTTGTTGTTGTTGTTGTTTTACGAGACAGGGTTTCTCTGTGTAGCTTTGGAGCCTATCCTGGCACTTGCTCTGGAGACCAGGCTGGCCTTGAACTCACAGAGATCCACCTGCCTCTGCCTCCTGAGTGCTGGGATTAAAGGCGTGCACCACCAATGCCCGGCAGTTAAATACTTTTAAAAAAAATAAGTCTACAATCTGCTTTGAACATTGTACTTAAATCCCACTAGTGGTTTCTCATTGCTTTTACAACACAAGATTAAAATCCATGTATGATCCATATAATCTTACATGCTCTGATGATCTTCAAAATTCTTCAGCCACAATCTTGACATAATTCCATTTCCCCTTGGTCCCTGTGCTTTAGCCATATGGCCTGAGGTGGAACCTTAGATGCCCTCCTTTATTACCCACCTCAACTTACCTACAATCTTTCTATGTAAAGCCCTCTTGGACCACCCCCAACAGATCAGTTACCTTCAGTAGCCATTTTTTATATCATCACTTACTTCTCCTTCAAACATTTATTTGTGCAAATGTAAATCAAATTAAGGTCTATTCTTTCTTTTCATCTTAACTGAGGTGGAATCAACAGATGAAAATTACACAAACATAATATACTGACACATGTATATAGGGGGTATTATAACCAAGCTAAATTATATACATATCTCTTCACATAATATAGTTGAGGATGACCTTGAACCAAATGATCCTTCTTCCTGAGATCCCCAATTATATAGGAAGTCTGAAACCAGATCAGGCTACAAGAAACCCTCTCTCAGAAAACCATTAATAATAAAAAAGGGAGAGATATGAACATATGAAATATAAGGAGGCAGACATAATGATGCTGACTTATAATTCCAGTACTCACAAGGCTGAAGCAAGAGGATTGCATCAAGTTCAAGGCCAGCCCAGGTTACACAGCGAGTTCAAGGCTGGTGTGGGCTACAACAACAACAACAATAAATTCAAATATAATGTACATTATTAAATAAAGTCATTGGGTTCTATATTAAGTCTTCAGGACTTTTTAACTTATAACTAGAACTTCAATCACTGGATCACATTTTAACTCTACTATCTGTGAGATCATGCAGTATTTCTCTTTCTGTATCCGGTTTATTTTACAATATCCTCATTTAGATAGACTATCTAATAGACTGAAGCTCCAGGGATAAGTATTAGACTCTTTTGTCTCAGAACTGACTTAGCACTACTATAGAAGAACTTGATGAGGGTCTTTCAAAGAATGTGTCTAAGAAATCTAACCAAAATAGATTATAAGATCCTAAAGTAGAGATAGTCAAACATATCACACAACCAAAACTATAAAGGAAAAAAAAAAAACAATAAATCTGACTAGGAAAAATTGAATATCTAATTTCTATTGAGAAACTTAAATTGAAAACTAAAGAAAACATTTGCAGTATCCCTGATTAAGAATTGATAGCCTCAAAAAATAAAAACTTTCCACAAATGAATACCTTCTCCCAAGATGTGAAAAGGCTATGGACAGCAGTTATAGAATGGCACAATTCATAAATATGAAAAAGTTCAAATCGGTAGAAAAATAAAGATTTTTACACAAAACTTTTCCTATCAAATTCATCATTTTTAAAACTCATATCAATAAACATATGAAGGAATGAACCACAAATGTACATTACAAATGGAAATACAAGTAGGTAGAATTACCCTGAAAAGTACTTTTACAGCACACACAAAAGTGTATCTGATCTTTGACTGAAAAATTCTTCTTCCAAGAACTTTGCCCAAAAAGGGAAATTTTCTTCCCTAGACCCAGCATTGGGCCCTGTGCTACAACAACCTGTCAGATGAGATGCGCCCACTGGTGCAATAACGACTGTTATCAATGCTAGCAACACTGGTGTAATAATGGTATGAGTGTTATGAGTGTTACCAACTGCTTTCTGATTGCATTTTGTACAATTTGTACATTTTGGCCAGCTTCACAGGATGGAATTCATGACTGGCACCATAAACCTGTCAAAAACCCATGGCTAGGGAAGGCTACTGTTGTTTTGCTAAATGGACATCGTAGGGGGAAATGCTGACTACCGCTGCTTAGGGGTTGGCCCAGTTGCCGCTGACCACGCCCTTGGGCATGATCAGAGTGACGCAACAAGGCTTTAAATATCAGAGCCGCCACGCACACAGCCCTCTTTTCCCTCTCCCGCCTGGCTGAGTGAAGGAGCACTGGCTCCGTCGAGTGAGTACATTCTTAATAAACTATCTGTGATCAATCTAGTTCTGACTCCACTGCAATCCACATTAGGACATGTTGTCAAACTGCCTTCTAAAAATTGATGTGTATACTCATAAATCAGTGTGAATCTTAACTTTGGTGAAAAGCTTCTTTCTGAAGTGGGCTGCAGTCCAGGCACGGCCTCATAACTGGTCAGAGTGCTCAAAATGCTGAGTGATCAGCTCTACACAGGACATCTGCATCAGCAACCTCACCCTCCAGCTCAGGGAATGTCGTGAAGGAGACTATAAAGAGACTATAAGAGGCAGAAAATGTGTGCGAGTGATGGGGATGCTGTCTTCTGCACTTGGCATGTCTGTTGAACTCATGAACTCATCTGTTACCTGCACAAGCCATGCCCAAAACTAAGTCAGAAGACATTTCAGCATGGATGGGGGAGGAGCTCATGAGGACTCACTTCTGAAGAGTTATTGGCAGTTAATGGCTACTGAGTGGGAAAGAGGGCATTTATCTTGGAGGGTGTGGCTGCTGGCAGGTTGCTCAAGCTCCAATGGATGGCTTCAAATCATGCACATGCAGTCATCGTAGACTGAACACAATGAACTATTTAAAAAAAAAAAGGATCATGAAGTGGGGCACCTGCTGGACAGGGCCTGGAGGGCTGTTGGAGGTGGGGGATGGTTATGACCAAGATACATTGGATAAATATATGAAACCGTCAGTGAATAAATTAAAATATTTCTTACAAGAAGAAAAAAGAAGTTCCTGGATTCTCCAAGTAGCACCACCCTGAAAGCTAATACCGTGTTAGAAGACAAAAACATAACTTCACTTAAATCAACAGTTCAAAAGGCATAGAAATATATGTGATGACCTGTTTTCAAGACTTTGTGGCTATAATCAAATATTCATGTTAAAATGTAGAAAAATCTGGAATTTGTGCCACATTGTCCAATGTTCCAATGTAGGCAGGGTTCTGGGCCTAAAGAGCCTTATAGAGAATGCTATACCATGTCTAAATCGTAAAGATAACATTCTTTCCAGGTAATCACATATCCCAAACCAAGAGCCCCATTCTAAACCCTATATTTTAACTCTTTGAAAATTTCCAAAAATGTATATGTCTTGATCGTATCCTTTTTAGGGAGGGGACAAGGTCTCACTAGTTGGCTAGAACTAGCTACATAGACCAGGCTGGTCTTGAACTCACAGATAGTACGCCATCATGCCTAGCAGTCCTTCTTAATGGAATATTCACGTTCAAACATAGAAAATATACCACGATTCTTCAAATAAAGTTGATACACCAAGCTCATTCGAACACATGTTATTGTCTTAAGCACACATTTTCTTTTTCCTTCCTCTGGCTGACAAGTTGGCATGTCGTTGGTGAAAGATGGAATGGTCTCAGCTGTGCAGACAGACATATAATCCCAGATGGCTCTAAGCCAGCAATGAGTTGACCAGCACAGGAAACACTGTGCTTTTGGAGGGCAGTGTCTGTTATCATGACAGTAACTAGCAAAGAAGCACTGGAGATACATTCCATGGACAAAACTATAAGAAGTTATTTAACTCTCTACCCAGTTGACCTGGGAAAAAGCAGTCAGTAATTCTAACTACAATAAATGTATATAGCATGGGTAACATCAGAAGAAAGTCACTCTGCTTTGGGTACAATATTAGGCTCTTTTATAAAATCACAATTATTTACTTATTATTTATTTGGGATGTCTGCATGCTATGATGTAAATGTGGAGGGTAGAGGACAACTTGAAGAAGTCAGTCTCTTCTTCCACTATCTGGTCCCAGAAACTGAACGCAGGTCATCGGGTTTGAAGCAAGCAATCACCTTTACCATCTCACCTGGCCTGTATTAGTCTCTTAACACATTATCTCATTACAGCCTCATGATAACACTAGAAGATGCATATTGTACATTACAAATGTACAATATGCATATAATTATATATATATATGTAGATATAATTCTACTTTTAGAAGTATTATACTAAAAAAAAATCAGAGCAAAACTAAGTGCTAACAGGTCATAAAACTAATAAGCAAGACAGTTACGTCCTGCTAATTGCAAATCA
Organism: Cricetulus griseus; assembly: GCF_003668045.3. NCBI lineage: Eukaryota > Metazoa > Chordata > Mammalia > Rodentia > Cricetidae > Cricetulus > Cricetulus griseus. The sequence continues at coordinate 408,710,934 of NC_048595.1, forward strand.
GCATTCTTTTTACAGCATACTTCTACCCTCTGATAGAGCATCACCCTGGATCCAGGCCCTCCTAACTAACTAAACCAGTGGAACATAATAGTCCCACATTGTTTTCAAGCATTTTCTTCAGCAGCATGGAAACCAGCCCTGTAAGGTTTATACCCCAGCTGCCTTTTAAGAGGAGGCCCAGTATTTACTTCTCATCTCAGGCATAAATAAGACCTCTACAAGGCCAGGGAGCCCTGATTTACTTCAAGCCTCCACCAGCACTACTGATGGTAATGCTGTGCTAATATGAGAAACCAACAGAAACAGTCCATCTGGTGTCTTCTCATAGGGGCACAGAACCTCAGCCTAGCCCTCCAATGTGGCGTCATCCCACATAGGCCAAGAAGCCCCAAAACAGATAAGACATGGAAATAGGTAAAGCCACAGCAGCTGCACCAGCTCCCGCTCTGTAAGCTGGCGCAGGGTAGCAATGATAATGTCACACAAAAAGACACATAAATCAGGAAAAAGGGGAGCGGGTTCAGCATTCTAACCCAGTAACAACAGCAATCACTTTTGAGAACGACACCCTTCACAATTAGAGACATCTCCTGAAATCCTGGAAAGAACAGTGTGATAAAGTCAGCATGCACATGAGGCATGGTTGCTATACCTGAAGTCCTTTCACAAACAGGATGCCCTAAGCCCTTTACTCGGAATCTGCAATGACTTCAGAGTATTCTCAACCAGTTAGCCCGAATAACTGGACAGTCACATGAAAATTCTCCCCAACAAGTCTCAAAACTATCTCTTATGAAAACCTCCTGGAGATTGTGCTGTCTTGTAGACTTTTACTCACTGGGTTTAGAGTGAGGTCAGACACTACATTTCTAACAAGCACCCACGGTGGGAGTGGCGGTGGTAATGCCAATGATGTTGCCACAATGATCACCCTTTCCCATCGAAAATCATCTCTGTTTGAGGACATCACGTGCTTATGATCTCATAGATCAGAGTGAACTGTCCCCAAGAAACTGAGCTTTAAGATGTTCCCTACATCATACTCATTTTTCTTATTCATATATATTATATGTAACATATTTTAATATGTTTTATATTTTGCATCTGTGTGCAAATGTATATCTCAGTCAATGAAAAGATTTCTCTTTTAGGGAAATAATGAATGAACTTTTTTAGGACACTAATTTCTTAAATTAGCCTTTCTCAAGATGGATTCTGAGACATTTTCTTTGTGGTTTCACAAGAATGAATTCTCCCATAACAGAGTCATCCAATGACTTCTTAGTCAGAACGGCACATTACCAAGAGAACGGCACGCAGATTCAGGAGGGGGACAGGGTGTCTGGAATGGGCAATGGCCAGGAGGAAAGTAAATCCTGAAAAGCCCAGAATTTGATGCCCTGCCCTCCAAACTTCAAAAAAGGAGTAGGTGACTTGTGAGAACTTCAGAACAAAAAGAGACATTCAGTGGACAGTTACATGGTCTTGCTGAGAAGGAGGTGAGCATAACAGTGCATTTCTTTGGATACGAATATAAAGGCAGAGTTGTAATACTGCTATAAACAGAATGTCTAGATTTCAGCAAGGTATTTGTGTCTCTTGAAACACCATTATGTATGGTATGGTCATTATGCAGGTCTTATCTGAGGCAACCACACTGCTGAGATTTCATGGCTGCAGCATCTTGTCATGTCTAGAAGATGTTCTCTCAAAGTAGGTGCTTTGATCCCCTGACTCCTGCAATCTTTCCACTCCTTCTTCCAGAGGGAATTTCTCAAGGCCCCATCCTGAAATGAAGAACTATGGGCGGTCAATGGATGATGACAGAGGGAGAAACAGTTCACCCCAGTGACAAGACCCTGATTGACATCCAATCCTTAGTGGCAACCCAAACACAGTACAGATAAGCAACACTAAATGGGTTCAGTAGGTGTGTGTGTGTGTGTGTGTGTGTGAGAGAGAGAGAGAGAGAGAGAGAGAGAGAGAGAGAGAGAATAGCAATAATAATTATTGAAGAAGAGATCATGAATCTAAAGTGGAGTGGGAGAGGGGGAAGGAATTGAACAGACAAGAGGGAAAGGTACAAAAGAAAGTTCTACTCGCATATGAAATTCTCAAAAATATTCAAATTTATTTTTTAAAAGTCATAGATGCCACACACACAAAACTTTCTTGGGACTGATAATGTAGAAATGCGGCCTAAAGAATAATGAGTTGAACAGACTCACAGGTGGTTTAACAAATGATCCAAAGAAAATGGTCCGATATGACAATGTCAGCCTGCAATTAAGTCCTTCACAGTTCATTTCCTTCTCCACTCACATGTCACCCCTCCAAACCTTCAAGAACATTAGAAGAAGAAAAAAAAACACCAGAAATGGATCATGAAACCAAAATTCCTACAGATACTCTATGGGAAAGCAAAGTCACTCATACCTGAGCCTGACAAAGGAAGAGTCCAGTGGGAGGGGCTTATAACTCCCGCTTCAGAAGACACCTCATCCACTAGGCCACTAGATTCCTATTTCTTTAAAAACTCAGGAACAGAAAATCTAATTGCATTTTCCCTGTGTGTGTCATTTATTTAAGCAGATTCTACTGGTAATGCTGGTAAGACAGATTGGAAATACAGAAGCAGAATGGATGAGGACAAGGAATTGGGTCTTTCTGTTAAAATTTAGGAAAGATGAACAAATGAGAACCAAGACATACACTATATTCCCAGGCAGTATGGAGGGGGCACACCCAGGACTTACACTGTATTCCCAGGAAGTATGAACTTACACTGTATTCTTGGGTGGTATGAAAGGGAAGGACAGAGCAAGGACAGCTGCCCAGGGCTTTCTTTCCTGATGGGGAATGTACTGTGTATGTTTATCTTATTGATTGTTAAATAAAATACTGTTTGGCCAATGAGACAGCAAGGTAGACAGAACTAGGAGTCACAGAGGATTCTGGGAAATGTAGTAGAGAAGTGGTGATCCAGGCAGGAAGTGGCATAGCAAGGAGACTCATGTTTAAAGAAGGAGAAACAGGAAGATTCCCTCTTTTCCCCTCCGCTCCTGCTCCAGTGGCACAATGTGACCCACCGGCAAGGAGGGACGCCAATAAGGCATCTGATAAGATAAGTCTTATAAAATACATAGGTTTATGATAGTTAAGACTGAGCTAACAGATAAGAATCCTAGTCATTGGCCAAGCAGCATTGTACCTAATACAAGTTTCTGTGTATTCATTTGGGCCCTAACTCAGGCGGGCGGCTGGTGTAAAGCTCACATGTGGCAATGGGGCTCAGGCAGCTTTTGGCAGAAAGATTTATCGTAACACTTTCCATCTTAAGCAGTCACATCACTCAGCATCTATGGACTACCAAGGGTTCTGGGAGGAAGTGCTACGGAGCTTTTATATTGAATTACAGATCAAATAAGACACAGCTTCGAGAAATACACCAAACACTGGCTGGCTGATAATCATAATCTTTGATGAATCAAAGGTACATATGCATCAATGAAGCTAAAGAATAAGAGAACTTTTGTTAAGGTTTGAATAGGAAGGGCTCTCCCAAAAGGCTCATGTGCTAGGAATTGGTCACCAGCTAATGGTGCCATTTTGGGGGCATTCTGAGAACTTTAGGTGACAGGCCATAAATGAAGGAAGCAGGTCACTGGGGATTTATGCTGGGGTGGGATCTCTCTGCCTTGTCATTAGCTCTCTGTTTCCTCTCTCTGCTTTTAGGCTGCTGTGAGCAAACCTTTCAGCAGCATACGCTTCAACTGCATGAGTTCTGTCAGATCAATGGAGCTGGGGACTGTGGGCTGCAATCTCTGGAACCATGAGTTCATAAGCAAGTCTTTCCTTTTCCTGAGTTGTGTGTGTGTGTGTGTCAGAGACTCGGTCAGTGATGATAAATCTAAGACACCTCATCTAATGATAGGATATGGGAAACAATTTAATTGGGTAAATATCGAGGTTACTTTTATGTACCCTATTTTTTCTTACCCTTAGCTTTTTCCTTTTTTATTGAAAATAGATTCCTTTCTCATACATCATATCTTGATCTCCGGCAAGTCCCACTATGGTGGGCTCAGGCAGGAATCACCATGAATGTTGAAAGTACCTGGGAAAGATCAAAGACAGCAGGAGGCACAGGAGCCCTTAGGCTCACTCTATGACTTCCACAAACCATGGAAGGATAAATGGGCTTGTTTGCAGGAAGCCTCAGCATCACCACTCAACCTTGCAGTTAGTCCCACTGCACGGTCACTTTCTGATGGCATGCAGCAAATGGTATTACCTCCATTTCCTTCCTGCCCAAAACTCTCAGCTTATGTCAAAAATCAGAAAAGTAAACAAAAACCTAAAATATTTTACAACTGATCTAAACTCTTCTCACAGATCATCATAAAGCAAAATAATCTAGAGGACAAAAAGAGGCCAATAGGAAAGAGGAGGGGTCAGAGGGGAAGTTGGTTGGGGTGGAATATGTCCAGTGTGCAATATATGCTTGTATGAAATATCCTTATGTAACACAGCACCTTGCATAATAAATATTTACAATAAAAATTAAATGAAAACCAAAATAAAATATTTTAGAAGACATTAAGAGAGAAGACAATAAAATTGATACACAATTTCTTAGTACATCTTCAACCCAAAATACGTTATAAGATAATTTTAACATAAAATATATATGTGATGGCATTATTAAAGTATGGGTTAGTTGAATTAAGGAGTAACAACAGTAATAATAATATTAGGAATGGTAGGGAAATGGCTTTATTCTTGGTAATGTTTCAAGATACCTACATTTATGTTTCAAACATTCAATATATATATATATATATATATATATATATATAATATATATATAGAGAGAGAGAGAGAGAGAGAGAGAGAACCAAAGTGATAGATTATTAATACCCAGTTGATCTACAATTGTATTCTTTTTTTTTCTTCTAAATTTTCATAGACGTTTTCAAAATAAAAGTTCAGGGAAGAGAGAAAAGTTTTAATTTAAAACACTCATAATATTTTTGCTTATTTCCTCAGCCTTATTTTTTTTCTATTTGTATTCTGGGGGAACACAGGAGAAGGTGAGATGGCTCAGTGGGTAAAAGCACTTGTTGCAGAACCTGACAACCCAAGCTTAGTACACACATGGTACAGGAAAAAACTGACTGATTTGACTATTCTATGACCTTCACACAAGTGCCCACTGACAAACAAACACACATGCACATGCACACTCGAACAAACACACACCCTAAACAAACAAATGTAAATTTTTCATTAAAATACTTAAATATATAAATTGATACTTATGTTTTTCAATTCCTATACCCTGCTAGGATCTAGTTTTATTCCTGGATCTAGTTTTAACTTCTCCTTGGAGCTTGGTAACAACTATGGTAAGTTCTACACTGTGCACTCAGTAGTCTGTATTTATACAGATCATAATAAAATACATTTAAATATGAAATTGGGCATTGGGTAAAGCCTAGCTATACACTGAAGGTTGGGTGGTGAGGCCTTGCCTTGTCTAGACACTTCCAGGAAAAGGTAGGTGGTAATTTCTGTTTCTGTGCCTTGAATTTTCTCCCTAATTTAAAGCTGACTTTGGCCCACTGCTGTCACCTCCCAACAAGTCGACAACGAAGTCCAACTGGATGACAAGGCTGATGGCTGCAGTCACCTGACCTTGTCTCACTAGCTTTCAAGATCACCTCATGGTGACCCACAAAGCCAGCCAGGAGCCATTCCAGAGGTCAAGGGGGAAAATATCAAATGCTGTCGGTTAGTAAGAATTTAGTCTAAATTTGAGGAATTTAGTCTAAAATTGGTGATGACAAAGCAGATGGCACACAGATTCTCTCTCAGCATCTTGTCCAAAAAAAAAAACAGCAAACCAAGGAAAGATTCTTATGTAACAGGTAACGTTTTAGAGATGCTAAATTTAGAAACAAAATTTTAACTTCACATATTTAACTTAGTATGTTCTCATTTTTCTCTTATGTTCTTTTTGTTTCACTTTTGCTACATATTTATTTTGTAACTATGAGCATATGTGTGTGCCTGGGGGTAGGGTCACACATACCGTGGCATGCCTGTGGAGGTCGTAAGACAACTTGGAGAAATCAGCTCTCTCCTCCCATAGTGTGGACCCTGAGGTTAAATCTGGCTTTCCAAGCTTGACTGCAGGCAACTCTCACTTACTGAGTGTGGTGGTTTGAATAAGATGTTTCCCACATTCTTGGGCACTTGGGCCTTTGGTGATCATGTTTGGGGATGCTTAGAAGGTGTGGCCTTGCTGGAGGAAGCGCTTCTCTGAGCGAGGGCTTTAGGTTTAAAATTTTCCCTCTGACTTATTTAGAACCTTCCTTGATTTGCTATTGTTTCGGACAAGGTGCGGTGACACAGGGTGAAGATGACTGCAGCCACCAGCCTCCTAAGTAAGTAGGGCTTCATGGTGAACTTGGTTGGCAGCCACGGCACAAGCCTTGCCTAAAACACCAACTTTTCTGGTGCTCTTTTACTCTTCAAACTCAACATTTTGTATTTCTTTCTGCTCTGTTTGCTTTTTTCATTGTAGATCTGCATGAGAATCATTAATAATAACCACACCACAGAGTCAATATTATGCTACTTTGAAATTGCCTCCACCAAAGAAATTAACACATTCGTTTTTTTTAAGTTAGCCTTGGGCAATTCTTAGAGCATAGGCAGAAGGCAGGGAGAGTCTTTGCCAAAGTATCTCAGGAATGGGCTCAAGCCCAGTTGCTGTTAAGCTCCTTGCTTCCCCCACGAAACATTTTATGATGGTTCTCTGGGGTCAGCTTTGCTTTTAGCTGTCTTCCAGGCTCCTAGAATTCAACTGTTTTTCTCATTTAAAGTTCCCAAATCTTCCAAATTCTTCCAAAAATCAACATGGCCAGACACTTGACAGCTGTGATAGTTTGGATGAAATTGGCCCCCTTTAGCTCCTAAGGGGTGGCACTATTGGGAGGTGTGGCTTTGTTGGAGGAAGTGTGTCACTGTGGGGGGGGGGGGCTTTGAGGTCTCTTTTGCTCAAGCTTCCCTTAGTGAGACAGTGAGTCGACTTCCTGTTGCCTTCGAGATGTAGGACTCTCAGCTATTCTTACAGCACCATGGCTGCCTGCATGACGCCATGCTTCCCCCGTGATGATAATGGATTGAACCTCTGAAACTGTAAACTGCCACCCAATTAAAGGTTTTCCTTTATAGGAGTTGCCATGGCCATGGTGTTCTTCACAACAATAAGAAACCCTAAGTAAGACAACAGCAATCCTCAACCCTGGTACCAACTTCTGTCTTAGAATTCTGTTGTTGAGATAAACACCAAGCCAAAGCAACTTATAGAAGAAAGTGTTTATTTGGGGCTTACAGTTCCAGAGGTATAAGAATCCATGACCATCATGGTGAGGAAGTATGGCGGCGGCGGCAGCCAGGCACCGTGGCAGAAACAGCTGAGAAATTACATCTTGAATGTCAGACAGCAAGCAGATAGATGAACTAGGGACGATGGGATGCTTTTAAAGCTCAACGCCCATGCCCAGGAAACACTTCCTCCAGCAAGACCATACTTTCTAAGCCTCTCTGAACAAAGTTACCAACTGGGGAATGAGTTTTCAAATGCTCAAGAATATGGGAGACATGTCATTCAAATCACCCCACTGACCCACCTCACTGTCCTTTTTCACGTGTTCTTCCTATAGAGAAAGAGATTAACAAACAAACAGACTTAAAGGTCATTTTGTTCATTTAAAAATAATGTTTTTCCACTTTATTGTATGCATGTATGAGAGAGAGAGAGAGAACAAGAAAGAGAAAGATACTAAAAGAGAGATTGTGTGAGAGAGTACACACATGCCATTGCAGGTATATGAACATCAGAGAACAATTTTCTAAAGTTGTTCTCTCCTTCCCTGTTCACATGGTTCCAGGAATTGAACTCAGGCCATCAGGCCTGTTCAGCAAGGGCTTTACCTACTGAACAATCCCACAAGCCCATCTTGATTTTTTTTTTAAGTTGCATTTCCAATGAAAATAGGATCTGCTTTAACCATATTAACATGCAGTTTCATGAAATTAGTGAAAATTCATGAATCCTGGTCATGTTTCATCTTTATCTCTAAACAAAACACTGGTTTCTTTTAAAAACAGCGATGAGCTGAGCATGATGATACATGTCTGTGATCCTAGCAGGCAGCAGAAAGAACAGGAGTGATTACTTTAACTACATGGCAACTTTCAGGCCAGCATGAGCTAGAGAAAGGCCCAGTCTCAAAAAAAGAAAGAAAGAAAGGAAAGAAGGAAGGAAGGAAGGAAGGAAGGAAGGAAGGAAGGAAGGAAGGAAAGAAAGAAGGAAGGGAAGAAAGGAAGGAAGGAAGGAAGGAAGGGAAAGAAAATTAATGAATGATCTTTAACAACTGAGAAGTTAAAATTATAAGGATATATATCCCTATATTCAAAATAATAATATGATTCAAGAATATTTTGCTATTGATTTAAACATTCAATCTTGCTATAGGTAGCTTGACTAGTCACAATATAAGGCTACTTTCCCTACTGTGATAGCCAAGTAGTTTGGAATATTAGCACATCCTCTCCAGTTCTGTGTATGGTAGAGCTTCTGTTCTCCTTTGACTTAGAAAAGAGGTTTATAATTTACATCCATCAGCCAAATACCAAGAAGTAACCTTACATTGACATGGGCATCTTAGAATTCTCAGTTCTGCAGCAAATCCATATGCTAAGAACATCTTGCCAAATACAGGAATTGCTTCCAGCCATGACCCATTTTAAATGAGAAAAAAACTAACTAAAAATTTTTTGCAAGTGAAATTAAATTACTCTAATGGGCTACTTACCCCAAAACCTACTTATGTTTTCTCTACATTAAAAACTGTTCTAAGAAATGGTGTGAAAGGTTGTTCCATTAATAACACTGCTTGAAAAACCTACATGCTATCATCCTATAATATCCATAACATACACATATTCAATTCAGCATCTTTTACTGCTTAAAGTAATCTAATTTTTCCTGAAGTAAAATAAGGATTTATTATAAGTTCTCTAAATATTAAAAACAAAAAGAAGTTATCCATGTTCCAAGGTATCCTTGCTACTAGAAAAATACTTTCATAATTACTGCACTGATCAAGGCTATTGTCCTTGGTAAAAGCTTCCTTCACCCTCAAGAAACCATTCTGAAACAGATGCAGTTATCATGACATTTTAGACGTGAAGAAACTAAGGGTCCTGAGATGTTACATAACTGCAGCAGACTACAAGACCTCAGTCTTGCCCCATATCAAATCTCTCCTTTGCTTGTTCCAAAGTTTTAGCTGGGTCCACAGCTACACAGCGAGCAGACGCATGTGCCAGCTTCGGTCAATCTAGAGGTATCATCAGACTAAGGCTCATGAGTAGGGTACACATACAATGTGGAAGCAAGACAGCTTCCACCACACGGGTGACATCATCACGGTCAGGGGGTGCAGAGCAACAGAGCAACAGTGGGGACCTCAGCAGTGGTCCCCTAGACTATCCACCCTAACCCACCTGTCTACCTACCTCAGTGTAAAGAACACAGATGTGCTAGAGACAAAATCAAGCAAATTCCCTCCTTATTGGGTTACTCTGCTGCCCATGACAACACCTTAGCTCACCCAAACGATCACAGGAACTGGCCCCAGAAGTGGGGTGAACTTACCATGAGTCAGAAGTACAAGACACTGGCTCAGCAGTTAGTGTCATTACTTCATCACTATGGGTGGCTATTTTGGGAAGTGGTAAGACGTTTAGAGGTGGGGACTAACTGAAGGAAGGAATTTATGGGAGCAAACCTTTGAAGGTCCCTGACACTTCCTGTCCCTGCATGCTCCCTGGCCATCGTAAGGTGAGGACTCTTCCTTGCAAGATGCTCCTGACACCATGGTGTTTTTCCAAAGCACATGGGACCAAATAATCATGGTGTGAACCCTCTGGAACCATGAACACAATAATCTGTCAAGTATTCTGGTCATAACTACACAAGAGTAACTAATAGTCAAGGGAGGCACTCTACTACTGAACTACATGCCTAGCCAAGGTAACGTTTTAATCCTAAATAACACAGGCATCCAGAAAATCTATTTTACTTCAATGTCATGCATATCTAAAAATAAAGCAATTGATAAAATACATTTCAACCATGTTTCCTTTAGAAATTACTGAATTGTTTTAATCATAGGTTTTGCATATTGTGCTAGGTTCTTTCTTATTATCTTGTTTTCATTTCCAAATTTAGCTAAGAATCCATTAAAATTTCATTCAAGGTCAAGTTGTATGTGTCTTTCTCTTCAAAACTGGGGAAACATCAATAGGACACACATCCGTACAGGAGCATTCTCTTTGCTGTGCTAGTTATTTCTGTGCTCTCCTTACATAACAAAATAGTGTCTGAAATGCCGGAGCCAGGCTGCCAACCTGTAACCTAATGGTGCCAGTTCCCTTGCTCCCACTCATCCTAGAATGGAGGCTAGAATTTTGAGGAAAAGTCAATGGAAGAAAACAAAGAGCTTCACAAAGCTCTAAGGAGAGGAATCTAAGAAAACACAGAAATAAAAGCTGTCACAAATGTCAACTTCCTCATAAATAAACACCAAAATTCTCCAAGAAACACCTTCTATCAACTTTTCCCATGTTGCCCATTTTACCATTCTGCTCTCTTCAGCACATACATATTTACCCCTTGAGAAGCTTGTATTTTATCATGATATTTTTCTTCCTCTGTGATGGTAAAGGTTTTTAGGAAGTGAACCAATATCATTTCTGTCATGAGAGGGGTCTTATGTCCCAGCCTAAATGAGATCACCCCAATGATGCCTGCTGCTCCAATGTAATTATTACTCCCAACGGTGTCCCATGCTGCAAGAGAAATTAAAATGGACATACTACCTCTCGATAACCAGCTGTGTGACCTTTAGCTATGAGCTTCTTTGGAACTATGTGACCTTAAGTTATGAGTTTCTTTTTTCACTGAACAAAACCAAATAACAATTTGTGAGTCTGATAACCACCAGAAATAACATCTGAAAGTGCATGGGAAGGAACCATGTAAACATATCCCACGCTAAAAAGTAGCACAAAGAATACTGATGGGATCTGTGCAGTCCATTCAGAGATAGAATGTTTAGCTAATGGCCATGAGGCCCTCCTGCTTGTTTTACATCACACCAAGAGCTTAGCAGATATGACACAGAAAGTCACGGCTCGCTGTTCAGAATCCTGGTTTCCTAACTAGGAAAAAAATGGAGAGACTGAAGGACATTTACAGTCCTTTTCAATTTGAGAAATTATTTTATAAAGTTTTAGTTCATTTCTCACATCACCATGTTCATTTATGTTGTATCTATCAAACAAGCCACTCTGAATTCCAAAACCTCCTGACTTCTCTCAGATATATAGATGCAGCTTACAAACTTACTCAGGCAGACAGCTAAATGTTTAAATTTTTTCAAGTTATTTTTTTAAAATAAAACTTCAAATAAATGCTATTTCTGAATTTTCTTGGAAAATGGGCATAGCTTACATTTCCCAAATAACCAGAAGCAGCAATAGTAGGTGTTTGTGAGTCCAATTTGTGAGCCTCTCACCCACTCCACCCTACAAATCTATGTTACTTCTCTACAGGATGCAGATTCTATGCTTCTATCCCAGAAATACAATGAACAAATGGCCACACCTTTACATCTCCACTCATGGCTACAACAGCAACCTGCCCTGCAACATGGTTCCTGACAACCTACTGGTTTATCAGTAAAATTTAAACTAGGAAATGCTGCTATCTGCTTATTCGAAAGAACTCCAATAACTTTTTCCTTGTTCTCTTTGTTTTGTCAAAATAATACAAAGTGAGCAATTTATTTAACCAGGAATCAGAGGTCAGAATACGTTTAGCTCTGTGATTCATTTATTTGCTAACCCCAACAAACCTTATCACATAAAGTTTAATGGAAAAAAACAGGGCAAGTGAGGTAATGTCTAATATCTGGGAACAACCAGGAAAGGGTGGTAGTCATGTCTACTGGGAGACATTGTACATTTAAAAAATGGGTAAGAAAGCCAGGAGTGATGGCTCGTTCCTTTAATCTAAGTGTTTCAGAAACAGAAGCAGGAAGGTAACTGAATTTGAGGCCAGCCTGGTCTATATAGCTAGTTTCAGGCAAGCCAAGGCTACATAAAGAGAAAAAAAGAAAGAAAGAAGGAAGGAAGGAAAGAAGGAAGGAAGGAAGGAAGGAAGGAAGGAAGGAAGGAAGGAAGGAAGGAAAGAAAGAAGGAAGGAAGGAAGGAAGGAAGGAAAGAAAAGAAAAGAAAAGAAAGAAAGAAAGAAAGAAAGGGTAGTAACATTGCAATACATTGAATGTTTGTGGCTCCCTGGAGTTCTAGATTTAAACTCTACTCTCATTGTGACAGCCATGGTGGGTGGGCCTCTTGGAGGTAATTAGATCATAAAGGTAGAAGCTTCATGAATACAGTTATAGAGCTGACTAGTTCCCATTTCAGCCAATCGAAGTCACAGCAGGACACAGCTGTTTGTTACCAAGGACAAGTGCCCTCAGCACCCCTAACACCTGGTACCCTAACCTTGGCCTTCTGACTTCCAGAATGTTGAGAAACAAACATTTGCTGTTTAAGCCACTCAATCTTGCTATGTTGTTATAACATGCAGAGCTAAGACCCACATGTTCCATCACAAATCATGCGTCCTACTGAGCTCAGACGCATGTCCCCATGGTCCCAGCTACTCAGAGAGCTGGGAGGGACAGTGGGAAGGGGCTCTTTTGACTGTGGGAGTTGGAGACCAGCCTGAGCTACTTAACAAGATCCAAATCAGCCATCTACACATGGACTTTTTTTTTTAATGGAGATCAGTGTAGGGAGTGAACAAGGAGAGGAGACAAAAGTACAAAAGACGGCAAAACTAAAAGTCCTTGCTTCAAAATTTAAAAAGGAAAAAAGTACAGTCATGGCCACTTTAAAGTTTTGAGTAGGAAAGGACACTTCTGAAATAACTAATAAATACCTCCAGGAATGTACTTCTCTATGACACTAAGAATACCCACCAGAAACCTTGCCCAAAGCAACATTTCACAACTCTGGAAACTGACAGCAGGAGGACATTTTATTCAAGGAAAAAAATGACTGTATCTTAGGACATTGCTTTATGGCTTTTTATAATTTGTCTGTTTTCAGCATTCAATCACAATGTCATGGCACCCTTGAAGCCAAGATGTGACAGCCATGGCAACTATGGAAACCAGCACCCTGGCAGAGTCAGAACAGGCTTGCAGCTTCTCAAAGAGGCTGGGTGAAAGCAAGGATGTGATTATATCACTAGGTCCAAGATAAATGATAAATGGGTGTTTATTGGGGGCAATTACACAGAAAAATACAAAGAAACGCTGCAACATTTCCCTGCTCTTCCTACTGGATCCACTGTCCCAACAGAAAGTGCAGGCAAAGGAAAACCATGCCTCAAGTTCCTCTCTTTCTGCTTCCAGCTGCCTGAAGCCACACTAAAGGGGTGTGGCCTCTGTTTCAGGTCCACAGACTAGATGCCTACAGCTGGGTAGCACAGGAAATTGCCTATCTGACCTTGTGGGTGCCTGGGAAAGACCTATTCTCAAGACTTGTCTTTATTAAATGTTATTCAGTGCCCACTCAATGTTAAAGTAGTTACCATACATGTCTAAAAACAGTCACTCAACTGTATGCCTGCAGCACCAATACCAGTTGTGGCAAACAAGAGACAGGCAAAGGAAAGCAATTAAAACCAACAAAAAGATAGTTTTTTCTTCAAGTAAGTGGCCTGTGGTGACTTTTGAAAATGGCTCACCAGTCATTTTTACAAAATCACAGCAATCAAAGGTTCGGATCTTGGGTTCACTTTATGAACACTGGAGAAACTACCTGAGCCACCAAACTTATGCATGTGTGAAAAGCCCCCAAGTATCTAACGGGTCACTTTAAAGAAGAAATAACATGTCATTCTGGCAGGACAATGGTAGGGTTGGTGCGTGTGTCCTGTCCCAATCTGGAGGCTAGACAGGACACAGCATCAACAACACATGAAAAGTGCTGCATGTTTGCATTGCAGACCTAAAAATTTGAACAATGCTGAACTGGGAATTTGGATTTAAATTTTCTAGTCAGGAGACATATCCAGAAGAAGAAAACAGCCCAGATGTTGCATGGGATTGACCCATAAGTTCCCTTGCCACACCAAAAACGATTCTCAGAGAAAAAGAGCGGCTCTTCCTAAACCAGAAGATACACAGAAGAAAAAACAAAAACTTACATCATGGAAATCAATTTAGCATAGAATGAACACAATTAGAGGAAGGAAGGGAGGGAGGGAGGAAGGGAGGCAAAGAGGAGAGAATACAACTTAGTAATGAGAGTAAAATTATCTCTGTTCAAAGAGAGTATGATTACATACACTCTCAAAGACTTTACAATAAGAACAAAGCCATAAAAAGTTCTTAGGAATGAATTTGATTAACAAGATAAAAGACTTCCACACTGATAATTATTAAAAATTATAGAGGAAAACTGAAGAAGACAAGTTTCAAAGACACCTCAAAATCAGGGACCACACACACACACATACCACCACCACCACCACCACCACCACCACCACCACCACCACCACCTATCATATGATCAGTAATCAACAATCCCATTGTTGGGTATCTATCCCAAAGAAATGAAATCAATATCTTGAAGATTTAACTACATTTCTGTGTAGTTACGGCGCAGTTATTGCAACGGTATTCTCAACAGCCGAAGTGTCCACCAGTAGATGGATGGAAAAGGAAATATGCTATATGTATGTGTATACACATATGTATAATATTCTACTATACATGTATATGTGTGTACATATATGTCCACTCTCATAAAAGAAGGAAATGTGGCTAATTTGCAACACCATGGATGAATCTAGAGACACTATACTACTCAAAGCAAGTCAGACACAATGGTAAGTACTGCACAGTGTTACTCATATAGGGAATCTAAATGATCAGACTTGCATGCTGGAGACATGGCTCATCAGGAAGAGTCCTTACTGCTATTTCTGAGGACCCAAGTGTGATTTCCAGCACCAATGTTGGGCAGCTTACAAATAAACGTCTGTAACTCTATCACCATGGAACCTCAGGTCCCATGCTGGCCTCTGCAAGCACTCACATACCTGTGGCATTACACACACACACACATTCATATATGCATAAGCACATGCACGCACACTTGTGTGCATACACACATACACATAAATAAAAGTAAAATTTTAAGAAATTATCAGACTGATAGCACAAACTATAAGATAAGGAAATGGCTATCAAAGGATGCACCATTTCAGTCACACAAAGAATGTTCTGAAGATGCAGCGGACAGCCCAGCACCCACAAGTAATAACACTACATTGTAGACTTGAAACTTGGCAAGAGCATAGATCCTAAATGGTCTTAGCACAAAAAAGTAAGAATGTAAGCAATGAACATGCTAACAAGCATGACTGCAATGATGATTTCTCAGCATGTGTGCATATCAAAACATTATACACTTTACATAGTGTGATTTCTACTTGTAAACCATGCCTGAATAAAACTGAAAAGGCTTACTCAAAAAAATAAAATAGATGTAGAACAAGTAAAGCCACTTGGGGCTGGAAAGAGAGATCAGCAGCTAAGAGACCTAGTTGCTCTTTCCAGTACCCACATAGGCAGCTCACAACCATGTGACTCCAGCTCCAGGGGATCTAGTACTGTCTGTTCTGTCTTCCACACTTACACACACACACACACACACACACACACACACACACACACACACACACACAAATACACATACACAGAAAGGGAGAGAAGGGAGGCGAGGAGGAGGGGAAAGAGATATGAAAATAATTGTGTAAAGTAAACCATTTGATTTATTAAACTATTGAGATTTTATTCAGCTAAAATAAAATTATATTTTATAATTACAGAAGAAAGAAAATAACTAAATTTTCTCCAACAAAAGTATTACTCATTGCCAGGCATGTAGGTACACATCTGGAATTTTAATTGATGGTAAGCAGAGGCTGGGGAATCACAAGTGTGAGATCATCTTTAGCTACACAAGTAGTTCAAGACCAACCTAGGCTGCATTGACAGACCCTCGCTAAATATATATATATATATATATATATACATATATATATATATATATATGGCCCATCAATATTTCAAAATGTTTTATATTTTTGTTTCAAATAGCAATTTTAGAGTGTATAAGTTATATTTTAATAAAGCTGTTAATTTTTAAGCTAGCAGAGAAAATGAATTCCTATAGAAGAATTTTCAAGGTAGAAAATAAATTCCTGTGTCTTATAATCAGTTCTACTCAACAGACGTGCCAGACCATGCCAAACACTACACCACAAAGGCTAATAACAGACTGCCCTTGCTCTTGGGGAATTTAATTGAAGAAGAAATTAATGAGTAGCAAAACCCTAGATAAGGTTCCAACTCCTTCCTACTTTCACACATGCAGTAGCAGACTCTAAGTTAGCAGTCCCCTAGTGCCAACTATCAGCGTAGAGATAAGCTAACACAGTATCTTGTCTACATAAGCAGGTGCGAGCTTTGTTCTGGGACCATGACTACCCTGCTGCAGTGTGCTACCCTAACATGGCGATGCCTGCTTCTCCCCATATTTCAGCTTCTACAAGACCTAGCTTTACATTTTAAGGCACCCCCATCGTTTTTTTCAAAACACTACGGAGGTCTTCAAAGTGAGCTGACAAAGCAAACATGGTTCCATTGTTTAACATCTTTTTAAAATTCTTTTACTTAGTAAAGACCCCTTCTGCTCACTAGGTCCGAAGCACTGTCTGGTGCCTTGCACTGACTCCGCCAAGGACTGTCATCATGTGAAATGTGCTGTTGAGTCTGAAGAGAGCTGCAAACCAGATGCAGGCAGCACATGGATTTTCTTTGGCATGAGCTACACCAAAAGTATTTTAATTACTTGTGGATGAGCTGCACTCAAGACGCCTTACATCCATACATTTTTAGCTTCATTTTCAGAAATCTGGCACCATTGGTGCAAGCCAAGTAATGACATCCCACCTACTTGGATGAGTGTGCAGATCTATAATCCTCGGATTTCCATGCACAAGACATCCAGCTGGGTTCACTTGTAATCAGTTAATTCTGAAAATAGATAATGAAGTTTGAGAAAACCCAAGGCCTGGAAGCTGTGCTCAATGTCCAGAGGAAGAGCTCTACCCTCATTGCTAGGTTTAAGCAGGAAATCCATATTCCCCCTACCCTTTCCACCTCTCCTAGACTTTCAGGGCCACAGCTTCTCTGTCTTCCCACTGTAACATCTGCCTATCATTCATCTGCCATGAATGACTCTATGGCATCTTTCAACCTCAGAGCTCCTACACAACCGTGCCTGGAACTATGTTGCTTTGTCTTGCCCACAGACCAATAAACTCTTTCTTTGGAGATCCTCCTCTCTTTGAAGTAATTGTTTCTCCCAAATTTCTGAATTCTGGTGAATTTTTTTTAAAATAACTCTCCAAATTTATCAAGAAATCCAATAGCAAAAAAGTAAAGTCTGGTTTTAAAAATGGACAATGGATCTAAAAATATGTTTCTCAACAAGATATACAAATATCAAACAAGTACATAAAAAAATGTCCAACAAGGCAATGTAAATCAAAACCACAATGAGATATCACTCATCTCCAGAAGAGTGACTCTCATTAAAAGACTAGTGCTAACAAGGCTCGTGGACAGATTAGAAAAAGAAGGTAGAAAAATTGTAAGAATCAGAGGTGGTGGATGACTCCAAGGAAACAGTGTCTTCCAGATACAGCAGGACTGACGCACATATGAACTCACAGAGACTGTGGCAGCATGCACATAGTCTGTACAGGTCAAATCCAGGTGGGGTCTTAGCATTAAGAGGGGAAAGTGGCCAAAGGGTCACACCCTTAGCCAAAAATGCTATTTGCAATTTATATCTGCTGGCAAAGGGATAAACAAATTTTCCCAATGGAGTGTCCAACCAAACTCATGGCAGGCCCCATGCCCAGGAATAGTTAATCAACACAAAATGAACTCAATGATATTTTTGTGAACTTTTTGTTTTGCTTAGGCCTTTTTTTCTTATTGGTTTTTTGCTTATTTTGATTTTTGTTTTGGTGTGTGTGTGTGTGTGTGTGTGTGTGTGTGTGTAAGGAAGAGAGAAGGAAGTTGGCTGGGTAAGTAGGTGGGAAGGATCTTGAAGGAGTTGAGAAAAGGTAGAACATAATTAAAATGCATTGTATGTAAAAAAAGAACTTTTGGAGATAACAAGTGCTGGTGAAGGTATGTTAAAAAAGGAACCCTTTCACATGAAAAGCCATATTAAGGCTTATTTAAAAAAAAAAAAACGATAAAGAGCTACCAATGATCTAGAATTCGTATACTGTTTATACATCTAAATTAACCCCCAAGTTCATTGCACCACTGTTGACAAGGCCAAGAAATAGAAACAACGTAAGTGTGCATATACTGATGAATGGATAAAGAAAATATGGTGCCTAACCAAGGAGCACTTTGTAGCTTCAGAAAGAATAAAATACCATCACTGTGACAGCATGTATGGACCTGGAACTCATTGGGTGCAGTGAAATAAGCTAAGCCTATAAAGCCAAGTACCAGATGATCTTACTAACATGTACACTCTAATAGGACTGGCATCACAGGAGTTGAGAGTAGGATGGTAGTCTTCAGATGTTGACTGGATAACATCTGATGGATAGAGATGGGGAGAGATTGATCGACCCATAGTAAACTGCAGTTCAGCAGGAGTTAGGGTAATGTGCTATTGAGTATTGGGCTCACTACACATAATACTGATATGTCAGCCAGAACGTGAAGGTAAAACCCTATTGTTGAAGACACCACATATTTCAGTCATTGAACCTAGAGGAATCAGGCTGGCATCAATTGGGAAGTCTCCTTCCTAAGAGCTGTCTAAGAGCATGGTAGTGCTTGGAAAGATCTGCTATCAGTAGTCCTATAATTAATCCTGCAAACTGCAAGATCTGCCTAGAAAGATAACCCCTACAGTGTACTAGCAGTGCCACAGTTGTCTAATTGGACATAAGAACCACTCAATGGGAGGGAATTTCTGTCTAGTATTGTAAACCTCACCAAGAACTCAGGGCTAGAGAAATTCTAGACTTTAAAGGAAAACTCACTACTATTATTGTACTAAATTAATACACTTTCTAACCTTTTAAATACTTATGCTTCTACTCACAGATAGCTAGCTCTCACCTTCCCCCATCAAAGAGGTTTCTTAAAGCTACAGATGAGAACTATTACAGAGAACCACAACTGGGCAAAATACAGAAGACAAATGACTGTGGATGTGTAGCCCCCAATGAGGCATCTGTAACACATCTGTAACTTATTCCCGATAGTGAAAGTTCAGGGGACATTGCAGAAGAATTGGTTGGAAAGACTGGAAGAATCAGAGGATGCAGCGGACTGGTGCAGAATGGTGCTTTCTGGATATGACAGGGATGTTGCATCCATGAACTCTCAAGAGTATGGTTGCCTGCACAAGACCTGTACAAGTCCACACCAGTTGGCATAACAACATAGCTAGGGGAAAGGCTCAGAAAACCTCACCCTAGTTGAAGAGCTGTAAGTAGTGAGTAGCTGCTCGGTTTGTTAGGGACGATCTCCCTAAGGGTCACCCAAGCCTAAGTGGTCAGCTCTAAACCCATGTGCATACTTACAACATTAACTGGATTCAGTAGGTTGTCTGCACAGTGTGTGTGTGTGTGTGTGTGTGTGTGTGTGTGTGTGTGTGTGTGTGTGTGTCTATAATTATAGAATTATGGTAAGAGAATGCAGCAGAGAAACATAGGAAGAACTAGAAGGGGGACAAGAAAGGTAGAAATGTTCTAAGTACAGTGTATTCATGTATAAAATTTTTAAAACATGATTTTTTAAAAACCTTTAAAAAGGATAAATGTTTGAGAAAATAGGTGTGTTTAACTTTACTTACTGAAACATGTTACCCCATGATATCCACAACTATGTTATATACAATTTACAAGTAAATTTTAATAAGCAAAGGAAATATTTAATGTGTGTAAGGTGCAGGTTCTAATTCGGTAGGTCTGGCAGAAAGCCTAAGCAGTCACTGCTAGCTGTGAGCCTCATTCAACAGCAAGGAGCCAAGAGACCTTTGATGGAAGGTTTCTGAGAAAAAGTTATATAAATGAATTAGACC
Organism: Cricetulus griseus; assembly: GCF_003668045.3. Lineage (NCBI taxonomy): Eukaryota > Metazoa > Chordata > Mammalia > Rodentia > Cricetidae > Cricetulus > Cricetulus griseus. The sequence continues at coordinate 408,731,286 of NC_048595.1, forward strand.
TCTAAGTCACATTCTGTCGTTTTTAAAATACATACAAAATGCTCACCTTCTAGCATTCTGTGCCAACTTAGCATCTGATTTACATAAACAGTTGCCTTTTATGAAGATCCACAAGGAAGAAACAGATGGTTCCTTTTAGCTATTAGACACTGACTATTGTATATTCTCTATGTGATCAATACTGGGCATTACACAGAGCACTGGCTAGACTTCCATATGTTCACAATGATCACAAACCTAGATAACAAAAAGACTAATGGGAAACAACTCTCCAAAACAGCAAGATGACTAAATCTTAATTGCTAATAAATGAATAAAAGTAATGGAGCCAAGAAGGAAAATATCAATATCAAAGAGGAAAATATCAAACTAAACTCACTCCCCTCCATCCATTCTCAGAACACATAGATACTCACTTCACTTCCTGTCATTGACATAAGAAGCTACTAGTCAGTTTGTCCAGAAAGGGGAGGGGTGATGAGAACCATTATTTTTCAACTGTATATGAAAAGGCGATTGGAGACATGGGGGTAAGTAGAACTGATGGGCATTCCAGATGTTTCCTGTGGCAGAAGTACTGAGCAAGAACTGGGGTATTCAGGAGATGGAGGAAGGCCCATGGGAACAGTCTCCCGGGAGCCTAGTGAGCACCCTTACAACACTGCTGAGGCATTTCTTTGCAGGAAGAATCACAAGTTTGATTCTTGGGCCCTTTCCAGGTTTTCCTCAACTGCCAGACAAAAATTCCAATTCTTCTCTAACACAACACACTCACCTGAGTTACTCCAGTCACTCCCCTTCATATGGAAGGACTGGATGTGTGAAAGTCTATATAAACAAACACAAGGAAACGCCTACTCACTACCAAGGACAGGGCGCTCTGCTGTCCTCAGCATACCTGGTCCTCGGCTCTCACAGAGCTTATTTTCATTCTGTCTCCAATTGTCTCTGTGATCCTTCTCTGAAACCTATCAAAGCTACCCTCCCCCTTCTCATGCAGTGCGTGATGAGTAAGATTTCAGGTTGACCCAGCCATTCCATCTAAGAGGTCTTGGTTGCGCTTTATTCTCTACCCAAAACCCCCTCTTCCAAAACACATATCACACTGCCATCTGTTTTTCGTCTTTTACTTATAAAACATTTCAAATATATATTAAAAAGTCCTTCTAATTTAGAAGTTCACCCACCAGTAGCCACAACCAAAAACCAGATTGAATAAGTGTTAACCATCTCATCACAAGTGCTTTAGGAGTGCATGCTTGCTGGCTCACTCGGACAGTGGTTGCAGATTGGGACACAGCTTCTTGTGCCTTCAGGGACAGAAGACCGAGGCAGAAGCTTTACCTTTTTTGTGTGAGTGATTCCCACATAAATACCTGGCTTCCCTTTACTCTGGGCTCTTGTGAACTCCTTGACACATCCTTGCCCTCTGAAGCATCTTTCTAATTTCATAAATGGTGGCTAACCAGAAGGAAAAATCTCATCCTTTGTAGGATGAGTTTTCAGTGATAAGTAACAAAGCTTCACCAAGAACTCTTCCCTGAACTAATGCCAAAAGCTGATTCATGCTCTCATGACACACTATTTCACCCAAGCATAAAGCTATCATATACTGGACCGTACTCACTCTTCCACACTCTAGTCCAGGGATGTGGTCCAGTAGCCGACCACACAGTTCCACAAAGAAATTATGTTAAAAACTGGTTTCTACAGAGAATGTCTGTCTTTAACTTCCCGGCTGATCTTCCAAGTGTCTCTTCAATAAGATGCCCACACTTGTTTTCATCACAAGAGTGCTTTAGTGAGACTGGTAAAGCTATGGATTCTGACCTGCCCTTAGTGATATAACACATGGAATTTGTAAGAGAAGCATTATTATGGCTTGTCCTGGAAAACCTCAATGGTGTAACAGAGAAGCCACTGTGCTTTGTTTGAAAATGACACAAGGACATCCATGGCTTCACGCCACTATTGGGCACAGTTTCATAACAGGAATTGATTAAGGATTTGCTCCCAACAGAGATCAGGAATGAATGGATGGCGAACCCACTAAAAAATTGCTTTGAGTTTGTCATATTTCCATATGCACTACACAGATGCCACCGTTCTCATGTGTAAAGATTCATAGTGTATATTTGAATCGAAACTCATGTCCCTAAACATGATGATGGCATGCTGGACCATGGCACTTAGATCACTACAGGTTTAATACCACGTCACAGTATAAAACTTTCCACTTGAAGAATCACGTGGTACTCACAATATTTCAGATTTAGAGCATTTTGGATTTCAGAGTTCAAATTGGGTATGCTCAACCTGTTATTTCCATCACTATGGTTACACTCTGTGTACCATTATTGAATGACTGATGTCTGGTCAAATTTTATGAAACAAAAATACAACTTAATAATATCATTAGTAAGGACTTGGAATATAGTTCAATGGTAGCCTGCTTGTCTAACATGCATGAAATCCTGAGTTCAGTTTCTAGCTACAGACACACACACACACACACACACACACACACACACACACACACACACACACACACACGTGGGAGAGATAGAAATAATAAAACACCCTTTAGCAACTAAAATCTAAACAATATAGAATGTATATTAAACATGAAATGGACCATTAACAAAATGTAGGTTATATATGCTGATTGGTAGTATTCTTTCTATTATGATGAGTTTTACAAAAAATATAATAGGAAACTAGAGAGATGGTTCTGCAGTTAAGAGCCCTGGTTGATCTTCCAGAGGCTCTGGGTTTGATTCCCAGCACCCACATGGTGTTTCACAACCATCTATAACTCCAGTCTTAGGGGATCTGATCCCATCTTCTGACTTTCACAGGCATAGCACACATACATATACAAATGCAAAAGATCCATACACACACAATTTAAAAAAACATTAAAAATGTTTTTTTCAAATATACTACAATGCCTGCTGAAGTCATAATTGCTCACCTATGTCAAGGCCCTACACAAGCCCTACCACTCCGTGTTACTTCTCTACCTCACTGCTGATCCCACCGATCTCTGAACACATTCAAATACAGACCACTGTATAGAAGAGACATCTGTACTAGCTGTTCCCTCTGCCTGCAATGCTCCCTGTTGTGTATATACATAAATGACTTATTTTACTTCCTTTTAGGTCTCTGTTTGAGATCACTTTCTCCATGAAGAATACTCTGCCACATTTGCCATTCCACCATGCTACATCACTTTCTTTTTTATTTGACTTATTATCCCAGCCCTCAGTAAAATGATAATTCCGCATGGTTGGCATTCATTGTTTTAGTCTCTGGTATATAACCAGCACCAATAACCAGACACTAACTCATAAAAACCCAGTTGAATCAATAAATGAAAAAAAATGAAATTGTTTCTTTTTCTCCATAACCACCAACCTGTGTGTGGATCTTTCTTTAAGACTTAAACAGAAAATCATAAGCTATCAAAATTTCAAGCAAAAACATTATAGCAACAAGTGGTGTTAAAACCAGACATGATGAGGAGTTGATTTAAAGTTTGGAGAGACTAAATGCAGACAATTAGTTTAAAAAGCCAATCCACAAAAAAATTAAACATGCAAGCTTCAAATGACCATGACTTCTTGGTAGTTTTTTTAGCCGAACAATCAGACATATTTACAAATATTCTGTTGATATATGCAAACACACACATAAGCATACAAGTTGGACAAAACCAGAAGAAAATAAGGATATTTTCCCACCAGGTGGATATCCTTCATTATAAAAGCTAGCAACCTGAAATCCGGGCATGGAAGTGTACATCTATAATCCTAGCAGTTAGAGAAACTCAAGTTCCAGGGCAATCAATGCCACATAAAAGACCCAAGTTCACAGTTTCTTCTTAAAGTTAGTTATTCTTTTTATACATGTGTGTATAAAACATGTTTTATACATGTGTGTACCTGTGCTTGCCTGTGTGCACCACATGTGGAGGTCAGAAGATGATATTGGATGCCCTGGAACTGGTTGTGAACCACCTGATAGAGTGCAAGGGACCAGACCTAAGTCATCTACAAGAACAGTAGTCACTCTTAACTGTTGAACCATCTCCAGTTTTCCAAATTCATGATTTGGATCATAATTAGGATGGCCATACATGCTAGTTTCCCTGATGTAGTATTTAATGTTGGCTGTAAACTTAGTAGGATTTTAAATCACCATAAAATGAATCTCAGGTCTCACCTGGAAGGGAGTTCCTAGACGGGCTTAAGTGATATGGGAAAACTCACTCTAAATATAGATGAACAATTCTAATGGCTGGGGTCCCAGCCTGATTATAACTGAGAAAGTCAGTTGAACAGGAGTATTCCTTACTCTCTGATTCCTGGCTGTGGGTACAATGTAACCAACCACCTCAAAAATTCCATCCTCCCCTCCATGATGGACTATATTCCCTTTAGCTATAAACCTAATAAACCCCTCCTGCCTTAAGTCAGATATTTGATCATAGCAACAAGCAATGTAATGTTAAAATCTGAGCCAGTCCAGTTGGTTGGCTTGGTGCTCTTTTCAGTTAGTACCACATTTTACTCACAAAAATGTCCCTGGCTGAAAAAATTACTTAGTCATCATATTGATAAAGGAGATAAATAAATTTTATTCATATTTAGACATGCTGACCAAGCTCTTAAGGACTTTGGTGGACTGTGCTAGAAGGTAGACAACTATAATTAATACCTACTGGCCAGCACTACAAGTGAACTGTTAACAAACAGACACATTTTTCAGCAAAAAGTCACAGAAGCCAATGCCACAAATCTTATATATGCAAAGCCCAAACCCTCATCAGGTTACTTGTGCAATTAAAATCTACACAGGATGGAGAAATGAACCAAGTATTTTCTTATGTGCTCCCCGGGAAAAGCTGAGCCCAGAATCCAACTGGAGACAGAAAACAAAAGCTCCCCTATTGTCCTGGGAAACCACAAGAATGTTCAGTCAAGACTATACAGAAGCATTTGTGTTCTGGACTCCCAGTAAATATCCAAGAACTGTGTCTAACACTAGATGGTGAAACGGGCATTCATGTGTGTAAGCACAACGTAAACATTCAATCTACAGGCAAGTTTTGGAGCAACTGTCCTCCTAAATCACAGGAGTCATCCCAATTTGTGTCAGTCTTAACTAAAGGAAAAGAGGTCATTCTTGACACTAATAGGGGCTTAGACCAGGACAGACACTCGATGACTTGGCATAGCTTCTCTCTACATGTGTAAACATCACATTCTTTTATCTTCCCTACTATGTCTTTTTCCTTTGTATTTTTCAGGTTCAAATGTCTTCTTATTTTTCTACTGAATATTTAAGAAATAAAAGACTAACATTAAGCAAGCTCAAAATCTGGTGTTAGCTAGGCATGGTGGTACACACCCAAAATCCCAGTATTTGGCACACTAAAACAAGAGAACACGGATTCAAGACCAATCTAGGCTATATAATGAGACCCTGTCTCCAACAAACAAACAAACAAACAAACAAATAAAACAAAAAAAAGGAAAGGAAAGGAAAGCTGGGGTCAAGAGAGGGCCAATGAATATAACCACGACACCTTAATTTCCACAGTGATCATCCAAACCAGAACCCTTTTAAAAGTGGAGATAAGTTGGTAGTGACCAAACGGCACCATCACAGGCAAACCAGAAGGTCTGGTCACCCTTCTACCCTCTCCTTCATACCATTCACATCCTGATGTGGCTTCCTGGGCAACCCTGCCCCTGTTGGAGCAACTGAACTCCACGCCAGGCCTAGTAACAACAAAGTATCTTAAGTGCTATCCCACACACCATGCAGAGCCAATCCATCTCCCATCACCCATCCACCCCCCACTTCCCCATCTCCCATCTCCCCACCCTTCATTCCCACCCCACCCCACCCCATTAAGCAGGTATGGATTCACTGCTGGGCAGCACAACAGGCCAGGTCCAAGGCAAGTCCAATCCAGGAGCACATTTCCTTTTAAAGGAGCAATTCACAATGGAGATGGCCACCCCATGAGGACACAGACATCAGACACAGACTTAATAGCAAGGATTTAAGATATCAGATCATTGCACTGATAACAGAGTACATTCAACACCAGGCAGATCCGGGAAGCCATCCCTCCTACAAAACACAGTCTCCAAGAAAGAAAGTCATTGTATCTGTCCTCAAATACAGTAACAACTTGGGTTTCTTTTTCGTTTACTGAGGTCAATGGCAGTGGTTCAATAGATTCTGGAAAGTGTAAGAATGAGTGCTTTCCTTCTTAGAATACACTGCCCAAGTTCTCCAGAGTTGAGGTCTTTATTGCAAGCCTATGGTTCTGCTCAGTCAAACACTACTTGATCATTAAGTTTTAGTCTTGTGGCTGGTAAGTAATCAATTTGCTAAAATATTTCCCCTCACCTTCATAACAAGGGAAAAGTGATATTTGACCAAGTTGCGGTCTAGAGCATGAAATCTACAGAAGCAGAAAACCTACAGCTGGATTCTCCAATGTTTAGAATGACCAACATCATCATGCTTCACAAAGATCCCCTGCCCAGAGGCACCCCAACCTATGATGGGTGTCATCGTGAAGCAACCGTCTAGGGACAGGTAAATCATCAGGGAAGTAAAGTGATGTCCATAGAAGCTAGTTTGGAGGCAAATGCTAGAGGTCAGGAAACCACTTGCCAAGGAAATATAAAAGAAACTAATTCAAACTGATGTAGATGAAACGAAAGTCCTTGCAACTTGGAGACATTATGAGTCCAAGGTGCCAAATATATGCAAGGACCTCCCCCCACCCCAAAGCGGTAAGCTACTTTTAAGTTCAAAGGCATCTGTGTTGTTGTAACTGTTTAATCCTATGCCAGTGTAGTAATAAAACAAACTGTTCAACGATGGTTTTTCAAACGTGGAAAAGAAATTATGTAGGTTGCTGGATTAAAAAAAAAAAAAAGTCTCCTTTAAGAGGTCAAAATTACGTCTTTCTCACCTCTTGCCCCACTTTGTTTCACCTCCTGATAATACAGCAGACAATTTCTGAAGTGTGCAATGCCCCTTTCTGCCTGGCTCCTCTTGTCTGCTAGGGCCACCATCTGCCCCACACTATATAAACAATCTCTGCAGGAATCCTCTGATGACCAAACAGCTTAGCAGCATCCAGATCTTGACACCATTAATAACATCCCCATCAGACTGGTACTCTTGTTCTCATAACTCCAGAGACAAACTTCAGAACTAAGCTTGCTTTGTTTGTAAGTGATGTGACATTTTAAAGATAACCTCTTGGCACATAAAGCCATCTGGTGGGGGGAGGGAAAGAGAGAGCCTGACTGACTCTCTAGGCAATAGAAGAAATGAGCCCTTCAGGGAATAGGAGAAGCAGTAAAAAGAAAATCATATTTACACGGCAAACAAACACACCAAATTTCACAATTTCTAATAAACGACCACTGGTTACTCAATTTTTCTTCTAAATGACAAAGTACACCAAAAAAAAAAAATCAAGAAAAAAAAAAAAAACAAGTTTCACACTTTGGCAAAGGCATACGTACAAGAATTCCGAGTCTGCATGACTCTAGAAGAGCAAAGCAGTAATCTTATCCACAAAGGCTAAAGGCCGTGGTGAAGTTTGCCTCCTGTCCATACGATCACCGACGCTGTCCTTTTCCAAGTTTATTATTGACTGAACCCTTATAACTCTACTCGTGAGCTCTCTGTGCTGACTCCAAAGACTCCCAACTCGAAAAGAAATAACTGTGCCTGTGACGGCGTTCCTAAAATTAATCATAATAAACCAAAAGCAGCTGAGCACCGCTAACGGAGAAGACAAGGCATAAGGAGCCAGACCTCTGCAGCTGCACGTCCTCCCAATCGTCTACGTCTAAATCTGCAGCCCGGGTTTCCTCCAGGCCCCAAGCTCCAGCAGAGGATGCTCACCACGCATTCCAAACAGAAAGCAAATGAAGCCTCCTGTCCCTCCAGTGATGCTCACATGAGCCCCCAAGTCCCAGCTCCTGGGGATCACCGAATCAGCAGGCGCGTCCGGCGCCGCCAGTCCGCGGCGCTTCGGGAGCAGAATGTCAAATGAATGACCGCGCCAGGGCGCGAGGGAGCGAGACAAAGCCGCCGCCCGTTACCTGCGGCGCGGGCGCGGGGCACGGGCCGCGCACTCACCTGGGCGGGCGGGCTGCGGGTGGGGACCCGGCCGAGGCGGGAGCGCGCCCGGCAGTCGCCGCGAGCCGCCAGCGCGCGCCGCAGGGAAGGCGGCCGGCCGGGCGAGCTTGCCACTCAGGGCTGCGGCGGCCGCGGCCACGGAGCCCACCCCCGCTCTCGGGGCCGGCGAGCGTCTCAGCGGCCGTCCGCGGCTCGCCTTTGAGCCGGCATCCTCGCACGCCGCTGCGACCCTCGGCGCTCCCGAGGCGGCTCTGCGCCGCCGCCCACCCGCGGTTACGCCGCGCGACCCGCCGATTGTGTCGAGTCAGCGGCGGCGGCGGGGACGCGCGGAGCCATGTCTCCCCGCGCTCGCTCGGGGCCCCGGGCGCCCGTTCCGCTCGCTCTCCAGGCGTCGCCCGCGAGCCGCGCACCAGCCACCCAAGTCCCCTCACTGTCGCCCGCCTCCCCCGCACCGCCACGGGTCCCTGGCCCGCTTGCTCACCTCCAGCCGCGCCCCCGTGCCCGCTAGACGCCCAGGCGGCATCTGCTCGCACCGCGCTGGGGGCGCTGGGCGGGGGGCCGCCTGCACGTCGGGGACCCGGGAGCTTGACCGAGCAGAGCCCGGGAGAAGCGGTCAGACCCGGGCAGCGGGACCTCCCTCAGGACGGCGCTCCAGAGCGGGGCGGGTGCTGCTGGGCGGAGGACGAGTTAGGCTGCGGAGCGAAGGACATGAGCATTCCTAGAGGCTTCGCGAAGGATGAAGAGGACCCGCTGAGGTCATGGAGACAAGTCTGTTCCTAAATTCTACACGAAAGCTGAGTCAGGGGCATCATGCCTCAGTTTCCCCATCTGTAAGGACAAGACAGTAACACATAAGTCACACACACGGGGTGGGGTCAAGACGAAAAATGTATCATTAAAATTGTAATTGACTTAGAGAGGACACTAAAAACTAAATTTTGCTGTAAAGATACTTGGCGCTTTCCATGTGTTTCTTCTGTACCCTCTTCTTTGAGTCAGTTTTATTTTAGAAAAAAAATGTGCAATGCTGAAATAGAAAACTATGCCCTACAGTACTTACATGCTGCCTATGTAGACATGGGAAAGAGCTGCCTGGTTTGTACCTTAACTGTATTTATGTAGGAAGTAAAACAATACATCTTCACCCAAGTAATGGATATGCATACTTTTTGAATGTGTGTTTAGTGTTCTGAATCTCCCCAACTCTCCTTTCCTAGTAACAGTGATTGATATCACTCCCTCACCCACAATGAGTCTGTGGTTCCTGAATACCAGCAGACGCTTCCACAAGCCAGCCATCATCTTCTAGACCACAGTGTCTAACTATGGGCTGAACTTATTAGTCCAAAAATTCAGTGTGAGGCTTCCCTCCTATCTGTTCAGAAAATGTCAAGCCATTAAAACTAGTATAATTAAACAAGGACCATGTTGCCAAGAAGCCAACTTAGGAAAGAAAAGTTGAGATGAAGAAGTGGTGTCTGGCCTTGGACGGAGGCAAACATGTCAAATCATCTCCCTTTTTATTTCAAATCAGTTTCATTTATGTTCTGTCACGGGTCACAAGAAAAGCCACAATGCCTTTGCCCTTAGATCTATCATCGCAGGCATCACTGGGGGATCACATCCTACCAAAGACTGGATTCCAGTTTCTACTGACTGGACTTGGGGTCAGCCTAGTCTATAATAGGAACCCCATGGGATGCCACCAGCCAGTCAGTCTCTACAATTTAGACTCAGCAGCCCTGCACCTGCAGCCCTCAGCATCCCTTATTGATTAGCCATTGTCACAACCTATTTTTTAACTAGAAAGTATAAAAATGAATAGAGCTAAACTAGATGCCCTGGGTAGTTGTTGTTTGGGTTTTTTCTTTTATTTTCTTAGAAAACAGTCTCAACTGTCTAAAACTTTCACTATATCAACCATAGTGACTGAAGTGACAAAAACTTACTTTGCTGTAAATTTTTTATTGCAAAAATCATCCTAAAATTTTAAGACTCCAAAGCCTGTCACCACTATCAATGTGGATTGCCCCCTGATAAGTCCCCTGACTGGATCTCAGCCTGTTCTTGTCCCATTCATTCCAAGAACGAATTCTTAACTAGTCAACTGGCTTAACATTCAAAAGTGTTCCTTTTGAATTAATTCAAATACTTCTCCTATCTCATGGGACTCCAAGTATTTAATGGTTTTACGTGGCCCTTATGGTCACACATGTCCTAACCTTCCCTCGGTTGTCTCCTTTTTTTTTTCCCATAAATATGATCAAGTTTGTAGGTGTTTATCCTGACTGTTATCCAGAGCAAAACCCAAATGCATATTTCAAGAAATTTAAACCACAAAGGCCTCTCGGGCCCATAGAGGTGCCCAGAGACATGTCCCTGTGGTTTTGTACACTTATGAAAGTTTCAAAAGTAAGATTTTTTTTTTTGTCGCAAGAAATATGTTATGGAGTGAGTGTTTAGGAACCCCCAAAATTCAGAGGTGAGAAACCTAAACCCCAATATGAAGTGTTACAGGGGACAAGGCCTTTGAGAGAGTCATAAATCATGAATGCACTCCTAATAAGTAGGATTTAAAAAAATGCTAGGACAGAGACCCTGGAGAGCTCTTTTATCCTCTTTCTATCATGACAGAATAAAGAAAACAGTTTGCAACCTGAAGTGAGGCCCACCCAAGCCCAAACATGCTAACCCCTTGATCTTGACTTCCTACCTTTAGAACCATGAGAAATGAGTTTCTGTTGCATATAATCCACCAGTCTATGCAGCCTGACTAATTCAAGGCTTGTCTCTTTTCATCTTCACTTCTCTTTTATCATAATTCTCCTCATGTCTGGCAGAACTGGGATAGTTTGAAAGCATTTTAGGGCTCAGACTGTTCAGTTCAGTAAAGGGATGTGGTCCCCAAAGAATCCTACACCTTCGTCCTTTGCATCTCAAAGGAGGTTCATACACTTTCCAAATGTGAAAAAACTAAATCGAAAAATGCATGTGACTTCCCTAGTAGTAGTTTTTTGCACTGGAAAGAAATTCTTAAACCAAAAATAGGGGGAAAATTTATCCTAGGAAGAGGAAATCCAAGAGTATAAACCAAAAGTGTAAAGAAAATAAGTATCACACAGATCTATTAGGGATTAAATAAGCTTAAAATATTGTGAGGTTTTTAAAAGTGTGATTTGAAAGCCGTTTTAAATTCTAAATAAAATATTATGTTTTGTACCTCCTCCTGTATTCCCAGTGTCTTTCTTCTTTTTTCTTTTTTCTTTTTTTTTTTTTTTTTTTTTTTTTTTTTTTTTTTTTTTTTTTTTGGTTTTTCGAGACAGGTTTTCTCTGTGTAGCTTTGGAACCTATCCTGGCACTCGATCTGGAGACCAGGCTGGCCTTGAACTCACAGAAATCCACTTGCCTCTGCCTCCCTAGTGCTGGGATTAAAGGCATGTGCCACCAATACCCAGCCCCAATATCCTTTTTCTTAAAGATTGCTCTGGCTTGTGTAATATTCAGTTCCCACAAAGCAGTTCCCAATTTTACCTGTCTCTGTAGCCTAACCATAGAGTGGAAACTTTAGGAAGGGAGGGAGAGGAAATTGGGATTGACATGTAAAACAAGCTTGTTTCTAATTTAAATTTTAAAAGGAAAAAAGAAATTAATAATTTAAGCACAATATGGTCTTAGAGTGAAGTATTGAAGGGGTGTGCCACCACACCCAGGCCAACCCTGTGGGGTTTTTGTTGTTTTGTTATTTACAAGATTTGTGTGTGTGTGTGTGTGTGTGTGTGTGTGTGTGTGTGTGTGTGTGTGTGTGCCTTTAAGTTTGAGTGCACCATGAGTTTTGTATGTCTGTGTGCCTTTGCAAGTTTGTGTGTACCATGATCCCACAGGTGCTGTGAGGACAGAGGACAGTCTGTCCCCTGGAATTAGAGTTGCAGATGGCTGTCAACTTCTTGATGTAGGTCATGGATACTGAACCCTCTACAAGAGCAGTAATCACTCTTAACCACTGATCCATCTTTCCATCCCAAAATATTGGCAGTAGGTTTGGTGTGTGTGTGTGTGTGTGTGTGTGTGTGTGTGTGTGTGTGTGTGTGTAAACGTGTATGTTTGCTACTTTTGAGGCAGGGTCTCACTTTATAGGCCTGGCTAGCCTGGAACTAGCTACATAAACCAGGACAACCTCAAATTCCCAGAGGTCTGTTGACACTGCCTCCCAAGTGCCACCATAGCCAGCTAACCTCTGGTTTCTCTATTTACTTTCTACCTTATTTGAGACAAGATCTGGCCTCTCTATACTCCAGGCAGGTGGCCCCAGATCTTCTAGGGATTCTCCTGTCTCTGTCTCCCATTTCCCAGTAGAGCCAGAGGGATGACAGAGTCCCCTGCTTTTGTCATAGCAGCTATGATTAACTTACCACAATTCACAGATGCCTGAAAGAGACTAGGTATGAGTGGTTTTGCTCCTAAACTACAGCCTCAGGCCACAATAACTTTCTGTTAGTCAAATAGCTAGGTTTTTCAAACATGGTCTTGTTATCTATCACCAACCAACCTCGAACTTGTATTGATCCTCACTACCTCTGCCTCCTGAGTGCTAAGATTACATATATGTGCCACCACACCCACCCGTGCTGCCTTAAAAGTAATTTTCCTTACCTGAAGACTGTTTTGTTTTTAATGCATTATTTTTATAAACTTCATTCATTTGTTTATTCAAACAAGTTAAGCATCTCAGGGCCTCCCTCAAAGACATGAATGCACTGTGAATAAATTTGTTATTCCATTGGAAAGGCATCATCACTACCAAGGCTTCTGTGGGTGTGGTACTTTGTGTTGTGCCTGTTTCTAATTCGAACTTTCCTTTTTGTTAATAAGAGATCTTTAATCTAAAAGAAAAGCCAAATTAGTGAAATTAATTCAATTGTTTAAAGAGATTTTTGAAATTAATTCTCAATTCCTTTCATTTTAAAATCCTCAGATTTCTACATTTTTCTCCCGACTCTAAGCTAACAGAGGTGACCGCTGAGATTATGTGGCAGCAGCTGTTTTGCTATCCCCAGATGGCCCTGGTAACCTCCAGCATACCTTCTCCATGGTGGGGGTGGCCATCTGGGCCACCTAAATGGAAGAAACTCAGCTGGTTCCACCTCTGGACATTCCTTCATGAAGCCTGTGGCTGTTGAGATTCATCCTCGGAGTTCCCAGCTTGCAAGAGGTTCAGCGTTGTTCCTGGCTTGTCTGGCATCGTCTCAATTGCCACTGTTGGTCCAGACTCCTCTGAACTTCATTCATCTGGGCTAGGTTCATATTCCATGGCTTAGCTCAGCAAATCTAAGCACAGAGGTTCTCATCAGCTGGTTCCCAACACAGTACCTCTTGGATTTGCCTTGAGGCAGCTGACCTCAAGGATATGCCTGTGACACCCCTTACTAATTTTTAGATGTAATCAATGGAAGAATCCCTGCTTTAACATATCCATCCACCCCTCTGGGCCCAACTTAACAAGGGACATATACTTTGAGGACCACATCTGTGGCATTAGAGTCCTCTCCTGTTTCTGCCTGCTTTCTTTGTCTATGATGTGCTCTGTCGGAGATGCTAGTCCTTTCCCTTCCTCTTTCTGTCTCCCTGGGACTTCCTCTAGAAAGCCATCGGGGCATCCCAGTGCTGTAGTAGAATGAAGGGTAGAAGAAGGAGGTCTCAAGGGGGGCCAAATTATAAAAGTTTTAAAAATACCATCATTCTATTAGTGGCAAAATATAGTTGAATTTCTCAATAGGCTCAATATATTACTTCTCTTTTAAAGAACCAGCTTCACAATAGTGGAGAGGCTACCTTAAATGTCCTTCCCCTATAATGAGATTGATGACTACCTTAAATGCCATCCTAGAGCCTTCACCCAGTAGCTGATGGAAGCAGAAGCAGACACCCACAGCTGGAATCCAGTAGTAGAGAGGGAGGAATGACGAACAAAGGGGTCAAGACTATGCTGGGGAAACCCACAAAGACAGCTGACCTGAGTAAGTAGGAGCACACGGAACCAGCATAGGACCAAACCAGGCCCCCTGAACGTGGGTGTCAGTTGGGAGGCCAGGGCAGTCCATGGGACCTCTGGCAGTGGAACCAGTATTCATCCTTAGTGCATGGACTTTGGGATCCCATTCTCTATGGAGGGATACTCTCTCAGCCTAGATATATGGGGGAGGGCCTAACTAAGCACTGCCCCAAATGATGTGACAGACTTTGGTGGTGCCCCATGGGAGGCCTCACCCTCCCTGGGAAGTGGAAGAGGGGTGGAATGGGGAGTTGGTGGGGGACATGGGTGGGCCGGAGGGAGAAGCAACTGGGATTGGTATTAAAATAAGATTCTTTTTAATTTAAATTTTAAAAAAGAACCAGCTTAATAGCTGGGTAATGGTGGCACACACCTTTAATCCCAGCACTCAGGAGGCAGAGACAGGAGGATCTCTGTGAGTTTGAGGCTAGCCAAGTCTATGGATCGAGTTCAAGAACAGCCAAGGCTACAAAGAGAAACCCTGTCTTGAAAAAATAAAAGAATAAGAGGAAAAGAAAGAGGGAGGAGGAGGAGGAGGAAGAGGAGGAGAAGAAGCTGCTTCGATGTTATTACAGCTTAGTGGAGAGAAAAAACGAGACACAGAACAGCTATGTCATTTACCAGGACTATCACTGTGCCTCTTCTGTCTTAGTCACTGTTCTATTGCCGTGAAGAGATGCCATGACCAAGGCAACTCTTATAGAAGGAGACATTTAATTGGGGGCTTGTTTGAAGTTTCAGAGGTGTAGTCTATTAGCATGGCAGGGAGCATGACAGGAACATGGCATCACTCCTGACACTAGAGAAGTAACTGAGAGTTACATCCTGACCTGCAGGCCAAGAGAGAGACTGGGACTGTTATGGGTTTTGAAACCTCAAAGCCCACCCCGCAGTGACACGCTTTCTCCAACTCCTATTCCTTCTCAAATATTATCATTCCCTGATGACTAAGCATTCAAATATATGAGTCTATTCTTACTCAAACCACCACAACTTCAGTGTGCTTTGCATCGTGGTATATTGTCTCTTTGCTAACATAAAATTGCTATTAAATTGCTTTCTAAGTTGTACTTCCTTAAGACACCTAAAGTCAGTCAGCCCCACTCTCATTCAAATCACTCACTTGGATTTCTCTTGCATTTGGTTAGTTTCCTTCTACCAGAGCTGGTAGCACAGGTCTGGAGTCACAGCCTTGAGAACCTGAAGGAGGAGGATTGCAATTCCAGGCCAGAATAGATTGTATAGCAACACCTTGTCTAAAATTTATTTATTTTTTACTTTTAGTCTCAAGAATTATTGTTTTCAGCTTCTTTATGCTACCCCTTTGTACTGGCTGGTTTTATATCAACTTGACACAGCTAGAGTCAAATTAAGAGGAGGGGGCCTCAGATGAGAAAATGCTTCCATAAGATCCAGCTGTAGGCAAGACAGTAGGACATTTTCATAATTAGTGATGAATGGAAGAGGGCACAGGCCATTGTGTGTGGTGCCATTCCTGGGCTGGTAGTCCTGGGTTCTATAAGAAAGCAGGTTGAGCAAGCCATGGAGAACAAGTAAGCAAGCAGCACCCCTCCATGGCCTCTGTATCAGTTCCTGCCCCCTGGTTCCTACCCTGACTTCCTTTGATGATGAAATTCGATGTGAAAGTGTAAGCCAAATAAACCCTTTCCTCCCCAAGTTGCTTTGGTCGTGTTGTTTCATCAAAGCAATAGTAACCCTGACACATTTATAGCATTTTCAGTCATACAGGAAGAGCCTCCACATTCTTGTTGACTGCTTGACTATATTTTCACAGTTCTGAAGATGAGAAGTAGAAGAAATCAAGGTATGGAAAGTTATCACCAAAGATAAAAAGTATTTGCATTATATATCTAAAAATATCATGAATGATTTGCTTATTTTCTTGCTGGTGGACAAATACTTCAGGAAAACCCAACACAAACCTGATTTAAAATTCTAACCCAAGACATGATTCTGTTTACTGAGAAGGCTGTGAGCTATAGGTTTTGGCCAAAAACAAGACAGTTTTTCCCACAAGTTGTGTCATTACTGACAGTTGTGCCAAGAAGTGGTGTTGTGCCTTGGTTCTACGTGACACAGCATTTAGTCTAAGGAGTATTAAAGAGGAATGGGAACATAGAAAGTACATTGTTGCCGGGCGTTGGTGGCGCACGCACTCAGGAGGCAGAGGCAGGCGGATCTCTGTGAGTTCAAGGCAAGCCTGGTCTCCAGAGCAAGTGCCAGGATAGGCTCCAAAGCTACACAGAGAAACCCTGTCTCAAAAAAACAAAACAAAAAAAAGTACATTGTTAAATTAAAAGCAAAGGTGAAATCACAGCAAATATAAGCTTTTTGATTATGGTGCCTTTTAAGTGCTGTCCCCCACTTATGTCCCCAGGCCAATGTGACACTACATGAAACTTACCCTCTGACCCTGGTTTTCTCTGTACTTCAAGCCAATCCTCAGGACTTAGGTCTCAGCATTCTCTGCCCTCCCTTGTGTCCTGGGAGACTTATCCATATAGGCTACACAGTGGCTCCTTCAGTCACTGGCACTGGAGGTCAGAGTGTCCCTCACACCCATCTCTCCCTCATTTCCACTTCAGAAGTCCACCTGCCACTGCTCCGGCCCCTCCTGGACTCCAGAGACATGCCTCTCCGTCCCTCCTTGCTCATGGATGACAGCAACTTTCCATTGCTGCTTGGGTGCCTCAGCAGTCCTGGTTTTCCTAACCCTGACCAGACCTGTGGGAAGGAACTTTTCATGACGGTCCCCACAGCATCCAAACCCAGAAGACTCGTTTTCTGCAGGGTATCCTGGCAACCATTTTCAGGATAGGGATAGTCACACTTTGAGAAATGATGGAGTCATGGAAGTGCATTTGAACTAGAAGTCTTCGTAGTTCAGATCAATAGATTTCAAATCAATGGAACCTTATTCAATTGCCATCAGGTAATCTGAGCTCTAGCTTCATTGAATTTTTACCTGTTTTGATACTGAATTATATGTCCATGTTTCCACTTATTGGCGTGGAATTTTTGCTATTAGAACTTTTAGGTCATTAGGTCATGGTTCTGCCATCCGGTCGAAAATAGCAGAAGATTTTACAGACCAGACGTTGGTTTCATGTTATTATGGTATCACATTCAGAACTAGAGACCTTGGTTATTTTAAGGAATTTAATTTTTTTCATGATTTGCTTTTGTGTTCTTTGGGTGTATTTTTTGTTTTTTAAAAATCAGGAGCAAGGAGGACTTTGATGGCTTGGGGGTTAGAGGCACTTGCTGCCAAACCTGAGAACCTGAGTTCAAGCCCCAGAGCATCCATGGTGAAAGGAGAGAAACAGCTTCTTTGAAGTTCAACATACATATGCTACACACACACACACACACACACACACACACAATCGATTACTTTAATAAATATAAAAATCGCTATTCAAATAGTCAGAATAAGCAAATTACAAACTAAATAACAATATCAGTGATAGCTACAAGCAAGACGTGAATAAAAGACAACACATGCAAAAGGACATATACTGCAGCTTGGGATGCAGTTGGATTGGTAACGTTCTTCCCAAGCATGCACAAAACCCTGAGTTGATCCCCAGCCCCACATATATCAGGCTTGCTGACACACCTGTAATTCCACCCTTGGGAGGATCAGAAGTTCAAAATCATCATTAGCTATAACCTAAGATACACCAGACTTTGTCTCAAAAAACATCATATACTGTGTGGATGTAAAGCCAATCAATGTCATTTGGAAGTCAGAATAGTGGTTCCTTTGGGTAGATGTTATGGGTAGAACAGTGGTCATGAGGGGACTTTCTAGGACACTAGTGATCTCTTCCTTAAGCTGAGTGCTAGCCATGGAGGGGAATCCATTTGTGAAAACTTGTTGGAGCATATTTATTACAGGGTGTGGGTTTTTGTGCTTACATTGTACTAAAATAAAATGTTCTGAAAATAACAACATCACAGCTTGCTCCTATTTTGGACAATGATGTAGAGCCGCTGGCCAATTACCACTCACCTAGAGTTCTCAAATAGGGTACCAGTCAACAATACCAAAAGCTTACATTATATCATCTCAAGTACAAAGATCCCACATCACAGCAGTTTCCCATCAGCATCTAATACTTGTTGGATGTTTTCCAGATGAAATACAACACTCTCGAATAATAGCATTCTGCTCCCATTCAAAGTAAACACTGAGAAACATTTATTCCTTTTTTTAAAAAGTTCCATTGATGTCTTTTAAACTTTTAAAACACCATTTCCTTCTTGGTACATCAGCACAGTGATTTGTAACTGGATATATGCTTTGGAATTTCCTTCTGCACTTACCAGCTGAAAACCTCACTATCCATGGAGTTTCTGCTATGATTTCAATGTTTGTACCTTTTCCATTAATATGTTAAATCCTGATTCCCAGTGAGTTATATTATAAGACCAGCCCATGAAGGCAATCAGAGCATAAGTGAAGAATCTTATAAAAACAGAATGGCCCTTAGAAGCTTTTTTACTTTTTCACTATGTGAAGATGCAGTTAAAAAGGAGATAGTCCTTCATCGGGTACCCAATTTGCTAGCATCTTCATCCTTGACTTTTCAGCCTCCAGAAATGTGAAAACTAAATCTATATTGTCTACTAGCTACCCAGATTATGTTATTTTGTTATAGCACTCCTAACAAGCTAAGAGAGCCTGCTGATATCCCGTCATCCAAATGTGGGACCATGTCCATGCCCTCGTTAACTTGTATTTGAACAGACATATGCACCAGTGGCATAGCAGTTTTATTCACAATAGCCAAATGTGCCAACAATTCACTTCTGGAAATGATGAAACAGATAAACAAACAAATATAGTATATAAAATAAATGTGTTGAATATTATGCAGTCGTAAAAAGGACAAACCTTGAAGACATCAGGCTACAATAAGACAGACACAACAGAACAAATATGAGGTCCTTTAGGTGATCAGAATCAAAGATAGTAAGTGGAATAATTGTTTCCATAGCTGCTGGAGAGGGAGACATGGGAAGTTGTTGGTTAACAGGAACAGAGTTTTAGATTGTAAAGATAAAAAGATTCTGAAAATGGATGGCTAAGCTGGCAAAATTTTATGTTTTCTCAACTCTTAGTCACCTCTTTATATAAAAATAAGCTAAAGATTCATGTTATTAAGTGAAGAACAAAAAAATCAAACCCAAAACCCTCCAAAAATCATGATGCCTGTAGATGCTAGTAGCCCCCAATGTAGAATTTTCCTCACTTTTACATTTGGAGATGGAGTTCATTGAGCTCCTTATTGGTCCTTATTTACTGTGTCTGAATAGAGACATGAAACCAAACTGTATATGCTCACCCTAGAGGCCACACAGGGTGCCTCAGCTTATTGAATCAAAGCCTCTTCCCTGTGAACACCTTAGGAAGCTGGGCCCTACCTGGCAACAGTTGCCATGCCAGAGAGACTGTGTTTAAATGGCACTCAGATACATCACTAATGAACACTAAAGAAACCGTGCAATAAATAATCAGGGGGGATTTTATTCTATTTTGCCTTAACTATACTAAAAGGAAATATTGTTTTTCTCCAAATAGTATCATGGAATTGTTTCTCATAATGATTAGAGTTTATTAGTTTAGACATTTGATTGTTTTGGTTTAGTTTGTTTATAATAAACAAGATTTCTATTATGACCTAGCTATCACGAGAAGCAGAAACGCCATGTAGATTTCTTTGTTTAAGGAAGAATTCTAGTTATGATTTCTTTCATGGATATTCAACACAGAAAAATTCCCAAAATATTTAGTGTCAACATTACAAAATTAGAAAATTACACTGTGATTAAGACTGTCCAAATATCCTCTTTGCAACCATTTATTCATGGCAATCAGGCTTTTAGTGCTAAGCTTTCTAATACAACTAAAAGGTCTCTGATCTACACTTTGATATCTAATTACAAATACATTTTCCCTTTGTTAGCTGAAGCTGTTATTATTACATCCTAATACCACTCTGCGACCACTACCCAGAGATTATCTTCTCTGGGAACTGATGAAATGACATACTATGTCCTTCCCAGCTAATTAGAGTTTAAATTTAAAGTGCATTCATTTAAGACAAGTCTCTTCTTGGGTGAACTATACCTCTATGATTGAAAGAAAGTAATGGTGTTGGTCTTGGAAACTGACTGTCCCCAAGCAACAAGAGGTCTGAAGAACATATGCTATTCTGGATGTCAGTTTCCTTCCACTGCATAAGAAACCAACAGAGCTATTTCTGTGGTCAGAAAAAAAATTCACCTGACATACTTTATTAGTTTCTCATCACCACAGGGACAAAGTGCCACAGATCTAGTTGCTTTTTAACAAAAGCGTTTTATCTTCCAGTAGTGGAGGACAAGTGTGAAGTCAGTTTCAATGAACTTGTCAAGTGAGGGTTCATCATGCCTGTCCTCTGTAGATGTTATTGGGGGGGGGCGGGGAGATTAATCATTTATTATTCTCTTGTCTTTTCCAAACCTTCTAGAGGTTACCTATATTCTGTGGCTTGTGACTCTTTCATTTTCAAAACTATTGGTGCCATCTACATCAGCAAAACCCCTTTTGACATATAGTGTAACATTCTCAGGCATCAGGAATTCGGTCAGTCATTAGATTATCTGCTATAGGTGGCTACTTCTCCAGAAAAAGATACATTTATAAGATGGCACCAGATATAGTTGTAACGTTTTTTACCACTTCCCAATAATGTCATTGAGTTGTGAATCCACCAGTGGATTCATATGTGGACTTGGCCAGAGCTTTTGTGATTCAGTCGCCTCTCCCTGAATCTAGAAGCCTTAAAGACACTAAACATGTCTGGCGTTGGTGGCGCACGCCTTTAATCCCAGCACTGGAGAGACAGAGACAAGCAGATCTCTGTGAGTTCGAGGCCAGCCTGGTCTCCAGATCGAGTGCCAGGATAGGCTCCAAAAGCTACACAGAGAAACCCTATCTCGAAAAAAAAAAAAAAAGACACTAATCATTTTATATCTACATGCACATAACCTGATCAGAACCATTGCAACCTTAGAAGACCTTGCAGGCACTTCAGAAGAGAGATTTTCCTCCTTATTTCTCTATACTTAAGAAAACTGGATATAAGGAAGGTGGTGTTGCTATAATCATCTTGCTCATCTGATGATAAAGCCCAAAGGCTAAAGTCAGGGTATGCTTGATATAGGTTTCAGTAACAGGAGGCCACCCAACCCCTGCTAAATCTACCCCCATACCACAAGTAATACAGAGAGGCATATAGTGTACTGTGAATCTCACCCAACAGTCTCAGAGCTCCTGGTGTGTAGCATTGCCAAGCAAAGTTGTCAGTTTCAGTTAGGTGAGGACTGTTTTGGCTTATAGTAACATAGATGAGAACAGCGGCTTTTGTCCCAGACTTTATTTAGTCGTGTATAATAAATCTAGAGTTTGGCGGTTTAGGTTTGTACCATGGTTTGCAAAGTGCACTTTTTGCTTCACTACTTTAGACATGGGTTACACTCCTCGGGTACCTATACTCCTCAGGTATGGTTACTAGACTGTTACATCTGTTCTGATGCAGAAGTGCTTGAAGAAAGGGGAAAACAGAAGAAGGACTCTTAGCTCTATTCATGTTTTGAAACTACTCTTCCCAGAAGAGTCTCTCCATACCACCCCTGCCACTTAACAAATCATTGACCAAGTTTTTTTTAATGTTTTATGTTTTTAAAAGTTATTTTTTTTTATTTTACATACCAACTACAGTTCCTTCTCCCTCCCTTCCTCCTGACCCCTCTCACCATTCCCCAACACAACCCACCATCCACTCCTCAGTAAGGGTAAGGCCTCCCATGGGGAGTCAACAAAGCCTGGCACATCAAGTTGAGGCAGGATCAAGCCCCTCCCCTGTATCAAGGTTGAACAAGGTATCTCGCCATAGGGAATGGGCTCTAAAAAGCCAGTTCATGCACTAGGGTTAGATCCTGGTCCCACTGCTAGGGACACTACAGACTACCCAACCCATAGCACTGTCACCCCCATTCAGAAGGTCTATTTCAATCCTATGCAGGTTCCCCAGCTATCAGTCCAGAGTCAGCGAGCTCCCACTAACTCAGGTCAGCTGTCTCTGTGGGTTTCCCCATCATGATCTTGACCCCATTGCTCATATAATCCCTCCTCCCTCTCTTCTACTGGACTCTGGGAGCTCAGCCCAGTGCTTAGATGTGGATCTCTGCATCTGAGTGTTGATGGATTGGTGAGAACTGGAGTTATGATCCACAGCACCCACATAAAAGTGAGATAACCTCAGTGACATCTGCTGGGTTGGGGACAGAGACAAGTGGGTCCCTAGAACCCACTGGCTAGACAGTCTAGCTTGTCAACAAGCTCCAAGTTCAATGAAGGACCTTGTATCCGACAGTAATATGGAGAGTGAGTGAAAAAGGTGCCTGACATTGACCTTTGATGCCCATGTTCACACATTTATGTGTTCTCGCATTTACAAACACACACATACAATACATACATAAATAAAATAAAAATTTTGATACTATTCTTTTCCCTTTCCCAACTCTTCCCAACTCCTCTCAAACTCCCTATCCAGCAGCATAGGTTTCTCATTTAACCCTCAAACACGGTATATTATATTTCATTTCTTAATATTTCAGAAATGCAGGAGACATCCATATGTTTATGACTGATATTAAATGAGTAATAACTACTTGCTATGCATGTTTTAGAGCTTGTCTTTTTGAGGTTAAGTATTAGTCTCAAACAGTATAGACTAAATCTACTTAATATGTTTAAAAATCCTCAAAGCACAAGTTAAATCTCTCTCCAAGACTTTTTTTCTTACCTGGTTAAAAAGCACACTAAGGTCAACTAGTAATGCATTTCCTCCCAAGCACTCCCCTAGTCACAGGCCTCAGGAAAGGTCACATATACAGTGGTGAAAGCTAGAAGGGCATGGAATATAAACTAGTCATAATGAAATCAAAATAATTTTTTGATCATTTATGTTTTCTATTATTTCCAGGGTTGGGGCACTTACTGAACTTCACAAAATCAAGATTAATCACAGCCCCAGTGTTTCCCATTTGAGACCTGCATATCTTTCCTTCCAAAACTCAAAAAAAGCAAAAACAGCTAATGATTAGGGTCCATTAGAAGATCATACAGAGTGTTTGACTTGCCTTTTTGCTCATTATGGATAACATTCTCTAACACCATCTCAAACCCTTGGTTGTATTGGTTGGCAGAAGAATTGAGACTATTTAGTTTCCAGCTGGTTCTTGTTTTACTCTTTCTCAGAAAGAACCACTACTTGGAAGTAGTTGTGTAGCATTCCCACCCTGTGTGGATTTGTTGTGCTTTATTTTGTCAGAGTTTTTTTTTTTCATTTATATAGGCAGATACAAGACATATTATGGTTTAATCAAGTAAGTTCCCAGGGGATCAAAAATATACTGTACACTCAAGGTGGAAATCAGGGAGAGGGATAAAACAGAGTAATAAAGGGACTGATAAGAATGGGTACTTTCAAAGAACAAAAAAATGGGATGCCCTTTCCTTCTCAACTTGAAAAGTCAAGGGGAGGGGGTAATGTTTCTGACCCTACTGTGAGGTTATCTATGGGAGGAGGACCTGATGACCTCCAGAAGAGGAGTTAAGGGATCTTGGTTGTGACCCAAACCAAGACATGAGAGAAAACAATGCCCAAACTCTCTTCCTGTCTCCTCTCTGTGCTTCCATTAGTCTAAACCAAGCCTGGAGAGCCTGGATAAAAATTTAAAGAAAGAAAATGATGAAAATGTCCATAAGAAGTTCCATGTGATACAGTCAGGGAAAGATGAATAGAAAATGGATCTAAAAGACAAGCAGATAATGGTCAAGGCAATAGTTGGGTAAATTCAGAATTACCTTGTTGTGGAATATTATTTTGTTTATGCAGTGGAATATTTATTTAATGATGCAAAGATGTGTTTTATGTTGTTTTTGTTTATCTCTGTAAAGATATGTTATTTTGCCTGCCTAAAACACCTGATTGGCCTAATAACTATCTGAATGGCTAGGCAGGAGAGGGATAGGTGGGGCTGCCAAGCAGAGAGAATAAAAAGGAGAGAGAAGAAAGAGGAGGAGCTAGAAAAGGAGGAGAGGAGGATGACAGGGTCCAGCCACACAGCAAGTCATGGAGAAAGAAGTAAAGGAAGATATGCAGAAAATGGAAAAATGTAAAAGCCCAGAGGCAAAAGGCAGATGGGACAATTTAAGTTAAGAAAAAGATGGCTAGAAACAAGCCAAACCAAGGCCGGACATCTATAAGAAATAATAAGATTCCATGTATTTATTTGAGAGCTTCAAATCAGGCCCCCAAAAGAGCTAAGAGTAAAAGAGAAAAAAAGGAACTATATTACCTTGTTTTAAGGAAGCTTAATTTTATAGGCATATATGAACGTTTCCAACCTTAAATTAAAAATTTCAAGTTATTAAATTAGAAGTTGTTGGAGGGAGGAAGAGAGAGAGCAAGAGAGAGAGAGATCATAGTTTGAAGAAAGGTGTGTGTGGCGGGGGGTGTGTGTTTACATTTGTTCCTCTGATATCTTAACACTAAGAATAGAAGCTTCCACCTTCTGTCAATAGATCAACTTCAGGATTGCTTCCCTTTCAGCAATACCTGTCACCTTGCCCTAGTGAAGGACGATGCTATGGCAGCTGAAACACATGCGATTAGCAATTACATTATTTTAGCGGGGGTTTCAAGACAGGGTTTCTCTGTGGCTTTGGAGGCTGTCCTGGAACTAGCTCTTGTAGACCAGGCTGGTCTCAAACTCACAGAGATCCGCCTGCCTCTGCCTCCCGAGTGCTGGCCTGCCCGGCAGCAATTACATATTTTGATCCCCTTTTCACTTTTTAATGGTTTTATTGAAATATAATTTAAATACTATACAATTCACTCCTAAAATGTACAAGTTTGTGTTTTTTAGTATATCCATACCATCATCTAACCATCACCACAATCCGTGTAGGACACTTCTATTAACTCCAAAAGAAATTCCATACCTTTAGCCATTACCCCAATACCCTTCTTGTTCAACTTTTTCATCACTGCTCTAGTAAAAACTAACATTGCCACATAATTTTTATAATTCACAAGTTATATGGTGTATAATTTTCTTATAAATTTAGCTGTCAACTTGACTACATCTGGAATTAATTAAGACCCAAGTGGCTGGGTTCATCTCTGAGAGATTTTCCTCTTAATTAGGTGGGAAGATCCGCTTTAATCCAGATCTTTTGAGTGGGACGATCCACCTATAATCTGGCCACACCTTCTGCTGGAAGCCTATATAAAGGACATGAGAGAAGGAAGCTTGCTCTCTTTACCTGCTAGCTCTCACTCTCACTGGCAAGTCTATTCCTTTACTGGCATTAGTCTACTTCTTTGGGATTCTGGCCTATATTGAAGACCAGGTGAGGCATCTGGCCTCATGAACTAAACATGGACCTACCAACTTGGACCTTCCATTGGTAGACAGCAAATGTTAGAGTAGCTGGACCATCAGCTGTAAGCCATACTGATAAATCCCATATACATTAAAAGTTCTGTTCCTCTAGAGAACCCTGACTAATATACCCATTTAAGCACTCATGAAAAATCTGATTTTATAATCCCAAAATCCTCAGGACGAATGTTCAGACATTTTCTTTACTTCATACTGGAAGTTGTCCAAAGGAAACAGATTGGACTTAGCAAAGTTCACCTGAGACTGAACTGCTACTGAATCCAGCATATTGGTGTTTACATACAGGTGTGGTGATATATTGTTTATGATATAATAAAGCCATTGAAGATCAGAATACAAAGCTAGCCCCAACCACAGAAGCTGGACAGTGGTGGCACACATCTTTAATCCCAGGACTCAGGAGACAGAGGCAGATGGATCTCTGTGAGTTCAAGGCAACCCAGGGCTACATGAGAGTGAATCAGTCTAAAAGAGAACGGAGCTCATGCCTTTAATCCCAGCACTAGAGAGGTATATAAGACAGTAGTGGGGCATTCAGTATTCAATCTCGGTTTAGTCTCCATCCATATTGAGGTCAGGATCTCCCTAGGCCTGGTAAAGGTAAGAACTGTCTGGTGGCTTGCCTCCTTTGCTTCTCTGATCTTCAGCTTGAACCCCAGTATCTGTCTCTGGGTTTTGTTATTCATGCTACATACAGGTTTGAAGGGTAACAAGTATCTTGTCTTTCTTTTCTAGTATTGGTTACAATTTTACAACTATTTGGCATGCAAGTCCTACATTGGTGTTGGATACTGTGCTCTAAGATGTCATGTTGACATTATAAAGGACATGGCTATCTTCACAGTCTAGTCCTGGAACTAGCTCTTGTAGACCAGGCTGGTCTCGAACTCACAGAGATCTGCCTGCCTCTGCCTCCCGAGTGCTGGGATTAAAGGTGTGCGCCACCACCGCCCGGCCATATCTTTATATACATATATATCTCTCTTACATGGCCATACATCTCTATATACAGTTACACTCTTCATGAATTCTCCACATAGTTACATACCTTCACATTTCTTTTTACATCTCCCTTTCAGCATACACACACTGCACAGCTCTTTTCCAAGCAGCTCCCTACATAGCTCAACACAGCTTCCTAACCTCACAGCCAAACTCTGGACAATTACATGTCACATTTTCAGGGTCCAGCCCATTCTCATAATACAAGGTAAGTCACACAGTTTTTCTCAGGCTTGGGAGGTTACATTGACCAGCCAGGGAGTAACACTTGGCCAGGAACATAGCTCTAAGTTGTCGAGGGTTCCCAGACAGAAAATGACATTGGAATTCAATACTTAACAATAACAATAAATTAGTAGAACCTTGAGTGCAGAAAGTCCACTACTGCATGAAGTTTATTTCATGCAGTAATAAAGTGGCCTTAAGCCTGACCTTGAATCCACACCATGGGAATCCATCCTTGTGTATTCTCTAGCAGCTAGTCTGTTTTGAATTTATTCTAAAATATAAAATAAGCTGTCTCTGTGATTGAAAAAAATAACTATTAATTTTCTATGTCAGTCTGAATAATGAAAAATATCTTAGTACTATTTCTATTCATCAAATTTATACAGTTAGGCATAAATTATCTTCCTGACTATCCACAACTATATGTGTGAGCAGTAGATGGGATATTTTCACAAGATAAACACACAAGCAGTGAGAATAATACCCATAGCTACTTTTAGGAATGGAATGTGTTAGCACACGAGAGAATTAGAGCCAGAAGCAACTTGTCATTTCCAGTCAGTAACTCCACACACCTTCACATTTCTTTTTACATCTGGCTGCAGGGTCTTGGGGGAGCAGGTGCACAGGCAGGAAGCCCTGGCCACAGCTTTGCCAGTGGGGCTGCCCAACAGAGAGTGGATGGTCATTCATCTGGTGGGTCAATCTGCTGAACACTAGTCACCTGCTGTATATTCCCATTGGCTCTAAGCACTGGGGAAAAAAAACAACAACTTAAATGAGGGAAAGCTCACAATTTCAGGGCACAGGTCATTGTGGCAGGAAGTCCTGACAGCTGGAGCCTGGGGAACAGGTGCACAGGTGGGAAGCCCTGGCTTCAGGGTCTTGGGGAGCAGGTGCATAGGCAGGAAGCAGAATATATTGAATATTTGTGCTCCGCTCACTTCCTTCTTTATCTCCAGTTCAGGATCGAGACCCATGGAATTACCCCAATTAACTTAATCTAGATAACTCAAAACCATTCCCAGTAGCCAAATAACCAGTCATAGATGTCTAGAGGATCATTCCCCAGGTAATTCCAGGGTCTGTGGAGTTGACAATGACCACTGCCCAGCACATTCCTAACACTGTCTCAGACTCAATTCTGAGCGATGTGTACATGGGATAAATGTAAAGCAGCATAGCAAAACTTACTGACAACTGAAACACTAGAACCTTCTCACAGACTCTGAGATACAGCACTTGGTGTGAACCTACTTCTAGTTTATTGTTAAAATAATTGACCAACATTTTTTAAATGACTTTAATAGGTTCCAAAGTCCCATCAAATAATATCCAAAATGCCCTAGATGAATCCAAAATCAGTCAACATACAAATTACCAGAAAAATGTGATCAGTTCCTAAGGCAAAAGGCACCAACAGGTGCAAAGTCTGTGATAACCCAGATGCAGAGGAAAACATTTCTGTAAACAGCCAAATGGAAGGAATATTTTAGGGTATAAGGGACATGTGCTCTCTGTCACAATGACTTAATTGCTACTGTAGTTCAAAATGTTATAGATTACATGTAGATAAACAATCATGGTTATATTTTAATAAAATTTATTTATAGAAACAAAGTTTGAAATTCATGCATCAAAAATATTCGATTTTTTTTCCAACTGCTTTAACTATGGGGAAATCACTATTTTTTTTACAGGCTATATAAAAACAGCCAGCAGGTTGGATTTGGCTCATAGGCTTTGTAGTTTTTAATCTCATGGCTGAAAAACTATAAATCAACAATTATAGTCATACACCATTAAATAAAGGTACACATTCTTGGACTGACTAGAACAATAGAAGTTGTCAAATGAGTGAGACAGAGAAACTACTAAAAATAACAGAGTGGGAATTTTGTTTTGCTGAGATGGGGTCTCACATAGTCCAGATGGCCAAAATCACCTTGTAGCTAAGGAGGATTTGAACTCTTGATTCTCCTGTCCCCACCACCTCCCAGGTGCTCAGATTATAGGCGTAGGCCACCACACCTAAACACAAAGAAGAAAACCACCATATCTGAAAATCTATGCTAAGAAACCAGAAAATATCAAATATAGGTGAAATGCTTTCCTAGCCAACATGGACAGGACTAGGCTTTTGCCTGTGGTTCAGTCTGTGGGGAAAGGTCACTTGTGAAACAGAATGAAGCTCTGAAGGGGCAGATCTTGAACCTAAACTTGTAGATCTTACTTTATTTTACCCTTATGTATGCTGTGGGAGAGAGTCATGAACTAACTATACAATGCCTGGAGGATAAACACAGCATTGTTAGTTTCTATTATTTGTTATAGATTTTAAATGATTTATTTTCCTTTATTTCCTTGAAATTTTAATATATTTTTAATAATAATGTAATAAATATTACATTATTTCTCCCTTTCCTTTCATCATGCTAAACCTTCCTATATACCATTCTTTGCTCTCTATCAAATTCATGGCCTCCTTTTTCATTAATTGTCAGTGTATATATGTATATGCAGATGCATATAGATTCCTAAAAAATATAAATACAACCAGCTCAGTCTATATGTTACTTATATGTATGTTTTCATGGCAGACGATTTGATATTGAATAACCAATCAGTGTGTGATGGGGCAAGTCCTTTTGTGTATGTTTGTCTTACTGGTTGATAAATAAAGTACTGTTGGTCAATAGGGAAGCAAGTTAGGCAGGACTAGGTGTAGAGGAGGATTCTGGGAAATGTAGTAAAGAGAAGTCTTGGGATCCAGGCAGGAAGTGACATAGCAGGCAGACTCAGAATATAAACAGGGACAAGCAGGAAATCACTCTCTTCCTCTTCCTCCTACTCTCTTCTCTGGAGCCGCCACGTGAGCCCAACAGGACAGGCTGCATGCCGCCATCGTCCTTAATCAGATAAGTCTTTATAAAATAATGGGTTAATAATTATGGTTGATAATTAAGACAGAGATAGCAGATAAAAAATCCTAGTCATTGGCCAGCAGCATTGTACCTAATATTAATCTTTGTGTGTTATTTTGGGTACCCACATGGCAGTGGGACTCGGGTAGCTTGGTGAAAAGATTTATCATTATGAGTGTGCTCTTCCCTGGGAAGACTATTTCTCCTGCTATCAGCATTCCTTAGTTGCCTGTAGTTTTTATGTAGAGTTGAAGACTCCTGAATTTCCCCATCCAGGTTAACTTGTCCATTGTTGTTGTCCATCTTTGGCTCATGTTTAGACAGTCATATTGGTGAGACTTAATGGGTGTAGTTTCTGACATTTCTAGGAGACATAGTCTCACAGAAAACTTCATATAACTCTGGCTCTTACAATCTTTCCTTCCCCTCTTCCATCCTGAGTCTTAGGTATAGAAGTTGTCTTGTAGGTGTATCAGTTAGGACTGTTGCTCCACAGCTCTGCATTTTGGTTGGTTGTGGTTTTCTGTAATGCTCTCCAACTGTTGCAAAGAGAATAT
Organism: Cricetulus griseus; assembly: GCF_003668045.3. Lineage (NCBI taxonomy): Eukaryota > Metazoa > Chordata > Mammalia > Rodentia > Cricetidae > Cricetulus > Cricetulus griseus. The sequence goes on from NC_048595.1 coordinate 408,761,783, forward strand.
TCTCTTCCTTGCAGGGGTAGGGAGTGAGTGAGAATAGGCAGTAGAATAGCAGGGTCCAAGTGATATGAAAGAGGAAATGGGAAAAATGAGAGAGAAAGGCTCTAACTAGGGAGCAGGCAAGAAGATAAATACAGAAGGAGGATAAAATAACAGTAAGGATATTTAAAAGTCAGGGTACATGTAATACTATAAACTATCCACCTAAAATAAATCAGTTTATAAATATACACATATAGTTTAAATTAAAATTGCCCATCTGATCTGACAATGCTCCCTCCAAGAGCCATGGGCATCAAATAAAAAAATGCACAAGGCATGAGAAGCCCTCTTTTGAGCTGTTGGTCATGGTTTCCAAGAGACTCCCAAGACATTACAGGCTATCACTGTTGTCCTTGGTTAACCCCTTGAAATGGAAGGTAAGTTCCTATTGCTGAAGATCCCATCCACTACAGATGCAGAGCTCAGAGGTTCCTGAGCTGGACCAGACCTAAAAGCCTGAGGACTAGCTTTTATGATTCCAGAAGGCACCATGCAAGTTTCCAAAGGAGGGAGTCAAATACAAGTTGACTATGAGCCACAGCATGACCAGGATGGCACAATAACCCCAAGAGTACAAACATAATATGGTGGTCACTGAAGGTGTTAAACTCTCCCACTTTTACCACTGAATTTAAGTTTCAGTTCTCTGAGAGGGGCAAACAGGTGTCTCTCCCAACAAAGGGCCATTTATCAACAAATTATATTCATAGCCAGGGGAGAGAATATGAACAAGTCCTACAGTCAGCCCCACAATGTTTTAAGGACAAGTCCTACAGCCCCACTTCTGGGTCATGTCTGGACTTGCCCAAGGTCACACAAATGTGTCCAAAGTAAAGCCAAGTCAATTAAAAGCATACTAATGTAACTGATGTTTGCTTAACCATCTCAAAAGTTTGAGATGACCTCATTGTCCCTGAAACGGCCATTTAACGATGCTTAAAAGAAGCCTGTGTGGTCTTTTCAGGGTTGCCATTTTGTCATGTGGTTGAGCCCTGCACACTAGAATTTTTACTCTCAAGAAAGAAATGCTCTTGTTGATTGCATGTGTGAAATGTGGTCTTTTGTGAGTCATCCCACATGACTCTCAGACCCTAACAGTAACCAGCTCTTTATTTGGACGTAAGACCAGTTCCATGAGAGGAGAATCAGGTCACAGATCTTGGAGGAGAACTTCAGCTGCCACATGACTAAACCAGCATAATCCCTAATTACATCATAGATGCTTGTTCTTATACCCTTCCTTCATTAAGGAAATTTCTCTTTATAATCTGTTTAAACCATAGAAGTGATGTGTCTACATGAAACAAGTCTTTTGTCTCTGCCATTTCATGTCTTTAAATAACAATGTCAGGGCACATTGTTAGCTTGCTAGTAGGTTAAAATAGACCATTTATAGTTCTTGTTGTATATAAAAGACACAAAGTCTGGATATAGATGATGCTTATGAAATATTATTTTCTATGGCCATCCACATTATTTCCTTCTTTATCTGCTGATTATAATTCCCCAATAATACAAAGCACATAATGTGTGAGATGGCAGTTATTACACAAGTCCAGTCCTGGAAGACACTCTCAACAGTTTACATATTTATCTTTGCCCTGCCTGTCTAAAATGCATGTACTCAAATGTTTTTCTTTTCGATGAAGTAGATGATAATGTATGTCCTATCACTAGTTCTTTCGTTTGATGATGTGCTGTAAACATTATTTTTAGAATATCAGGCACTTCTTTTTGATGGCTGCTTAGTGTGAATTATAGTTGGCTAAACAGCTTCTTACATTTACAGTAGATTGGATTCATTTTTTCTAATTTATCAATCTCCCATAATATATCTTGCCACAGTTTATGTGTGATCTCAATATTATTATTCTGTGCTCTATGACAAAGGACATCTCATTAGATGTGATACAAACAGGTTTGGATTGTGCTTTGAGCTCTCACTTGTCTTGCTGCTTTTCTATTGCTGCTAAGAGAATCATGCCTCATGAAAGTCACTGCCTGCTTTTGACTGGACACAGAGAGGATACATGTGTTATATGACAAAACTTTTCCAGTGGAGAAACAACACATGTTACTCATCACAGATAGGGAGCCCACAACAGACCAAAGTATGGATACCACCAAAGTCCAGTTTGGCAAACCAATGAGTTTTATTGGGATAGCTTATAGGAATATGGGTAAGGGGTTACTTATAGGAGCAGAATGACTCAAAGACAGCCGCATCACCAAAGCCCACCAAGTATGGGTGACAGCTCCCAAAGCTGGGAACCTGGAGCACACTGCACAGGCTGCAGGCAGCTCATCAGGCTTGAGAGTATCCTATCCAGGTGCCTCAGTTGTTCTAAACCTCTCCCAGGCAGCTGGTCTCGTATCAGAGTCTTCTTTGTAGCTTGTCTTCTCTGAAAGGAATGCCAGTTTTTATTACTTACTCTGGCAGGGAGGACCCTAGTGAATCTGATCAGTTTCAGGGACTTCCTGGAGCTGTTTTGAGTTATTTACCTTCCTGCTTAAGGAGCTTCCCAGAAGGATGGAATGTTTTAATCTCAGACAAAACTGTTATATATATACAACAACACCCAACAGGGAAAGTCCATCCTATCCCACCTGTAGACATTTTATAAGAATAAATACTATATATGGTACTGTTTGAGTAAATTTGCTAGTATTATTATGAAGATTAATGTCATAGTCATTTTTATTGATTCCAATTTTTATTATAAACATTTGTTCAATTATTAGTCATCCTTTTCCACAAATTTTGCAATTTTTAGTCAGATATATTCCTAGAAGCATAATTAATTTTTGAAGCTAAATAGATAATGTTGATGGTGATAGAAATACTAATATATAGCAAGAATTTTCCATATCCGGACTTTGTGTTTTTTTATATGACAAAAACTGTAAAAGTTTTAAGATTTTTACCCTATCTTCAAGGTAACAACTTATTCTGACATCATTATATGGAGATATGGAACACCCATGTTAGGAACAAAAGGCTTTGTTTTCCACAGCACAGCAACTCTTTGCTTTTCTGATTTTCTACTTGAACCTCAATATCTGTCTCTGGGTTTTTATTATTTGTGTCACACAGTTCTCTCCTTCCAGCATGTGGGGTCTGGGGGTTGAACTTGGGTCATCAGAGTTGGCAAAAGACATCTTTACTTGCTCAACCATTTCACAGGCCCGTTTTTTCCTTTAATGACTATGTCAATATACCGGAACTAAGGAGGTACTTCAATCTTCAAAATGTAAAACAGCTGTAGCAATGTTGCTATAACATGGCTTTACTTATAAAAACAAAAGAAAAATCTACGTGACCATAAAACTTAATTGGTGGAGCTAAGGGACAAAACCCTCATAAGGACCACTATAACTGTTGGACAATTCAACTCACAGGTCTATATTTGAAGCCTGGGGTTGATTTGCTGGTTCATTAACAGTCAAAGATTCCTCCAAGTCCTAATGTCTACATCCAATGCCAATACTCACCAAAAGATCTGGATAGCCTACATAAAGTGAGGAACTGGCACAAGAGATGAATTATTTGATTTCTGTGTTTGCATTTCTTTGTCCAAAGAATACAATTCAATCTGAGGGAAAGTGTTGGAGGGAGCTTTGCTGCCATTTTGTGATTATAACACTGCCAAATCAGTGACATCTCTGGAAGAAAGCAGATGACTTTTCCCAGCCTAAAGTCAAAGAATAGGTAGTCAAAAGAACAAAACAATAGTTTCTTCTAATAAAAGCATTTAAAACTCAGTAGGTTACCCACTCTAAAGAACTTTCTGTGCTTACACGGGTTTTTCTCATAGAGAAGTCAAAGGTCAACCCAGTTTTCTCCTTCAACCATAAGGGCCTTGGGAATTGAACTCCCCTGTACTTGTAATTAGGCTTTGTAGCCAAGATGCTGACCCATCTGCTATATGTAAGCACAGACACACACACACACACACACACACACACACACACACACACACACGAGACAGACAGGAGAGACAGAGAAAGGGAGAGAATGATAATTTAAAAAAATTATAAGACTATCCGGGCATTGGTGGCGCATGCCTTTAATCCCAGCACTCGGGAGGCAGAGGCAGGCGGATCTCTGTGAGTTCGAGACCAGCCTGGTCTACAAGAGCTAGTTCCAGGACAGCCTCCAAAGCCACAGAGAAACCCTGTCTCAAAAAAACCAAAATAATATATATATATAATATATATATATATATATTCAAATAGTTTAAGTCTACTTAAGAGGAGACTGTGGTGATATCTTGCTTGTATAAATAAAGCCTGTCTAAAGGTCAGAGAATGGAGCTTTCCAGTAGCTAACCAGAGGCCTGGAGGTCTATACAGACAGACAGGAAGTGAGGTAGCAGGGCAGAAACAGGATATAAGTAGGAAGAACAGGAACTTGCTCTCTTGTCTGCTGAGACGCTACAGAGGTAAAGTGTGGCTGTGGCTTGCTCCTTCTCTCTGCTCTCTCAGGATTTTCCTCTATATTTGACTCTGGTTTGTTATTATCTAGACTAATTAAGAACTCCATTTACAAGAGACAAAATGCACTGCAATTAACAATGGGTAGAGAATATCATCTTAGGAGAAGTAAGTCTCAAAGGCAGGCTGTGCTCAAAGGCCTGAGTTCTGGGAATAGGGACAGAGGGGTGAGTGGGTGAGGTTGAAACCATAAGCAGTTTAAGCTTCATCCTGTTTAGTGGGAAAGTATTAGTTCAATGAATGGAACTATTAAATGGTGTCAAGTGGAGACTGAGATGACCAGACTTACTTAAAAAAAAAGAATCACCCAAGTAACTCTATGAAAGGTACATTGAAAAGCCAGGTAGGAGGCAATTTCAGTGTTGTGACGAGATAGTCTGTGGTCCGAAAGGAATGCCCATGGCTTCCATGAATAAAATGACCTTGTTTTATGAATGGAATTAGCATTTTAAAAATTAGTTGAGAATCAGGAAGGAAACCAGAAAGAAAAAAGTATGTCCAATTGCTTCAAACATAAAACCAGAAGCTAAGTTTGGTAGCACATGTTTTAAATACTATTATTTAGGAAGCTGAGACAGCAGAATTTTGAGTTCAAGGCAAACCCGAACTATATTATCATGACTCTGAAAAACAAAACAAAACAAAAATACTCATCAAACCCACAAAATTAGATGGATAAGTCACAGTCTTATGAATATGTCTTAACAGCTGTGGCTTGATGGGAAGTCATTGTTCCCAGCTCAGGCGGTCCCAGTCATCACAAGAATCAAGAATCAGAATAGCAAAATTAATTCTGTCACGACACCTACTAAGTAAAAGAGACAGCATCTAGGATTTGACTAGGTTTATTGGAGAGCTGATTTATCAGCTAGAATGAAGAAGGGCTTTAATTGCCCTGTGGGTGTTACCAAGTGCCCCGAAGCTCGAGTGAAGTTGAATATCACGTTCTTTCACTATAGGTTTTTTACAGAGTGTAAACACTTACACAGCAAAACTGAGAAACGTGATTTTTATTCTCATTCCCTCTCATTCCCTCTCTTCTTCTCCCTCCCTCTCTCCTCCCTCTTTCTCTCTTCATTTACCTGTCAACAGGTGTCATAATTTCTGTTGAAGAGACAGAAAATTAGAGAATAGCTTTTGTGTGGTTTACTGTCCACCTGATCATCATCAAAGAGGGCTGAGTGGGATTCCTTTTACAAGAACAGCTGTTTGGTTTTTTTTTTTTTTTCATTTTTATTGTCCTTAGCAAAGATCTGTTCATTTCCCATCGCTCAGAAGTTATTTGAGCCTTTGGTCCTCCTACAACTGAAAACATCTGATCTTGGGCTCTAGCTTCCTGCAGAGTGAGCCTAGAGATTCTCGGTAAATCGGACACAGAACTCGTCCACGTGGGAAGAGGACAGCAACTACGTTTCCCAGCATGCCCTGATGGGCGCACAATGGAGTATGGCGTCATCTTGGTCACGTGGCGGCGCGTTTCCCGGCGCGCTGAGGGATTCCGGCTAGGGTCCCTCCCCAGGCGGAGGGCCCTGCTGGGCCGGGAAAACTACAATTCCCGGCATGCCTCACCTCGGGTGCGCCTGCGTACGGGAGCAACCCTGCTGGCGAGCGGGTTGGTTTAAAACGCTGTTCTAGTCCCATGGAAACAAACCTGCTGGCCCCGAGACGGAGCTACAGGCTGGTGGATGGATTAGGGGCGAGGCTGCCCGGCCAGGTAAGTAAACGGAGGTGGGCGGTGCAGGAGCGAGACCACGCCTCAGAACAAGGCCTGGAGTCCCTTTCCCTCCCAAGCCGAGTCCAGTCCCTCCCTCCAGACCTCCAGGTCCTTGGTTTAACCATGCTTCAGCACTCTGTCTGGCTGTGAAAAGCACCTCAAGCTATGTTGGCTTTGGTTGGAACATAGCTGCCGGAGGGTGGCCAGTCGCTGAGACCTCTACTTTAGCCGCCGTTCCCTTTTCATACAGTTAGTTGGAGGTTCCTGGGAAGGCCTTTCGGCATTAACATTGGTTTTCTACCACTGGTTGTCCTCCCCGGCTTGCTTCCTAGACAAGAGTTTTCATTTGTGCATTGTTTCCTGCCCGTGCTGGAATAGATCTTGTTAACTATTGTCATGTTTGTTTGGCACCCACAGCAGCCAAGGCACTGTGATACTAGGCTCTACAAAACAAACAATTAAAAAAAAAAAAAAAAAACTCACAGAAACCTAAGGACTGCAATCCTACTTGAAGACATATTAATCAACACGGGGCACGCACAGACGTCTGGGTTTTCGTGGACTCCCCCAGTGAGAGGGAATGATAGGCAGGGAGGAGGAGGATAAAGGTCATTTCACACCAGCTGCTCTCCAAGCACTGTTGGTAGTAGTGTTTTGGGTTTTTCGAGACACAGTTTCTCTGTGTAGCCCTGGCTGTCCTGGAACTCTCTGTAGATCAGGCTGCCCTAGAATTCAGAGATCCACCTGCCTCTGCCTCCAGAGTGCTGGAATTAAAGGCATGCGACACCACCGACTGGCTCCAGACACTATTTGGGACATAACACTTATTTTTTAGTTTTCTCTGATAAAAATTGCATGCTTGTGGTCAGTAAGATCCTTTCTAATACGGAGAGCAGATTTCTACCAAAGTTGGAGACCCTTTTGAGACTTGAATAGAAATGTGTTGTCGATGCTACAAATACCATGGCAACCCCTTTACAATGACTTAGTCAATAGTTTGATGAAGACAGCAGTAACTTCACCTGCACAAACCAGGTTAAGACCTCCCATGCTTAGGAAAATTTATTTTGCAACCTGAAGAGAAGAACCTGGAGCCAGGAGGCAGAAAGAAACAGAAGACCTAAAGTGGGAGGAACCTGGGGTGTAGCACAGTAGGGTGCTTGCCAAGCCCATTTTTCTGTGCCTTTAATTCTAGCATTGCAAGATAGAGACCTGAGGATGGGAAGTTCAAAGTCATCCTCAGTGCACAGTGAATTTGAGGGCAGCTTGGGTTACACAAGACCCTACCTCCAAGTATAACTAAATAACTAAATAGCTAAATAACTGCCTTTATGAAATGTATTCATCTCTCCCTACCTTAGCAGACTCTTAGTGGTAAGCTTCCATGTTTCCTGAGGTCTCAAGAAGGTAGCTTTTTCCTTTTGCTGCCTCCTTTCTTTCTTCCTTTCTTTCTTCCTTCCTTCCTTCCTTCCTTCCTTCCTTCCTTCCTTCCTTTCTTTCTTTCTTTCTTTCTTTCTTTCTTTCTTTGATATGGACACCAGCCAAGAAAATCTGCCCTTAACCTGGTAGACATTCTCACAGTCTCTAAAAAGGCCCTACCTCTGTACCTTGTATAACTCCTTTTACTAGTCCATGGCTGGGCTTCTGCCTTTTCTTTTGACTCAGAAGCATAAAAGGCTAACACAAGTGTAAGCATCTCAAGATACTGGGCTCGATATTGAATAGATGGTTCAGCAGTTAAGAGCACTGGCCACTCTTCTGTATCTATCTACTGGGTGATAGATACAGGCCTAATGTCGTTCTTCTGCATGTGGACATCCAGTTATCCCAGCACCATTTGTTGAAGATGTTTTCTTTTCTCCAGTATATGTTTTTGGTATCTTTGTAAAATATTAAGTGGCTGAAATTATGTGTACTTAATGTTTGGTTCTTCTATGTTGGTTTTGATAGCAGTACCATAATGATTTAAAGTTTTCATTGTAGAGGTCCTTTACTTCCTTGGTTAGGTTTATTCCTAGGTATTTTATTTTCTTTGAGTATATTGTGAATGAGAATGTGTCCATGATCATCTCTGTATGCTGGTGGAGTATACAAAAGCTATTCATTTGTAGAAGTTGACGTTGTATCCTGCCATGTTTCTGAATTTATTTATTGTTTCTAGGTTTCTCTTAGAATGTTTGGGATCTCTATAGTATCATGTCGTCTGCAAATAGGGATAGTTTAAGGACTTCTTTCCCTATTTATTTTCCTTTAATTGCTTTCTCTTGCCTTTTTGCTCAAGCTAGTACTTTGAGCACAGTGTGGGGATGGTGGGTATCTCTGTATCTTTCATTCCTGACTTCAGTGTGATTTTTTTTCAAGATTTTAGAATGATGTTGGCTGTGGGTGTCTTGTATGTAGCTTTTATTGTATATTGTATAGATCCAACACAATTATATGTAGTATGTATGTATGTATGTTTCTAGCCCTACATTCTCTAGAACTTTTATCATGATAGCATTTTGGATTTTGTCAAAGGCTTTTGCTGTATCTATTGAGGTCATGTGATTTTTGTGTTTAAGTCCACTTATGTAGTTTATTGCATTTATTGACTTATTTATATTGAACCATCCCTGCATTTCAGGGATAAAGCCAACTTGGTAATGATGTATAGTCTTTTTGATGCATGTTCATATTCTGTTTAAAGTATTTTATTGTATATTTTTGAGTCTATGTTCATCAGGGATATTGGTCTTTAGTCTGTCTCCCTCCCTTCTCATCCTCTTCCTCTTCCTCCTTCACTGTTTTATCTTTATCTGCTTTGGTTAATAAAATGTTACTGGCTTTGTAGAAGGAGTGTTCTCTGTCTCTCTGTCTTTCTTTCTGTCTTTATTTCTTTCTGAATAGTTTAAGAAGGACTGACTGTATGTTCTTTGAGACTGTTCTTTGAATGTCTGCTAGAATTCTGCTGAAAATCTGTCTGGCTCTGAACTTTTTTTGGCTGAAAGACTTTTTATTATTGTTTTAATTTCCTCATTTGTTATGGGTCCATTTAAGTTGTTTACTTCTTAGCTTAATTTGGATGACTTGCCTGAATCTAGAAATTCATCTGTTTCTTTTGGTTTTCAAAGCTTAATGAAGTGCAGGTTTTAAAAATATTATGATATGAATTTCGTGTTGTCATTTGTAATGTTTCCCTATTAATTTTTTTTTATTTTGTTAATTTGGGTCCTTGCTTTCTTTTGGTTATGTGGGTTAAAAGTCTGTCAATATTGTTTACTTTTTCAAAAATAACCAACTCTGATTAGTTGATTCTTTGTATTGGTTTGTTGTTTCTATTTTGTTGATTTCTGTTCAGATTTTTATTATTTCTTGCCATTGGCTGTGTTTGGATTTGGTTTATTTTTGTTTTTCCAACTTCTTGGGTTGCATCATTAGTCATTTAGTTGCGCTCCTGATTTTCTTTAGTGTAGGCACTTAGAGCTATAAATTTCCTCATAGGACTTATTGCTTTCATTGTGTCCCAGAGGTTTTATTGTCTTTTGTTGTATTTTCATTTAGTTCCAGTAAGTGTCTCTTTCTTGATTTTTTTTTTCTGTTTCATCATTATTTAATAAGTTGTTTAATCCCTATGAGTTTATATATTTACTAGAGTTTTTTTTCTGTCAGTTTAAAATTTTATTGCATTATAGTCAGATAGGATACAGAGTGGTTTGTTTGTTTATTTATTTATTTATTTATTTATTTATTTGAGTTTGTAAAGATCTGTTATCCTATCCCAGGATGTCATCTATTTTTAGAGAAGCTTCTGTGTGCCACTGAGTAAAATGTGTATTCGTTGGCATTTGGGTGTAATATTCTGTAGATTTTTAGTCCATTTGATAGATGATATCAGTTAATTCTGATGTTTCTCTGTTTATTTTTTGTTCAGATGGCCTATCTTTTGGTGAATGTAGGGCATTTAAATTACCTGCTGTTAATGGGTTGAAGTTAATCTGTTTCTTTAAATCCAGAACTAGATTTTTTAAAAAATGAAACTGGGCACCCTGGAGTTTGGTGTATATGTTTAGGATTGTAATGTATTCCTGGTTAACTCTTTTGGTTAATTTCAGTTGAAGTCTATTTTATCAGAGATTAGGATGGCAGTGCTTGCTTCCTAGTCTACTTTGATTGGAGTACTTGTGTACATCCTTTTCCTCTAAGATAGTATCTGTCTTTAAACTAAGATGTATTTCTTGTAGGCAACAGATGGATTTTATTTCTTGATCCATTTAGTCAGTTTGTATCTTTTAGTTGGAGAGTTGAGGCCATTGTTTTTTAAAGTTATTACTGAAGTGTGTGCATGGGTGCATGTGTTTTGTTGTTTTCTGAAAGACCCCCGAAGAGGTACTTTCGTAGAAGGAGACCCGCACCCAGGAATCAGCGAAACCACGAACTTTGGATGCAAAAGCAAGAGGCTTTATTAGTAGCACGGGTACCTGGGGACTTAGCTTCTGTTCGGCCAAGCCCCGAGCCCCGGAAGGGGGGTCCTTTTATAGGGGAAAAAGGCACAGTACAGAAGCGAAAAGCATCAAATCAGCATTTTCTCAAGGTCTAATAGTCAGGTGAAACGGCCTTTATCTTCTGCCGCGTCCAGATGGCTGACCTTGGGACGGAGCGATCCGGCGGGGGCCGGCCTTGCGCGGCGGGGAAGTGGGAGCCGGCAGCTGTGGGGATCAAGGGTCAGGGAGTGCAGGGGAGGGGAGGATGTATTCGCGCGCGCCCAACCAGCTGCCGACCAGAGGAGGAGGCAAACTTAAAAGAAAAAGCTAAGGCCTGGGGGGTGGGGGGTGGGGGGTGGGGTGGTGTCTTTCATTTCGAGATAGGATTTCTCTGTGTAGCCCTGCTTGGCTGTTATGGAACTTGCCCTGTAGACTAGGCTTGCCTTGAACTTAGAGATCTTCCTGTCAGCCTCTGCCTCCCAAGAGCTGGAGTTAAAAGCATGTGCCACTGCTGCCTGGCATTTGAAATGCATGCATTGATAGTAGTCACTGTATTGTTTTTGATGGCATTTTTTTTGTATTTTGTGGTTTAATAATAATAGCTTTGTATTTCTTTCCACAGTCTCTTTGATGTGCTTGTTCTACTCTTCAACCTGAAATAATGCTTTCTGTATTTTCTTTGGTTGATTTGCTGGATATACATTTTGTTTAGGTTGTTTATGTCTTGGTAAGTTTTTCTTTCTCTTTCAATCATGACAGACAGTTTTGCTAGGTATATTATTCTAGTTTAGCTATAATAGTCTTTTACATTGCTCCAGGGGCTTCTGGCTTTCAAAGTTTCCACTGGAAAATCAATTGTTATTCTAATGGCTTTTCTTTTATATGTGACTTGTGTTTTTTTGCCTTACAGCTTTCAATACACATTCTTTGTTATGTATGCTTAGTATTGTAACTGTGGAATGCCATGGCAGTTTTCTTTTCTGGCCTTGCCTCTTTGATATTCTGTGTGTTTCTTGTATCTGTATGAGTATGTCTTTCCTTAGCTTGGGGAAGTTTTTCTTCTATGATGTTGAAGAGCTGGTCTATGCTACTGATTTGGAATTCTTTCCCTTGTTTATGCCTATAATTCAAAGATTTGTTTTTTTCCATGGTGTCCCATATGCCCTATATGTCTTCTTCTTCTTCTTCTTCTTCTTCTTCTTCTTCTTCTTCTTCTTCTTCTTCTTCTTCTTCTTCTTCTTCTTCTTTTCTTTCTCCTCCTCCTCCTCTTTCTTTTCCTCCTCCTCCTCTTCTCTTTCTCTCTCCTCTCTCTGCCTGTCTTTTTAATTTTTCAGATTCATGGCTTATTTGGTCTAGATCCTCTAGTTTATTTTTGAGTCCTGATATCCTCTCTTCTGCTTGATTCATCTCACGTGCAAGGCTTTTCTTTGAGTTTCTCATTGAGTTATTGGATTTTTTAATTCCATCTTCATGTCAAGGCCTCATCAGTGTTCCTACTCCTAGTTGAATTCCATTCTCATGTCATGGATTGTCTTTCTTATTCCATTAGCTTATGTTTGTATTTTTGGGGGGCATCATTCAGACATTTATTCTCCTTAAATTCTTTCACCTTAATTTCACTGATCTGTTTCTTTGTGTCTTGTTGTATGATGTTTTCATTGTGTTCTGACAAATAAAACTTGCTTGGGAGTTAGAGGGTGGAGCTAGCCTCTAGGTGACCACAGAGGTTTAGAGAACTGTAGAGAGGACAGGAAGTGGTAAGGTGGGGCTGAGACAGGATCTCAGCCTGTTACAATAAGTCTATACTGCATCCACTGGAGCCCCGCTACCACCTGGGCGCCCAGAGTAACACAGTCTTTTATTAGTTTACAATGCTGCTGGTCAATTGACTAGGATTTCTTATATGCTAGCTCAGTCTTAATTACCATAAATCTATATATTTTATAAGACTTATCTTAGAGGATGCTGGCAGCAATGTCCTGTCTTCCTGGGTTCACATGGTGACTGTGGAGCAGAGAGCAGGAGGAAGAGCAAGAGGAAGACTTCCTGTTTGTCCCTGCTTATATATGAGTCTGCCTGCTATGTCACTTCCTGCCTGTATGACAAGACTTCTTTTTACTACATTTCCCAGAATCCTCCTCGACTCCTAGTCCCACCTATCTTGCTTTCCTATTGGCCAACAATATTTATCAACCAATAAGACAAACATATACAGAAGGACATTCCCCATCATCAGCCCTTTTGGTCAGATGAACCACAGAGGTAGGAAGTCACTGGTGGCTACTCTTCTTCTTCTCTGATCTTTCAGGTTTTTACCCTGATATCTGACTCCTGTATTTTATTGATAAGATTAATTAGATTAATCTTTATATCTTCTTTAAATTCCTTGAATTCTTCAATGTTCTTTTAAATTCTGTATCCTGGAGTTCATCCAGGTGATTTGTAGAGAAGATACTGGCTTGATCTTTCCCATTGTCTGTATTTCTGTGAGATCTGGGCATGTGGATTGTTCTGTGTAATGAGTCTATTTCTGTCCTGTCAGCCAGCTTCCAAATAATAACATGGAGAGTTCTTATTAATCATGAAAGCTCAGCCTATAGAGTAGGCTTGTTCCTAACTAACTTAACCCATTTATGTTAATCTAAATTCTATCATGTGGCATTACCTCTCTTCCATCTTGTACCCCCTGCTGCCTCAGAGGTCTCCTGGCATCTTTTGTGTGCCTAGATTTTCCTCCTCTTCCTTTCTCTCCCCACCCCCCACTTCAACCTCCTGCTTAGCTATTAGCCATTTAGCTTTTTATTACACCAGTCACGCAAATGCATCTTCACATAGTATACAAATATTCTACAACATTTCTACCTTTTTAAATTAAAAAAAAAGGTTTTAACTCTAACATAGTAAAATTATATACATTAAGAACCGGGCATTGGTGGCACACGTCTTTAATCCCAGCACTCGGGAGGCAGAGGTAGTTGGATCTCTGTGAGTTCAAGGCCAGCCTGGTCTGCAGAGTGAGTGCCAGGACAGGCTCCAAGGCTACACAGAGAAACCCTGTCTCGAAAACCAAAAAAAAAAAAAAAAAAAAAAAGAACAATTATAAGGTAAGAATTACATTTACAATGTACAGTCCATTTTTATTTGGCAAATTTGGAGAAAGTACTCTATTATCTATCCTATCTTAGTGAGTCTAAAATTTTGTAACTAAACCACTTTCTATCCTAGCTTTTATCACTAACTCAAAACTATCTTTTTAGACCTCAAAACATTTTCTTAGATGAACAATTTAAGCTTTTATGTCTCTCAACCTTATATACTTTAGATCTCTTATGTAATATTTTTCTGAATTTGTTAACAAGGAAAACTGTATAACTATCTTGTCTTCAAATCCATCAGAGACCCAAGAAGTATATAATATTGCTGGAGTAAACAGGAAGTGCATAACAAACAACTTGCAAAATTATAAGAGTAACAGAGACAGCTTACTGTCTGGACAGTCACGCAAAGTTCCTCTGCAGCATTGGGGCATCTATCTTTGGCCTATAGGCCTAGAATATCTGACAGTTTTTTTTGAAGCAGGAATTTTGAAGGACTATCCTACCTTGTCTTGGCAAAGTTCAGCAATTGCCTTCTTTTGTGTCCTTCTTGTCCAATTTGGACAGCATTCTGTTAGCAGTCGAGGCAAGGGCAGGTTCATTTCCTAATGGCTAACTTTGTAATGAAGAAAGTAAACTCCATATGGAGGTTCTTCTACTTTTGAAAAGATTGGTGCTGCTAGTAGCAGATGTGTCTCATTGTCATGAAAAGTCCTATGTTATTGAAACATCTTAAGTGCTGTATTCTGTAGGTGTCTGAAGTGCTTGAAGACCATCTATGTATCTAAAATATATCTCTGTATGGCGGTGAAAACATACCTAACATGTTTGTTATAGGTGACTGACGACTAACCTGCATTTCTTAATTATCTTAAATGGTTCATAATAATAGCTTTCAAGGACTAGAACTTTATATTACACTTTTTTCCTTTGCAGATTTTTTTATTTGAATTAGAAACAAGATTGTTTTACATGACAATCCTAGTTTCCTTCTCCCTCCTGTCCTCCCCTACCACCCCCGAACTAAAATCCTACCTATCACATATCCTTTCTGCTCCCCCTGGATGGTGAGGCCTTCCATAGGGTGTCATCGGAGTCTATCAAATTTTTGGGATAGAGCCTAGGCCCAGCCCCGTGTGTCTTGACTCAGTATTCCTCTAAGTAGAATGGTCTCCCAAAGTCCACACCTATGCTAGGGATAACTACTGAACTACTACAGGAGGTCCTGTAGATTTCTGAGGTTTCCTCACTGAAACCCATGTTCCTGGGGTCTGGATCAGTCCCATGCTGGTATCCCAGCTATCAGTCTGGGGAACAAGAGTTCTCAGATGTTCAGGTCAGCTGTTTCTGTAGGTTTCACCAGCCTGGTCTGGACCCCTTTGCTCTTCACTCATCCTTCTCTGCATCTGGATTCCAGTTCAGTTCAGTGATTAGTTGTGGGTGTCTGCTTCTACTTCCACCAGCTGCTGGATGAAGGCTATTAGGTGGCATATAAGTCAGTCATCAATCTCATTATCAGGGGAGGGCATTTAAGGTAGCCTCTCTGTTGCTTAGATTGTTAGCTGGTGTCATCTTTGTAGATCTCCAGACATTTCACCAGTGCTTGATTTCTCTGTAAACCTAAAATGTCTCCCTCTATTATGGTATCTCCATTCTTGTTATCTTCTCTTCTTCCCCTGACTCAACCTTTCTGCTCCCTCATGTCCTATGCATCCCTTCTCTTTTCCCCTTCTCATTCTCCTAGCTCCCTCCCCACTCTTCCTGTGCTCCCAATTTGCTCAGGGGTTCTTGACCTTTTCCCCTTCTCCAGGGGACCATGTATGTCTCTCTTAGGGTCCTCCTTGTTTCCTAGCTTCTCTGGCATTGTGGATTGTAGGCTGGTAATCCTTTACTGTATGTCTAAATTCCGTGTATGAGTGAGTACATACCATGTTTGTCTTTTTGTGATTGGGTTACCTGGCTCAGAATGGTTTCTTTGAGTTCCATCCATTTTCCTGAAAATTTCAAGATTTCATTGTTTTTGTTTTTTGTTTTCCGCTGTGTAAATGTACCACATTTTCTCTATCCATTCTTCGGTAGAGGGGCATCTAGGCTGCTTCCAGTTTCTGGCTATTACAAATAGTGTTGCTGTGAACATCGTTGAACAGATATCCTTGTATGAATGTGCTTCTTTTCGGTATATGCCTAAAAGTGGAATTGCTGGATCTTGTGGTAGACTGATTCCCATTTTCTTGAGGAGTCGCCATACTGATTTCAAAAGTGACTGCACAAGTTGGCACTCCCACCAGCAGTGGAGAAATGTTCCCCTTTCTCCACATCCTCTCCAGAATAAACTGTCATTGGTGTTTTTGACATTTTAGCCATTCTGACAGGAGTAAGATGGTATCTCAGAGTTGTTTTGATTTGCATTTCCCTGATGGCTAAGGATTTTGAAAACTTTCTTATGTGTCTTTTAGCCATTTTAGATTCCTCTTGAGAATTGTCTATTTAGTTCTGTACCCCACTTTTTAACTGGATTGTTTGGTGTTTTGGAGACTAGCTTCTTGAGTTCTTTATATTTTGGAGATCAGCCCTTTGTCAGATGTGGGGTTGGTGAATATCTTTTCCCAGTCTCTGGGCTGTCGTTTTGTCTTGCTGACTATGTCCTTTTCCTTACAGAAGCTTCTCAGTTTCAGGAAGTCCCACTTATCAATTGTTGATCTCAGTGTCTGTGCTACTGGTGTAATGTTCAGGAAGTGGTCTCCTGTACAAATTAATTCAAGGGTATTTCCCACTTTATCTTCTAATAGGTTCAGTGTGGCTAGATTTATGTTGAGATCTTTGATCCATTTTGACTTAAGTTTTGTGCATGGTGATAGACTTGGGTCTATCTGCAGTCTTCTACATGTTGGCATCCAGTTATGCCAGCACCATTTGTTGAAGATGTTCTCTTTGTTCCATCGTATAGATTTGGATTGTTTGTCAAAAATCAGGTGTTCGTAGGTGTGTGGGTTAATATCAGGGTTTTCAACTCTATTCATTGGTCTACCTGTCTATTTTTGTGCCAATACCAAGCTGTTTTCAGGACTATAGCTCTGTAATAGAGCTTGAAATTAGGGATGGTGATGCCTCTGAAAGTTCCTTTATTGTACAGGTTTGTTTTGGCTATCCTGGGTCTTTTGTTTCCCCATATAAAGTTGAGAATTGTTCTTTCAAGATCTATCAAGAATTGTGTTGGGATTTTGATGGGGATTGCATTGAATTTGTAGATTGTTTTTGGCAAGATTGCCATTTTTACTATGTTGATCCTGCCTATCTAAGAGCATGGGAGATCCTTCCATTTTCTGGTATCTTCTTTAATTTCTTCCTTTAAAGACACAAAATTATTACGGTACACGACTTTCACTTTTTTTGGGTGGTGTTACCCCAAGGTATTTTATGTTGTTTGTGGCAATTGTAAAGGGTCATGTTTCTCTGATTTCTTTCTCCACCAATGTGTCATTAGTATATAGTAGGGATACAGATTTTTTTGAGTTAATCTTGTATCCTGCCACTTTGCTGAAGGTGTTTATCAGCTGTAAGAGTTCCCTGGTAGAGTTTTTTGGGTCACTTATGTAGACTATCATATCATCTGCAAATAGTTAGAGTTTGACTTTTTCCTTTCCGATTTGTATTCCCTTGATCTCTTTTTGTTGTCTTTTTTTATTTTTGTAATTTTTTTATTAGTTCAAATTAGGAACAAGCTTGTTTCACACGTCAATCCCTTCTCCCTCCCCTCCCCCTACCCTACTTCCAGCCTAACCCCCACCCCATCCACCCTCCACTCCCCAGGCAGGGTAGGGCCCTGGAAGGAGGCTCCCCAAAGCCCACCACATCATTCTGGGCCAGGCCAAGGCCCTCTCTCATGTGTCCAGGCTGAGAGTGCATCCCTTCACATGGGATGGGCTCTCAAAGCCCTTCTTACACCAGGGAAAAATACTAATCCACTACCAGGGGCCCCTATCATGCAGAGGCCTCCTAATTATTTGACATCCATGTTCAGGGGTCTGGATCAGTCCTGTACTGCCCTCCCAGACAGCAGTCTGGGGTCCATGTGCTCCCCCTTGAACAGGCCAACTCTTTCTGTGGGTTTCACCAGCCTGGTACCGACCCCTTTGATTTTCATTCCTCCCTCTCTGCAACTAAGTTCCAGAGTTCAGTTCAGTGTATAGCTGTTGGTGTCTGCCTCTGCTTCCATCAGCCACTGGATGAGGGCTCTGACTCCTTTTGTTGTCTTATTGCTCTAGCTAGAACTTCAAGGACAATATTGAATAGGTACGGCGAGAGTGGACAGCCTTGTCTTGTCCCTGATTTTAGAAGAATTGCATTGAGTTTCTCTCCATTTAATTTCATGTTTGCTGTCAGCTTGCTTATATTGCTTTTATTATGTTGAGGTATGTTCCTGTTATCCCTGATTTCTCCAAGATCTTTATCATGAAGGGATGTTGGATCTTCTCAAAGGCTTTTTCGGCATCTAGTGAGATAATCATGTGGGTTTTTTTTCCCTCAGTCTGTTTATATGGTGGATTACATTGATGGATTTTCGTATGGTGAACCATCTTTGCATCCCTGGGATGAAGCCTACTTGATCATGGTGGATAATTTCTCTGATGTGTTCTTAGATTCGATTTGCCAGTATTTTATTGAGAATTTTTGCATCACTGTTCATGAGGGATATTGGTCTGTAGTTCTCTTTAGTAGTTGTGTCTTTGTGTGGCTTGAGTATCAATTTTATTGAAGCCTCACAAAAAGAGTTTGGCAATGACCCTTCTGCTTCTATTGTGTGGAATACTTTGAGGAGAATTGGTATTAGCTGTTCCTTGAATTTCTGGTAAAATTCTGCACTGAAGCCATCTGGCCCCGGGCTTTTTTTGGTTGGGAGACTTCTGATGACTGCTTCTATTTTATTAGGGGTTATAGGTCTATTTAAGTTGCTTATCTATTCTTGATTTAATTTTGGTAAGTAAAATCTGTCCAGAAAATTGTCCATTTCCTTTAGATTTTTGAATTTTCAGGAATATAGGTTTTCAAAGTATGACCTGATAATTCTCTGGATTTTCTCTGTGTCTGTTGTTATGTACCCTTTTTCATTCCTGATTTTATTAATTTGCATGTTCACTCTCTGCTGTTTGGTAAGTTTGAATAAAGTTTTGTGTATCTTGTTGATTTTCTCGAAGAACCAACTCTTTGTTATATTGATTCTTTGTATTGTTCTCCTAGTTTCCATTTTATTGATTTCAGCCCTCAATTTGATTATTTCCTGGAGTCTGCTCCTCTGGGGTGTATTGGCTTCTTTGTGTTCTAAAGGTTTCAGTTGTGCTGTTAATTATCTAATGTGATTATTCTCCTGTTTCTTCATGTGGGCACTTAGCACTATGAACTTTCCTCTTAGCACTGCTTTCAAAGTGTCCCATAAGTTTGGGTATGTTGTGTCTGCATTCTCATTGAATTCTAGGAAATCTTTCATTTTTTTTTTTTCATTTCTTCCTCAACCCAGGAATTGTGAAATTGGGTGTTACTTAATTTCCATGAGTTTGTAGCTTTTCTGTAATTTGTGTTGTGGTTGAATTCTAACTTTAAAGCATGGTGGTCTGATAAGATACAGGGGGTTATTTCAATTTTTTGGTACCTGTTGAGTTTTGCTGTGTTGCCAAGTATGTGGTTGATTTTAGAGAAGGTTCCATGTGGCACTGAGAAGAAGGTAAATTGTTTTGTATTTGGATGGAATGTACTATAGATTTCTGTTAAGTCCAATTGCGCCATAACTTCTATTAGTTCCTTTGTTTCTTTGTTAAGTTTCTGTCTGCTGTTCCTGTCCAGTGACGAGAGTGGGGTGTTGAAGTCTCCCACTATAAATGTGTGTGGTTTTATGTGTGATTTGAATCCTAGTAATGTTTCTTTTATAAACGTGGATGCCTTTGTATTTGGGACATAAATGTTCAGAATTGAGACTTCATCCTGATGGATTTCTCCTGTAATGAGTAGGAAGTGACCTCCTTCATCTCTTTTGATTGATTTTAGTTTAAAGTCCAATTTGTTGGATATTAAGATTGCTACCCCAACTTGTTTCTTGGGTCCATTTGATTGGAAAATCATCTCCCAAGCTTTAATTCTTAGGTACCGTCTGTCTTTGAAGTTGAGGTGTGTTTCTTGTATGCAGCAATAGGATGGATTCTGTCTTATCCATTCTGCTAATCTGTGTCGTTTTATAGGGGAGTTAAGACCATTAATGTTGAGGGATATTAATGACCATTGATTGTTCATTCTTTTTATTTTTGATCTGGTGATGGTGGTGAAATTATGTGTGGGATTCTATCCCTTTTTCCTTTTGGCT
Organism: Cricetulus griseus; assembly: GCF_003668045.3. NCBI lineage: Eukaryota > Metazoa > Chordata > Mammalia > Rodentia > Cricetidae > Cricetulus > Cricetulus griseus. The sequence goes on from NC_048595.1 coordinate 408,781,937, forward strand.
GTTGGTAAAGTGGTATTATCTATTGCCTATATTTTTCTGGTTGTAGTTAACTTCCTTGGGTTGCAGTTTTCCTTCCAGAACTTTCTGTAGGGCTGGATTGGTGGATATGTATTGTTTGAATCTGCTTTTGTCATGGAATATCTTGTTTTCTCCATCTATATTGATTGAAAACTTTGCTGGGTATAGTAGTCTGGGCTGGCATCCGTGGTCTCAGTGTAGGTAGAATATCTATCCAGGACCTTCTGGCTTTCAGAGTTTCCATGGAAATGTCAGGTGTAATTCTGATAGGTTTGCCTTTATATGTTACTTGACCTTTTTCCTTTGCTGCTCTTAATATTTTCTCATTATTCTGTTTGTTTGGTATTTTGATTATTATGTGGTGAGGAGACCTTTTTTTGGTTCAGTCTATTTGGTGTTCTGTAGGCTTCTTGTATTTTCATTGGCATGTCTTCCTTTAGGTTGGGAAATTTTTCTTCTATGATTTTGTTGAATGTTTTCTGTGCCTTTGAGTTGGATTTTTTCACCTTCTTCTATACCTATTATTCTCAGGTTTGGTCTTTTCACGGTATTCCATATTTCCTGGATATTTGGAGTTAGGGATTTGTTGGACTTAAGATTTTCTTTGGTTGATGAGTCTACTTCTCCTAGTGCATCTTCAACTCCTGAGATTCTCTCTCCCATTTCTTGTATTCTGTTGGTTATGCTTGCGTCTGTGGTTCCTGATCATTTACCTAGCTTTTCTATTTCCAGCATTCTCTGATTGTGCTTTCTTTATTGTTTCTATTTCAGTTTTTAGATCTTAAACTGTTTCCTTGAGAGATTTGTTGATATCTTGTATTTTTTGATTTGTTTTTTCTTCCATTTCTTTAAGGGATTTTCTCATGTCCTCTTTGAGGTCCTCTATCATTTTCATGAAGATGTTTTTAAGGTCATTTTCTTCTGCTTCATCTGCATTGTGATGTTCAGGTCTTGCTGGTGTATGGTTCCTAGTCTACGGTGGTGTCATATTGGGTTTTCTGTTGTTGAATGAATGTACTTTTACATTGTCCTCTTCTCATCTTTCTTCTGGTTGGTGTAACAGGAGCCTCTTCCTCTCCTGGTGGGTATGGGAAGGGAACCTTCTGGTGGATGCAAACAGTTCCAATACTCTGATGTCTGTCCTCTTGTGGTGGATGGAGGTGGCACTGTTACTGGGGCCTTGTCAGTGTCTGGGTGTGTTGGATCCCACCGCTGAGTTCAGATCCAGTGAGCAGGCCCCTGGTGTCAGATGTTTCTGAGCAGGGTCGCTTAAGGGAAACCAGAAACAGCCCCTGGCCTATCTGGGCCAGTGGATGGAGGTGGAACTGTCACCGGGGCCTTGGCAGTGTCCAGGTGCACTGGATCCCACTGCCAAGTTCAGATCTGGTGAGCAGGCCCCTGGCATGAGATGTTTCCAAGCAGGGTTGCTCAACTGGCGGGAAATTAATATTGTCAAATCCTCCTAAGTGTCTCAGCAGAGAAGAGCTATATTACATTTTTAATGTGCTATATAGTTACAATAACATAAACAAGACTAGAAATGTATATACAGCATACAAAAATGACCTTATACAAATTTATCTTAATCAGCAGTATATATAGTATCTTCTAACAAAAATAACCTTAAATTTGTATCAGTATACAAAAATCTATACCAATGTAAAATATTTGAGACTAGTGGTTTAAAGGTAGTCTCAATAATCCATCCTTTTATCCCATCATTTCAATACTTTATCCCTTTTTCCCTTCAGAAAGAGATCCCTGAATATAATTTCCTGTATTTAACTTTTTCTCTGACCATTACCAATAACCACTTGTAACCACCCCCCTAAACAATAACAAACATCCATAACCCACCAAATGACCAAAAACTACCCATCCCACCCCTGGAATGTGGGTGTCATGTTCTTTAGACTGCTTCCTGTTGTCTAGGGGCTATGGCATCTTTAGGGGACCCTGAGAAAATTGGGATAATGGTCAAGTTGTGGAAGAACTAGCTGTATTATTTTTTATTTAGTTTCTGTGTTATGGTAAAGTGTAGAACTTATCTGAAACTGGCTGGATAGTCTGTGAGGCTAAACCATCTCAGCTAGCAGCTTTGAAGTTGTTCTTGATGCAGAATTTTGAGGAAATAACAACAGAGGAATTCTGAGAGTCTGGATCAACTGGGCTATTTGTCATTATTGGTGTCTGGTCCTTTTGTTCTGAAAACATATACTTTTACTATGTAGGGAGAGACCCTAGATACCTGTACCACTGTACCAAATGGGCGTGGTCACAGGTGCCTAGAGGGGTTTGGGCATGGTCAGTGGTACAGGTATCCAGGGTCTCTCCCTACATTACTATTTTGTCTTATTTATTTATTTATTTATTTATTTATTTATTTATTTATTTATTTTGGAGCTGAGGACCAAACCCAGTGCCTTGCACTTGGTAGGCAAGCACTCTGAATTGAGCTAAATCCCCAACCACAACACACACACACACACACACACACACACACACACACACACACACACACATATATGTATGTATGTATATATATATATATGTATATATATGTATGTGTATTGTATATATTAGCGCAATTATGTAATATGCAGTGTACATAGGTCAGTTAAAGATGATTCTTTTGTTTTATGTTTGAGAAGGTACAAGGCATCTGTTAATTTTGTAAGTTTGTTTGGACTGTGTAACCAAACCTCTATCCATGTTATATGAAAGGATGGCATGTACTAATAATTCATGAGGATTCTGTAACCAGCAAGATTTACCATGTCTCATCAAGTCTCAGAGCTGTTTCCTTGTAGAGGGATCAATATATATATATTTTCTTGGTTTCTTTTTTCATGTCTGTAGCCAAGATTTTTAGGAGGTCTCCCTGAATCAAATTTGATCCTCATTAATTTTGAAGAGAACCATAATGCTTTGTTTCCTATGGAAACAAAAAGGCATAACCTCTCCCACATTGTAGCATATTTTCTGACTTCCATTTTGAAGTAAGACATTTTAAAAATATATAGGTTAGTTCAATTTAGCAGTTTCTATTATCCAATGTCTCTCAGCAGCTATTGTATTTTGTACATTAGCATTTAAAAAATTCAAAGTTAACAAAGCACCATACAGGATCCAGACACGCTATATATTTTCCATCTTTATTCTTTACATTATTTTTTATTTAAAGATGTTATTATTTTTAAACTACTTATTTTTTTCTATGACTGTCTATACCTATTTTCTTTTCTTTAGCATCTAAGCACACTTTAAAGCTTACTCTCCCTATTCAGAGGTTTTCTTGGTCTGAACCTGACTTTCTGTGCATCTGCAACATTCTCTGACCCTGAGACAAACCTTACATGGCCATACCAGGCTGGCTGTCTCCCTGAGAGCCTAGCCTCGTGTCTGACGCATTACTGCCCCAGCCTTGGAAAGGTGCTGTATCCACAATGTGGCAGGCATTTTTACCTAGCACGCTGGCTGCTCTCTCTATTGAACAACAGGACCTCTTAGCTGCTCCTTTATAGGCCAAACCTACCCAAGAGACCACTTTCTCAGGCCCTATATGGATATGCCAGCCTCCATGTTGAATGCCATATGTAGTTTTTCTGTGGGCTTAGTGACGGCACATGAATCTACTGAAATTTTAATTATCTCGTCTGCCACCCCCACAGCCTCTCGGTCAGTGCCCTGCCAGTGGCTACTCAGGCCATGCCTCGTCCTGCAGTCCCAGCTCCGCCGTTGTCATGTTATGTAGGTTTAAATTAAGTCTGTTTTGTTCTATTTATCAATAAGCCTCAGAAGTCAAAGGCTGGGGTAATAATGTGCTAGCTCAGAAAGGCTGAGTAGCATCTAGCTGACCTTGTGTTTTGACCAGAGACATAGCAAGAGACAAATCTTTTCCCTCATTCCAGAAACAAGAGGAAGCTCTAAGTCCCTGCCCTTTCCTTCTTGTGCATCTTCTCTGTCCAAATTGCTGGCATTTCTATTGCCAATTTGGGTAAGCTAGTTACTGGCCCCACCGCCGCCGGTTCAGGGTATAATTTTATTGGGCAGTCTTGGGAGTGTCAGAGTGTGAGAGTCCTGTTGTTTTGGGATCATGGGCCAGTATAGAACTGCTTTGCAGTGAAGTCTCATTTAAGCTGGTGCACTGTGGGACCTAGGCTGTGGTAAGTGGTCAGATTAGGTTGGACAAAGTAGGTAGGACCCAGGGTAGACCCAGGATGAGAATGTGGGAAGTCCGGGTACTGAGTCTAGTTTTATCATATACACAGAAGTTAATATGTGACTAAACATGTTTAATTTTTCCTAATTTTCAGTTTTCTAGCATAGAATCCTGAATATATCTATATATTATGTATATTTTTACCACCCTTTACTCAATATTGTTTGTGATTTGATAATGATGTAGTGTATTTTTTACTGTTATATGGTATTCTTTTGCATAATCCTGAATGGACTCTTGAGTAATTATAGTTTTGAACTATTATAAAAAATGTTTATCAACATGCTTATACCAATACCTTGGTATGCATATGAAAAGTGAATGAATTGTTGTTTTTAATAAAATATTGTGCCAGTATTTATGATTGCTACTGTCAAGCATGCAAATTTAGGATTAAAGCAGCACTCATTCTTGGCAGAAACAATGAGACATGGGTGTTCTAAGGTATTATCTTTTAATTAGAATGTTAGCAATTAAAGACAGATTCTTTGCTTTTAAGGTCCCATTTCTTAGCCTGAGCTTCAGAGCTGTGACTAAGAGGATCAGCCACAAGGCAGTGGGACTGTGGGAGTGTGTGTAGCATTTTGCTGCCCCTGTTTTGGGCTTATCAGGTCCAGAGGATGGGAATGAATAACTGCAACAAAAATGAGAAACACTGACTTTTAAGCTTCACTTCAGCTCTTACATTTATTATATTCCAAGTCTGTATCTCACACCTCCTTTAGCATTCCCCTAGTTACTGAGGGGATCTCCTTGGTGACTGCCAAGGCTGTCCTCTCATTGCTCAGCCATCCCTATGCTACAGTTGCTCCCAAGGGCTCCAAAGCTTGCCATTGAATTTTGTTTCCCCTTGGTGGGGTGAGTCATGTTTCATGGGGGTGGAAGATAGGAGGTGGTTGTTGGGCAAAAGAGTTTTCAGATACCCCTATAAATTCTTATTAATAAACTCATAAAAATGAATTTATTTGAGAGTGTATCTCTTATAGTGGCCCCTTGGTCACTGTCCACTCTCACCTGTTCTGTTTCACTCTACCTGCCTTTTACATTATGTTCCCTGTGTTTCCTCTGAACTCCCCCTTCTCCACCATGTCCTGTGTGTTTCCTCTGAACTCGTCCTGCCTTTTACACTATGTTCTCTGGCTCCTCTGAATTCTTTGATGGAGATCACAAGTACTATGGAGCTGAGGGGAAGCCTGGGAGGGATTCTGGGCATGCATCTTGTTGTTTTGTTTACCTCTTTGTCTATAACCAGAACACTAGAGTTGGTGATGCCTGTCACCGGGGATGCCAGTGAGTAGGGGTAAGAATTTATTCAGAGAGTCAGCAGTCTGGGAGGATAGAGGATTAAAATTGCCCCCAAATCTACTTTCCTGCTTTCATCTGCAACTAGAACCTTCTGTAGGAATGGAAGACAGAGACAATAATTCCAAAGTTGAGTGTTTCCTGTGTGGTGAGTGGTGATCCTTGCCTCTGACAGAAGGCTTGTACTTCTTTTCTTTGGTTTCCTTCACATTTCCCTCATTGCCCCTGTGCAATAGGATTTTCATACTTTGAGGCCACTGAGTCTCACCTTCCTGAGGCACTCCAAACTGTTAAAGGTATACATGCAGATTCTACAGATGTTCCCTTATAAAGAATACAAAAGTGACACTATTGCTCCCTCCTGTCCTTCACTCTTCTCTCTGTTTTCCCATTAGCTATTGACTGAGATATAGCAATATCGAGTGGAACTGACAGACCAAGAAAGTCTCGATATGTGCTGAATGCAACAGAACAAGTAGACCGGAGCTACCTAAGCCTCTTGGAACTCTGTTGATTCTATAGGAAGCCCCAACTGCAAGGCTTAGAGTGTAGAATTCATTTGCCTTGGAGTTTGGCTTTAGTCTGGTTTAATTGTTTTTGCCATACCCCAGTTGTTCCCATTTTGGAATAGGAATATTTACTCTGTGCTGTTCTGTGTTTGAATTTTGCACCTTTTGATGCTGTAGGAACTCACAGTTAAGATAAGAGCCTTTGGATTTTTAAAGTTATACTGAATGAATGCTAACTATAAAATGGTCATGAGCCTTTGGAGACAAGGGTCAAGTTGACAAGGAATGGAATTATGATGCTTAGTGCTACTAACTTGACAGAATCTAGAATAACCTAGAAGATGGACCTCTGAGCCATGTTCATGGGTCATTTTCTAAATTAAGACAGGGTGGCACCATCCCATGAGAAGAGATTTGTATTCTATAAAATAGAGAAAAAGAACTTACCAATAGCTGGATTACCAGGTGTTTTGAGCTGCCACTGTCTTGACTTCCCTGCCACAGTGGACTGTATCCTGTGCTGTGGAAGAAAGTAAACCCCTCCTCCCTAAGTTGTTTGTGTCTTAGTGTTTTATCATAGCAGCAGGAACAGAGACTAAGATGCTGGCGAACCATGTCTCTGTTTTTATGTAAGTACTACATGGCCATGTTACTTTTCAACTGCTGCAACAAAACACCATGACCAACAATAGAAAAGGAGGTATTTAACTTGGTAGTTAGAATCCATGACCATTATGTTGGAGAGCATGATAGGCAAGCAGGCATGACGCTTGAGCTGTAGTTGAGAGCTCACATATCCATCTACTGGCAGGAGACAGAGACAGCTAACTGGGAAAGATTCTTGAAACCTCAAAGCCCACCCCAGTGACACAACTCATCTAACAAGGCTACACCTCCTAATATTTCCTAAATAGTCCCACCAGCTGGGAACCAAGCATTCCAGCTTAGGAGCCTGTGGGGGACATTCTCATTCAAACCAGCACAATTGCTGACTGCAGGAGAGCTTTGAAAACTTGGCCTCATAGGGGAGAAAGAAGTAACAGGGCTATAATTTCTGTTCTTTTAGTCAGAAAACCAAAAGTCTTCCCAGAACCTTTGTTCATTTCTGCTTGAAGTCATATTGGCTGGCATGCATCACCTGGATGTGCCAGCTGCAGAGGGTGCTGGCCATGTCGCCTTGCCAGTGTCTTTTGGAGAGAAGACAAAGGAGTCAGTGGTATCTGTACAAGCCTCATGAAACTCCCTTTCTATATTTGCTCTGCCCCTACCTCCCACTTTGTAAACAAACACAAGATCAGCAGTTGGCATAAAATAGAGTGGCAGTAACTATGTGTTATTTCTCCACTGCACTGCTCTGTTTTCTCTCCATGTGGCTTAGACTGCTCCAGACCTGCAGCCAGTTCTGTAGGGCTACTTTGAGGGCCTGCTTTCCTGCTACACAAGAAACACCATCTGGCTAATGTAGTAGGATGACGAAGAGTCTCCATATCCTATGTTTTTTGTTTGTTTGTTTTTTGTTTTTTGTTTTTTTCTTTCAGGAAATGTCAGTTGTGGTCTGAATGAGAATGGTTCTCATAGGCTCATATATTTGAATGCTTGGATCTCAGTTGGTGGAACTGTTTGGGAATGATCAAGGGGTGTGACCTTATTTGGGGAGGTGTATCACTGAGGGCAGGCTTTGAGATTTCAAAAGCTCACACCATCCCCAGTTAGCTTTGTCTCTCTGCCTCATGGTTGTTATCTCATCATGTAAGTTCTCAGCTACTGCTCAAATGCCGTGCCTTCCTGCCTACTGTCACACTATCATGATGGTTATGGATTTTAACCCTGTGAAACTGTAAGCCCCTTCTATAAGTTGTCTTGGTCCTGGTGTCTTATCACAGCAATAGAAAAGTCAGACGTATGTCCAGACACTCCATTAACATCTGCCTGTGTCTTTGTCTTCTGCTTTACAAATTGAAGACATGAAAAAGAGTTAGTAGATGTGAGCTTTCATTCATGCCCATAAGCTGAAGACACTGGACAATAGATATGATGTGATTAATTATCTTCCTTATAAAGTCATGATGTTCTGTGTGCTTTGTAGTTACTCTGCCACATCTCCATTGGTGACCTTCCTCAAACATTTAAGTGGGGTTTTGTTGTTATTGTTGTCTGTCTGTTGTGACAGGGTCTCGTGTAGGACAGACTGGCCTTAGATGTATTATCTAGCCAAGAATGCCTTGAACTTGTGATTACCCTGCCTTTACCTTCCAACTCCTGGCATGGCATGTACTACCAAGTCATGTTTATGTAGTGCTCATGCCAAACAGGGCTACATTGCAAAATACTCTACCAATAAACTACATCTCCTTCCCCATCAAACATTCTAGTAGTACAATAGTATTTTTTTCTTTGTTTTGTTCTTTTTTTTGCCATGCATAAGTGTATTAGGTACTCTTAAATGAACATCTTGCTAAAACATATCCTACTTCCCCTTAGTTTCACTGATACTAAGGAGATCAGACTAGGGAAATTTGCCTATAAAGAGTTTTTGCTCCTCTTATGAAAATAAGTTTGTAAGGTGTCTTTGAACACTGCTGTTTCAGTGTAGACAAACAGTAAGCTAATAATTGTATGCAGTGTGTCTATTTGGAAAGTGTGTGCATTTGGAGGCCATAGGTTAGCATCAGGTCACATTGTCTGTTAAGACAGATTCTCTCATTTGCCCTGAAATTTACCAATTAGATTAGGCTGGCTGACCAGCAAGTCTTGTCTCTACTTCCCCAGTGCTGTGCTTATAAATGCAAGGCCACCATATCCAGATTTTTTTTATTTTTATGATTTTTTAAGTAAATTTTATTTAAATTAGAAACAATCTTATTTGATATATCAATCTCAGTTCCCTCTCCCTCCCAATGCTCCCCACCAATCCCCATCCCATCCCTCTTCTGCTCCATAGAAAGGGTGAGGCCTTCCATGGGGAGGTGGTCATCCTGGGGGATCATCAGTCTGTCACATCATTTGGGACAGGGCCTAGGCCCTCCCCCATATGTCTAGGCTGAGAGAGTATCCCTCTATGGGGAATGGGCTCCCAATGTCCATTTGTACACTAGGGATAAATACTGTTCCACTACCAGAGGCCCCATAGATTGCCCAGGTCTCTTAACTGATACCCATATTCAGGGGGCCTGTTTTGGTCCTATGCTGATTTCTGAGCTGTCAGTCTGGGGTCCATGAGCTCCCCCTTGTTCAGGTAAACTGTTTCTGTGGATTTCTCCAGCCTGTTCTTGACTCCTTTTGCTCATCACATCTCCCTCTCTACAACTGGATTCCAGGAATTTGGCTTAGTGTTTAGCTGTGGGTCTCTGCTTCTGCTTCTATCAGCTACTGAATGAAGGCTCTAGGATGGCATATAAGGGTTAGGGTATCCAGCTTTTTACATGGGTTTCGGAGCTTGAACTCAGGTCAAGGGAGGAAAACAGAAAGCCTGCTAGTGCAGACATTCTCTTTCCCTACTTCCTGGCCACTGTGTTATGAGCTGCTCTGCTCTGCTACACCCTTCTCGTGATGCTGGGCTGAAGCCTCTTAGTTTGTGAACTAAAGTAGGTCCTCCTTTTAATTTTTCCTCAGTTATTTGTCATAGTAACAGAAAGTCTAATACATAAACTTAAGGGAGAGAAGGATTTATCAAAGCTCATGTTTTCACAGTTTTGGGTCTGTGATCACTTGACCCCATCGCTGTAGTCCTGTAACAAGGCAGAGAGAGCATCATGACAGGATATCAGAGCACCGCTACTCTCTGGGAGGCAAAGGGAAGAGATGAGTGGGAATCTAGGCAAGTGGGCCTCTTGACGGACATGTGCCTAGTGTGCTACTTCTACCTCTAATGAGGTTTAAGTTCCTTATAGCTTATTTAGTGTAAAGTAATCAAGGGGTTAGCTCTGTGATGAAGTTTGTGTCCTCAAGACCAACCTTCCCCAACTGGATCCACAATGCTGGATACCAAGGCTTCAGTATCAGCCTTTTGGAGGATACCTAATAAACTATGATGTTACAATAGGAATAAGTGGTAACAATAGAGAAATGTCCCTCAAATGTCTTAGGTCCCTAGTATGTGACTACTAACAGCAAATAGAGTAGACTAGATTATGATGTGATAGCAAAGTACTCAACAGTCTCAATCACTTACCACAGCTATGTAGGTCTACTGTTTACTCATTGTATGTCTGGATGTTTCATGTCATTGTCACTCTGAGACCCTGGCCCATGGAACAAATCTATCTGGGATGTTGCTTTTCTCTTGAAGGGGGGAGAAAAAAGATGGTGAATGAAAAGTTGGTTTTTAAAACTTCTCTTCATATTTGAGCAAAACAGACCCACATCCATTCCCTAGTAAATAAGGAAGAGCCAGTGACTGTTTCCAACAGTAAGAGAACCTCCTGTGCTAACATTGTAACCATGTGACCCTAGATGCGTATGGAAACTACAGTGCGCAGACCAGTCCTGTCTCCAACCCATATCAATGCTACAGCTTCTGAGACATTCACAGTACTTCAGGAGAAGATGAGAATTGTTGAGGAACAGACCAGTTCTCTGAGAGATGACCTAATAATGCTGGGCTATGGTGACAAACGGTAATGGACAAATTAGCTAGATTGCTTCAGTTTGAAGAATTTTAATTTGATGCTTAGTAAAAAGCAGACAAGGTAGATGCTTTTGGAAAATGTTTCCATATGAACTTTGATGCAAACATATTTTTAGATAGAGTTGCCATCTATGATAGAGATGTGATTTTAACATTTTCTGTTGTTGTGATAAAACACCTTGACCAAGACAACTTACAGAAGAAATGGCTTATTTGGGGCCTAGTGTTCCTCAGGGCTGTGAGTCCATGATGGTAGACTGGAGTTAGAAAGCAGAAGGCAGCTGGAGCAGCAGCTGGGAGCTCACTTCTTGAAAAACCAGGAAACAGTGGGGATGACAGGAGCCTTTTGAAACCTCAAAGTCCACCCTCAGTGACATGCTTCCTGCAACAAGTCCACACTCCTAACCCACCAGTACTCAAATGCCTGAGACTTGTGGGCAAATCTCATTCAGAACACCACCAGATGTTAGTCAGGTCTTTGTTGCTATAACATAATGCCCTTGAGGACATCCTAAGGGAGGAAGGATTTTTCTTTTGGCTCACCACTTCAGAAGTTTGAGTTCTTGGTGCTTGGCCCTATCACTGTGGACCTAAGGTAAGACAAAGTGTCATGGCAGAGAAGACTTAATCAGAGCAGACCTAGTACCTCATGGCAGCCACAAAGGGTAGGATTAGGCGAGTGGAAGAAGACACAGATTTCCTTTAGCAGTCCCCCAGCTCCTAATGGCGTCTTCAGTGTGAACTCACCTATGTTAACTCTCAGTTCTGTTACTTTTGCATTGTTGGGTCCACCAGCTGGGTACCTATGCCTTTAACATTTGAGCCCATGGGGATCACTTTATATACAAATCATAACATACAGCCACAAACACTATTTTAGATTTTATTTGGATATCAGTTTAAAGAAGAACCAAAATGATTCATGCCATTGATTTGGTCTTCATTTTTTCTATCATATTTATTATAAATTAAAAGGCACATTTGAAATCCTTAACCTGTTTCATGCTTTATAATGAGAAACTATTACAGAACTGTTTTTCCCCCATATTGCTAAAGAATTTTTTGTTGTTGTTTTAAAGTTAGTTGCCTTGCTAATAGGGATATACATATTTATGCAGCCAATACAGAATTTATTGGTGTGATTTGTTTTAGAGAGGTCATATGCATTTTCTGTGTGTCTCACATTAAAACATAATAGTAGTATAGTTGCTATTGTAGGACCCATAAATTACTTTTATCATTTAAAGATTAAATTTAGTATAAATTCTGAGTATTTTGATAAAACAACAGGAAATTTCATTATTTTATGTAATATTTTTAAAAATGAATATATTGCTTCTATACTAACTTTAATTCCTAAGTTACCATTATAAAATTAATATTTACCATGTCTTATGTATCACATGTTTTGTGTTGATTTATATAGAATGTTTTTTTAACTTCAGATAAAATAAAGAACCAAAGGGATGGAAAAATGGCTTAGTGTAAATTGCTTGCTGAGGACCTGAGTTCAGATCCCCAGCACCCACACCCACACCCATGCTCCCCATCCCATCCCCCACTTCAGAGCTGGGCATATCAGTGCTTGTAATCCTAGTGCTGGGGTGGTGGAGACAGGAGGATTACTAGCCAGTGAGGCTAGCTTAATTGGTGAGTTATAATTTCAGTGAGAGACCTGGTCTCAAAACAAGGTAGAGATTGAGGAAGTCACTCAGTGTCAACCCTTAACCCCTGGCCTGTGCACATATGCATGGCCAGTTTCCCTCCATGCCTGGGATCCAAACTCAGGGTGTGGGTGTGGGTGCTGGGGATCTGAACTCAGGACATGGGTTTTACTGCTTACAAGGCAGCACTTGGCTGAGCCACCTCCCCAGACCCCTCTTTAATGTCTTCTAATCATGGTTATCTATAGTAGAATGGGACAGTTTAATTCCTTTTCTGATTCAATATCTTTAATTTTTGTTGCTTCCTAATTGCTCTGCTAGGGCTTCTCCAACTCTCTGCTGAATACTTGTGAAATTAGACATCCTAGTCTTAGAGGAACGCCTTCAACTTTTTACAATTGTGGTATTAACTTCGGACCTCTCATTTATGACCTTTACTGTGTTGAGAAACACTCTTCTTATGTGTAGTTTGGTGACAGCTTTTAATGAAAGGGTGTTGTATTTGTCAATTTATTCTGTGTTTATTGAAACAGTCATATGGTTTTTGCAGTAGATAAGAAAAAGGGCAGGCCATTTAGCTGCAGCTAGATTCATGTTCCAGTTCCTCCATCCTCAGGGTGAAGCTGAGAGCAGACATGTATTGCCTATTGTCTGCACTAACTTGCAAGAACATCTTTGTTGAATGTCTGTTGTCATTTACACTGCACCTTCCATCCTGGGAAATAGCTGTTGGAAGTGGGCTCATATGTCCACCTCTTTATTTTTTGGTGGTCTAGGGAGATTCAGAAATTCAGAGCCTAATCAAGTCCCAGAGCTAGGTGGTTAAAGATATAGTTCTTTGTGTAGAATCTATAGAAGTGGAGACACTCAGCCTTAGAATCATTTCAGAAGGATATGTAGAACTGTAGTTGTCACCACAGTGAGACTGGGAAAGGCCCAGGAAATATTGTGCTTCCTTCAGGCAATTGGAGTTCCATTATTTGTTTGCTTTGTACTTCCTGATTTAGTTAGGGTTTCTGTTTTTGTGAAGATACACCATGGCCATGACAATTCTTATAAAGAAAAACATTTAATTGGTACTGCCTTACGATTTCACAGGGTTAGCACCATTATCATCATGGCTGGAAACAAGGCAGCACACAGGCAGACATGGTACTGGAAAAAGGAGCTTAGAGTTCTACATCTTAATCTGCAGGCAGTAGGGAGTGAACTGACTCCCACACTGGGTATAGCTTGAGCATTTGAGACCTCATAGACTCATGAGTCTATGGGGTCATACTTATTCAAACCACCATACTTCTGCATACAAGTTAGCTGCCTCCATAGAGACACACCTATTCCAACAAGGCCACCTCTCCTAATAGTGCCACTCCATGTAACACAATGAATAAAAGACCCAGAGACTGATATTGGAGTTCAAGTTTCAAGCTGAATATCAGAAAAGTAAAGCAGCTGGCCACTAGCTTCTTACCTTTACCTCAGGCTGAATGGGCTGATCCTGTCTCCACAAGCTCTCACCAAGCCTCAGACTGTAACTTTTCCTCAGCATGGCTGGAGAATGAATTCCTGTCTGAGACCTTGTTTCTGTCTTATATACTTCTCTAATGTTGGAATTAAAGGTGTGAGCTATAATTCTCTTTTAGACTGATTGACTCTTGTGTAGATCTGTGACCTTGGACTCATAGAAATCTGTCTCTTAATACTGAGTCCTATGGATTAAAGGTATGTACCATCATCTCCTAGCTTCTGGCTGCTGGGATTAAAGGTGTGTGCCTGGCTTCTATGGCTTATGGCTGACTTTGCTTTTCTGAATCCTCAGTTAAGCTTTAATAAATCATAAATAATATATCACTACAACTCCTTATAGGTCAGGCATTCAAACACATGAGTCTATGGGGGGATCATACTTATTCAAACCAACACATTTCTGCATGCAAGTTAGCTAGAAGCCAGCTCACTGCAAGCATATACAGAGAAATCCTTTCAATGCAGAAACTAGGAGCTGTGTGTTCTAGCTCCTTGTTAGCAAGGATCCCTAGGAGTAGAGACTCTGATTGTGCTTGTACTCCTGTTTACAACTGCTGAGCTTCTCTAGGCTTTGGAGCTCCCAAACTTTGGTCTACTTAACTCACTTGTCAGCAGCAGGAGGAGAGAACACTGGCAAACCCCTTTTAGGATCTTCTTCCTTGGGGAATCAAGACCCCTTGGCAGTGTGCATATCTATAGAACTGTCATTTTGTTCTATGCTCTAGAGGCATGCATACTCTTAATCCCTTTGTTCATATGTCCAGGAGAATTCAGGGCCCAAAGCACTGAGAATGTAAGAGCTAGGATGGGCATATTCTACCTGATTCTGTCCTTAGGGAAATTGGAAAGTTGGAGATTTTGTTCTAGTTGTCCAGCCCTGAGTAGGGGTTGAATCTAACTGTACCTCAGCCTTTTCTTTTTCCCTTTTCTTTTCTTTTCTTTTCTTTTCTTTTCTTTTCTTTTCTTTTCCTTCCTTTCCTTTCCCTTTCTTTCTCTCTCTCTCTTTCTTTCTTTCTTTCTTTTTTTGAGACAGAGTTTCTCTGTATTGCTTTGGAGGTTGTCCTGGAACTTGCTCTGTAGACCAGGCTGGCCTCGAACTCACAGAGATCTGCCTGCGTCTACCTCTCGAGTGCTGGGATTAAAGGTGTGCGCCACTAACACCCAGCACCTCAGTCTTTTCTATACCTCCAGTGTGGATATTTATAATTGCCCAGTGTGGAAGAGGCTTATCTTGTTTCTGACACTCTTAGAAGGAACTGATCTGTTAGATGCTTACTAGGTGCATTCTTGTCTAAGGGAGTCAGGAGCCTCATATTCAACCAGGTTGCTGATGTCACTGCAATTCTAATTAGAAAGGCTACATTGGCTTATGTGACTGGTTTCACCAAGGAGAAACTGCATTATGTAATATTGTTTTGTGGTGCTTTTCCAGAGGTCAGTTGGAAACTTCACACTATTTCGAAGACCCTGCCAGCCAGAAAGTCATTAGTCCTATCCGAAGTGAAGTAATTTGTCCAGATAAAACAGATATTTTATGGAAGAACTGTGAGTTTCTGGTAAATCGAATGTGCCATTTGGAAAACCTCATCCAGTCATTGAAGATGAGCATCTGTCGCCTACAAACTGAACAGGAATTGAATCCACAGAAAACAGGTATAGGTAGAAGAGGATTCCAGAGATTGCAGAGAATTTGGTTCTGTGTAGGTGCTTGATATTTTTGTGATTCTGTGCTTTTGTTCACCCTTCTCCTCTGTCCTGTCTTTCTGTGCCTTTGTTCACCTTTCTGCTCTATCCTGTGCTATACATAGCTTTTCTAAAGGATCAGCTGAATACAATACAGGAAGAACATTCCACAGACCTGAATCTGTTGCACCTTGAAGTGATGAATTTGCGCCAGCAACTGAAAAATGTCAAGGAGGAAGAAGACAAGGCACAAGATGAAGTGCAAAGATTGACTGCCACTCTGGAAATCGCCTCTGAGACAAAGGTTTGTATTGAGTGTTCTGAAGTGCAGTTTCCCTGAAAAAGGCAACAGCTCCTTAAGACTGAGTTACAAATGGTTGATGTTGATGTTAAATTCTTAGCATTTGAAATTTGTCTGCACTGATAATCTCCATTAGTGTGTGTTTTCAGTGGTTATTCATACATCACCTTGCTGTGTATAAAAGATTGTATCCAGGCTCTGTCCTCTTTAAGAGCTACCTGTAGCTGGGAGGTTACAAATTAAATAGGAAAAAGTCAAAATAGTAAACAGAACAGTGAGTGAACATTGCACCGAAAGACTGTGTTTAGGCATGTTTGAGAGGAGGAGAATCTGTGGCCAATATAGATCAGGTCAACTTCAGAAAAGATACACTTGATCTCAAGGCAAAGTGCCTAAGGGCATGTCAGGGAACACATTCACAGGCAGCAAAGAGGACTACTGCTTAGAAAGGAAACCAGCAACGTTGTTCTCTTCCCATCAACTAGACAGGGTAATAAATCAGATTATTATTTTGAAAGGCCTTAAGAAAGAGCACATTATTAAATAAAAGTCTGTTTCATTTAATAGTAGTAGTAGGCCTGAGAGAGGTCTCCTGGCCACAATCATCCTGTGCTTGTCCTCTTCCTGTTACTCAGACTTTTCTGCTGGGTACCATTGGGTAAAAATGTGTAAACTGCAGGTTGAGTGGAGTGAGAATTTGTGGCAAGTAAGCTGAGTACTAGCTAATTTCACATTTCAGAGTATCTAAAAATCATGAATAATTCTTTGGAAAACCCAGTGGGGACTGATTAAGAATTTTGATGCAGAACCATGCACGGACAAGAAGAAAAACGAACTAGATGTTATTGTATCCTGACTATGGAGAGAGGAGAGATTGACAGCAAAGAAACCAAGTAGGCATCTTTTGTGTTGAGTTATGAGTCTCCATAGGTCAGAACTAGAATTATGACATTTTGAAAGCAAAGGATATTTTATGAAAGATATTCTAGAATCAGGTACAAGATAGAAACTGGAGGTAGGAAAGAAGGCAACCACTACTTAAGTCTTTATATCTAGGATGGTGTTGCCATTGATAATGATTGAAAACGCATTTTTCATTCTGAATTCCTAAGTATGAATAGTATTTGAAACTGATAATGGTGTTATATGCCTTCTAAAGTACATTCTAGCACTTAAAAAGCAGCCATATCTCTATGAGTTCTAAGCCAGCCTGGTCTATACATAGTAAGTCTCTCTCTGTGTCTCTTCTCTGTGTCTCTGTTCTCTCTCTCTCTCTCTCTCTCTCTCTCTCTCTCTCTCTCTCTCTCTCTCTCTCTCTCTCTCTGTCTGTCTCTCCATTTACTGGGTTAAGGGCACTTTTTGCTTTTGTGGAGGACCCAGGTTTGATTCCCAGAACTCAATGTTTGATTCCTACAAATGTCTGTAACTCCAGTTCTAGGGGATCCAACACCCTCTTCTGGCCTCTGGGACACCAGACATGTACATGGTACATATATCTACATGCAGGCCAAACACTCACACACATAAAAATAAATCTCAAAAAGAAATGAAGGTTATCTAATTGAGAGGAATGGAGTTTGAATCCCCATGACATATATGAATTGTAAGCAGGCAAGGCAGCTCTAATGTTCAGAAGGCAGGAACAAGATCCCTGTAAGAGGCCCTTACTCAATATGTAGGACAGAAGGTAATCCAGGGATACACCCATTGTCAACTTCTGACCGCCACATGCGCTTGTATATATGTGCACATGTGTACCCATATACACATGCACATGCACATACATACATGTACACCCACATACACACATGTATATGCACACATGTACACAAATGTGTATTCATATGCACATGCACATATATGTACCCATATACATACATGTACACACACACACATACACATATGCACATGCACACATGTGTACCCATATTCACATACACATTCACATACACACATGTAGATACATGTATCCACACATGTAAACATGCATATACACACATGTATACACATGTACCCACAATATGTACACATGTATATGCATACATGCATACACACATGTACCTACACATACATATGCACACATGTACACACATAGGCACGTGCAAAAACTAAATAATAGCACTTATAAGCTGCCAAGAGAAAAGAAGACTGAATTTGACCTGATACAACTAGAGACAGTTTCTTCCTGTCATTTCAGGTTATTAGATCTTTCCTCCTTCTCTTTTTAGAAGAATGCAGCTGTTATTGAGGAGGAGCTAAAGACCACAAAGCGCAAAATGAACCTTAAGATTCAAGAGGTAAGAGAAAAGACAGGAGATGTTGAGGTGGTGTTGGAATTGCAAAGGGAAATCAAGAAAGTGCAAGAATTAAAGAATCCTTTGAGAAAGAAAGCATGTAATTGAAATATGCCACATATAACTGAAGCAAGAGTATCTACCCTCAGTTGCTTAAAGATAATCATATGTGTTAAAACTGCCATAAAACTGGAACTAAACCAAAACAAAACAAAACAAAAAGTTGATCCTGTAGAGGAACAGTTACTAAACTTGGTGGCTCATTGACTGTTGTTAAGTAAACACCTTCACCTTTGTGTGACATTTAATATAAAGTTGTGTTAAAATGGAAAACACTACACTTTTTATTTTACCTTGAAACCTTCATGTCAGCTTACATGTTTGGAATTCAGAAGGAGTGGCTGCTAAAAGCTATTAGTTGTGGGTCTCTGTGTTAGTTGTCATCTATTCAAAAGGAAGCTCCACTGATGAGGCTTTAGAAACATGCTGATGTGTGGGTATAAGGATAAGTCATGGGATCCAGTTTTCATTCTGTCCCTTTAGCAGTGTAGTAGTAATAGGTCCTTCACTATAATGTAACTAGCCCCAGGTTCTTGGTCCCAGTGACGTTGCCTGTACTGCATGGGGTTTTGTGTGTCAACTTGACACTAGCTAGTGTCATCAGAGAGGAAGGAGCCCCAGTTCAGGAAATGCCTTCATGAGATCCTGTGGTAAGGCATTTTTTTTCTATTAGTGGTCAGTGGAGGAGGGCCCAGCCCATGGTGGGTGGTGCCATCCCTGGGCTTCAGATCAGATCCTGGGTTCTATAAGAAAGCAGCCTGAGCAATCCAGGAGAGCAAGACAGCAAGCAGCACCCCTCCATAGCCTCTGCAGCAGCTTGAGTTCTTGTCTAACTTCCTCCATGGAGGGACTATAATCTGCAAGTGTAAGCCAAATAAACACTCCTTAACTTGCTCTTTGATCATGGCTTTTGTCACAGTAACAGCAATCCTAACCAAAACAAGCCTATGTTTTTATTTCATTGGATCAGTTCTATTCTGCTAGAGAACTCTGACTGAGTTGGCCTTTTTTAGATATCTTAGTATAAACTTCAATGGTTTTTCTTTATAGGAAAATTATATAATTATGTACCAGCTCTCTAAACTCCCAGTTTTTTTCTACCATTACATTAGTGAGGTATTTTGGCCACAATTTATGAAAATGATAATGATGTGTCACTAAAGTACATAGTTTACACTACAGAATTTCACTGTAGTACTGTAGAGTTCTAGGAATTTTAGCAAATCTGTCATGCCATGTATCTGCTATTTCACAATCCAGCACAATAGTTTCCTGCCCTAAAAATGCCTTGTACTCCACACACAAACTCATCCCTTCTGCTAGCCCCTTGATGAGCACTGATCTTTGCATTGTTTATGGTTTCAGTATAGTTGAGATAATCCTTTTGGACTGTACATTTAAGTTTCACGTCTCCCCAAGGCCAATAGTTCAAACCTTAGAATTGCC
The DNA here is from genome assembly GCF_003668045.3 of Cricetulus griseus. NCBI lineage: Eukaryota > Metazoa > Chordata > Mammalia > Rodentia > Cricetidae > Cricetulus > Cricetulus griseus. The sequence goes on from NC_048595.1 coordinate 408,801,590, forward strand.
AAACAATGATGTACTATGTTAGCACATTTTCTTCATCCATTCACTGATCAGAGAACATCCTGGTGTCTTACAGGTTTGTGTGAACATACAATTTCCACTTGTTGGCTTGTACTGCCCTCTGGGTCCATGGTGCCATCTGGGTCCAGGCTGCTTTTGAGGACCATGTCTAAGTCTGTGGTCTTACAGAGGCCGGAGTCTGTGGTGATGACTTTGTTGCCACTAAAGGGTTCTGGGTTACCACCTGTGGCCATGGAGTTTGAGGGACATGTCACTGCTGGGACCATCCCAACCTCAGTGGCCTGTCCCTCACCTGAGAATAGTAGTCCCAGTGGCCTGGACTGACCAACTCAGTTGCCACCCTGGCATACTTCCAGGACTTGTAGTGGACACACCCCAATATCTACCCCATCTGTGAGCTGCTGGAATGTGTGAAGGGACTGATCCTGGGGAACCATAGCTGCAGGATCTCTACAACTAGGGCCAACAGCAGGATATCAGAGAGGAATGTCAGTGGGGGTCAAGTATTGAAGGTGTACCAAAGCCATAGGCCTTGAACCTGACCAACAAACTTAATACACAGTGAACATTTGCAAGTGAAGCTGTTTGGACAGAAGTATAGACTGAATGATACAATCTACAGCAGCTCCTAATGCCACTATGATGAATGAAGAAGCAATGGGGAGATGGGAAAGATGGAGGAGTGAAATGTTTTCCTTTTTATTATTATTGTTTATTTTCCTTTTGGGGGACACTACAAGAAGGAGAGGTGGATATAGAGGGACTGGGAGATGAGTAGGATTGGAGTACATGCTGTGAAATTCTCTCAGAATAAAAAAAGAAAAGATTTCCACTCATTTGGGTAAATAACCTCAGAGTATAATTACTGGTTGTAATGCAAGCCATATTTAGCTTGTTAAGACCCACCAACTCATCTTACAATCTAGTGAGACCATTTGTATTTCTGCCACAGAAGAATGAGAATCTTTGTTGCTGCACATTCTCCTCAGCATTTGGTGTCAGGGTCTTGAATTTTTGACATTCTAATAGATGTATGGATTATCTTGTTCTAATTTGAATACCCCAATGTTACATGATATGAGAATCTTTTTGTATACTTATTTTTCTTGTATATATTTACATTGGTGAAGTGTATTTTAGATTGTTGTCTCATATCGAGGTGACTTAGTTTTGAGTTTGTTACTTGGTATATTTGGGGTCTGATTTGAAGGTTCCCTGTGAAGACTCATATGCTAACAGCTGGATCCCAGTGGTCTTGGACAATGGTCAGACCTTTAAGAGATTCTGCCTAGTGGAAAGTGCTAATTAATTGAGAATAATCATCCTTGGAGGGGATTCATGTAGTTTCCATAGAGCCCCGGTTAGTTCCTATGAAAGTGGAGTTACTAGAGAAATAAGTAAGTCAAATGTGGTGGCTTCTCTTGCCTGTGTGATATCACTATGTGTTGCTTCTGTCATGAGGCCCTCACCAGAGCTGAACTTGTGTGGTTGTCCAGTCTTGAACTTTAGCTCCTAAAACATTGAGGTAGGGGCTAGAGAGATGGCTCAGAGGTTAAGAGCACTGGCTGCTCTTCCAGAGGTCCAGAGTTCAATTCCCAACAACCACATGGTGGCTCACAACCATCTATAGTGGGATCTGATGCCCTCTTCTGGCGTAAAGGCGTACGTGCAGGTAGAGCACTCAAATCTTTAAAAACAATTAAAAACTATGAGCTAAATAGGCCTTAATTCTTCAAACATTATCTAGCCTCAGATATTTCGCTACAGTAATGTGCAAAAGACTAAGAGGGTATATAAATCCTCTGTCAAAATATGTCAGATTTAAACATTTTCTGCCAGCCTATAGTTTTCTTTTTCATTTTCTTAGTAATATCTTTCAGAGAATGAAAACCCTTCATGAGGTCTAATTAGAAAATGTCTTTTCTGAACAAGGGGGAGCTCTTGGTCCTCAGCCTGATTGCTGGGAAACCAGCATGGAACTGATCCAGACCCCATGAACGTGGGGTGTCAGTGAGGAAGCCTTGGAAATCTATGGGGCCTCTTGTAGTAGATCAGTACTTATCCCTAGCATAGGAATGGACTTTGGGAGCCCATCCCACATAGAGGTATACTGTCTCAGCCTATATTCACGGGAAGGGCCTAGGCCTTATTCCAAAGGATATGACAGACTCTGAAGACCCCCGCCCCCATGGAAGGCCTCACCCTCCCTGGGGAGCAGAAATGGTATGGGATAGGTAGGGTGTTAGTGGGGGACAGGGGAGGAGGAGAGGGAGAGGGAACTGGGATGGACATGTAAAACAATCTTGTTTCTAATTTAATAAAAAAATAGAGAAAAAATGTCTTTCACAGATAGTGATCTTGGTATCACTTAGGCATTAGCATGATGCTTGCTTGTCCTCAGGACTTGCTGTGTACCGTCATTTCTATTACCTTCCTTTTCTATATGCTGCTTGAAAGTTACTAGTGGGTCTTGACCCCCAATTTTCAACAACAGAAAGATGAGGGCAGCAAGCTTGACTTGATTTTTAAAGAGGAATGAGCATGCTTCAAAGTAATGTGAAAGTGTGGGAATGAGAACGTATCTTGTAAACTGCTGTGGCATTTGCATCTTTGTTGAACTGGAGTGATGCTCATTGGTCTCTAACTGCAGAGTTGCTCTTTAGCTAAGGAAACAACTGGCTCAGGAGAAGCACTTCAGGGAATCTATTGAGAAATCTGCATCATCCATGCTACTCAAAATACAAGAAATGGGCTCAACGGTGGAGGCAGAACGGAAGCAGGTAGAGATTTACTTCCCTTGTTTGTTAGAGAAGTGAAACACAGAAGGGAGAGCTGGCATTCTTGCCTACAGGCTCATCAGTTTGTTTATTTCCTCTAGATTTATTGAGGTCCTTTTCCTTAGTGACCTGTTAATGTTCTTACTATATACAGTCTTCAAAATATAGTGCAAAATAAGAAACACTCTGCTATCTAACACAACAGTCTTTCATGAATGAGAAAGCCAAGGTCTAAAGAAGTGAGTCTCTCTCAGGTTTTATAGAGGTGAATTATGTTGGTACAGTAGCCTTCTGTACCATATAATCTCTGCTATGGGCATTGATTGTGGAAGCTGTTACCCTAGCTAATGTTATATGTATCTGATCTGCTTAGAAAAGAAAGACTGAATGGTACTAACCTTTGAAGCAAATAAGTAAAATAACCAGGAACATATTTATGTTGCTGTTTCCATGTATCATATTCATATTAACATGATATTTTGCCTTCATTGTCTTTATTATTTGAAGTATTTGTGTGTTTAAGGTACTTTAAATTTGCATTTTAGTATTTATTGAGTGCATAATCTTTAACATTTTTTCCAATGACTATACTTCACAGCTGAATTATAAAAATGAGTCTATTATGCTTAAGGAATTTATGAAAGATCCTATTTAAATCAAAATTAGTTAAATGTAAATAAAACTAAAGTTGCAATTCTTCTCTTGCTCTGCTACCCTCATGTGCTCAGCAGTCTGCTGTGGCTGGCGACTGTTGTGTTTAAGTGTACATAGGATGCTCCATTGGACAGTACTTCAAGTAAGAAACTGTGGTCTGCTGAGATTTCAGCTGGGACATACAGGCACGTCCCTTTGCTCCCAGTGACACTAAGGTTGAAAATTCCGCATTCTGTGTGTTCTGTCAGACCATGCATTCATTATCTTACAGAGATAGTTTTTCTTAACACAATTTCAGGTGCACACTTTGCAGCAGAACTGCACTGCCCTACATGACTCTATACAAACCACCCAAGAACTGTTGGCACAGGAGCAGCAAAAGAATGGAGAGTTGGAGATGATTACCTCACAGCTCAAGTCTGATCTAAGTATGCAAAAACTCCTAAGAGCCTGAATTCTTTAATTGACCAGCATTGATGGAAAAAAAATGCTGGGCTTCTTTCTATACGGTACAAAAAGAAAGATAAATATTGGTAATAAAATTTGATGTTAATTTTCTGTGTGTGTGTGGTACAAGGTTGGGTAGGGCCTTACCTATACTAGGCAAACTCTTCACTGAGCTTGCTCCATGGCCTTCTTTGGGTTTAGTTTGTTGGTGTGTTTATTTGCTGAGATGGGGTCTTACTAAGTTGCCCAGGTTTGCATTAGATGTGTAATCTTCTTATCTAAGCCTTACACATCTAAGATTACAGGTCTGTGCCACTAGGCCTGGCTGAGCCCCTTCTTCTTCTTCTTCTTCTTCTTCTTCTTCTTCTTCTTCTTCTTCTTCTTCTTCTTCTTCTTCTTCTTCTTCTTCTTCTTCTCTTCTTCTTCCTCTCTCTCTCTCTCTCTCTCTCTCTCTCTCTCTTCTCTCTCTCTCTCTCTCTCTCTCTCTCTCTCTCGATTTATTTATTTTGAATACAACGTTAGGCCAGAAGAGGGCACCAGATCTCATTACAGATAGTTATGAGCCACCATGCAGTTGCTGGGAACTAAACTCAGGATCTCTTCAAGAGCATCCAGTGCTGTTAACCGCTGAGCCATCTCTCAAACCCAAGCCTCTTATTTATAAGCCATTCTCTTTAAGTTTTCCCTTCTGTGTGTAACATTAGACACTGGATACAAAGGTGTCAATAAACTATTAATAAGGAAATGAGGCTTCTCTTAGTGTAGCTAGATTCACCATTCTTCCACTTGTCGATCTGTTTGGGTGAACCTGTATTCATAGAGATGGGTTTTTGTAATGCACCAGTAAGAAGAGCTTAGAGTAATTCCCTTCTTTTACAGATTAGTTCTCAAAGGGACAGAGTAGTGAATGGAAGAGTCTTGACCCCAAGTCTAGGTGCACAGTCATGCTGTTTCAAGCCCATCAACCCTTTTGGCTCTACTGTTGTCAGTATGCCACTGTAAAGCAGCATTAGACAATCTCCACTGCAGAGACCATGAGTTCCCACATGAACAATAGCATACATAGAGCTTTCACATAGATTGTATCATTGAATGCTCAAAGCTGTCTATAGCCATTCAAAGTTCCAAAAGAAATGGAGAAGAAAAACTTAATCCTGGGTCTTCTCTAGTGTGCTACCTGCAATGAAAGATAAAGTACCAACGGAAGAATAAAGATGACAAAAAAGTGTAGAGGAAAGAATAAACCAATGCCTTTCTACAATTTTCTTGGGGCTGCTGAGTGAGTCACTGTGTCCTGCAGGTTTTCACTAGCAGTGCCCTGAGATAGCCTTCTGTCTTCTATTGTACACCTACACACATTTGTGTTACATTTCATGTTTCTTCCCTTTGTTAGAAAGTAAGAAGACATACCCATTGCATACAGTAAAAAGATCTGGATTCCCTGCCTGAGGACTGGCTCCACATAGATCATCCTGTCTATGAGCACTCTGTTCAGTGGGTTTGCTGTTACTTAGATTAATGATTTATTTAGCATTTGGATTTTGTAAAGCATATGTGGAAGACCACTAGATGAAGATTAAACGCAGTAATTTAAGATAGCATGAGGGAAAGGAAGCCTTACTGAATACCAACTGTATGCTCAATATTATTGACTCTTTATGTACAGTTTTATTGCTTTAAGGTGCAAATAGCTATATGGCTATGTTAAGAAAAAGAAATGCCTTTAAAATTTTTTTCAATGTATTAAAAACAAGCATATTAACAGTAAACAGCACATAGCTTAAAGTAATTGTTCTCCGAAGATAGACATTTTCCCTTAGCTCATACTTTGAGTATAACTTTAGAACAGATCACAACATTTATCTCTTTACATTTTCACACATTTTAAATTAGACTTCAGTGAGTCATTGATTCACATCTTTATAAAACAGTTTCTTTACAATATAGCCTATGCAAAATAAGTTTTTAACATGTTTTGTAATTGCCTGGCTTTAAATTTTAAGTATAACAGCACTAATATAGTTCTAAATTTTTCTATAAAGTCAAAACATTAATTTCAAATGTTATACAATGCCAAACTATTGCCCCATTTTCCTTCCTGCATGTGTGTGACAAATGCTTTAACATGGAATCACAGCTCAGCTCTGTTCCCTAGTTTTCTGTCTTCAGTTATAGCCTGAGAATGGTTTCACATCTAACTCTGAAGTCACCCTTCAAAGCTCTAGATCACTGTCCTGCTGTCAAATCAACACCTGCAGTTGGATGCCAGGCAGATACATCAGAACATTAAGAAAATGACAGTGTCTGTTCATTCATTTTGTTCTGTTTCTGAAGTCTGCTCGTTCCATGCAGTCCTTCTGTAGCTGGAGTCCAGCATCTACCCTGCTGCCCCTGTCTGCATTCTGCATGCTCACCCGGGTCCCAACAATCTGCTGCTCTTCTTTTTTTTTTTTTTTTTTTTTTTTGTTTTTTTCGAGACAGGATTTCTCTGTGTAGCTTTGGAGCCTATCCTGGCACTCGCTCTGGAGACTCGGCTGGTCTCAAACTCAGAGATCCACCTGCCTCTGCCTACCGATTGCTGGGATTAAAGGCATGCACCACCAACGTCCAGCCCGCTCTTCTTTTTCATCAGTTTGTTTTCCCTCCTCTGTTTTCATTGTCATTGCCAGGAGGAAAATAGCCCTTATTGTTTTATGTGTGTGTCCCTGCTTTTATTAAATCTTGGTTAGAATATTTAACAAAAATATTTTAATTATTATCCCTCCCAGAATAATCTATGCATTGAATAAAATATAAAATATAAAATTAAAAATATTTTAATTATATCCCTCCCAGAATAATCTATGCATTGAATAAAATATGACTTTATTATTAAAGTAACAGTGGATCAGGTTCTTTTTAAGTTTACTTTTTGTCCAATTGATTTTAGCCTTTAAAGACAAGTTTTCCATGTAGCCCAGGCTGGCCCTGAACTCATGATCCTGCTGCTGCAGTCTCTAAATGCTGAGATTACAGACATGATGTGTTGATAATTGTGTATATTCTTGTCTAGCCTATGAAAAATGATAAAAAATACATGTGCTATTATTTCCACAAAACATTGACTAAAACAACCAAAGTTTCTAGGAAAAGTGCTGTGTGGTTTCTGTGTGCTAAGTCACCATCATCATCATGTGGACTTTTTGTTTTTAGTGTCCAGAGATAACTTCATCTGCAAGTTGGTTGAAGAAAATAAGGTATGTGTTCCTGTGACAGAATACAGAGATGGTTTCTCTCTTTATTATGTCATAGCCTTCACTAGTGCTAGTATATAGACTTCAGATTCTTCAAAAAGCTTTAGGAACAAAAGGATCACATAAATAAGCTGAACTTCATTTTAACTAAATTCAGAGGAAAAAAAAAACCCTTTATATCTTGTTCACTTTTAAGTTAGTCTCTGTACTCCCATCTAGAATAGATTTTCTGTTACCATCTCACATGTTGTGTGGTATTCATCTTCCTACTTCTGGGGAAATTGAGAAGTAGTTTTCTCGGTGGAGGAAAAAGCGACAGTCTGCCCATCCCTCTTCTACCAAGAAGCTCTTAAGGGATCTCCAGTCACACCTCACTTGTCTCTCCCTCTCTCCGAATCCCAGAGAGAACTTAGTTCTGTTCCTGAGAGCTCAGGTGCTTGCTTGTCCACCACGAGGTCCTTACTGGTGAAAACATCTTGTAACTTTTAAAGGGTTTGAATGTGTTCCCTGGGAATCACAAAATCTTACTGGTAGTCAAAATGTGTATAAAAGTATTTATTCTTGGAGAGAACTGACTCAGTGTAAGAATATAAGTGAGTAATTATGGAATGGTTTTAGTCATTTTTTTCTAGTCAGAATCCTAACATGAAACTCTATTTAGTGAAGTCTTTAAAAATAAGCCATAAACTTTTAGAGAGATTTTACATTGACCACCACACAGAACATAAAGTATATAGATTTCCTATGTACCCCCTGCCTCACATGCTTGGCCTCCCTGGCTGTCAACATCTCCCACTGGACTAACAGGATTACTCTAGATGAATCAATATTATTGTATCATTTTAATCAAGTCAGTAGTACACATTAAGGTTCATTCTTGGAGATTTATTCATTCCTTAGATTTAATGTATAACAACATATTATCAAATATTATTGTATATGGAGTGATTCACTTCCCTAAAGTCCTCTGTGCTCTGTATACTCATCCCTCTTTTTCCCTACCCTTGGTAACCATTGATATGCCCTTCCCAGGACATCATATGGCTGGGATTATATATGTAACATTTTAGATTGGCTTCTTCTGTTTAATAAATATTTAAATTTCCTTTGTATGTTTTTATGGCTTGGTAGCTTATTTTTAGTGTTAAATAATATTACATTATCTGTATGTACCATAGTTTGTTAACATAGCACAGACATTTTAAAACAAAAGGATATATGTATATAAACACACACATATGCATGTAACAATAATTAATCAGAAAAAGAGGCCATAAATTGGAAAACAAATGAGGGGTATATAAGCAGGTTTGAAAGGAGGAAAAGGGAAGGGAAATGATGTAATTATAATCTCAAAAAATAAAATAATTTTAAGAAACAAAAGGGTATTTCTCTTAATAGAGTAATTTTTCCTTCTCATACATTTTCTGATTGAATTATTGTATTTCATGATCAGTTTCACTTGGGTGAACACTCCCCTAATCTGTGCTATAGGGACTAGAATGCAAAAGTCTCAGTATTCTGCTGAAAAAAAAAACAATAAAAATATGTGGGCCAGGGAAAGTTAAGTAGTTTTGAGTTGAGCAAGATTCTGAAGGACATCTTGGTTGCCTTTAAGTTCAGCAAAGTAAGAACCGAGATGATGCTAATACCTACATGAAGGCTTTTGCATGAGCATGAGCTGTTCAATCCATGAGAAGAAACCTAGGAGCAAGGCTGCTGGATGAGTGCAGTTTTAGTTTTGTAAGAATTTTCAAACTGTCTTCTGAAGTGCTCCATCATCTCATTTCCACCAGCAGCCAATGAGAGTGCTCTGCATCTGTATCAGCTTTGTATAAGCCCTTTGGTGACTGAAAAATAAAGGATGTTTGGAAGTCAAAGATACTAAGACTCTGTCTGCACCTAGAGATGTGCATGATATCTTGCCCGTGTGAAAAAGAAAACAACCCTTTCTTTTTTCTTCAATAGAGTACAAAAATGTCTTTCAGCAAGGAACATGAAGACAATACATATTTGAAATCTGAAATAATATCCCTTCGAGACATATCGGAAAAAACAAAGGTAAATCTTTGCCTCTCTCTCTCTCTCTCTCTCTCTCTCTTTCTCTCTCTCTCTCTCTCTCTCTCTCTGTCTCTCTCTGTCTCTCTCTCTCTCTCTCTCTCAAGAGATTAGTTTCATTAAAGAACCAAGAGTACTCTTGGTTATATGAATTCATATCGTTTTTTTCCTCTAGCTCTTTATTTCTGTAAGATCAACTCCATCTATGAACTATTATCAAATTAACTACATTTTGGATTTCCCCCATCAAATTCCTTTGATATTGAAACAAAGTACATGACTAAATCAGTCACAAGTACACTTTGCTTTCTAATTTAGTCCTTCTATTAGGCCTTTTTTTCTATGATAAAATACTTGCCAAGCAATTTAGGGAGGTATTTATTGTGGCTCACACTTTAGGATGAGTAGGTCATAGCATCTGCCATGGAGGAGGAGAATGAGCAATGTTTGTCCTCAGCTTGCCTTCCCCTTTTTATCCAGTGTGGAACCTCAGCTTGTGGAATGGTGTCACCCACACTTTTTTTTTTTTTTTTTTTTTTTTTTGGTTTTTCGAGACAGGGTTTTTCTGTGTAGCTTTGGAGCCTATCCTAGCACTTGCTCTGGAGACCAGGCTGGCCTCGAACTCACAGAGATCCTCCTGCCTCTGCCTCCCGATTGCTGGGATTAAAGGCGTGCGCCACCAACGCCCGGCCTTTTTTTGTTTTTGTTTTTGTCACCCACACTTAATGTGGGTCTCAGCTTCATCTAGAAAATCTCCCACTTATATGTTTAGAGTTTTGTTCCCATGGTGATTCTAAAGCCTATCAGGTTAACAAGATTAATCACTGGGATTTCTTTTCCTTTTCCCAGTGCATTTCTAGGGAGCTCCATCGCAAGGGCTATCTACTAAACTTTTTTGGTGTGATCTGTATCAAATAGTACAGTAGGAACATAAGAAATGCTTGTTAGATTTGGGATTTATGTATGATCATTTTCTGTAAGGTGTTGCATCCAAATTTAACTTATATTTTATATTAACATATGAATGTATATTGAAAACAGTAACTGAACACACAGGCACACTATTTCACAGAACCCAGTGAAGTGTTTATCCTTAAAATAACTTTTCTTTTGGCACAATTTGATTGATATAGTGTTAGTGTCATTGTACCACTGTGCTTTATAGTAAAATTAAATAAAATGAAAAGAATATCCTTTTACAAAACAGTCACCACTCTTTCTATACCAATGGTTAACATTAGGTGAACCCTTTCACATTCTGGGTACAACTCTTAAGCACCTCACATTACTAACATTATAAATAACCCTTGCCAATGCACTAAGGACTAGAAACTGTCACTCATGATTTGAAGCTAAGGAAGCTTGTACACAGAAGGTTTGCCAACTCAACCAGCAAAGTGGCAGAGGACATTTTGCTTTTTGTTCGGGTTTATGTAATCTGGTTATAAACACATTAGCTATGTTTTTTTTTTTCAAGAATGTGCCCTTACTAGTAAACTTTTTCACCAAAGTCCACAATCTACAGTGAGTTGTGGCAGCATTTACCAGTGAGCCCCATACTCTACTCTACCCATTTTACTTTAAAAAAAAAATTGTGTTTATCTGCTACAAGAATATGGATTTCTGGAGCTGAGGACAGGGGTATAGTACAGTGTTGGGACAAGTTATTTACAAGGTTAAAGCCCCAAGTTTAATTCAGAACCTCAAAAAAAAAAGTAAATTTTGATGTCAGAGAATCATTAACTACTGGTATGATTGGGGAGATTTTTTTTTTGTTCTGAAGGATTAATCTTGTGGGATTAAAATCTGTATTTTGCTTTTGTAAATACTATCTTTGATGGTAAAAGAACATGGATATTTGTGTTACTGAGTAATTGTCAATGATGATGATAAAATTTGGGGAACGGATTTTTTTTATATTATTAGCTAGACACTTTTATTGAAATTCTATTTAGAATTCTTGCTTTTGACTTGTATTCAAAATTTTGAAATGAATAAAATACCAAATGCCTCAGGAGCTCTAGAAATAAAATCAGTCAATTGATATTGATCACTTCTGCTCTCCCTTTTTACCCCACCTCCTTTTATGGTCACTTGGTATTGATTACTTCCTCTCCCTCCATAGTGACCCTCTTCTGGCTGTAGAATCCAAACTCCCGATTTTTTTAAAATAATTGTTGGAAGTTTGAGTCATTTGTGGAAAGTACATTGATCACATCCATCTACCACTACCTCCCGCCACTTCTCCTTGTGTTCCCTCCCCACCTCCCTCGTAGTTTCATTTTCTCTTTCTTTATTCTTATCACCATGAACCCAGTTAGTGCTGCCCATATGTGCATGGGTGTGTGGCAAACCCCTGGAGTGTAGGTAACCTACCGGCAGCCACATCCCCCAAAGAAGTCACTGCCCTGCTTCAGTGACCGTCAACCTGCAGTAGCTCCTGACTGGCTTTATCTTGTGCAGGTTATGTGCAGATGAGCACCACTACTGACAGTTGTGTAACAGTTATGCCACGTCCTGAAGTTGCATTTCACACCTTTCCTCCACATCTGCTGCTTCCCCTTAAGTTCTCCCTTCTGCTCTTCTGTAAAGCTCTGTGAGCTGTGGGTGGTGGGAGGCTGATACAGGTGCACCACAGAGCCCTTGAAGTTACTACACTTTGCATTGTATGTTATAATTCTCTTCGTTAACCACTGTCAGCTGCAAAACACACTTCCCTGACCAAGGTTGAGAGCCGCACAAACCGGTGGGTATAAACATAAATATTTAGAATAAATTTGATTGCAAGAGCATTTAGCAAAACAGTAACAGTGGGTTTCCTCCTAAGGCCTGTTATTCCCCCAGTCAGGAGCTTTAAACCAGGTTTGTAGTTCCAGGCATGAAATCCCTCCTGTGGAACAGACATATGCAATCAAAACGGTTGGTTACTTCTAAAACAGTCATGCATCAGTGGACATATCTAGCAGGTCAGTATTGTAGCATTCAAGATTCAGTGCCTTGTACCTTCTGGCACTGTGAAAGCTAGCTGGTAGGGAGAGTTTCCTTCTCAATTCAGGTTGATTTAGCTATGTCCTACATCCAGAGTGAGCAGTGTCTTTAGCAATAGGGTACTGTTTAGTTATGCTGGGCAACTAAGAACAGAGGCAATAGCCTGTGTTGTTTTGGTTATATCTGGAGATCCCATTACTCATAGGAGAGTATTTGAAAGTAGTTTTCAAACTAATGAAATATTGATGATATGTTAGCTAAATAGGCTTACTAAATAGGCTTAGTATGTTACTGTGAAATCACTAAAAATAATATAAATACAGTAATTATTAGAAGGACTTATGACTTGCTGTGTATGTTATCTTAGGTTCTGAATGAACAGCTCTCCACAAAGTGTTCAGAGCTAACCAACATGCTTCGGATTGTTAAAATGGAAAATGCCAGGGTTATTGCCGAACACAATGCTATTCTGCAGGTATTTGCTTGGCACTCAGACTTCTTTTATTTGCTTACTAGTCTTTCTTTCTCTCTCTCTCTCTCTCTCTCTCTCTCTCTCTCTCTCTCTCTCTCTCTCTCTCTCTCTCTTTTTTAAGACAGTCTCATTTATCCCGTGCTGGCCTCAAATTCAGTATGAGTAAGAGTGACCTTGATTTGTGATCCTGCTGGCTCAACCTCCAGAATGCTAGAATTATAGGCGTCTACCAGTACTCCTTTCCTTTTTATTTGATTGTTTGTTTCAGCAGGATCTTACTTTGTAGCTCAAAGGCTGGTCTGAAATTCACAGTCCTTCTGCCTCAGCCTACAGAGTTCTAGGGTTACAGGCTCTTATGACCCAGTTGTTCTTTTTTTCATTAGTAGTTTCCTCCTTTTTTGCAAAGAGGTGATTTGGCCTTACAACTCAATGGTTTTTAATGCTTTCTTCACAAATATCACGACTTTTAGGAAAATTAATATCACAAAATATTGTCAAGGCTGGTAAGTAATATGTCTTCATTTTTGTGTAGTAGAGCTATAAAATGACAGAATTGAGCCAACAAGAAGGCTGGTTCCTTAAACTACTTTATCACAGACTTTATTTGTGAAAATTAAGTTTTGGAATGAGCATAGTGTCTTTAAACAGTTACTCTGCCTATTACCCTGTCAAATGGCATCTCAGCTTTTACTACTCTAACTCTCAGGTGGAGCAGAAAATGATAACAGAGACATTTCAAGAGCAAAATTTATTGTTAGATGCAGCTCATGCCAGCATCACCAGCGAACTCCAAACCGTTCAGAATGATAGAGCCCAACTCCAGACACACCTGTAAGCAAGCCAGTGCCACGAGCAGCTTTTATTCTCTTTGTGTTTCCTGCCCTTAATGAAAGTACCTAGTTTCCTATTTATGAGCCAACCACAGGGATAAAGAATTCTGTCCTGAGGGTCCATTTTCCTAGAACATTGTGATAACTATTGTCAGGCAAGAGTCATGTTCCATTAAGAAAATTTATCCAGCCTGGCAGTGGGTGGTGCCCTCCTTAACCCCAGCATTCGGGAGGCAAAAACAGGCGGATCTCTCTCTATGAGTTTAAGGCCAGCCTGGTCTACAGAGTGAGTTTCAAGACAGCCAGTTCTGTTACACAGAGAAACCCTTTCTCTGAAAACAAACAATAATAATAATAAATAATAATAATAATAATAATAATAATAATAAAAAACAGGGAGAGAGAACATTTATCATCTGGGCCAGCAGGACTTGTTTAACTGGTTGACTCTTTGTTCTCTTCTTCCAGAGACCATTTAATCCTTGAGCATAGTCAGTGTCTCCAGAAAGCACAGGATGCTGAAAAGAAGACAATGGTGCAAAAAGAACTTCTGGAATCAACTATTGCTCGACTGCGAGGTGAACTGGAAGCATCATTGCAAGAGAAGTCGTCTCTGCTAGAGGAGAAAGAGAGGTTTCAGCAGGAGGTAGGAGCAGCTGTCCCTCCTAGTTGAGGCAAAGCTGAACTTCAATAAAGACGTGTCTGTTCTTGAGCATGTAGAAATACTACAGCATACTCTTGCTATAGCATTAGTGTCAACTGATACCTCACACACCCTCCTGTTAGTTATGGGGTCAGATGTAAAACACTCGTGTTTCTAAAGGAAGCTGGGGAGTGAGAGTGTGAGAGTTAAAGGACAGAGCCTATCTTTGAGTTAGGAGGGAGGTGGCAGGATCTGATATGCAGGCCCCATGTCTCCTGTGAAGTCTGTTCTGCCTCATAGAAGCCCTGCTGACCCCTTTTCTGAGGGGCTGTGTTACTTCTGCAGTGTAGGTATTAACTGATGGTGTCACCCGCTCTTGTAAACCTGTGTCTTCTAAACATTGATCCATTTCTTTTCCCTACCTGCACAGGTTAGCAAAACAGAAAAAGAAGTCCAAGAAAAATGCAATTTGGAAAAGGAATTAGCTAAAAGCAAGGTATTTGGGTTTGATTTTTGATGTTTCATTCTGACCCTCTGTATTGCTGGCAACTGTGTTAGTAGTGTATTTAATAAATAGGGTAATTTTACTGATTGTCAGGATAGGGGGAGGGGCACAAAGCCAATGTCACTTAGGGCCTTCTAGTGCTCTGTGAGGGGAGGAGTGTTGCTTGTTGAACATTTGGAGCATTTGCCCCTGTAAGCCATCACTGCCTCTGTTCCTACTGGTCACTGAGTACTTCAGGCAGAAGTCCCCTGAGACTTAGTTAGCTAATGGGTCTAGAGAAAGCAAAGGGTGACCACTGATACTGCTTGCTGTTAGATGTAAAAGCAAGCTTGGCTTTTATATCTTAAGTATCTATGAGTACATGCCACTTGATCTTTGAGTTGTCCTTGTATTTTTCTTTAGTTGATATGTTATATTTGTACATCCTTATGGAGTAGCTTATGGGTAATTTGGTCCAGGCAGTGTATAGTAAATAAGAATCGATCACGAGCACTTCCACATCCTCACCTTAGTGACTTTTTGTAGGTTGTAGATTTCATACTCTAGACAGTTTGAAGAGTATCACAGATCATATTACCCAGTGATTGCCCTATTGTGCTGTCGAAACCAGGATTAACCCTTCCTACCCACACAACTTTGTTTTAGTAACTCTTACTTAACTTCATTCCATTAATGATTTGCCCTCTAGTCTTTAATGATCATTGTTCCACTCAGCTCTTCTAGGAGATTGATTCTAGTTTTTATGAATGAGTGAAAACAAGTAATTTGTGTCTGGCTGATTTCAATTAACATTATGACTTGCATTGACTACTTGCTTATCCTTATGATAGTTTTGTTTGGACATTGCTATGAATGAGTCTAACTTTTAGATAGTTTTGGTTGTTTTTAGTCTATATGTTTCCAGGTGAACTTTTAAGATCAGCTTTTCCAGTTTTGTAAGAAAGGAAAAACTGCAATTTTGGTAGGTTGTACACTAATTTTATACATTAATTTGGAGAGCATTACAATTTTAATACTACATATTATTTAATTAATATATAATACTATATATATAATTTAATTAATTTCTTTCTGTCTTTGCTTTGTCTTGTATAAGCTGACTTAGAACTTGTGCTGTAGTGTTGACTAGAAATGGTGAAGGTAGGCAATCTTGTGCTATTAGTTTGTCACACTGTCATGTGAGCTATAGGACTCTGGTAATTTTACCTCATTAAAGTGAGAAAATTCCTTTCTATGCCTTAGAGTTTGGGAGAAATTTTAGTTGTTTTATTCTGAATTTTGTCAAATGTTTTATCTGGAAGTATTGAAATAATCTTAGGGATTGTGTTCTTGATTTTACTATTATATATATTACATTCATTGATTTCAAATGCTTTTTTTTTTTTTTTTCAAAAGTTAGCTTGTATTCCTTAGCCAGGCTAACAGTCACCTGGTCATGTTATATACACCTTTTGAATGTTGTGGCCTGATTTGTTGAGGTTTTGAAGTATGTATTCATAATTGATACTGTTTTTTTATTTTATTTTTCTTGTATTAACTTTGGTTTTGGTGTCAAGATAATATTACTCTCTTAAAATGATTTGCAAATGTTTCTTCTCTTCATATTTTTGGCTAGGTTTTTTGAGGGTCTCATAACAGTTCTTCATTAAGTGTTCTTGTATTTACTAGTGAAGACATCTTGTCATAGACTTTGCTTTGTGGGGAGTTTTTTCCTGTTTTACATTATTGCTGATTAAACCTTCTATTGAAGGTCTCTTGAATTTCTGAGCCCTTTCTCTTCTCCTTTTGGGGGTTTTGTTTTCCTTTTGAATACATTTCAATAGATTGGTTCACCTAGGGTGTTGAACTTAGCATACAGTTGTTCTGAGTAGTCATAGTCATATACATTTATTTCTATATGATCAGAAGTAATGTTCTCTATTTCACTATTGTCTAGTAATTTGTATCTTCTTTGATTTTCCTTGGTTAGTCCAACTATCTATTTTTTGTTTTCTGTTATTTTCCTATCCTTTATTTCATTTGTGCTCTAATATTTATTATTGTCTTCTGTTTGCTTAACTTGTTTTTTGATTTCTAGTGTTAAGATAAGCTTGGGTCATTAATTTAAGAAATATTTCTTTTGGACTGGGGTGATGGCTCAGCCACTAAAGGCTAGGCTCACAACCACTAGATCCTCCTTTTTAGGAATATAGCTGTTAGCAGGAATGAATGTCCCTTTCTAAACCTTCACTGCATTCAGAAGTTCATGTTCTTGCGATGTTCTTTCATTTTCAGTCATCTCAAATTATTCCTTAAGTTCCCCTTACATTTCAGTTTTATTTAAAAAAAACATTGGTTGTTTAGAAATATGTTGATCTCCTCATATATATGAACTTTCCCAAATGGTTTTTGCTTTCATTTTAATGCTGTTATATTTTGGATGAGAACATACTCAGCATGATTTTAGCCCTTTCTAATTTATTGATAGTTGCTTTATGACCTAACATATGATCTATCCTGCAGATTATTGCATTTGTATTTGAGAAAAATCTGTAGTCTGCCTTATGGGGGAATTGTTCTCTTAGGTCTTATTAGTTAATAGTGTTGCTTAAGTTTTCTGTTTGCTCATGAGTCTTTTGTCTTCTCCTATTTAGCATTACATGTGGGAGATGTGAAATCTCTGTCTACTGTTTTCTTACTTCTCTATTTGATTTTGTTCTTTTTTTGGCTTCATATATAATGTTTTGGTGTTCTCTTTTTATAAATAATTACATTTTGATGGTTAATACTATTTTCCATATGTAGTGTGGAAAATAGTTAATAGTGTTGCTCAAGTTTTCTATTTGCTCATGGATCTTGTTTTTTTATCTATTTTTAACCTAATATTAATGTAGCTAACTAAGCTATTTCAGATTGTTGTTTATATGGCAGATATTTTCCCATCCGCTAACTTGCCCTTTCTGTGTGAATCTAAAGTCCATCTTTCAAAAATTGTTGGATGATTAAAATTTTTCATTCTGCCTCTCTCTGCTTTTTAAAAAATTACATGTTTTTATATGTATTGGTATTTTGCCTGTGTGTATGTAAGTGTGCCACATGTATGCAGTGCTGAAGAGGCCAGAAGAGGGTGTCATATCTTTATGAACTGGAGTTATAGATGCTTGTGAGCCACCATGTGGATGCTTGGAATCTAACTTGGGTTCTCTGGAAAAGCAGCTAGTGCTTTTAACTGCTGAGCCTTCTCTTCATCCCAATATTTCTGCTACTTAAATGACATGATTTATAGTCTAAATAATTACTGATAGGAACTAGTTTACATCAGCAGTTTACTTTTTGCTTTTGTGTTTTGTTACTGTTTCTTAATTATTGTTTTGTTTTGTGAGTGTTTATATTGCATTATTTTAACTCTCTTATTGCTTCCTTTATTATCCTTTTTGGCTTTGTAGGTAAGAAAAAATTACAAACAAAAAAATATGGGGCTTGGAGGTATGGCTCAGTCATTAAGAGCATGCCTTCCTCTTGCAGAGGACCAGGTTGAGTTCCCAACACCCACATGGTGGCTCAGAACCATCCATAACTCCAGTTCCAGGGGGTCTGATTCCCTGGCGGGCCTCTGTGGGCACCAAACATGCATGTAGTGCATTTTACCCTTTACTTCTTATGTAGATTCCAGCTGTCATCCACTGCCCATTTATTTCAGCCTGAAGAATTCCCTTTACTTATCCATGTAGAGTTTGTTGTCTAGCCCCAAAATCTGTACACACAACAGAGGTGGGGACTTTGGTAAATCACTTTAATTTCAGTGAGATTTGAATGTGCCACAGCCTCAGAATTATGTTTAAGCCAGAAAAGTCCTTTGTATGAATTATTACAATTTTTGTTCATCTGGGAATACTCCAATATTTTTATTATTGTTAAGGGCTAGTTTTTCTGGATTTGTAATTCATAGTTGAGGATTTTTTCCTCCTTAAAATTTTAATACCTTACACCTCTCCCTTCTACCCATGAAAGTGTGATGCTCAGTCAGCT
Source organism: Cricetulus griseus (assembly GCF_003668045.3). NCBI lineage: Eukaryota > Metazoa > Chordata > Mammalia > Rodentia > Cricetidae > Cricetulus > Cricetulus griseus. Next base: position 408,820,223 of record NC_048595.1, read on the forward strand.
GTCATCCTACTGGTTATACCTGGTATCTGGTGAGCCCTGGTATGGCAGCTTTCGGGACTTTCTGAATTTGGCTTTCAGCAATTTGATGATGTGGCAATGTACTACATTTTAGAGCATGCCTTCAAGTCTTAGAGTATTGACTTATCTAATTTTGATAGAGCCTTAGAGTCTGTCAAAAGTGGGCTTTGGAAGCCTTCTCACATCAGACCATGCATACAGTTCTGCCCATGTTGAGACCGTATGCATATACATGATTTTGTAGAGCTTTAGCGATTTGTCAATATTCTTCAAAGCTTCTAATGGCTGTTTCATTCCCTATCTTTATCTTTTGGATTTTCAGGTTAGCCTATTTTTTTTTGTCTAATTCTTAACAATTATCCCAGGCAACTGCAAACTTAGCCAATTGCCTCTAATCATTCCTGTCTAGAAGAAAGATTTTTGTATTGAGTAAATTGCAAGTCAGCCCAAATTAAGACAGTCTTGTTAAGAAGTCATCCAGAGAAGCACCAGACAGATTGTCCTGACTAGTTATATGTCAGCTTTACACAACTAGTGCCATCTGAGAAGAGGAAACCTCAATTGAGAAAATGCCTCCTATAAAAAGTTGGCTGTAGGCAAGCCAGTAGAGTATTTTCTTAATTAGTGATTGATAGGGAGTCTCCAGCCCGTTGTTGGTTGAGAAACTGTTGGGCCTGGGTTTTACATGAAATCACATTGAGCCATAAGCAGCATCCCTCCATGGCCTCTGTGTCAGCCCCTGCCTCCAGGTTCTTGCCCTGTTTGAGTTTCTGTCCTGACTTCCTTTGATGATGGATGAACAATGTTGTAGAAGTGTAAGCAAAATAAATCAGTTGGGGGGTAGAGGGGCTCTTCCCTATAGGAGACCATTTATCCCAGTTTTAGCTCTCCTTTAGTTATAGAAACTATGATACCAGAAGGTGCCATGCAGATTTCCAAGGAAGGAAAAGCAACCACTAGTTCTACCTTGCTGTAACACACAATGAGCCACAACAACAGTTAGCACGGCACAATCATTTTAAGGGTATAACGGAGGCATAGAAATTCTGGTAGTAGCCAACAGCTCTCTAAATGGACTTAAGGCCTGTGGGAAAGCATGCCTCATATTAAAAAATTAGCCTGTGGGAAATTTTTAGGTACAGTTGTATCAAGTAGAGGTGGTTATTTCTCATAAATTTTAGTTGAGATTTTTTTAAAGTCATAGATAAATGTTGAGTTTTTAAAATGTATATTTTTATTGGCATGTTTTACATGGTTTATCTAATGTAGTTTATTGATGTGGTAAATTATACCTGCAGTAAATAGTATATACGACTATGACAATATTTTGTGGAAGATTTTTGCATCTATACACACAAGCTTGAATTGATAAACAAATACCAAATGCTAGAAAGGGCATAACTACTAGTAAAGATGAATTACTTAGTTCTTCCAGTAACAACTAGAGAAGTAACAGGTAGATTGTAAGAGCCAGAGGATAGGATCTCACAGGTTTAAGCCAGACAGCTTCCTAGCACTAAGGGGGTAAGTGGACATGGAGTCAGGCCCTTAACGAAGAAGCTCTCTGCAATTGATATCTCCTGGCAAAGGAAAAGTTAGTTTTCTCCAAAGGAGTCTCACTGGGTGTTTATCAACTACACTTTTTGATGGGGGCCCATGCCCAGAGTAGATGGCCAGCACAAAATGCACTCAATGGTATTTCTGTAAACTTTTTGTCTCGTTATGCTTTGTTTGGTTATTTACTGTCTTACTGGTTTTCTGCTTATTTATTTTGGCTTGTGTTTTGTGGGGGATTGTTGTGTGCTTCTTGGCTTTCGTTTGTTTTCTAAAGAGAGAAAGGGCATGGGGTTGAGTGGGAGGGGAGGTGGGGAAGATCTGGGAGAAGTAGGGGGAGGGAAAAGCATGATCAGAATATAACATGTTAAGAGATTCTTTTCAATAAAAACAGTGAAAGTTGAAAGAAAATAAAAACTTGTCTTAATCATCCAAGAGCTATCAGACAGATTCATCATAATCCCACTCTATGAGAAGGGAAATGTGCATAGGCTACCTTCCAATTTTCAGTTCAGCTCCTATTTTAAAATAAGATCTTTTCATTTAAAATAACTTTTCTCCTTTTCTTTTCAAAGGTAGACATAAATGCATTGAACCAAAACCTGCAGAGTCTTGTGGAAGAAAATAAGCACCTGACAGATAAAATTGCTTCCCTTGAACACCACAGAGCCACTTCTGACTACCATGGGGTGGGTATAAAAAGGTCAGTCTACAGGAGGAAATTAAGACAGCTATCCATGACTGTCACAAGTGATCTGTAATACTGAAAAGCACTAACGTACCTGATGTATTAGAATGTATCCTTTTACATACACTGAGGAAAAACTTGTAATTTTTACCTGTTCTTTCACTCCTTTAAGCAGTCAGAAATAAGTGTGATTTCTAAAAGCTGTTTGATAAGGCCATTGCAGTATAAGAGTCTCCAGGTGAAGAGGACTACACAGATTCTGCTAATTCTAGTGTATTTGACTGTCAGAAAAATGATTAGCTGCTATGTAAGAGCATGCAAAGAAGTCCTTAGATTTCACAGAAATCCAGTGTCCTTTTCAGTCTGAGATTATTTTTTCCAAAGCCTGTCATCACCTGCGTATTACTTCAACTCTGAAGAATCACAGGGACTAAACCTAAACCTTTTTTGTTTTCATGGCTTCTGAGCCAGGCTATCTTGCTATCAGTTTTTCTTATGCCTGAGATAAGCCTCAGCGTCTTAATCTATCAAAATGAGGATAATCATACCATTGCTATAAAAGGTGTTTGGGGATTAAGTTGATAAATGTAAAGCATGTAGCAGATAGTTTCAGCATATTTGAAATTCTTAGTTCTGGGCTACTGTGGGCAGTAGGAAGTCTGTCAGTGCCTGTCAGGGTAATGAGACCCATTATTTGAGATTCTCTTGTTCAGGATTAAGTATTCAGTCATGCCCTGTGCTTACTGTCTAGCCCACATCTGCCTGCCTAATTTCCTGAACCCATTGCCATGACCAGTTCTGTGACCTCTTCCTACTAGTGATTTTGGTAGACTTATCAGTTTTTGGTCAGTATTGATTCTTTCCTGTTCTTCATGCTCTTGTTGCTTAAAGGTCTCAATGATGACTTTCATTTCAGTTATGGCTTGAGTTCTGTCTCTACCTAGAAGCTTTTCTATCAAACCATAAGAGAAGTGTTTTAGTGGAAGATACGAGTCTGAGCTATGAAACTGAGATGTTATGATTTGTTTTATCAGTTTTGTGACTGGGTTACCTCACTCAGAATGGTTTCTTCTAGTTCCATCCATTTGCCTTTGAATTTCAAGATTCCATAGTTTTTTTGTTTTTTGTTTTTGCTGAGTAGTACTCCATTGTGTAAATGTACCACATTTTCTCTATCCATTCTTCAGTTGAGGGGCTTCTAGGTTGCTTCCAGGTTCTGGCTATTACAAATAGAAAAAAAAGCAGACTTCTAAGAGATATTAAAATACAACAAAATAATATATGAGATAAAACAGAATTATCACATCAAAGTTGGACAATACAAACCCGAAGAAGGAAAAAGAGCCCAATAGAAAGTACAAGAATCAGAGACCTACTTGTTTTTACACTTAGGAATCCCATAAAAACATTAAAGTTGATTAACAGTATACACACAGAGAACTTGGTATGGGCCCTGTGCATGCTGCTCCGGTCTCTGTGAGTTCATTAGAGCTTTGATCATGCTGACTTAGAGGGCCTTGTTTTCATAGTGTCCTCCATTTCCTCCAGCTCTTCTACTCTCTCCACCTCCTCTTCAGCAGGATTCCCTGGTCTCTGAGATGAGGGATTTGATGAAGAGATCCCATTTAGGGCTGGATGTTCTGAGGTCTCTTACTGTCTGTGTGGGTCTCTGAATTTGTTCCCATCTGCTACAGGGGAGGCTTCAAGGATGCTATCCAGCCTGTGTGTAACTTAATGTCAAAGTTAATTCAATCTGGTATCTTATTTTCAATCTGTATCATGTTTTAAGTAAATGTATACTCACTGGTTTTGTTTATTCTTCTAACAGCTTCTGTTAACTTCCTAGCATGTACCCTTAAGGATCTTGGTTTTGTTTCCAAAACTGCAAGAAAATACCTTAGAAAACAATTTTCTGGGTATTTGTCTCAGCTTTCTCAGTCAACATAGAGTTATTTGGGTTCATAATTAGGCTGTTTCAGTCCATGGTTAGTTGGATCGTTGCTTTTGGGCCTTTGTAAGGCAGAACATCTTTATGGGGCATGTGTGGCAGAGGAGGTGCTCTCCTCTGAAAAGAGAGAGAGGCCCCAGTACCTTGTTCAAATGATACATCCCAGTGGACTAACATCATCCCACCCTGCCTCACTTGTTTTTTTCCTTTGAGAATTATATAATATATTAATATTCATACATACATACACACACATATATATCCTATATTGTGCTGAGAAATTTTTCCTTTTTTATTTAAATTAGAAACAATATTGTTTTACATGTCAATCCCAGTTCCTTCTCCCTCCCCTCCTCCTCTGCCCCCCACTAACACCCTACCTATCCTATACCCTTTCTACTCCCCAGGGAGGGTGAGGCCTTCCATAGGGAGTCTTCAGAGTCTGTCATATCCTTTGGGATAGGGCCTAGGCCCTTCCCCCCTGTGTCTAGGCTCAGGGAGTATCCCTCTATGCGGAATGGACTCCCAAAGTCCATTCCTATGCTAGGGATAAGTACTGATCTACTACAAGAGGTCCCATAGATTTCCAAGGCCTCCTCACTGACTCCCACATTCATGGGCTGAATTAGTCCCATGCTGGTTCCCCAGTGATCAGTCTGGGGACCAAAAGCTCCCCCTTGTTCAGATCAGCTGTTTCTGTGGGTTTCACCAGCCTGGTCTTGACCCCTTTGCTCATCACTCCTCCTTCTCTGCAACTAGATTCCAGTTCAGTTCAGTGTTTAGCTGTGGGTATCTAATTCTACTTCCATCAGCTGCTGGATGAAGGCTCTAGGATGGCATATAAGTTAGTCATCAATCTCATTATAGAGGAAGGGCATTTAAGGTAGCCTCTCCTCTGTTGCTTAGATTGTTAGTTGGTATCCTCCTTGTAGATCTTCGGACATTTCCCTAGTGCCTGATTTCTCTTTAAACCTATAATGGCTCCCTCTTTTATGGTATCTCTTACCTTGCTCTCCTCTATTCTTCCCCTGACTCAACCTGCTCCCTCATGTCCTCCTCACCCCTCCTCTTCTTCCATTCCCAGTCTCCTAGTTCCCTCTCCCCTCCCCCCATGCTTCCAATTTGCTCAGGAGATCTTGTCCCTTTCCTCTTCTCCAGTGGACCATGTATGTCTCTCTTAAGGTCTTCCTTGTTTCCTAGCTTCTCTGGTGGTGTGGATTGTAGACTGGTAATCCTTTGCTCTATGTGTAAAATCCATATATGAGTGAGTGCATACCATGTTTGTCTTTTTGTGACTGGGTTACCTTGCTCAGAATGGTTTCTTCTAGTTCCATCCATTTGCCTGTGAATTTGCTGCCTCCCAGGGGTACCCATGGCTAGTAACCATACACTAAAAACAGCCTTTGTGGGGCACATTTCAGTTCTGAGCTATGGTAATGTTCATCCTTGCTAACTTATCTATCTGAAGATAATCTTTTTATAATTCCATCTTGGTTTTCTAAGCACTGTTGTTTCTGTGTGCCAAAAACTATATATCCTAACAGACTAAAAATTCTAATAGTCTAAAAACTTTTATGAGTAAAAAGCTATATTCTAACAGATACTATGATTTTCCTTTGTATGCTGTTTGTCAAGTAATTCTCCAGTTTTTGCTTTGCTCTCTGTTGTTAATAGTCTTTATGATAGTACCAAGGTTATCTAAGCAAACACTAATCTCATTTGTGTTCTCCACAAATCTGAGGTGTTCATTTATTTGCGTAATGTTAATTTATGTCCTTCCATTATTTAAAGTACAGGGACTATCTAATAACCTGTAAACAGTAATTTAAATAAGTACCTAACATTCTTATTAATTTTTAAAATTAAAATATAATTACATCATTCCTTCCCCTCCAACCTCTTCATGTGCCCTCCCTCAAACCCCTCCCATCCCACCTTAACACCCTCTCAAATGGATGGCTTCTTTTTTCTTTATTAGTTTCATATATATCCGTAAATATGAAAACATAACCCACTGCATATTTTTTAGTGTGTCTGTGTGTATTTGATTTTAGGGCTGACTACCATGTGTTGGATGACCAATTAGGGGGTTCATTTCTGGTAATACTCCCTTTCTCAGCAGTCATTGTCTGCAGTTCTTTGTTTAGGGGTGGAGCTCCATGAGATTTCCCCCTTCTGAGTTAACGTCTCCATTGATACTGTCATTGTTCTGATCTTATTTAGGCAACCATATTGTTGAGGTATTATGGGAATAGCTTCTGTGTCATTTCTAGGAAACATAATCTAAAACAGACCACCATGTTCTCTGACTCTTACAACCTTTCTACTCCCCAATTCTGTGATGTTCTCTGAGCCTTAAGGTGTAGGAATTGTGTTGTAGATGTATCCATTGTGTCTGGGATCCCCCAAATCCATTGACCTCTACTTATAGCCAATTGTAGTTTTCTGTGACAGTTTCTGTTGACTGTAAAAAGAAGCTTCTTTTATTAAGGGTGAGAACTGTTCTTATTTGTGGCTCTAAGGATAAGTTTGAGAATGTGATTAGGAATTACGCTTGTCTAGTAAAGTAGTGGCAATGCTTCTAAGATCCATGACCTCTCTAGGTCTGTTGGCTGGCTAGGTTCCAAGTACCAGGCATAATTTTCCTCCCCTTAGTGGGCTTTGAATCAAATAGACTGTTGTTGGTTACCACCATGATATGGGTGCCACTATTATGCCTTTAATATACCTTGCCATGCTTTTTGTTATTATAGTTCATAGGCATCACCTATGGATATGACTGTTTATTGCTTCCCTTTCTTGGTAGCTTATATAGTGCTTTTTTGTTAAGTTCATAAAGTACCAAAGATTCAGCTCAAATCTCTCCAGTTGTGTGTCTGGAGTATGTGGTGTCGTCAGCAATAGGTACTTATCTTCAACTTCTGAGACAGTTTCTTTAAGCTGTGATAACTAAAGGCTGCTCTTCTGTCAGAGGTATGGTCATTGTCCCTAAAAACTTTTATGGTCCTCTTCAGACAGCTTATAATCACCAGATCTGGGTTGGCACCTGCCTACAAAGGATTAACTAACAAATCAGAAACAAACAGACAAAGGAATGTAGTACAAAGGACAACACACTCTGGGAATCTTATGACTTTATGTCTTCATCAGCTGGCTCTGGATATGTTGCCTATCAGCAAAATGATGTATTGTCTAGGGAAGATCTTCAAGGCAGAGTAAGTTGGAAGTAAATGTAAAAGTATTTCTGTAGAAATAGCAAGGGTATTAATAACTTTTAAAAGAGAAATGCTAATGACTTTGTATGTCAAAGGTAATAATATGTGTGCTTGCTTTGTCAGTTTGCTCAGAAGAAAGTGGAAAAAGCCTTGGAAAAAATTACTGATAGTAAAAATAAACTGGCCTATGAGAAGGGGAAACTTCAGGTATGAGATTTATCTTCAGATTTTTGTCTGATGTTTAAAATAGTTAATTGTTGGATTAAATATTGTTGAACTTAAGAAAATGTAATTCTGTCATTTACTAACTCTGTAGCCTCTGAACCCCCCCCCCCCCGCCCAAGTTTATTTCTTCATTATCATCCAAATGACTTCTGTTCATAGACCAGTAGTCTAATGATGAAACCACAACCACTTCTGTGACTGTCTGAAGCCTTAGTACAGCCATTTTCTGCATGGCCATTTTGTGAGAAGATGGAGAACCTAGGTGTTGTGGGTCTAGTAAATGTTTGTAGCACACTCTTTGAAAACAACTGAAGGTTGGCCTTGCAAGGCCACAGGATTGAGTCTATTATACTGAGTAGTGTGATGGGATGTGAGTGACTATGAAGGTACTAAGCTTTTGTTTTGTCCCCATGATACCCACACACCAGGAAGCTTGCTACTGATGTTGCTGAGCCTGACTTAGACCAATCCCATTGGAAACACTAAGCACTAATTGTGAGTTCTAAGTCTTAGATACACATTAGAATCAGATGGGATTTAAAAAAAAAATCCTAGCAGTAGGAAATGTATATTTACTATTCTTTTGAAATACATCCAATTACAAAAAGTAGATTGGAGGACCCATAAAATATGTGATAAGATAAATAAATAAATAAATAAATAAATAAATAAATAAAGGTAGAACCTAGGGTGGTAGTCAGATTCGTATTCACAGAAAGATCTTTCAAGTTTTCTGCATGGTTAATTTTTTTCATAATACATAAGAAAAATTCTCTGACTGTAATACCAACAAAAGCAATTAAATCAGAATTTACGTCCTAGACCTAATACTTTGTAAAGCTCCCCAGTTGAATCCAGGCATGATGGAGTACACCTCTAATCCAAGCACTCAATGGGGAAGAGGTAGGAGAATGATGAGGTCAGCCTGGGCTATATGATCCTCTCTCAACAATAATGAAAGATGCCATAGATGAGGATAACTGGACTAAACAGTGTGAAATGAGGCCCACTTAAGCTTAGGACTGGACCCCTGACATGTTAAGTAATCTCACTATAGGTTTGCCGAACATCATCATTCATCCTTCCCTCATATTAAAGGTAGCAGACAAGATGAGGCACAGAGCTGGAAGGAGGCAAACTGAAAGGTTGTTGATATGAGTTACGCTTACGGAATGGTCCTGGCTTCAGTTTTCAGTGCCACAAACCAAACTGGAATCAAAAAATTGGCTATTTCTAACTCCAAAGCTCATTTCAAATTATAAATGAACTACCACTATAGATATGTCCTAGTTTATTTCAATTTTACAATACATATTAAAAAATCTAGGAAATATAATGAATGGATATTTATGTTACAGTGTAAACAGGTTAAAACAGAGCTCTTAATTTTTGGCTGTCTCAATTTATATAGTATTAACAGTATTAGAGCTATAGGTGGCCATATACATACATACATACATACATACATACATACATACATACATACATGCACATATAACATATAAAAAATTATATGTTATATGTAGTATATATTCAGAGCAATTGAAATAGTATGAGCACCTGACCATGGCCTAAAATGCTGATGTCCCCAGATTTACCAATAAGCTGGTCATAGAGTGGTTTTAAGTCTCATGAAATTTCCAGACCTGAGGAAGCAGTGTTCATTTGCTTCTGGCCAGTGCTTCTGTATTCTTTACAATTTTAAATATTCTGAGTAAGAATTTCTGCCAAATGAGAAACTCAAAAGATGAAGTACCTTTGATGACAGTATGCTACCAGTAAATTTCAGGGATTTCATTGTTTCTCAGTAGCTACAATACAATGAGTCCTAAGGAAGGAGTATAAATTGTTTTTATTCCATAAAATAGTCATTTGATTTAAGAACTCACAGTAATCCTTCTGCCTCTGGCTCCTAAGGACTGAAGATAACAGGTATGTACCACTTTACCTGGGTTTAGGAGTTAATTTTCAAATACAGCTTAACATGTAAGAATTCTACCTGTTCAACTTTTCTAGTTTTCTTTGAGCAAAACATAAGCCTGCTCATAGCAATGATTTAAGACAGAATTGTTTGCACGATTAGGAAAGTGTGGGTTTTTTTTTTTTCAAGTTTCAAGTGTCCTCTAATTTTTTTAAATTTATGACATCTTCTTTCCATCAGAGATTAGGTTTACTCATTATTGTTCTGTTTTTCTTATAGACAAAAATTAAACAGTTAGAAGAACAGCTCCATTCATTTACTGAAACCAAGTTGCAGAATGACCATCTGCACAAACTCAACAAGGTTTTACAGGTCAAACATGCTCAGGTATGATATGTCTGCAGAAAGTGGATTGCAATCAGGTGCTGTTACAGTGCTGCAGTTTTTAAGGCATTGCTTGGTGCCTTTCTTCCCACCTCCCCAAATAATCCTAGGAAGATGAATGCTTTCTCTTAATTCAGTTTAAGCTTCTGGTGAGACAGAAGGGGAATTCATAAAGATGTCTTCCACAAAATTAGACTGTTCAATATGCTAGGTGTTTTTGAATATAGCATTCATTGAAATTTGTTGCAGAATAGAAAGCTATGTCTTTCAGAAGAAAATAGGTTGTTCCATGATCACTCATAGAAGCATTGCTATGAAATACGTTCATGGGTTCTAAAATCTCTAGCTTTGTTTTTAATTCAAACCTTAACTTTTTTTTTTTTTTTTTTTGCAAATGTGAGGAACAAGTATCGTTGTTTTTTGAATTGTAGGCAAACTCAGAACTGAGTGTCAGCAAGGCATATCTGCAACAGACAGAAGCTCACCTGAAAGAGGTATGATAGTGGAGAGGTTTCCTTGTCAGCATGTGCCTGTAAAGGCTGACATCTGTTGTAGGTCACATAACATTTCTATAAAAGAGTAAAGTTAAAAGCAAAATATAGAAACTGCTTAGTAAATATAGAAAATGAATATTTTACTTAAAGTAACTCAGTTCAGTGATTACAAGTCTACTATATATGTAAATTAGATCATTGTAAATGTCTTTAACTCTTAGTATACATGGAAAGCTCTGTGTCTATGGTGTTTGTGTACATATACTCCCAGAAACCATAGTACTAGAATGTCTTCAAATGGAATCCCCATGGGGTTCTAACCAGCTGACTTTATTGATGCATGGTGAGGTCACAAAGTTCTAAAGAGGCCCTCTTTAGACTCTTCTGAGGAAGCTCGGGCTACAGCCTGTTTCTTCATTGGGTCATAGAGAACGGTGTGATCTTTTCATTCTTTCAGCCAAGGAATACATTTTCCAGTTTCTTCTGGAACATTCTGCCATTTGCCTTACTAAAAGTGGGTACTCCTTGAAACATAAGTCTTAGGTTTACTTAATTCTGGAACCTGTAACTGGTGATGCCTCCAAGAAGAAGGAGATCTCCAGAGAGGCCCATGTCTTCTAAATCCCTTGATGGCTCGAGAATTTATGTCAGTAATACTAAGGAAAGAGCTCAAGCAGTTGCCTTGCCCAATGTCATTCCAAATTCAGTACGCCGAGTGAGCTTTGCACCTACCTTGCCTTCTATGAGAATGTCTCAGGAGATTAAAGACTCCAGAATCTCTCTAAAGACTCTTTTAAATGCTATTAAAACCATGGAGGGAAGGCTGGAAGGCAAAATAGACATTCTTGCCTCAAGACCCTTCCTAAGTGAGGACTCATCAACTTTTCTTAAACGAGATTCGGTAAGTAATGAACATACATTGAATCTTAGGGAAATTTCAGATTTACTTAATAATTTAGAATGAGTATCAATCTAGAAACCTGTTTGACTAGAGTAACAGGGAAATTTGATATTTCACCGTAATAAAAACTGACTGCCACAGAATTTTGTTTGAGTCATAGGAAAGTTGGTTTGATAACAACTGAATTTTCCAAATCAAATTGATATTCCAAAATTCAAAATTTATGCATAATCATAAAATTTGAATTGAAATGCTTTGACTAAAGATTGCTATTAAAACAGATATATTAATCTTTTAAGTTCCAATATATTGAACATTTGGAAATATTTTTAGAGAAAATGTGTTAGAACCTCAACTTTTGCTTGATATTTAAAAACAACTACCATACCCTAGTTTCCAAAGGAGATTTATTTCTATATTCTCAGTAAATATTTTTGCTAGTGAAATAGAGAAATACAAATAAAACCAGAGTGAAGTACTACCAAATATCTATTAGAAATATTCAGTTTTTGTAGTGGGTTAAGGGTGTTTGCTAATGCCAGAAGCTATCAGTTTGTACACTTTATGTTTATGCAACTTGCTGTGTATCACTTACACTTTAGTAAAGAATTGTAGAAAGAATTATATGAATTACTACAATAAAAGTGTTGCCCTAGGAAGATGTTCACCATTTTTAAAAGGAAAGAAGCAGAAAGGCAGCAGATGAGTGTATGTCAAGGAAAGGCTGGGATTAGAGGGAGCAAATATAGGTGTTAATTCTGGTGGAAGAGCTCTGCAGGCAGCTTATCCAGTTGCTCACGTAGGATCAAACCACACAGAACTCTGTATGCACCCACACACACACACACACACACACACACAGAACTCTGTATGCACCCACCCACCCCTGCCCCCCCCACACATAAATGAAGGTTGAAAATAAGCCAGTTGATACAGATTACTGGCTTGCTCCCCAGGACTTGCTCAGCCTGCTTTCTTATAGAACCCAGGACCAACAGTGCAGGGATGGCACCACTCACAATGAGCTGGACCCTCCTCATCAATTACTAGTTAAGAAAATGCCTTATAGGCTTGCTTATAGCTCAATCTTATGGAGGCATTTTCTCAATAAAGGTTTCCTTCGCTCAGATAACTATAGCATGTGCCAAGTTGACATAAAATTAGCTAGATAACTAATTCCTTGTCAACTTGACACATAAACACATCACTGTTAAGCTACAACCTTTCCTTTCTTGTTCATCTGTAAGATCACACATTAATAAAGACATCACAAATTAAAACATCTTACAAACTTTAAAAGTGCCATAGTCTTACAAGTTTAAACACTTTAAAAATACCCAGTATCTTAAAATCCAAAGTCTATGTAAAACTCCAAAATTTATGTCCTAAAAATTTAAAGGCTTTTAACTATGGGATCCTGTAAAAATAAATGAATAAATAAATGAAAAAAAAAGAAAAGAAAAGAAGCCAGTTGAATTCTGTAACCTGGGTGGTAGCCATGTGACAGTGTACTGTGTTGAACAGGGGGACATTCTTTGTACTATTTTGTAACATTATGGGAACCTACAGTTATTTTGAGAAAGTTTTAGAAAGAGTAGCATGTAAAATTGTATGTTTAACTGAATTTTTTATGCAGATATATGAAAACTCTCATACTTAAAAATTCTAGTATTTATACTTTTTGAATTTTATTATATCAGTTATACATTTATGCTTTTTCTCTTCTGTCTTATCCTTCCTTCTTCCACTTTCCCATTTTTAGACCCCTTCCTTCCATATACTACTATTTATAAATTAATTTTACATGTATTTAAGTTTAAATTTCACATATAACAGGAAATGTAATATTTTCCTTTCTCAGTGTAGCTTATTTCATTTAATATGATGATATCCACTCCCATCTGTTTTATGACTAATAGTGCAATTCCATTTTTATGGCTGAATAACAATGCATATGCATATATACCACATTTCCTTTACCCTTTCATCTGTTATAGGACATGGGCTGGTTACACATCTTTGCTATTGTGAATACTGCTTCAGTATTGTGGATGTATAGGTATCTCTGTGGTTTTCTTAGATTCCTTCATGTATACACTCAGGAGTGTTGTAGAGTTTTAGTTTAACTGGGCAAAAATGTGTTATATTTGTTTATGCTGTGGAATATTAATTTAACTATGTGAAGGTATGTTATATTTTTATGCTGCCTTTGTTAATGATATAAAGATGTGCTACATTTGTTAACTATGTAAAGATATGTTGCTGTTTCAGCTTGCCTGCCTAAGACACCTGATTGGTCTAATAAAGAGCTGAACAGACAATAGCTAGGCAAAGAAAGAATAGGTAGGGCTGGTGGGCAGAGAGAATAAGTTGGAGGTGAAATCCAGACTCGAGAGAGAAGGAGAGAATGAGGGAGAAAGTTGGGACATGCCAGCCAGACATGAGGCAGCAGCAATATGAGATATACAAAAAGGTAAAAATCAGTGAGGCAAAATGTAGATGAAGAGAAACAGGTTAAGTTATAAGAGCTAGGAAGAAACAAGCCTAAGCTAAGGCCAAGCATTCAAAATGAAGAGTAAGTCTCTGTGTCATGTTTTGGGAGCAGCTTGGTGGCCCAAAAGAAAAAGCCTGCTGCACAGGAGTGGTAGAGCAGGATTCATTTTTTTCAGAACATCCATGCTGCTTTCCATAGTGAGTGTACAAGCTTTCATTGCCACTAGCAGTATGAAAGGGCACCATGTTGCTGCATCCTCACCTACTGCTTGCTGCCATTTTCTCTTGGTGATGGCCATTCTGACTGGGCTGATACATTCTTAAGGAAGCTTCAGCTTGCCTTTCTCTGATGACTGAGGGTGTTGAACAGTTTTTCACATACTTATTGCCATTTTTATTTTCTTTTTTGAGAACTGTATGTTCATTAAATTTGTCTATATATTGACCAAATGGTTTAGCATTTTCTTTTTTAATTGTTTTGAATCTCTTACAAATTCTAAATATTAACCCCTGTCATTGCTATAGTTGGCAAGGATTTTCTCTCATTTTGTGTGCTGTCACTTCATCACTCCAGTGACAGTTCCTTTCCTGTACAGAAAAGCATGCTGTAATTCCTTACAGCTCCATTTGTCAATTCTTGGGATTATTTCTGAGCTATTAGAGTGAGCCCTGTTCATAAAGTTCTTGCCTGTGGCTATATCTTTTTATCATCCGGATTTATTGTGTGGGGCAGAAGGGGGGAGAGTGCATTTGCCATGATACACATATGAAGGTCAGAGGACAAATTACAGGAGTGGGTCTCTTCTACCATGCAGGTCCTACCTAGGGTCTCACACAACTCAAAGGCTTGTTACAAAGTACTTTTACCAGCTCTATTCCCATGCTGTGTGTGTGCTTTAGTTTTGAAAATTTGTACCGAGTACTGCTGACATTGTTTTGTCCCTTCTCTGTCTCCTTCTGACTCTTCCCATGCCTCCACTACCACTTCCTCCCAAATTCATGACCTCTTTAATTATCATTATTACATATTCTTCCATAGACACAGCTTTCTGAGTCCATTTAGTGTTGCTTGTATGTACATGTGTTTAGGACTGACTGCTTAGGATTACATAACTTTTCAGGGGGTTCTTCTCTTGAGAAGACCAATTCTCTCCTCCTCAGTAGCCACAAATTGCCCCCCTCTTTGTTTAGGAGTGGTTGAAGTGAGATTACCCCCCCCATACACTTTGGCATGTCGACTGGTATTGTCATTGTGCAATTCTTCTTCAGGTGACCACATTGTTCAGGTTCAGTGTCATATAGAAGGTACTATATGTGGCTCTTGGGGTCCTTCTGTGTCTTCTGTGATGTTCCCAGGGCATTAGGTATAGAAGTTGTGTTATAGGTGTATCAATCGGGATTGGCACCCCACAGTCAATTGTTACCACCAGATGTGGGTTTCTGTAGTGGTCTCTATCTACTTTAAAAATAGTATTTCTTGATGAGAGCTGAGGTCTACACTTGTGAGATAAGTATTTACAATGCAAAGGAAACTATTCTGATTGATGAAAATGGCAGTGGTGGTTTCTCTCTAGGATCCATGTCCTCATCAGCCACAAGGAGTCAGCTGTCTTGATGTGCTTTCCCCCATGTTTTCCTCTAGCGGTTCCAAAGTTTTAGTTTTAAACTAAAGCCCTTTGAATTGGTCTCTGTACCAATGGACTGGTTTGGATCTACTTTCGTTCTTCAGCATTTGTAAATCATCCTAGCTTCATTGGTTGAAGACTCTCGTATTTTCATCAATGTATGTTTCTGTCACCTTTGTCAAAAATCAGGTGATTATTTGTGTTAATTTCTTGATCTTCTTTTGTTTCATTGATCTGTATCTGTTTTTGTGACACCAGCATGCAATTTATTTTACTGTAGCTCTGTAGTATAATTTGTAAAGAGGTATCGAGATACCTCTGGGTATCTTTATTTTCTTCAGTACTACCTTGCTATCTGGGATCTCGGGGATTACATATGAATTTTATATTGTGTTTTCTAGTTCTATGGAAAATGCCTTAGAATGCTGATGGATAAATATCACAGGAATCTGTAGATTGCCTTTGATTAGATAACTGTTTTTATAATATTGATCTTGAGCATGACAACTTTTCTGTCTTCTAGTGTATTCTTCTAGTTCTTTTTAAAAATGTAACCTTTTAATTTTATTGATTGATTGACTTTGTGTGGGGGGGGGTATGGTCTTAGCCAGGTAGCCCTGGCTGGCCTGGAACTATGCAGACCAGACTGATCTTGAACTCACAGAGATCTGCTAGTCTCTGCCTCTGTGTACTGGGATTGCAGGCATGGACCACTGCACCCAGCTCAGTTTCTTTCCTTAGTTTAAGTTTTCATTTTTGAAGTCTTTCTTCCTTGGTTACATTTATTCCTAGGTATTATTTTTAAACTATTCTAAATAGGACTTTTTTTCCTGATTTTTTTTTCCTCAGGGAGTGTGTTTATTATTGACACATAGGAAAGTCAGTTCTGTGTCCAGGTATCATGTAGATGGCTGTAAGATCTGAAAGTTTTCTGGTGGGATCTTTATGGTCTTTAGTGTAGAGGACCTTTATTAGTTTCTCTCATTGCTGTTAAGAAGCAGCTGCTAAAATAAAGGTTTTGTTTTGGTGCAGAGGGTCAGGGAAAGTTTCTTCTGGTAGGGAAGGTGTGGCTGAGTCCTCACAGCAGGACACAGCGAGGAGTCCTGGGAGACCAGGAAGCAGAGAGCTGTTGATGCTGGTCCATTCTTTTTCATGCAGTCTAGCTCACTAGCCCTTAGGGTTGTGCTGTTCATATTCAGGGTGGATCTTCCCTCAGCCAATTTCCCTCCTAACACCCTCAAAGATATGCCCAAGCTATATAAGTGGTGTGTGTGTGTGTGTGTGTGTGTGTGTGTGTGTGTGTGTGTGTGTGTGTGTGTGTGTGTGTGTTTGCAGAAGTGCATGTGTGGCAAGCTCCTGCACCTGTTTGTGCACATGCATGTAGAGACCAGAGATATTGATGTCTGGTATCTTCCTTAATCTTTCCCCATCATAGTCTTCGAGAGAGAATTTCATGAGACTGAGAGTTCATGGATAGGCAAGGTAGCCAGCTAAGTCCAAGGGATTCTTTAGTCTCCCCAGCCCCAAAACTAAATTCAGCCAAGTTAAAAATGAAGGTTAATTATGTCATAGGATTGATCATATCATCTGTAAGCAGGAATTATTTGACTGCTTCCTTTCCTATTTGTATCTCTTTTATTTTCTTCTCTTGATTATTACTCTAGCTAAAACTTCAAACACCATCTTAAATAAGAATGGAGTGTGTTCACTTTTATGTCATTATTTTTCAAGAAATTATACCATTTCCCTCATTTAATGTAATATTCACTACAAACTTATATGATATGTTGATATATATTCTTTCTATACCTAGCTTTTCAGTAGTTTGATCATGTAGGAATATTGAACCATGTCCAAGGCCTTTACTCCATCTATTTGAATGATCATGTAATGTCTGTCTCTAGGTCTGTGTACTGTGTTCCATTTATTGATTATGTATGTTTAACCATTCTTGTAACCCTGTAGTAGAAACCAACTTCATTTTAGTGTATGGGATTTTTCATGTCTTACTGAATTTGATTTGCAAGTGTTTTATTAAGAACTTCTGAATCTGTGTTATCAGGGAAATTGGTGTATCCCTTTGCTTTTTTGTTATGTTAGGTTTTTTGACTACTTTTTGAGACAGTCTGTTGTTATGTAGAACAGGCTGGCCTCAAGTTCACAGAGCCTCTGCCTCATAAGTGCTGAGATTAAGGGCATGGGCCACCATGCCCAGTTTTTGGTGATTCTTAGCCAGTTTTGAATGACGGTAATACTGGCATTGTAGAATGGTATTGCTCCTTCCATTTTTGTTCTGTGGAGTAATTTGAAGAGCACTGATATTTCTTCTTAAAGATGTAGTAGATTTTGGCATTCCTTCCCTTGTGTATTTCTCTTTGTTGGGAGAATCTGTATTACTGCTTCAGTCTCCTTGTTCATTAGAGATCTATTTAATTTTTCATGTCATCTTGAATTAATTTATATGTGTCTCGAAGGTTGTCCATTTGTTTATACCTAGTTTATTTATTTTTGTTGTTGTTTTTAAGACAGGATTTCTCTGTGTAGACCTGGCTATCCTGGAACTCACTTTGTAGACCAGGCTGTCTTTGAACTCACAGAGACCCACTTGTCTCTGCCTCCCAAGTGCTAAGATTAAAAGAATTCGTCACCATCACCTGCCTTATCCATAATTTCTTTATTCAGCTTTTTGAAATGTAAATTTCCCAAATATTCCCTAATGGTCCTTAGTATTTTTTGCAATGTCTCCCTTTTAACTCCTTATTTTAATAATTTTGGATTTTGATTAAGGGTTTGTACATTTTATCATCTCCCAAGAATTAACTGTTTCATTGATTCTTTGCATTGTTGTTTTATTTTAGTGTTCCATTTAATTCATTTATTATTTCTTTTCATCTGTTGCTTCTGGGCTTGGCTCATTTTTATTTTGAGTGTGTCATTAATTTGTGAGCACTCTGATTTCTTACCGTTAGTACTCACACTGTACATTTACGATAAAAACTGCCTTCATTCTATCCTTACTTAGATAGGTTGTCTGCATTTGATTATTGGGTTTAAAAATATTTCCTCCCTAGTTTCTTTAATGGCCCATTGGTTATTAAAGGGTGACTGTTCAATCTCAAATATATTTGGAGTTTTCATAGTGTCACTGGCTATTGATTTCTAGTTTTATTATAGTGTGATATATTAAAATACAAAAATTATTTTGATATTCTGTTAAGACTTGTATTATCACCTCAAATGTTACTGATTTTGGAGTGGGTTGCAAAGGATTCTGTTATAGTAAAGATCTTTCCTTGGCACGTAACGTGACTATCCTATCCCCATCCTGGAACAAAGATACCTTTCCTTGGCAGTCATACCAATGAAACAAGCAGAAAAGTACAGGGACAGCTGGTGCCCATGATGATGGAACTATTACTGTTGTCCAGTAGAAGAGGCAGGGAGGGTTGGAAGACTCATACCTGCTAACACAGCCACTACTCCTTTCTGCTTCCCAACTGCATGTGATCTTGGAAAGGTTCTAGACTAGAGTTCATGGGAGGTTGAAGATTAACTGAAGACAGAACTCTGGTGCTGATTCAATACAGTTATAATCATCCCTACACTTTAAAGTAATACCTCACCTATGTTCCTGTAAGCCAGCTAAACTCAGTGATTCCAAGTTGGACTTAGGTAGAGTAATTGCTTTGGTTTCCATTGATTTCCTATCTGGAACTAATGGACATGTGTACACATATCTCCAATAAAAGCCATGCACCAACTGCCGAGATGAACATGCACTACACTGCTGATGACGGGAATGTTCTGTATGTGTCTTTTCAGTGTGTGAGGTCTGTGGTTCATTTTAACTCTGATTTCTCTTTTCATCTCAGTCTACATGATCTATATATTGATCAAAGTGAGATATTAAAGTCTGGACCTGTCTGTTCCTCTATGTTCAGTAATGTTTGTTTTATAAAATCATTTCAATGTTTGGTGCATGTATATTTATAATTGTTATATCTTCTCGATGGCCTGCTTCCTGTATTAATACCTCCAGACCTTCTTTCTTCTATTTTGACTTGAAGTCTACTTTATATATGAAGAGCTACACCAGTTTATTTTCTCTTTTATTTGCTTGGTGCATTGATTTCCATTGTTTACTTTGAGTCTGTGTGTTTCCTAGTAGATATGTTTCTTATTTACAACAAGCACTTGCATCTAATTTTTTATTCAATCAGCTGGGTCACACATTTTAACTGTAGAGTGAACATGACTTGCAATTATTTTTTGTTTATTTTTGAGAGGCTTACTGATTACTATGATTTTGTTGATTGTTTTTCTAGTTGGTTTAATTATTGTTTATTCTTTTGTTCCTTTTTCATCTTAGGGTATTGCTGGCTTATTGATTTAGACATGGTTGATTCTGTTTTACTTCATTTTTGTTTATTCCTCATGCAGAACTTATTTTTTCCTGTGCTGTTGTGATTGAGACTTTTTTCAAATTCCCTATGTTTAGGATTCCTTTAGATATTATTTGCATTGCTGACTTGGTGGACACGAACTGTTTTACTTTGATCTTGTCTTGGAATATCTTTATTTCCTTCACCAATTTTAAAATACAGCTTTATCGGATATAGCAGTCTTGGTTGGCAGTTACATACTTTTCAAGTCCTGAAATTTCTCATTTCATGCTTTCCAGGGCTTTAGGGCTTTGAGAGGTCTGACTGTATATTTACCTCTGTAAATGAATTGGTGTTTTGATTTGCAACTTTTAATATTCTTTGTCTTATACTTTTGATATATAAACTATAGTATGTCATGAGAAGGTTGTTCCCTGGAGATACACACATACACACACACACACACACACACACACACACACACACACACACACACACACGAAGATTTCAGCTATAAGTTTTATTTTTATCATCTTTAATTTGGGGAAAATCCCAGGATACTTTTTTCCTTTTAAGTAAAAATTTTATTTCATACAATATATTTTAACCATGTTTTACCCTCCCCAACTTCTCCTAGACCCTCTACACCGTTATACCTACTCAACTTTATATTCCTTCTCTCTAACTTCAAAAAAAGTACAAAAAATGAAAGTTAAAAAAATCAATAAGACAAAAAATTCTCAAAACAAAGGTAAATGAAACGCATCCCCCCTCAAAAAAAAAAAAAAAAAAACATAGAGTTAACCTTGTGTTGAACAGCTAATCCTGTGCATGGGGCCTGCCCTACTATGTGGTCGATGTGCCCCATGACTCTTCATTGGATCAGCTAGAATTTTTTAATAGATTTTCTATGCTGTTAGTTTTTATTCCAGCTCCTTCTTTTAATCCAATAGATTCTTACATTTGATCTTGTGATGATGTCCCAAGAGCTTTTGAAAGTTGTGATCATGCTTGTTTTCCTTACTGGTATCCAGATGCAGTATTTATTCACCTTCCATCATCAATATTGTTTTTTCTTTTGTTGTGTTGTACATTGCATGTGTGGTATAGTGTGTGTGTGTGTGTGTGTGTGTGTGTGTGTGTGTGTGTGTGTGTACATGTATGGGGACATATGTATGCCCATATATGTACATGCAGAAGTCAGAGAAGTACATGGAGCATCTTCCTCTATACTCTCTATTCTATTCCCATTAGGCAAGGCCTCTGTCTGAACCTGAAGCTCTCCCTTTCAGCTATGCCAGTTGGCTAGCATGCTTGCTTCTCCCCACCAGGGCTGGAGCTACAGGCATATATAACCATGCCTGACTTTCACATAGATAATGGAATTGAAACTCTGGTCCTCATGCTTGCATGGCAGGTGTTCTTACCCACTGAGTTCTCTATCTAGCCCACTAATATTCTTTCAGTTGTTTGATCAAACCTATGGCTTATGCTTTCTTTGGTGGTTTTTATTTGAGTTTTTCATTTCTAACACTGTTCAGCATTGTGAACAGTGCTGAACCAGGACCCGTCAGGCTGCATTGGTATCAGAGTTGTCTTCACTTTAGGACTGCCCATCCCCTGTGTACCAGAGTCCATGCTTTGAATCCTGTCCCAGCAGATTTCCCTATACCCTAAAGACTCTAGTTCATCTGTCCTTAGGTTGCTAGTGTTGCAGCCAAAGGAAGACTGCTGAGTGAGTTTTAGAGTGTGGCAGGCTAGCAAAGCACTAAGATCTGCATAAGGACCGCTTTCCTGCTTTCAAAACCCTATTCAGGGTTAACCCGCAGTGTTACGATAAATCTTTACACCAAAAGCCACCGAGCCCCACCGTCACATGTGTGCTCTATGCCAGCTGCCTGCCTGAGGTAGGGCCCCAGTTAATGCACAGAGAGACTTGTATTAGGTACAAAGCTGCTTGGCCAATGACTAGGATTCTCATCTGTTAGCTCAGTCTCAATTATCATAAATCTATATATTTTATAAGACTTATCTTATTGGACGCCCTCGTAACACCGCAGCTAGAAGGGTGAGGCTGAAGAAGTGCAGGACTCCACAGAGCAGTTGGTATTACCATCAGGGAACCCCCACCTCAGACGAATGACTCTAAAGGATGCGTCCACCTTGACATCAAGCTCAGGGCTATGAGACTTCATTCATGCTCAAGTGATGGGCTAAGGTCCCAGCACTCAACACTGTCATTCACTGTACCCTTCACTGCCTTGGGGGCGGGGAGAGCCTCCTGTTACTTGAACTCCTCTCCAGGTCCCTTGGCTTCTGATTGGTCCTTTTATTAGGCCCTGGGTGGGGGAAGAGGGTAGCACAATCTTAACCAATAGTTTCCCTCTCTAAATGGCTCATAGTCAAGACACTCTGAGGTTTGAGGAGCTGTTTACCACTCTAGTTAGTGGCCTGAAGCGGGGAGAGAAGGGCCTAAAAATAAGACAGATTAAAGTCTCATCCAATAGCCAACTTTAGTCAGAACATCAGATGGTTTATACTCTGAGGGTTAAGAATTACATGGTATGGTGTTGAATCACAAAGACAAACCACACATGGTAAAAACATGTTTTTTCATAGAGGTATATAAACAAATAAGTCGTCTATAATGAAGAAAATGATCTCACAAATCACATTCCAAGAATACTTCCAAATTTTGAAGAAACTGAGGTCACTAGAGACTTTTGTCTGTTTTCTTAGAGTAATCTCACAAGCACTCAAAGTTCCCGGTGAACAGCTCCATTCTTAGAATGTATTCTGATGGGGAGTAGCAAAATAGAGACAGTCACTATCACAGCAGAGGTCTCAGTGGGTCAGAGGCTTGTCCTGTGCTTCGGTACAGGCCTGCTCTGCTGGCTTCCCATTTGGACAGTGCTTCTGATTCCCCTATGCTAACCAGGATGTCAGACTGAAGGCCTGTGCTGCTTGCTTCTTTTTGGTTGTCAGTATTCTGTTTCCTGCACTTAACCCCTGTCCTCTTAATCCCTGTGAGTCCACTCCTCTTTCTATCTTTATTTCTGTTCTTCTGACTTTTCTCATTTGCCAGGACTTACCAAGGAAGCTTCTTATGTCTATCTTAGTCTAGAATTGTTTGTATTTTCAAAAGTTGTAAAACTTTTAGCTCCATTGTCTTACTCTTGTGTGTATGTATTTTCACTGAATTTAGTTACATAAGTAAACCCTTAGGGTGTTTATTTAAGTGGATAAGCATGTTTAATTATTCATGTTTGTTCTCTAAATTTTGGTGCCTTGTTACAATCAATGATTGGTTGTGTTTTAGAAAGTTATGCATTATTTCTTTTTTCCTTCCAAGATGAAATCCATTCTTGGGAAAAATGAGGAGGAGCTGGCCCAAGCTGTGAAGTGTCGAGATGCTGCCTTGAAAGAGAGCCAGAAGTTGAGAGGAGACCTGGAAACTCTGGAGGACAGGGAAAGCAAGAAGGCAAGGTGTCCTCTCTGAACGCCCTTTCCAACAGGGGCCATGAGAAGCCTGGCAGCCACATCCCCTAACTTCCTTTTTCACCCATGAAAAGGGGAACTGTGATCAAGGAAGGGCTAACATTGTTTAAAATTTTTCCATAATGATGAACTATGACTACAAGAAAAAGTCTGATTGTTTTCTGTTACATTCTGTCTGATTTGGGGGGTAATCACCTTCTGTGGGTGTTTACTTATCTAATTCCTGTGGATTTTTAACATGTAGCCCAGGTTCGTCTGAGAGTGTCTATCTTAGTTCCTTGTCATCCCTGACCTGGGGCTAGAATTACAGGCAGTCTGCATTCTGTCAAGCCTCCTCTTTGTGTGTAGAGTCATATGACACCACAGTGCTGCTTCTCCTTGATGTTCCTGTGCTCCTGTGAGACTTAGCAGGAGCAGAAGTCCTCTCCCAAACAGCTTTTTTAGACTTTGGCATTCATACATTGTAATTGTGTGTTTATTAGATATTATATGGCATTTTAATGCATCTATACAACTTGAATCATACCAGAATACTCAGCATACCTGTCACCTCAAATGTATCATTCTTTTGTGTTAGGAACACTCCATAAATCCCTTGCTAGCTACTTATATTGTTTATATGTGAAACATTCAACTAATTCTTGGTAGCTATGTTGTCTTACTGACTTTAAAAGGCATTAGGAGGTTGCCTCCTATCCAGTGGCACCACTGTAGCCACCCTGTGTCCATCCTCCACCGCCTTTCCTAAGTCTAGCAGACACTATTTTCTACTTCTTTGAGGTCAGGGTTTTAACTTCCACATTTAAGTGACCATATATGATATGTATCTTTCTGTGCCTGAATTAGTTCAGTCTAATGTCTGCCACTTCCATCCATGTTACTACAAATGACAGAATTGTTATTCTTATGTGTGAATACATACATACATATATATATATATATATATATATATCATATACAATTTGTTTTTATGTGGATGTATGTGGGCGCACTGTAGAGGTCAGAGGGAAATTGCAGGAGTTAGTTCTCTCCTTCCATCATATAGGTCCCAGAGAGGGAACTCATGTCATCAGGCTTACTGGCCAGTGCTCTATACTCTGAACCATTTTTTGCTGGCCCATCACAAACTTCTTGACAGCCAGTGATAAGTGTTATGCCTTTGAAGAGGGACACATCATTCTTTAGCAGCTTCTGCTTTCTCCCCTAGTCTTTATCCTCAGATAATTTCACTAATATCTCCTTTTCTGAGCCCATCAGAAGACAGCTGAGCATACTTACCAAGATTGCCTCTGAATCAAAGAAGTTGTTGGCCCAGTATGTCCACGTAATTGTGAGCTGCTCTGTGGCAGCAGACAGGAGGCTGCCACATTTCCCACAGACTGTAGGGTCTGTTTCTCTTTTTCTGAAAGCAGAATAACTTAAGAACCAAAAGTGAAATATACTTTTCTATCTTGTCTCATTTTCTTTTAGGTGGGAAACTTTCAGCGGCAGTTAGCAGAGGCTAAAGAAGACAACTGCAAAGTCACAATCATGCTGGAAAATGTGTTGGCTTCTCATAGTAAGATGCAGGGAGCTCTGGAGAAAGTCCAGATAGAGCTCGGGCGGAGGGATTCAGAGATCGCAGGCCTCAAAAAGGAAAGGTACCACATTTATGTTTCTGCTATGGCTAGGAAGGACATGAAGCCTCTTTATTGTCATTAATTTGAAAAACTATTAGAATGGTATTTAAAGAATTAGCAGGTTAGGGGATATAACCCTGCACTTAAAAAGCTTTCTAAAAAGTCCAAGTGGCATGAAGGAAAGCATGTCCTTGAACTTCATGGACTATTTTAACCTTGCTACTTTCTGCACCACTTAATCCCAATTCTGTCCTTGGCTCTACAGAATAATGTCAAGAAAACTAAGTCGGGCTAGAGATCTAGAGAGCATGCTCAGTGACTGAACACTTGTGGAGCATGTGCTAGAGCCCAGACTCAATCCCTCACCTGCCCCCCCATCAAACTTGAAGCTAAGCAACTTATTAATTTATTACTTTATTATTTGAAGATTAATAATGATTTTAGGTTAATCATCTTGAGAATTAACTGTAGCTTTGCTTTATTAGTGGACATCAATGTTTCAAAATTACATAAAATGAAAATCAATAATTAAAAAATTACAAAAATTGCCTGAGGCTGATGGTGCCTCTGGAATGTATTATGTATATTACTGGTTCATATTGCTTCTATGTTATGAGAAAACAAGTGAATTGTATTTTCTTTACTGTGCTTATCTTTATTTTTTGCATATTATAATATACTACCTTAAATTTTTAAAAAGGCAAGAGAATAGCATGTAAAATAGTTTACTTGTCACAATACATTTCAAAGTAGCTATTTAGAAGCAAAAATTTCAACAGCGGGCCAAACCTTACCCAACTGGTAAAGCATTGGGTAAATTGCCCTCCCAGAAGTCAGTCAAAAATGTGGATTCATACCCCAATGATTAAGCCCGAAGTGAGTCACACATGGAACAAGATTTTTATAGCCTTTCGGGCCTTTCTTTTTTGCCCTGAAGATGAAGGAACAATTGTTACTCATCAATTTTCTGATATTTTTAGCAGGTGTAGGTACTACTACTAATGCTATCTGAGCTTCTAAGAGAAAGGTGTCCTGGTACTTTCAAGTAGCGTCATCATTCCTGTATCCTTCCTTACAATCATTTCTTATGCTTTCTATTTTCAGGTCTCTAAATCAACAAAGAGTACAGAAGCTGGAAGCAGAGGTGGACCAGTGGCAGGCCAGGTTGCTGATTGTGGAGGCCCAGCACAACAGCGAGGTAGAGGCCAGCTGTCAGAGCTGGCCACACTGAACTGCTCAGTTTTGTTGTGACATTACTATTTTAGAAAATTGAAATGAAATAGAGAAAGTT
The DNA here is from genome assembly GCF_003668045.3 of Cricetulus griseus. Taxonomy (NCBI): domain Eukaryota; kingdom Metazoa; phylum Chordata; class Mammalia; order Rodentia; family Cricetidae; genus Cricetulus; species Cricetulus griseus. The sequence continues at coordinate 408,846,479 of NC_048595.1, forward strand.
CCTTTTCATTCAGTTAAGAGTCTTGGACAGTAACATTTATGAATAGGAAATAGGTAATGAATCATAACTTTTATTTGTTTTTCATTGTCCACATTATTTTCATTTACCAATGCACGGGTTATTTCAGGAGTTAAATGTCTTAGAAAACAACCTATAATCTCACAGCTAGATGATGACTTAATGAGCTGACATGTGCATGTCATGTGTATGGATATATCCATACAAACATGCATTATATATATCAAACCTGAATAAACCTTTTGATGTTTACTTATTTGGAGGCCAGCACACATGTGCCATGTGCAGAGGTCATATGGCAGCTTGTGGGAATCCATCCCCTCTTGTAGGTACAAGTGATTGAACTCAAGATGGTTAGCTGGGTGGCAGGTGACTTCCCCTACTGAGCCATTACAATAGCCCTCAAATAAGCCTGGTTTGGGAAGAATATACAAGGAATAGTTGCCAGTTTTTTACCTCCTAGAGAATGAGACCAGACGGGGATAGAATCAGTGAGACTAATTTAACTGGTTAAACTCTTGAAAATCAAGACAATGTAAGCTAGCTCTATTTTCCAGTGCTCTTAGATCTCCGGGGGAATTGCCTTCTGAGAGTCTCTTAAGCAATGATGGTTGTAATTTTCTGTGTGTGTATTATATATTTTACCTAGAGAATTTGTTTCTAGTTCCAACTGATCATTTCCATGCCACTTACAGAGAAAGTGGAAGGAGCAAAAACTGTTGTACTGACTGCCATGAACTGACAGGTGCTCTTCTCCCTTTCAGATGGAGCCACTCCAGAAGTCTCTAGATATAACCAGAGAGGACAACAGGAAACTGGCCTTGAGCCTAGAGCAAGCTCTCCAGACAAATGGCCATCTGCAGTCTAAGCTAGATCACATCCAAGAAAAACTGGAAAACAAAGAAGTTGAGCGGCAGAATTTAGAAGCCTTCAAGTAAGAGTCATGAATTCACAGTGAAATTGGGGAAGAGCCTCTGGAGGAGTATGTGGCTTGTTCAGATAAGGTAGTGAAGCCTTTCTCTTTCATGGTAAGCAAGCAAGCAAGCACAGTTGAACAGCAGCAGGTAACAGGTGCTGGAGCATGCCTGTGTGGGTCTCCTTTCCAGTTTTCCTCACCCATTATCAAGATGATTCTTTGTGAAGTTAACACAAAATGTAAAGACTACTTCGGGGAACACTCACATGTTATGCCTAGCTTAAGTCATCCTTTAAAAGCATTATTTGAGCCAGGTGTGGGAGGCACACTGAAAGTTTCCATACTTAGAAGGCTGAGGCAGGAAGGTCATGAGCTTGAGGCCATCATGAGCTATAGTAAGATCCTGTCTCAAGATAGCCAAAGTAAGGGCTGAAAGAGATAGCTTAATAGGTAGTGGCACTTGTGTGGAAGATGACCTGAGATCAATCCCCAGGCTTACAAGAACCAACTCCCAAGAGTTGTCCTCTGACATGTGTGTGTGTCCAATAAAAATTAAGGAAACCAAAATAAGCAATACAGATTTGGGCAAGGAGTCACAGTAATGTGAGTGGATCTACTCATCCAGGACTGGAATGACCTCATCTAAGGAGATGATAGCCCATTATATTAATTTTTTGCCTGAAATTGGTTCTGTCAAACCATGAAAGTTTTGTTACAAACAGTATGTCAGTAAATACGATCTAGACACTAATATTATTCTATGGACATTTATGCTTAGGGACACACATATAGGACCTCATTCTTGTCACTGGTTTTACCTGTCAATGCAGGATCAGGGCAGACGCTTAGGCAGAGAAGGTACTTTCCGTACATGAAATCTGTGCAGTTTATTTTCTGGTCAGATGTTACTGTCACAAAGCTGTGCAGTATTGGCTAAAACAACACTGTGTATGGTGGCTGGCAGAATCATTAAAAAAACCCATCAAAGTCAGATTGTTTGTTTTCCTAGTGAGTCATTCCTATCCCTGATATCCTGAAAATTCTTCAGGTACTCTGTTTTTTTTTTTTTTTTTTTTTTTTTCTGTTCATTTGTTTTGTCCTATTCAGGTTTGTTTTTATTTTATTTTATTTTACAATTATTTTCTTACTGTTTTCTAATAAGAGAGCAAGAAAGGATGTAGATTTGGGGAAGTGGGTGAAAGTGACAGAGGGGAACCATAATCAGAATAAATTATATGAAAAAACTGTTTCAATTTAAAAAGCAACAGAATAATCCCTGTTCTCACTTTTGCTAAAATGGTTATTGCAAGGTCAGTGACAGGAGAGTAAGGTGAGACTGAGGCCATGTGGCATTTGCTTCAAATGTGTCTACCTACCACTTATCACTCCATTGCCATCAAAGAATCTTACCTATCACTTGAGACTTGTCAACTCTTGATACTATGCAGATTTCTACTAATCTGTGTACACACTTAGAAAGATCAAGCGTGGGAAGTTATGTTTTAGACACATTGGTCTTGAGATAGAATTATGAGATGAAGAAATGCAAGAGGTGACGACTGGAATTCATCTTTACAAGGATGAAGTGTGTTGTCTTCCTGGGAAAGGACAGGTAGAAAGGAGGTCAGAGTGTGGCAGCGGCGCTGATTTCAAGAAGGAAGATGCCAGAGAAGGAGCGATTGAGCTTACAGGTGCTATCTACTGAGCATCCTCACATGACCATTTCAGTAGCTCTAGAAGATTACACAGAATAAGAATCTCCTAGATCTGGAAAATTCCTGATCTTAAAGAAGCAAAACTCAGATGGTGGGGAAAAGCAGGCAAGAGGGCAGTGAGAGGGTGAAGGCTCGGGCTGTATGTGAAGAAGAGCACTCCTGCTACATTCCTTCCTTTCTGGGTCTACACAGAGAGCTTGGACTCTGATCAGAAGCACTCCACTGAACTCTGGGAAATTCAAAAGTTGAACAGTTGTCAGTGAGTTTGAGATTAGGCAAGTATGTCTCACCGAAACCAGAAAACTGTTCCAGGAACTAACTGTGAGATGATGGTCTGATGGCTGCCTCAGAAGAAAAGAAGAGCAGGATTCAAATATGTTCTAAAGACTTTTCCATGAGGTCCATATTTAACAGCACTATATGTACTGAATAGATGTCACACCTTTAATCCCAGCAGCCAGAAGCTAGGAGTTGGTGGTACATACCTTTAATCCTAGGACTCGGGATTAAGAGGTAGGTAGATCTGAGTTCAAGGCCACCCAGGGATACATGAAATTGAATCAGTCTAAAAGAGTAATGGATCACATGCTTTTAATCCCAGTACTAGAGGTGTTATAAATGATAGAAGCAGGGTCTTCAGTATTCAGTAGGAGGCGGCAGAATCAGCCCATTCACCTGAGGTAAAGGTAAGAGCTAGTGGCTGGCTACTTTGCTTTTCTGAACTTCAGCTTGAAGCTTGAACCCCAATATCAGTCTGTGGGCCTTTTATTTTTTGTGTTACAGATGAGTATGGTGTGGGAGGAGTGTAGCGACGTAGTAACAAAACAATATCTCACCAATGATTTCAGATTGTCCCATTCCTTTATGTGGTGTCATGGGAAATGTATCAGTGGGGAAGTGAGATGGTTCAGTGGGTAAAAGGGTTTGCCATGGAGCCTGAGAGGACCTGAGAATCAATTCCTACAGGTTGTCCTTTGACACCACATGTGTACACGCACACACACACACACACACACAAGTTTATAAGTAAATGTAATTTTTGAAAGAAAAGGTATCAGTAGGCATTGAGATAACAGTAAAGTTCCCTGTTAGGAACCTTGTGAGGGCCAGGAAATGACAGTGGAATGGAGTCACAGTTCTGCCTTCAGTTGCCTCATCAGCACACCAAGGCAGTGCTGCCAAGTGGAAAAATGGAATCCATTAGCAGAGGCTTTCACAATCTAACACACAGAAGACATGCTCAGAAGGAAAAGATCACAGGCAAGGCAGCCACCTGCTCCGAGAAACACTGGTACCTCAGGAGAGTCACATGCTGGGTCAGTCCTAAGGATGGAAGGAATCATTGATCATGTCCATGGGTGTTAACTTTTCATGTGTCATTATAGGGGTAAAAAGTGTAGACAGCACACACATTTTACTTGCCATTTCAGGGGATTTCAGCATTTTCAGATGCCTAATCATGGGTCTTTTCCAAAGAACCCAAACTAAGAATGCTGATCAGTTAGATATAATTAGCAGCTTAAACCTAAAACAGTGGTTCTCAACCTGTGGGTCACAACCCCATTTGGGGTTTCAGGTGACCTTTTCTCAAGGGTTGCCTAAGACCATTGGAAAAAACAGACATTTTACATTGTGATTCTTAACAGTAGTGAAATTACAGTTATGAAGTAACAATGAAAATAATTTCATGGTTGGGGCTCGCCACAACATGAATAACTGTATTAAAGGGTCACAGTAGTAGGAAGGTTGAGAACCACTGGCCTGGAGAATAAATAATAAATAATGACAAAACAAAGCAATCCTCTCTCATTTTGATTGTACCTCTGCTGTTTCTCTGAATGTTTCCCACTTTGGGCTTAATCCTTCATGCAGAGTTTGGTCAACACCACATGGCCCCTTTCTCTGGCTCTTAGCTGCTGCTCATGAGGTTGCACTGATGGCTGATGCTGCTCATTTGTAAATCACACATCTTTTAGCGGGTTGCACATTCCCCAGGAAACCTTTCTCAACTTTTAAGATGATATTTAAAATGAGTTTATCATTTTTCTTTCAAAACAGAGCTCGGGTGGCTGAGGAGTCGAAAGTAGAAGCAGAACTGCATGCAGAGCGCATTGAAGCGCTGAGAAAGCAGTTTCAGACTGAGAGAGAGACTTCGAAGAAAGCCGCACAGAGGGAAGTTTCTGAGGTGAGGGGGAGCACCTCTTAGGGTCACCAGCAGAGCTGGTGCAGTGTCTGCTGTTGTCTGAGCCAGATGTGCTTTGACCACCTCTGTTTGCCCCCCCACAACACTTCCAAGAAAGCTGTTTCTGATATCGCAGTTCCCTGCCTGGCCAAGGGGTGCCTTAAGAACGTTCCTGTCAGAGGCCTGAGAAGACTGCCATCTATCTAGTCACCATCTTCTCAGCCCATCTGCCCATCTGCCTCCCCAGCCACTGTGTATCTGCACTTAGAACAGCAGTAGAGGGCTGGGGATGTAGCTTAGTCTGTACAATGCTTGCTCACCCGAACAAAGCTCTGGCTTCCATCTTCAGCAGCACACTGCAGTGCACAATTGCAACCTCGACACCTGGGAAGAAAAGATAGGAGAACCAGAAGTTCAAGGTTATTCTCAGCTATATACTGAGTTCAACACCAGTCTAGACTACATGAGACCTTGTATAAAACAAACAACAACAACAAAAGAGCTATAAAAGATGTGACACATGCTGTATGCATGAGCCAATATCCCTGTTTAGTTGTGATGGCCACTCTGGACATGAGAAAAATAACAAGACATCAGAGAGCTTTTCTTGGGTAACTAGAAGTAGTGTACAGCTTTGAAGGAATTCAAAGTAAGAGAAAATTTATTTTAGGCTGGTTGACAGCTAGAAGGCAGGAAGCAATGAAGGCATAGCTTTGAGTCTCATAGGCATGCAGGGTGAGGCCCTCTTATAAGAGCCTGGGCAAAGCTTAGCCACAAAAACGCAAATCAGGGTAAGACAAGTTACCTTAGATGGGCCACCTGGTCCCACAGCCTTGCCTTCTAGACCACTGGATGGGAACTGTCAGGTGAAACGTGAGCACTATGGGAACAGCTTTACGTTATTGTGATGACAGTAGAAAGTAGGGGAGAATAAAGAAACTAGATGGGGGCATAAGAAAACCATAGTAGCTTTTGGTAATTGATAATCAGGATCAAGTAAAAGGGTTAATTGTTGAAAAAGGGAACAATTAAATCAAATGCTATTTTAATAGAGGGAAAAACACGTTAACTGTGTATACTGAGCATGGAAGAAGGAGAACCAAATTTTTGCGTACTTATATTTATTTAGTTGGCTAGGTTTTTTTTTTTTGGTATAGTTTTGTTTTCTTGGTTTTGAGGGGGTTTTGTTGTGTTGGGGTTTTGTTTGTTTACTGAAAAAGAATTTAAAGTTGAGTGGGTAGGGAAGGAGATAGGATCTGGAAGGACTTGGGTGAGAAGAATACGATCAAAATGTATTTAAATTTAAAAAATGTTTTAAATAGTAAAACGTATACTAAAAAGCAGTAAACACACTTAAGACTTGAGAATTTTTTTACGAAATGTGCTACATTTAGTCATTGAAATTGACAGATACAGTTAGTGATATTTTTTAAAGTGACCTGCAAACCACTGTATACATATGTTAGAAAAAGCAATTATGTGGGAGGCAAATAGGTGTCCTGCATGTAAAAGTACACTATTGCTCAGAACACACAGAAAACTGGAACCTGGGGTTGGAGAGATGGCTCAGAAGTTAAGAGTACTTGTTGGTCTTGCAGGACACCAGGAATGGGTTCCTGGCACACATATGGCTCAGAGCCTCCCATAATTCCCATTTCAGGGGATCCAGTGCCCTCTCTGACCTTATTGGGAATGAGGCACATGTGGCATACATACACACAGGCAGGTAGAACACTCAGATACATAAGTAGATCTAAATTTGAAACCCTAAAACCCTAAAGGAAGCATCAGTGAAAATGGTGAACAAGTGAGGGAACCTAGCAACAGTGTGCCATTGGTGTGATGCCCAGACTGAGTTCAGAGCATTGCTGAGTCCTAGCCCTGCTAGTGAATATTAGCTACATATTCATTTCCTCTGTCATAAAATCAAGGCCATCACAACTCCTTTTCAGATTTGTTTAAAGAATTAAATTGGAAAATATCTGTGCCATATGGGCAAACATAACTAGTGGTATAAGTCTGCCTTGAGATAGCAGTGGAGTATGTCATAGATGGTTAGTGCTGGCAGCAGAAGAGTGTGCAGGACCATAACTTGAAAAGACAGAACTACTGCGGTGAGAGCAGGGACAGAAAGCACTGACTACATGTGTTGGCAGACGCTTCCCAACCTTGAGTAGCCTTCCCTCTGTTCATTTCCCTTCAGCCACCTCTTTAATTTAAAGGAACATTGTAAGGACCAGGACAATGTAAAATCATTCATGATATTACTTTTCCATGAGACAAAAGTACTAAAGCACTATCAAATGCATGAAGTATTAGTGAACATCTGCCAAGTGTGTCCAACTATTCTAAATTTATTTTCATTTCTTGAGCCATGAGGCAACAAGAAAATAATTACAGTATGGAAGTAATCACTGTGTAGTGGGTGTTATTGAATGACTTTTACTCTTTTGGCTCTTACTCTTTGCTTGTGGGGAACTGCCACCCCACTTCCAAGTAAACACCAGAGGCTTATTTTTACTTATGAATGCCCAGCCTTAGCTTGGCTTGTTTCTTGGCAGCTTTTCTTAACTTAAATTACCCTGTCTATCTTCTGTCTGTGGGCTTTTACCATTCTCTATTTTGTATACTTTCTTTCCTTCTTTCTCTGTGACTTGTTGTATAACTGGGGGGCTGGCCCCTGATGTCCTCCTCCTCTTCTTGTACCTCAATCTTCTCCCAGATTTCTCTCCCCATTTGTGCTCGCTGCCTGCCAGCCACACCTGTCCTCGTTATTGGCCATTCAGCTCTTTATTAGACAGGCACAGTAACACAGCTTCACAGAGTGAAACAAATGCAACATAACAGAATGCAACACATCTTTGCATCATTAAACAAATATTCCACAGCATAAATAAATGTAACACATCTTAAAATAATATTCTACAACTGTGTTCTGTTTTCTTTCTTGACTTGTTTTACTGAACTCTAATGTATCCCCTTAATAGGCAATCCACTCATTTTTCAGTTGATGAACCTGAGGCTTGAAAGTTAATTACACAAACCTATTCATAGGTAATGCAACTGAGACAGGAACTTAGGTCTCTCTATAGCAATGCTCAGCATTCACAGTCTTTATCTAGTTTAAAGAGTGTTATAGTCTCAAATGGTGAAAATTGCTCCATAAATCTGTATAATCAGACATCATGCATTGTATCATTTTCTTATTTTTTTATATGTATAAGTCTTTGCCTGCATGTAGGTCTGTGTTCCATGTGCATGCCTAGTACCCTCAGAAGTCAGAAGAAGGCATCACATCCCCTGGAACTGAAGTTACAGATGGTTGTGAGCCACCATGTGGGTGCTGAGACTGAATCCGGGACCTCTGCAAGAGCAGCAGTGCTCTTAACGTCTGAGCTGTTTCTCCTGCCAGCAGTCTCCTTTGGAAATGTAGGAACAAAGTGTAGCTTCTCTTACCAAATAGTAAAAGGCACTCCTTCTCTTTTGTTCTTTTGTCTTCTAAGCTGAAGAAAGCTCTTGACGAAGCCAACATCAGATCAGTGGAAGTGTCCCGGACAAACCGAGAGCTACGACAGAAACTTATGGAGCTAGAAAAAGTAGTGAACAGTAACAAGGAGAAACTAAAGAATCAAAAGGCCCAAATAAAGCTGCACTTGTCAGCCAAGGCAAATAATGTGCAGAATTTGGAGAGGATGAAGGTTGTATGAGATGCCCAGCCCTCTCCATACTGCTTCAGTGGGTTGGGAGGGTCCTCTGGCTTCAGGATCTGGGATGTTGTTTCAGAGCCCTGGCCACAGTGTATATTCTTGGGGAAGTGGGCAGGTCACTTTTGTGGGATCATCTGTGCTTTGGTGGAGGTACTGCTGTGTAATGTGGGTCTCCTTGTGCTTCTGTAGTGTGTCTGTCTCCCATCCATCTTTCCTAAGGTGGGCAGTCCTCATATACAGAATGTATATAGAAGACTACCCATCTGGCTCTTTTGGGGTCAGTGGGCTAGGTAGGAAATAGAACCAGCAGAAACTGAAAAGTTAGCATTCAGCCAGACTAAAAGCTAAAGTTAATCTACTGGCATTTGTTTTTTTTTTTTTATGTTATTTGAACATTTACTTTCAGCAAATAGAAACAGAATTGAGGCAGATGGAGATAATTAAGGATCAATATCAGAAAAAGAACTACGAACAGGTAAAATATGATTCCCACAAACTTGGTGTTTACTATTCATTGAGAGTCTAACTTGCATTTCTGTTTCCTTTCCTCTTCCCCACCAGTCATTGAGTATCCAGAGATTTGTATCTGAAATGAATAACCTGCAGAAAGAGATGGAGCTGTTAGCCAAGAGCCAATATGAAACCTCTGCACGGAATAAACAGCAGGAGCTGAGACTAATAGCTGAGCGGAAAATGAGACAGGAGCTAGAAAATCGGTGTGCGGTAAGGATGTCTTAAGTTTCCTCTCAATGGTTATTAGCAAGTGTACATGCCTAAATCTGGTGAAATGACACTTAGATTTTCCTAGATTCTATACAACCAAAAACTACATGTTTTGGTTTGAATAGGTATGGCCCCCATAGACTCATGTTTGAATACTTGGTTCATAGAAACTGGCACTTTTAGGAGGTGGGGCTTTGCTGGAGGACGTGTGTCACTGTGGGGGTGGGCTTTGAGGTCTCAGAAACTCATTCGTTCACTCCTGCTGCCTGTGGTTCATGATGTAGGACTCTCAGCTCCTTCCCCAACACCATATCTGCCTGCATCCGGCCATGTTTCCCTGCCATGATGATAATGAACTAAGTCTCTGAAACTGTAAGCCAGCACCAATTAAATATTTTCCTTTATAAGAGTTGCTATGGTCATGGTATCTCTTCACAGCAATAAAAAACTAAGACACATGTTTAGAAAGATGGTAGGTATATTAGTTACTTTCCTTTTGTAGTGACAATAGTGGCAAGAATACTTGACACATACAACTAAAAGGAGGATTTACATCAGGTCATAGTTTCAAAGATTTTAGTCTCTAGATACTGGCTCTGTTAATTCAGGATCCCAGGTGAGGCAGGACATCATGAGAACAGGGGCATGTATAGAAGGAGACTGCCCACCTCATGGTGTACACCTCATGGTGTACAGAAGAGGCAACTGGGACTGGGTATATCCTTCAAATACCCCCAGTGACCAGCTAGCCCCCACTTCCTAAAGTTTCTGCCACCTTCCAAAGTAAAGCCACCAGCTGGAGTCAGCATTCAGCACATGAGCCTTTTGAAGGACATTTCGTACTGAAATTGTGGTAGTTTGGAATGTGGAAACTTCATTCTCAGTTTGCTTTTACAAAAAAGCTAGAGCTCATATAAACAAAACACCAGCACGGGGCCTTTGGAGCTGATGCCTTGGTCTTCTGGGAACTTTACAGCTCTTTATTCTTCTCTACAAAAAGAATGGACTTGGTGCTGCCACAGGAATCCAGCTGTTCCTAATGAATAAAAACTGTAATAACCAAAAACAAACTTCAAGAGATTATTGAGTTCCTGTCTTCCAATAGCCACGAAAGGTTCTTTTTAATTCTAAAAACAGAGACTTTAATTTCTCTTGGCAGAATCCATAAACCAAACTCAAACTGTTTAGATAAACTATAGATTAAATTGTATTAAAATACAAAATAGAAGTTCAAAAGTGCTCTGGCTTATTTTCATGATATAATTGCCAATGTTATAAATTTGAAGTATTTTGGTTCTATATGGTACATTAGAAGTTTATTAAAATCTATCACATTTTCAGGAATTTGAAGAAACTATCAGACACCTGAAGAGGTGTAAAGAAGCAACAGAGAATAAACTAAAAGAAGCCAGTGTGGAGTCAGAGCAGGTGAGCCAGACGCGGCACTTAAGAGAAATAGAGCAGCCCTACACATAAGAGTACTATGGAGTCTGCCATTGACACAGTTGTCAGGATATCAGCAGGCAGAGGACAACAGTTTACTAAGTATTATGTTGATTGTGAAGAATTTTAGATAAGATTCTATGTCCTGATAATGAATGCTAGGATATTAATGAAATCTGAAGCCTAAATACATACCACTAAACTCAAGGGAAGGGCAGCTAGGTGTGGATCTAATGCACATTGCTGCTCGACACCTGTGAGTTCCCTGGCCACAGGTTCTTGGCTAGATTTACAGTAAGAGACATGAGTTTTCCTTCTGTAGAACAGGCCTCAAATCTAATCAGAAAGTGGTTGGTTATTCCCATATTCACACCACTGCTTTCACCCATGTAGAACCCTGGGAGCTACAGTAATGACCACCCTGGCACAATATGTCCATGGGTGTTACAGTGGCATGCAAAGGAAATTTTAAAGTATCACAATAACATAACTGTCCATTTATCATTGGCTCCTAAATGACCATTAAGTTACACAGCAGACTAACTTGCCAACTAATATATTAGAAAGAAAAGGACTCTTGATCCAAGTTTGAGTGCCAGTTATGAAGCTTTTTCTGTGCCCTTTATAAAGTTACATTTACTCTCATTTTTTTTTAGTGTATGTATGCACATAACATATTTGTTTATGTATGGGGGTGCATGTGTATGAGTGTTATCACGCATGTGGAGGCCAGAGGACAACCTTGGGTATCCTCAGGTACCATCCACCCTTTTTTTTGAGACAGGGTCTGTTATTGGACTGGAACTCAGCAACTAGACTAGGCCGGCTATCCAGCAAGTCCCAGGGATCTGCCTGTCTCTGGGATTACAAGTACATGCCACCACACACAGCTTATCTTCTAATGTGGGCTCTGGAAATCAAACTGAGGTCCTCATACACAGCCAGCACTTTATGCAATGAGTTGCCTTCTCAGCCCATGTTTACTTTCTATGAACTATTCATTACTGCGTTTACAAGATAATTCAATTAGCTAACACCCACTACTGTCTTATTCTGATAGACTTTTCAGTGAGTTCCCTTCCATTTGCCATACTTATTTCAGTGTCTTTCACTGTACTTCTGGGGGGAAAACAAAACAAAACACTTGGAGGAAGGGTTGGGCTGGGTTTAGAAAGTGAAGTTGTTGCTGTTACCAGGTTGTACCAACAGACCTGAAAATATTTTTGTAGCTCCTAAAAGTCAAATTGCATTATGGCAAAGAAGTCCAGGGCTTTTATCTTAATATAGTGTGCCCACATGATGGCCTTGCTAATGTCAGAAAGTGTTTGGCAGCACATGTCTGCTAGACCTACTCTGTCAATGCTTCACTAGGTGTAGGCTATGCAGGGAGTACTGACAGAATGTGTGGGAAGCAGGAGCCTGCATGTGAGCACCCTTTAATTGCCTTGCTCAGTGTGTTTTCTCAGCTTAATGGTTGTTCAGTGTACTATACAGACTCGATGCAAGGATCCCATGTGAGGATTTGAGTCTTCTGATAGCTAGGTATAAATCTCCCATACACATACACAAAAGAATTTGTTGCCATTTCTGTGTTCAGATAACAGCTAATCTGGAAGAAGCTCACCGATGGTTTAAATGCAGGTTCGATGGCCTACAACTTGAGCTGACAAAAAACCGGTTGCAGAGGCTTCCCCGGGAAGACAGGTGGCCAGAAGAGGTGAGACTGACCTGGTTGTTGTAAACCTTCTCCATTTCTCACTACAGAAGCCCTCTTAATCATCTAGCTGTTCATCTATAGGTTTCTTTCAACTACTGTTAGGAAACCAATGGACTAGGTTTTTGTAGAAGTTTACCTTTCTCAAACTATCTAGATCAAAATTACCTATCTGAATGTATACATGGCATATGGAGGGCAATAGGCTGTAAACTATTGGTTCTCAGCAGACAAGAGTTGGGTGTATTTTTTTTTCCCTACAGAATCAAGATAGGAGTCGTGACATTGCATCCAGCCAGTCTGTTCTACATCGATGGGAAACTAAGCAAAACCTCGGGCTTATGTCTAAGAAGTACCATTCTGACACAGAGAGGAAGAAATGTCCTTGACAAAGGAATCCTTGTGAGAAGTTATGCCTCTATCATTCTGCTGGCCAGCAAGCAGGGCTGGCCTGTTTCTATGTTGTAAAAACATGCTGTGTGCTGAAGATTTTGGACTTTGTCCTTTATGAACTCTTTTATATTACTGCAGAACCAACCCATCTTTTTTGTCCTTTCCCAATTTTCCACACAATAAATTTACATTAGTTTGTTTTATGATAGTAGATGCTGTCATATATTTGCCTTTTTTTATTCAGAAAGAATGTAGTAAAGTGTTAAGGTAAATAATACACTGCTGTCAATGAGATGTCTAAATGAAAATGAATTCTGTATGATCAAATAGTTGTAAACAGCACTACTCTTGGACCAATCAAGGATACTGTCGGGAAATGAAATTATCTGTAAAGACAGTAGACATTCTTCTGTACCTTCTAACCATACACACTTGTGGGTGGTTAAAGTATCTTTAGTGAGACTTGTATACAGCACATGTCAAAGACTTTCAAAGAGCTGTTTTCTGAATACAGGAGTTGCTCTGCTCCTCCTTACACTAGTATGTAGCAAACTGAGCTTTATATTTGTTATTTAAGTGGTGGGTTGAAGCCTTAGAGGATGTTGATTGTAGCATAAGAGCCTTTAGGAATGGATTCATGCCTTTAAAGAGGGCTGGGGCAACTGCCGCCTTTGGCCCTGCTTACTGAAGACAAAGCATTTAGCTCTTCCAGAGGACACCTGGAAGTGGAGATCCGAGTCTTATTACTCTTAAACATTCCTTAGAGTCTCAAAAATGTATTAGGATTCTCTCTCTCTCTCTCTCTCTCTCTCTCTCTCTCTCTCTCTCCTCTCTCTCTCTCTGTGTGTGTGTGTGTGTGTGTACTGTCTTCATATAACAGCTTTTTCTCTAGAATAGCCAATTTAATGTGCTGATTTGCCTGACTCTTATTTTGTGGCTGCCTAGATACTCCTCAGCCTTCCACCCCACCTCACCCCCAATACCTACATCTGCCTTGGTAACACTTTTGGAACTGTTTGTGACTATCAACCATAATAATTAATGTTCACACAAACTAAAACATAAAAATAAAATAACTAGAAATATAAATCAATGCCATGTAGTATATTGGAAATACTGCTAAGCTCTGTATATTGGAAATACTGCTAAGCTCTGCAAAAAGAGAGATTTTACAAGGCTATTCAAACACCTGCTCCCCCAGCACTGATGTGATTGTGGCTTTTGTAATTAAAAACCCTATACTCCTGAGCTTCAGCACCATGAGACATTATGGAGGTGTTAGCCTACCCATTACTAAAGGGTTCTTAAACAATTAGTTGGCTAGTGTTTTTAACTATCTTTTGTGTATCTAAAGTGGGCCTCTATGTTTTTGACATCAGTATCAAAGTGCTATCAGGGCATCACACCAGCTCACTTTGAATTTTTAAAAAATGCCTTTCCATCAGGGACACTGACTTGCAGTTTTCATTTCATGTGTCTTTACCTAGTTTTGGTATTCACATAACACTGGCTTCGTAAAATGAGCTTGGAAGTCCTCCCTCCTTTTCCTTTCCTTCTCTTCCCTCCTTCCTTCCAAAAAGAGTATTGGTTGTAGATCTCTGAAAGTTGGTGGAAATCTGCTGTGAATCTATCTGGAGCCTAGGTTTGGTTGTGGGTCATAGGAGGTTCAGAAGGCTTATTATAAACATTTGAATTTCTTTCTAAATCATGAGTATTTGGTTTGTTGATCTCTTCCTAGTTTAACTTTGGTGGTTTGGTTGAATCTAGAAATCCATCCTTTTTTTTTTTTTCCTTATATTGGGGTTTTTGTTTTGTTTGAGAAAAGGTCTCATTATGTATCTCTGGATGACTAGAATTATACGGACCAGGGAGCCCTCTAACTCACAGAAATCCACCTGCCCCTGCATCTTGAATGCTGGGTTCAAAGTATACTATAGTATTCTCTTATCAGATTGGGCCAGGGGGTTGGGAAGGGTGCAAGCCAGCTAGGGTTCAGGGAACTTTCCTAATTAGACTTGGATTTGGGCTCTCAGACTCAGAATAGGCCTAAAAATTGGATGTGGTGCAGTAAGCTAGGATCAGGAAGTCTGATTAGACTCAGCTGGTCCACTGGGTATGTGATGTGGCCAAGGCTCAAGGTTGAGAATGGTGCAGGCAAGACTGGTCAGACTACACACTCTGGACTACACACTCTGATTAATTTTTGAGAGTACTAATTGTTCTGAAGAAAGGGGTATAAGGCCTGATTCAGTTGATCAATGGCCAGGCAATGGGTCTTCTACATTGCCTATATTGTTAGAACATGACCTAACCTTTTCATGTGTGTAAAACTCTAGGAGGACTCTACATGAACTTTGCTTCCAAATTTCACTCTTGGTGGATTCTGAGATCATATTTCTCTAGTAATTTCTTGGTTATTTCATGAGATTAATGTAGCTATTTGTCTTAGTTAGGGTTTCTATTGCTCTGAAGAGACACCATGACCAACCACAATGTAGTTTTTGAGGGGCCCAGCACCCAGCTCCCAAATAAATCACACATGAAGGCTTATTCTTAGTTATGAATGCCTGGCCTTTTCTTGGCTTCTTTCTTGCCAGCTTTTTATCTTTCTCTATTTCTGTATACTTTCCTTCTTACTCTGTATCTGGCTGTGTAGCTGGATGGCTGGCCCCTGAAGTCGTCCTCCTCTCTTGTTCCTGGATCACTTTCTCCCAGATTTCCCCTCATATTTCTCTTCTCTGCCTGCCAGCCCTGACTGTTTCTCTCTCCTGCCTTGCTATTGGCCATTCAACTCTTAGACCATCAGGTGTCTTAGGCACAGTAACACAGCTTCACAGACTTAAACAAATGTAACATAAACAAAAGTAACACACAAATGTAACATAAACAAAAGTAACTGGGGGCTTACAGTTTCAGAGGTTCAGTCCATTGTCATCATGGTGTGCCAGGAAGACATGGTGCTAGATAGGTAGCTGAGAGAGTTCTACATCTTAGAGGCAACAGGAAGTAGACTAAAACACTGTGCATGGCTTGAGCATATATGCCTTCCCCTGTAACCCCCCCCCCCAGACTACATCTGTTTTTCCACCTGTGCTTAAGAATACATTCAACAGCCAGGCAATGGTGGCACATGCTTTTAACCCCAGCACTTGAGAGGCGGAGACAGGCAGATCACTGTGAGCTGGAGGCCAGCCTGGTCTACAGAGCAAATTCCAGGACAAGTTCCAAAGCTACAGAGAAACCCTGTCTCAAAAACAAAAACAAAAAACACATTCAACAACCAAAAAAGAGCAATTTGGCCTCACCACAACCCGGTAATCTTACAACAGCAAAACCTGAATGTTCCAATGTGGCTGAAACACAAGAAAATGACCTTAAAAATAACTTTACAAAGAGCCCTTAAAGAGGAAATGAAAAATTGACTTACAGAAATAAATTCCTTAAAGAAAGCCAAGAAAAACCAATCAAACAAGTGAAGGAAATGGTTCAAAACTTGAAAATTGAAATAGAAACAATAAAGAAAACACAAACTGAGAGAATTCTGTAAATGGACTATAGATGCAAGCATCACCAACAGAGTACAAGAGATGAAAAAAGACTTACAGCATTGAAGATATGATAGAGGAAGATTCATCAGTCAAAGAATGTTAAATCCAATAAATTCCAACATCAGGAGAGAAACTCAAAGCAATCCCAAGGCAAGGCTGTCCACTCTCTCCATATCTATTCAATAAAGCACTTGAAGTCCTAGCTAGAGCAATAAGACAACAAAAGGAGATCAAGGGGATACAAACTGGAAAGGAAGAAGTCAAACTTTCAATGTTTACAGTTGATATGACAGTTTACATAAGTGACCCCCAAAATTCTAGCAGGTAACTCCTACAGCTGATAAACACCTTCAGTAAATGTGGCTGGATACAACATTAACTCAAAAAAAAAATCAGTAACCCTCTTATATACAGATGATAAATGGAAATCAGAGAAACAGCACCCTTTACATTAGCCATAAATAAAATATCTTGGAGTAACTCTAACCAAAGAAGTAAAAGACCTGTATAACAAGAACATTAAGTCTTTGAAGAAAGAAATTGGAAGAAGATATCAGAATATGGAAAAATCTCCCATACTTATATTAATCCTATGGCAGCAATGTTACCAAAAGTAATCTACAGATTCAATACAACCCCCATCAAAATCCCAGCACAATTCTTTCCAAAACTTGAAAGAACAATACTTAACTTCATGTGGTAAAACAAAAAGCCCAGGATACTAAAACAATCCTGTACAATAAAGGAACTTCCAGAGGCATCACCATACCTAACTTCAAGCTCTACTATAAAGCTATAATAATGAAAACAGCTTGGTATTGGCATTAAAAACAGCTTGGTGGATTACGGAATAGAACTGAAGACCTTGATATTAATCCACACACCTATGAACACCTGAGTTTTGACAAAGAAGCCAAAATTATACAATAAAAAAGAAAGCATCTTCAACAAATGGTGCTGGCATAACTAGATATTTGCATGTAAAAGAATGCAAATCGATCAATATCTATCACCTTGCACAAAACTGAAGTCCAAGTACATCAAAGACCTCAACATAAATCCAGTTACACTGAACCTGGTAGAAGAGAAAATGGGAGGTAGCCCTGAGTGCACCGGCATAGAAAACAATTTCCTGAACAGAACACCCATAGCACAGGCACTAGTTAATAAATCAACACTTAATAAATGGGACCTCATGAAACTGAGAAGCTTCTGTAAGGCAAAGAATAGTCAATAAGACAAAACAGTAGCCTAGACAATAGGAAAAGATTTTCACCAACCCTACATCTGACAGAGGGCTGTCAAAATACCATCAAAATACCAAGTAATCCAATTAAAAAATGGGGTACATATTTAAACCAAGAATTCTCAACAGAAGACTCTCAAATGGCCAAGATACACTTAAATAATTGTTCAGTATCCTTAGCTATCAGGAAACTTCAAGTCCTAACAACTCTGAGATACCATCTTACACCTGTCAGAATGGCTAAGATCAAAAATGCTCATGGCAGCCTATACTGGAGAGGATGTGGAGTAAGAGGAATACTCTCCTCCACTGTTGGTTGGAGTGCAAACTTGTACAGCCACTTTGGAAATCAGTATAGCAGTTTCTCAGAAAACTGGGAATCAATCTACCTAAAGACCCAACTATACCAATCTTGGGCATATACCCAAAGGATCCCACCACAAGGACACTTGCTCAGCTATGTTCATAGCAGCATTATTCATAGTAGCCAGGCCCTGGAAACAACCTAGAATGGATAAAGAAAGAATGGATAAGTATTACTCAGTGTAAAAAAAAAAAAAATAGAACATCATGAAATTTGCAGGCAAAAGAATGGAACTAGAAAAAAAAAATCCTGAGTGAGATAACCCAGACCCAGAAAGACAAACACAGTATGTACTCACTCATAAGTTGATACTAGATGTAAAGCAAAGGATAATCAGGCTACAGGGCACATCCTTAGAGAAGCTAAGAAACAAAGAGGACCCTAAGAGGGATGCATGGATTTCCCTGAAAAGGGGAAGTAGATGAGATCTGGGTAAACTGGGGGAGGTGGGTGGGGTATGGAAACGTGAGGGATCAGGTTGGTTGGGTAAGGAGTAGGATGGAAGGGGAGAGTAATGAAAGAGATATCTGGATGGAGGAGGCCATTTTGGGGTTAGGGAGAAACCTGGTACCAGGGAAAGTCCACAAGGATGACACCAGCTAATATTGGAGAGGATGCCTGAACTGGTCTTCTCCTGTAATCAGATTGGTGACTACTCTAATTGTCAACAGAAAGCCTTTATCCAGTACCTGATGGAAGCAGATGCAGAGATCCACAGCCAAGCACTTGGCTGGGCTTGATCTTCGGGAGTCCAGTTGATGATAGGGAGGAGGGATTGTATGAGTAAGGGAGTCAAGATCATGATGGGAGAAACCCACAGAGACAGCTGACCTAAATTAATGGGAACTCAAGGACTCTGGACTAACAGGTAGGGAGCCAGAATGAGACCAATCTAGGCTCTTTGCATGTGGGTAACAGTTGTGTAGCTTGGTCCGTTTGTGGAACATCTAACAGTAGGATCAGGACCTGTCCCTGATGCATGAGCTGGCTTGGAAGAACCTATTCCCCATGCAGGGATGCCTCACCCAGCCTTGATGGGGGGGGGGGGGAATGGGAGGCTTGGTCCCGCCTCAACATCTAACATGCTTTTTTGACTCCCTGGGAGGCTGCCTCTTTCTGAGGAAGAGTGGATGGGGGGATAGACAGGAGGTGGAGGCAGAGGGAGGGAACAGGAAAAGAGGAGGGAGGGGAAACTGGTTAGTATGTAAAATAAATGAAAAAAAATTAATAAAATCTCCAGGCCAGTATTAGACATGATGTAAAAACAATAACATTTTAATAAATAGACAGTGTATCTTGTTTACCATGAATGTGGCTTCAGGTTTGATTTCCAGCACCATAAAAGAAAAAAAAATATATGATCCCTACATATGTGAAAAGCCTTTAATAAAAATTAATTTTTAAGACACAAAATTCAACACTCACTAAAAATAAGAAAAAAAGAGCCAGGAAGATGCCATAGTGGGTAACAGAGAGTCATGGAAATCCTGATGACCAAAGTTTGATACCCGGATCCATTTGGTAGAGAGAGACCCATCCCTGACAACTAACTCTCACAAGTTGTCACCAGACTTCCACATGTATTCCATGACATGCATACACACACTTATCTTGAAACGCAATAAATGCAGATCACTAAGGCATCAGAGCAAGTTTGATGAGCAGATGTTTATTAGGAAAGTACTCACGCGCTGGAGTCAGTCTTGTACAGCCAAGCAGGTCAGGGAACAGAGAGAGCCACATTCTTGCGACCCTCTTATTTAAAGTCTTGCTATGTCATTCTGACCATGTCCAAATGTGCCAGCCCCCAAGAGGGCATGGCTAGCATTTCCCCTACAATTCCCCTTTTAGTCTAAAAGAGGATTAAAACTTAACAGGGTAAATTATCTATCATTAACAATCATAAAAGTGAATTACAAGAAGTTACAATAATCTGCTAATGTCACATCTTCACTATAACTATTCCAACTAAACCTTAAAATCATCTGAAAGAGATGTCCAAACTTGAGCACCTCCTTCTAAACCCAACCTTAAACAATAGGAAACTAGCCCTAACTAGGTGTCAACAGTGGGGAAATGGGGCATAGTATTCTCCATGCTACTTCCTGCTGAACTGGAATGACGACAGCCTCATGGGGTCCTGTGAGAAGAAATGTTAGTGTAATTAGAGTCCTGAATGGGTTATATCCAGTCCATGTCAGCTGCCTAAAGGGCGTAGCTAGCATTTCCCCTATACATACTAACTAAAAACTGTTAATAAAAAGACAAAATGGAACTGAGAGTTACTGCTTAACATGGTCAAGTGTATATGCATGGGAAGTGTATAGGCCTACCTAATACCTATTGCTGAAACCAGGGGAGGACAGCACACTCTCCTTTCAAAACATGTCATTGCAATTATCAAGGTCAATTAAGAACAACAGTTAAGAAAGGGGAAAGCAAAAGCATTTGAATATGAGGCTAACATATCTGGGAAACTCCAAAGGAATGACCATACAACTAAAATAGTAAAAGTTAAGTTAGAAGTGCACAGAGTAAATGCAAAAATCAATAGCCTTGTGAGGGGCAGTACTGGGAACTGTGAAGTGCTGCCCCTGTCTCTGGGGGAGTCTAGGAGGTCAGCACAGTCCTGCTACCTGCACAGGAGAACAAAGGTAGCTAGTAAAATTCCATGGAGAGCTTCCTAGTGTGGTGGTCAGTTTGAGTATGGTCTACTTTTGGGTACCTGAGGAAAAATCAGCATACAGGAAAAAAGGAGTAAAACAAGCCACCGACAACTGCATTTGTTGTTGCAGTTGTAACAAGTAAAACAAGCCACATCAACTCCATAATCATCACACAGTAATGACTACTACCGCACATCTACCCTCCAAATCCCATGCAGGTTCTCCAGGTCATCTCTAGCATGGAAAGCGCACTGAGAGGGATTCTTGGAGACACAATTGCAGCTAAATCAAACTGGCATAATTCAGAGCACATGGGTGTGAGCATCTGCAACCCACAGGGACACTAATGATGTCCCATTTCTTGTTTAGGATGGTAATAATACACATACACACACACCCTCGTGTATATAACAATTATGGAAAAACATGAAT
Organism: Cricetulus griseus; assembly: GCF_003668045.3. Classification (NCBI taxonomy): domain Eukaryota; kingdom Metazoa; phylum Chordata; class Mammalia; order Rodentia; family Cricetidae; genus Cricetulus; species Cricetulus griseus. The sequence goes on from NC_048595.1 coordinate 408,867,546, forward strand.
TTAAGAGAGCAAGGAGGAGTATATGGTAGGGTTTTGAGGAAGGAAAGGGAATGGTGTAAATGATGTAATTATATTATTGTAGTCTCAAAAAATAAAAAATATATTTTTTTAAAAAATGCAACCCCATCTGTACACCTGACAGGTAGTCTGGGTGCACTTGGAAAGGTCTATGGATCCCATTCTCCCTCTAGTGGTCGTCACTTCCTTGTCTACTTTTTTTGTTCGGTAAACCGGCACTTAAAATGAAGAAAATTCACTAAGTAACCAGCATCTTCGTGCAAACGGTGCAGAACTTGCTCTGTAAAGTATGGCATCAGAAAATGTTTTAACCCTCTGAAAGTATGCTTAAATAATCAATTTTCTCCGCCCAGATCTCTCTTTTTCTAAATAATAACTTTTTAAAACATTTATGTGAATGGGTGGTTTTGCCTGAATGTATATCTGCATCATGTACATGCAGTGCCTGAGAAGGCCAGAAGACCACACTGGATTCCAGGGAACTGGAATTAGAGATGGTTGTGAGCCACCATGCAGGTGCTATGATCCAAACCCAGGTGCTCTGGAAACACTGACTAGTGCTCTTAACTGCTAAGCCACCTCTCCTGCCCCATATGTTTTTTTTTTATTTTTTTTATTTTTATTCTTTTCTCATATAGACTACATCCCTACCAAGTTTCCTGTCCCCCAACTCCTCCCTCTCTATTCTCCCCAGATCTGTTCCTCTTCGGTTTCCCTTAAAGAGTGATGGGGGAGGAGAGAGAAAGCAAGCCTTTCACTGATATCCAACGAACATGTAAGACTAGGGACAAACCCTCATATTAAGTCTGGACTAGGCAACCCATTAATAGGAAAAGGGTCCCAAGAGCAGGTAGAAGACTCAGAGATACTCCCTCCCACTATCAGAAGTCCCACAAGACCACCAAGCTGCACAACCATATTGCAGAGGACCAGGCTCAGACTCCTACAGGGTTCGTGTTTGTCACATCAGTCTCTGTGAACTCCTATGAGTCTTGCTTAGTTGATTCTGTGGGCTGTGTTCTCATAGTGTCCTCTACCCCTCTGGCTCCTACAATCCTTCCTCTCCATCTTTGTGCAGGGTTCCCCTGGCCCTGCCTAATGTTTGGCTGTGGGGTTCTGCATCTTCTCTCAGCAGTTGCTGGATGATGCCCCTCTAATGACAATTGGGCTAGACACCTATCTATGAGTATAGCACGATAATTAGGAATAATTTCATTGACTTTTTTGCCAGTCATGTTTAGTTTTATCCTGGAGCTCTGAGCTGTCCTACCTCTGATTCCTGGCTATCTAGGCAGGAAGTTATGTGTGAGGCATGGGCCTCAGTCATTGGTTGGCAATTCCCACAAAATATGCACAGTTACTCCAGTACATCTTGCAGGCAGAACAAATTGCAGGGCAGAGATTTTGTGATGAGGCTGATTTCTCAGTTCCACTGCTGGATTTGCCTGGAGGAAGAATACAGCCAGTTCTGGCTCTGTTTCCCCCATTAATAGGAATTTCCACTATAGGGTCACTCTTGTAGATTCTGTGAGTTTCCACTACACTAGGTTTCTACATCACCTCCCCAATGACCCCCCAGTTCCAGTAGTTTCTCCCAGTACTGTCTCTTTCTGTCTCACACACACACACACACACACACACACACACACACACACCCGCCTGATCCCTCTTTTTCTCATTCCCACTTGACCCAAGTCCATCCAGGAAATCTATTATTTTCCCTTCCCAGGGAGATCCATGCACTCTCACCTTGAGCCCTCCTTGTTCCCTAGCCTCTCTGGGTCTGCAGATTGTAGCATGGTTATCCTTAACTTTAGAGCTAATATCCACTTACAAGTGAGTGCATACCATGTTTGTCTTTCTGAGTCTGGCTTACCACACGCACTCTAGTTTCATTTGCCTCCAAATTTCATGAGGTCCTTTTTGTGTAAATTTATCCCGTTTTCTTTATCTATAATTGAGGGGTATCTAGGTAGTTTCCAATTTCTGGCTATTATGAATAAAGCTGTTATAAACTTAGTTGAGGTGTTCTTTTAGTATGATGGAGCATCCCTTAAGTATATGCCCAAGAGTGGTATATCTAGGTTTAGAGGTAGGTCAATTCCCAATTTTCTGAGGAACTTCCATATTGATTTCCATAGTGTGTGTTCAAGTTGGCACTCCCACCAGCAATGGAGAAGTGTTCTCCTCACTCCACATCCTCTCCAGCATGAGCTTTCACTTGTGTCTTTGATCTTAGCCATTCTGAAGTGTAAGATGGAATCTTAGAGTTGTTTGATTTACATTTTCCTGACAGCCAAGGATGTTGTGCATTTAAGTGTTTCTCAGCCATTTGAGATTTCCTCTGTTGAGAGTTCTATGTTTACATCTATAGCCCATTTTTAATTGAATTATTTGGTTTGTTGATGTCTAGTTTCTTGAGTTCTTTATCATTTTCCATTCTGTAGACTGCCATTTTGTCCTATTGACAGTATCCTTTGCCTTATAGGAATTTTAATTTCATGAGGTTCCATTTATTAATTGTCATTCTTAGCACCTGTGCTGTTGATGTTCTGTTCAGCTAGTTGTCTCCTGTGACAGTGCATTTGAGATTATCTCCCACTTTCTCTTCCATCAGGTTCTGGGTATCTATATGTTGAGGTCTTTGTTCCACTTGGACTTGAGTTTTGTGCAGGGTGATAGATACAAATCTGTTTGCATTCTTCTACATGCTGATTATGAATTAGACCAGCAACATTGGTTGAAGTGGCTTTCTTTTTTCGAACGTATACTTTTGGCTTCTTTGTCAAAAAACAAGCATCCATATATGTGTGGTTTTACATCTGTGTCTTTGCTTCAATTCCATTGATCCACACATCTGCTTTTATGCCAATGTCTTGCAGATTTTATTACTTAGCTCAGTAGTAGAGTTTCAAATCAAGGATGGTGGTACCCCCAGAAGTTTTTATTGTACAGGATTGTTTGATCTATCCTGGGTTTATGTTTTTCCATATGAAGTTGAGTATTGTTCTTTCAAGGTCTGTGAAGAATTGTGTTGGGATCTGAATGGGGGATTCCACTGAATCTGTAGATTGCTTTTGGTAGGATGGCCATTTTTACTATTAATCCTACCAACGCATAAGCCTGGGTGAGCTTTCCATTTCTGATACTTCAATTTCTTTCTTCAAATACTTGAAGTTTTTGTCATACAGGTCTTTCATTTGCTTGGTTAGAGTTACAAGATATTTTAAATTGTTTGTGGCTATTGTGAAGGGTGCTGTTTTCCTGATTTCTTTCCCAACCTGTTTGGCATTTGTGTATAGTAGGGCTGCTGGTGTTGTTGAGTTAATGTTGTATCTGGCTACTTCACTAAAGGTATTTATCAGCTGTAGCAGTCCCTGGTAGAATTTTTGGGTTCTCTTATGTAAATTATCACATCTACAAATAATGACACTTTGACTTCTTTCTTTCCAATTTGTCTCCTTCAGTTGATATGGATAGAGTGGACGGCCTGTCTTGTTCCTGATTTTAGTGGAATTGCTCTGAGTTTCTTTCCATCTAGTTTGATGTTGGCTATTAGCTTGGAGTAAGTTGCCTTTATTAAGTTTAGATATGTCCCCTGTATCCCTATTCTCTCCAAGGTATTTATCATGAAGGGGAGTTGGATTTTGGCAAAGGCTTTTTCAGCATCTAATTAGATGGTCATGTAGGATTTTTTTTTCTTTCAGTTTGTTAATATGGTGGGTTACATTGACAGAATTTCATATGTTGAATCATCCTTGCATCTCTAGGATAAAGCTTACTTGATTATGGTGAATGATCTCCTTGGATTTGGTTTATTATTGCTGTGAAGAAACAGTATGACCATGGCAACTCTCATAAAGAAAACATTTAATTGCAGGTGGCTCACTTACAGTTTCAGAGGTTCAGTCCATTATCATCATCAAGGGAAGCATGGCAGCATGCAAGCAGATGTAGTGCTGGTGCTGAGAGTGCTACATCTTTCAGGCAACAGGAGGAAGTTAACTGTCAACCAAGGGAAGCTTGAGAAAGAGAGACCTCAAAGCCCGCCCCCACAGTGACACACTTCCTCCAACAAGGCACACCTTCTAATAGTGCCACTCCCTTTGGGGGCCATTTTCTTTCAAACCACCACATGTGGTCCCTGTCAGATTGGGGGTTTTGGGTTTTGGTTTTTATAGACACTGTAAAGTGGATAGCAAGAACCATGCAGAAGGGCTCCAGGCTGTCCCATGGTGTTGAGACATGCAGAGGATAGCTGAAGATGTGGAGCTGATACTCTGAACTTTTTTCTTTTCTTCAAAAAGTTTAATTTGTTTTAAATAATATTAAAAGTCGATGTAAAAAAAAAACAACAAAATTGTTAATTGTAATTATAAATAGGCAGAAATGTACTGCCATGTAATGAATATAAGAAAATCCTTGCAAGAGTAGGTTTCTCCTGGAATTATTTATAAACATAATAAAATATAAATTATAAATGAAATGTAAGAATTAATAACTGCCTCCAAAAAAAAAAAAAATGACATGTCAGAGTGGTAGGTGGTGTTTCTGAAATTTTTTCATCCCTTTTGTCTTTTGAATTATTTCCCCTATTTCCTCATTGGATGAATTCTGGCAATTAAATGTAACCCTGTAAGCCTTGTATTCTCTTATCCATCTGCCTGAGCCCTGCCACCATGTGGGCGCTTTCCGCCAGGCTGCCAGAGTTCCACCCACTGCCACGTTAAGGTCCCAAGTAACACAGAGAGACTTATATTAGGTACAATGCTGCTGGCCAGTCCCTAGGATTTCTTACTTGCTAGCTCAATCTTAATTATCAACCATAAAGACATATCTTATCGGACACCAGTTGCAAGCGTCTTCTCTTGCCAGGATCACATGGCGGCTCCATAGAGAACAGAGCAGGAGGAAAAGAGGAGCAAGAGGAAAAAGGACGACTTCTTGTTTGTCCCTGCTTATATATGTTTGCCTACTATGTCACTTCCTGCCTGTATCACAAGACTTCTTTTTACTACATTTCCAAAAATCCTGCTCTACTCCTAGTCCCGCCTATCTTGCTTTCCTACTGGCCAACAGTACTTTATTTATCAACCAATAAGACAAACATACACAGAAGGACATTCCCCATCAGTAGTGCCCTATATTACACTATTTTCTCATTCAAAGATATTACTTTGCATTGTCTTAGTTGGAACCCCTAGGCAATTACCAAGCAAGACCAGGATACAGACCTCACTATGCCAACCATCTTTGGATTCCTCCAAGCAAGCATCTTGTTCCAGCTTAGTCATAGAACCGGAAGTCTTCTGTCCCAAGCCACCACCTCTTTTCACCAGTGCTACTCACCAGTACCCTGTTGTACTTCTGTGGAACCCGGGTGAGTGTCCTGGAACATGGAATTCTGAAGAATCAAATTTATTCCTGTGAGGAGTATCCATAGGAATCTAATCTCAGTACTAAAACACTTTCCTGGCATGTGAGGGCCTGGCTTGCATCCTCAAAGGGTCCTCCTGTGAAAGAGTGTGTTAAAGTACTGTGGTTAGTATAACTTAGTTCCAAAGGCAGAAAACTTCATCATCTCTCTATGCCACCCTTCAAAATATAAGAATATGATTGGCTAAGCTTGAGCTAGGTTCAGATATAGCTATGAACATCTACTGGGGACCACGCCCAGAAAAGGGAAAAGTGTGAGCTAGTTACCACCTAAATACATTAGTGCAAAGCAGAATTGCTAGGGTGATAGGAATGATAAAAATGAGTCAATTGGGGGGCATAGGCTATAAGATCTAGATTAGAAATGGGTAGAGCCTGGGGGATGGCTGGGGTGGGGTAAAGTGCTTGCTGTGGGAGCATGAGGACCCGAGTTTAGATCTCTAGCACCATGTCAAAACAAAACAATGCACATTTATAACAATGACAAGGTAGAGGAAGAAGGAAGATAGGTTCCAGAGGCTCAAGGACCAGCCATTCTAGCTGAACCAGTGAGCCAGAGGTTCAGTGAGAGTCAACCCACCCCCCAAAAAACCATAGGATGGTGTTGACACCTCCTGCCCCAACATAGGATGATGTAAAGAACAAGAGAAGACAGGGAGAAAGGCTGAGAAATGCCACCTCAGGACAGAAAACAGCTATTCCATTCACATACTCAGCAGCTGTGGACACCAAACACTGAGTATGCACAGAATGGGCTTGTCGACAGGCAAACAAGGTTGGAGAAAGAACTCCAGAAGCCCTATGCCTCACCCTGGAACTATTTGCTACTGATAAATTGGAGGTAAGGGGTTATTGCCTTCAGGTATTGGCAATAATTAGCAACAGTTGCAGTATCTTAATCAATTGGCATGATTGTTGTCAACTGAAAACTTTCCTGTTATGTACCCACTGGTACTGCACCAAGCTCCAGTGGATAGTCCCAATTCAATGGTTGCACAAATAGCCCTGGTTTAACTAAATGGGCAACAAAATAAAACCAAACTACTGGGAAAGGAACTGGTTGGACAGGGACAGGGTTGCAAGAATGGGAGGGAGATAGGAGAAGATGGGGGAGAAATTAATCAGAATGCATTATATACATGGATGAAACAACTGATTTCATTTTTAAAAGTGGAAAGCAATAAAGACATCAATTTCTACCCTCCACATGCATCCAGATGTATATATATGCATATGTACACACACACACGCACACCATTTATTCTGGGAGATACTATTTATTCTGACCACTCAACCAGAAGAGTGGCCCCTCTCCCGCACACCTTCCCTTGACTGTTTGAGAACATTTCTTCCTTAGGGATTCTATTTTCTAGACTGAGCATCTTGATTTCCTTCTAGAATACTGATTTTTGTGGGGGTTTTGTTGTTGTTGTTTTTAAGAACTCTTCTCCCTAACTGGTAGCTTTTTTCTAGAGATTATCATTAGGGATCAGCTCAAAATGGAGAGACTGATTTTCCTGTCTTTGTGACAGCTGCCTAATATTAGATTTGATTAAAAACAAAACAAACAAACAAACAAAAAACCCAGTCAAGACATACTGAAATGGCTGACATAAAAACTCCCAAAGCTTTAATTTCCAATAAATGACTGGTAAGCTAACTATAATTTATGTTTTTACAATTAATTCTTAGGCTCAAGTGCAAATTTCTAAGTCATATTTTTAGTTTACTTTCAAACCTTCTCACTCTTGACTCATTAGTATTTATAACTATTACTATTGTTGTAGTTCTAGTACTTGAACCTAGGGCCTCCCACAGTGTAGGCAAGTACTCTAGCTCAGCTGTTCCCAGTCTATGAGTTTTCTTGTGTGCAGATCTGACATCTCCGAATGTGGATGTTAATGACAGTGGTGGCCTTATCATCTCAAGTTTCTCTCCAACAGCGCTGAATAAGCCACACTGCTAACACTATCAAGTGGTACATTCTCATGGCTCTGACTGCTATACACTCCTCTTGTGAAAATAAAACAACAGTGTTAAATGAAAAGGTGGAGTTCAGTTAGATTTTTGGTATAATCTACAGAAAAATTCAAGCTTACTGTGGAAGCCACTGTGGTGTTTTGAATGTAATTGGCCCCCATAGTCTTATAGGTAGTGGCACTATTGGGAAGTGTGGCTTTGTTGGACTGGGTATGGCCTTGTTGGAGGAAGCATGTCACTGTGAGGTTGGGCCTTGAAGTTTCCTATGCTCTAGATTTCAGTGTGTCAGTTGACTTCTTGTGCCTGCATATCAAGATGTAGCCAGCACAACGTCTGTCTGCCTGCCATCATACTCCCCACCAACATAATAATGGATTGAACCTCTGAAACTGTGAGTCACCCCAATTACAAGTTTTCCTTATAAGATTTGCCATGATCATGGTGTCTCTTCACAGCAATAAAAACCCTAAGCAAAACAGCCATAGAACTAACATCACCAGAATGAACTCAGGCAAACTGTGGCTAATGTAAGAAAAAAAACAAGGGGGGGGGGGGCTACCATGTGCAGTAACTCAGGGTTATTCCCATTCTTACCTTCTCTTGATGTGTAAGCCTCTCCTTTCTCAACAGAACAGGTTAACTCCTAGCGGGCCATATAGCATTGCAGTTTCAGCTCACAGGAGGGCTAGAGTTCAACTCCCACATTCCCAAGGAAGGAAGAAAAAGGAAATTCTTGATTGGCCCAGGTAGGAGCAATACCTCAGCATTGCTTACCAGTCATGTATCTCAAGAATACTTAGCAAACGTAAGACAGTAGCATTCAAAACCTGTCTCTCTCTCTCTCTCTCTCTCTCTCTCTCTCTCTCTCTCTCTCTCTCTCTCTCTGTGTGTGTGTGTGTGTGTGTGTGTGTGTGTGTGTGTGTGTGTGTGTATAGGCACAATGTAGATCAGATGACAGTGTTGAGAATTAGTCCTCACCTTCCATATTGTTGAGGCAAGGTCTCTCTGGTTCTTCTCTGGCCCACAAGTTTCCATTGCTCATCCCTGACTTCCTCGTCACAATATGATGGACGCCACCATCCGGTTTGAGTGGTTAAGTGCTTTTGGCAAGCACTTTCAATAAGCCATTTCCCTGGCCCTCGCTGTGATTATAAATGTTAGATAAACACACAATTTAGATTTTCTTTTCTTAGAAAACTGTTGACTTGTTTCCACCAATATCATTTAGCATATTTGATAAACCAGGCCATCTGCTCTATGTAGCTAAAGAAACAAAGTGAAAAGAAAAAGGTTACATCAGTTATTTGTGTTCCTACCAATAACTGCTTTATTTCCTTTCTTTAGAAACAGAGTCTCATGTAACCCAAGCTGGCTTTGAACTTACTGTGTCATCGCCTGATACAATGAGACCCTGAGCTGCTCCTCTACCTCCAAGGGCTGGAATTAGACTGTGCCCACCACACCTGATTTTGAACTCCATGCACACCAGGCAGGCACTCAATCCAAGGAGACACAGCCCTACCTCGCCTACTCAATAATATATATAATTCTGTTAGATGCTGACTGAAGTAACTCCTGACAGAGACCCAATCTGTCTTTCCTCCAGTTTACTGTTTAGAGAACTTAGTTCATAAGAGAAACTGCATATAGAATGTGCAGACAGGATTCTGAGACCTAAATTTATCAATCACACTTACTTATCTTCATCATTATTGCTCAATGGCATGAAATTAAATTTTTAAAAAGGTAAAATCTCTATTATAAAAATCGGATTTATAAGTCTGGAGAGCTGGCTTATCAGTTAAGAGCACTGACTGTTCTTCCAGAGGACCCAGCTTGAATTCCACATGGCATCTCACACCTACCTGTCTGTGACTCCAGTTCCAGGGCTTCTGACACCCTCACACAGACATACATGCAGGCAAAACACCAATGAACAGAAAATAATTAAAAAGGATTTATTTATATATAGATACAGGATACAAGCTGCATTTCTAATTACATACAAATTCTGCTTTTCAACTGGAGAGCTGTTTATGCAGTATAAAGAGTGGTAAAAACTCCTTAAAAGTGTCCATTGTTTGACCTTCAGTCTCAACACTTGTTTACTTTTACAGCTGGACTGGACTTAGAATCAATCACATTATAGCACTTATTTTCCACTAAAAACCTAGCAAATGTTTTTATCTGAGATTCAAGAGCATATAATGAAGTAAAAAAAAAAAAAAAAATCTTTATCAACCCAATTCCATATACTCCTCCTCCCCAGTACTCTGGTGGTGACCCTGAACTGGAAAGCACAACATATTACATGTGAACACAATCATCCCTTTTCTATGCTGGGAAGCAGATGTATTGAATGGTGTGCCTTGGAGCACTGTGCTTTGAATTAAGCCCAGTTGCAAGGCTTACACTCTGAAACTAACATACAGATGAAAGTGAAACGAATCAATTATTTGTCTTCCTACCATAAACCCACCTTAAATAGTTTTGTTAGGTATTGACTGTAATTACATTACCATAAGAGTCCCCGTTTGTTTTCCCTTTATCAAGTAGCCTTCTTTGCTGTACTTGGATGGTGATACTATGTAAGAATGCAGCATATATTCCCTTCGAGGAAATACATGTCCACACTTTAAGAACTGTGCAGACTGAGGATGTAGCACAGGGGTAGAACACTGCTTGCTTAGCATGGTACAATGCTCTAGGTTCAATATATAGCCTAAGAAAATAAATATATAAATAATTGTGCCCATGGTGACTATCTCAGTAGTGTATTCTGAAATGCCTCAAGGATAAACTGCATCTGTCCATCTTCTATATTCCCAGCATTTGTCAGAACACCAGCTACACAGGAGGTCAGTAGATATTAAATGGAAAAACAATGTTCAATTCCAACTGACTCAGATGCTAACAGTGTCCATTTCAGCATTGGGAATAATTTTATTGTAGAATGCTAAAGGGAGATAACAAAATAGTATGTACATTCTCACAGGAATGATAACTTTGCTTATATTCCAGAGATAAAAGCAGTGTTTCAGTTTTCCAAAGGCCTGTGGCTTGAATCTGGGCCTTATGCATACAAAGCAGGTAGGCACTCTACAGCCAAGCCACACCCCCAGCTTTCAAAGGTGCAGTTGTAACACAGCTAGCAGTGAAGACAGCACCATTTTTATCATCAAGCATAGTTGTCTCAGAAGACACTGGTCCACGCAGCCCCTTTCTCAGTTCTGCGCTTATATGACACAATAGGTATACAAAAGCTTTTGAGCCATTGCAGTGTTCCCGCTGCTCTGATAAATGAGAGACATGTTGTAGGCAATATCTCTTCGAAGGTCTAACTGGTCAACTTCTATCCCCTAGAGGAAAAACAAATGAGTTTTATTTCCAGCTGTCAACCACTTTAATATTATGACAAACTTCTGTAATTTTCCAAAACAATTTAAATTCATATAATACTAAAAACATAATACCTTGGACCTACAGACCTACACTGATTCAGGTAATTTTTACAGTCACAGTTTCATCAAATGTCTAACTAACAGGTTATAGAAGTCTCACCAGTCATAGGAGAATAGACTTCAATTCTGATTCACTGAATAGCACTGGTAAGCAGTCGGTGGCCTCCACTGAGTACTTGTCAACAGTTTTGGGAAGATTCTGAAAACTTGGGCAGTTTCCTTGCTGTGTTGAAAGTTCACTTTCAATGATGGAGGCCAAAATATATGCTGTTGCTCATATTTGCTTCAGGAATTAAAGTGTCAATTAAACTTTTAAAATTATATTAATACTGGCCTGGCCTCAAAGGAGGCTGGGGAGATGGTTGAATGTACAATGCTCACTGAGGTCTCCAGAACTCATACAACAGCATATCTGTAATGCCAGTGATCCTACAGTGAGATGGGATGTGGAGAGAGGAGCCCCAGAAGCTCATGGGCCAGCTAGCCTGGTGTATGCAGCAGTGATCAAGAAACCCTGTCTCAAAACAAGGAAGGTTGTCCTCAGAACTCTACACACGGGCCATGGTATATATATGTATGCTTGCAATCACGTCAACAAACCCCTACATACAAAGAAGGTTTTGTTTGGTTGGGTTTTAGAACTTGGAAATGAACAGTGTATGTTACTACTTAAGATTCACAATTGCCAGCTCATATCTGGAAAGCACAGCTGCTACCTTTGCATGACTGAAAGAGGGTTAAAGATCATAATCACATGTGACAGTTTAAGTGGTTGTTGATCAGATCATAAGGCCAGGATGTCAAAGATTTTCCTGCTGTTGAACCTAAATATAACTATATTACAGAAAAAAAAAAAAAATGAGACAATCTTTATGTAGCCTGAGATGGCCTTCAGCTTGAGATCTTGCTTGGTCTACTATGAGATTGCTGACACATGGCCCCAAACATAAATTTTACCATGCACACTATGATTTACCACTGTCTAGACCACAATACATAGCAGAGTGTATTTCTCTACAGATAAAAAGAGGCGATGTATAAGTTACCTCTACCACAAGCGGAGGGAGTGCCAGAGCCTTCTGGTAGTAGTGGATTGCAAGGTGAGTCAGTCCCAGTTGATGAAGGCCACGGCCCAAATTGTAGAACGATTCCTGGCAAGGTCCACGTATGCTGAGGTATCGATTAAGGAAGGAAAAGCCCTACAGAAAAAAAGGATGACCGAGTATGCTCATCTTAGAATGCTACCCACCACTAAGTGCAGCACACTGAAAAAGGCAATGCATGTTAGAGTCTGGCTATGTCAACAGTAAACCATCAATGTGTCGGGGATGCTGGAAATCATAATAACGAGACTGCCCTCTTAAGAATTTGCAATCTTTTTTTAATTTTGAGACAGAGCTCACTATATAGCCTTGTCTAGTCTTGAACATCCTCCTACCATCCTCTGAATACACACCCAGATGAGTTTATATTCATATTAGAATAAAATGTTAAACATAATTTTGAATTGTTAAAAAGAACTAAGAAAAAAATTTCTCTTGCTGTTTCACACCCACAAGTCTGGGACACAGGAGTAAATTCCCAACATGTTTATCAACCAGGCATTGCTTTTGGAATCAGGTTTTTAAAAGGACGTTACACATGTTCATTCCATGAACACAGAGACAGGAGACTCTAGTGGATTACCTGTACAGTCAGGGCATGTCTCTTGAGCACATACTTCTGAGATGCCATGTGAATAAAGGTCAGGCCTATGCAGAGGTTGTAGAGAGGCTCACTGGGATAGGCACGGAAGGCTTGCACATACTGTCCTGGAGAGTGAGCGAGGCCAGGTGATAATGTGATTAGAATAGAGCTCCTTCTTTCCTCAACTCAAATGTTTTAAAAACAAAACATTATTGTAATGCAGCAAGACCCTAATATCATCCACATACTTTAAAGCAATGTACAGCAATACTATTAGAAGTATCCTCATAAGTGTATCTTGATGATTCAGTAACAAGCAGCGATAGACATTTCTATATAGAATAACACTTCTAAAATGATTTGGCAGTATGATAATCTGTCTTATGACCTTCAATCTGTCTTCACAGTGAAGGGAGAATGTGTGTGATGGTGTCTATGTGGGCATGTGTATGTGTGCATGCAGTTGCCAGCTGATGAGGTCTAACCCTAAGCAGGAATACCTACTTGACCTCTAAAATAACCAACAAAACATTCTCATGATTATTACTAGTACTTAGAAGCACTTACACATAGTAGACTTTGTTTTAAATACTTTTTTATGTTAACTCATTTAATGTTCAAAATAACCTCTATAATAGGTCCTTGTATCTGTTTAAGAGACTGCTTTGCAATGGGAGAGGCTATGTGAAATCCAGGCAGTCCTGTTCTAGAGCAGAAGCCCGGCCCTTGACCACTACACAACAATCAGGTGTCAGCACACTTACCAAGTGCGTGTTTGAAGCTCCCAGATACAAAAGCATTGTGTCCATTTAGAACGCACAGTGCATGATTTTCGGGGTTTTTCAGCATCAGGCGGAGACAGAAGCGATGATGTCTCACATCTTGAGAATGCATGGTAACTTGATTGAAAATATTCCACAGCTGGGGCTTATTGACATTTTCCATTACCATCACCCTAAACCAGCAGAAAACATGTGAGAGGGAAATAATGTGAAATCAGGAAGTTTAAGAATAAAACTTTTTTGTTTTGTTTGTTTTTTTTTAGTTTTTGAGACTGGGTTTCTATGTGTTAATAGCCCCAGTTGTCCTTGAACTCGATCTGTAGACCCAGCTGGCCTCGAACTCACAGAGATCCACCTGCCTTTGCCTCCAAAGTAAAGTGCTGGGATTAAAGGCATGTGCCTCCATCACCTGGCAAGAATGAAACTCTTTAGTGCTATCCCCAACAAGGAAAAGCAAAACCTCCTCTACAATGAAAGACTTTTCCCTAGAAAATGCCACTTACATTAGTATTTCTTATCTTTTGATTTTGAAAAAACAAACGTCTCTTAATCTAAACCATCTAAGGGCTTGTTTTACCTGCCTTCCAGCTTACTGTAGCTATAGAACATAAGCAATGGCTAATAGTGTGCCAGCCACTGTTGAAAGGCTTTAGATATGATGAGCCCTTTAACCCTAGTGATAGAAGTACAATGCCCCTATAAAGTATGAGGAAGGAGAGGTTAAGTGACTAGCCTGATATCACATTACCAGTTAAGTGTCAGGGGACCTGAACCTGAGAACTCCAGCTCTATAGTTCATACCAAGAAAGAACACTTAAGAATCACCATTGAACTGAGACAGTAAGGCATAAGAGCAATAAGAAAAACAGCTCATTAATTCTTGATGTGAGAGCTGAAGTCACATAAGTGCACATGTACTATCAGAGAGTAGAATTAAAATATGATCAGAGAGGGTGTGGAGATGGGTCAGTGGTTAAGAACACCATCTGCTTTTGCTGAGGATCAAGTTCCCAGCACCCACATAGTGGCTCACAGCCATGTGTAAGTCCAGTTCCAGGGAATCTGATGCCCTCTTCTGATCTCAATGAGCTCCTATACAGTAGTACATATACATACACTCAGGCACACACACATATACATGAATATTTCTGAAATATGATTTATGACTAGAAAGTTACCTGATATAGTCATATGCCTTTCTGAAATTTTTGTCCAGAATTGCAGCAGATAGACCGAAGTATTCTAGTTCTTTGCGTTTTTGTCTGTCATCATAAAATGAATAATATTCCAGTGAAGAATCTACAAGCAATTCAGCTTCTTGGAAGCGGGATAAGTCACTCAAAGTATATATGGCCTTCAAGAGAAGGTTCCACCAGTCATCTTTTGGCAAGACACTTGTGAGTACAGCAAATATTGCTAAAATGAGACAAAGGAAAACCAATCAGGGCACTATTAGTTCCAGAAACAGTAGTACTGGAAAAGAAAAATGCACATGAGTGTACAGATAGCCTTCATAGCCTTGGTCCTAAATTCTAACCTGTTGATAACCTGACAAAGATAAGAACAGAGTAGCTGCTTGTGTAAACTCCTTCAATCCTATGTCCTTCCGCTCTGAATGTTCACCAGCCTAGCATTCGAGTTAACTCTCACTCTTGACTAATCACTGCGCATCAATGATACCACGTGCCTTTGTGAGTCTTAGCTCAGATACACACTGCTGGGGGGAGGGGGAGAGAGACAAATGTCTTTTCCATGGATGATCACATAGATTTCTGCATGCACACAGCATTCCGATGTTTGGATACAGATTTGGGTTTTCTTGGTCTTTTTTCTAATCTCAATTTTAAGAAGCCTCCTTTAAAAGATTACATTATAAAATAGCAAGCCAGACATGGCGAGCACACCTGTCAGTCTCTCAGGATAATGAAGTGGGAGGGTGGTAAGAGTTTAAGGCCAGTCTGGGCTCCATTGTAAATTCAAGATAAGCCAAAGCAATTTAGAAGAGGAGGGAGAGACAGCAAGCAGGAAGGAGGGAAGATGAACAGGAAAAGAAAAAAAGGGGGTGGCAAAAGACTTGGGTTGGTGATTGTAGCTCAGTAGCAGAGTGCTTGCCTGACATGTGTAGATCCCTCAGTTCGATCCCTAACACTGAAAAAGAAAACTGGAGGGAGGGAGAAAAGGAGAGAGAGAAAGAAAGGCAAAAAGATCTGTACTATCTAAACCACCAGTTATTCTTCTGGTAATCTACCTTAAACAATCAAAACATGGATAGACCCATATCTGAAGATGCTTACTCTGCATTACTATTTACACACCAGAATACAAAGAAATGGCCTAGTAAATTCTATAATTGCTATCCACTGGACTATTGTACATTCTCCAAATACAACTATGAAGAGAGAACAACATAAGAACATTCCATATGAAAATACAGAGTAGAGTTGCATGTAGGATAGCGAGTTACCTTCGGATGGAACACCGTGTGCGAGACCTGGGGGTTAACCCCAGGTCTACAAAGCTGCATATAACATAAAGAAGCTAAGCTCATGCATCTAATCTGATGCCATTTCCACTAAGATGAAATAAATAACCTTAGAAAAACCTAAGAAAACCCAACAGACCTGAAATGAGGAAGGAAAAAGGTAGGTTTTATATGGATAAAAGTTATTTAGGGAAACATATCCAAACTACATGCCACAGAGGAGAAGCTGCAGGAATAAACCTGAGATCGGCAAACTGAATGACAGCAGGCCTTGGAAGCATCTATAGCCTAGATCACAGGCAGCTGAGTGCTCCTCACTCAGTCTCTCTCTCTCACTCCAGGCACTTTCCCAGCAGTTTAATCAAGGCTGTGTTAACGAACAGCAAAGTAATGTTGCCAGACTCGCATCACCAGTCTTGTCTTATATCTCTAAAGGTCTTTCTCGGAGCAAGCACCTCACTCAAACGTCCCTGATGCCTTTTAAAGTCCTGTGACTTAGACTGAGTCACTGAGATTCACTTTCAGAGAGTTTCTATGACTGCTACCTTTGTCAAAATAGATTTTAACTCAACAAGACCTATATAACTGGAATAAGTGGACATAAAATCTGTAATGTCATCTAATCTTCACAAATTAATTTTCTTCTTCAAAGGTCCAAAATGTTTTAATTTATGTTTTTCAGAGAAAAACCCAATAGATATTTTCCTTTAAATTTTAAAAAGTGTTTACAGTTAAGCCTTTTAATTGAATTGGTTATACCTGGTAAATTAGATTACAATTTCCATTTCATTTAGATTATTATCAGGAATTACTTCACCTGTCCTTTTCAATTCAGCCAAGTTTTACATAAAGAAATGAAACAATTACCTTTTGCATCATAATTTGATGTTTCCTGCTCATTGTTGTCTGATATTTTGTCTCTTGACACTTTAATAAGGTAGAGGTGCCTTTCTCCAGACTTGGAACTGGAGATCAAACAAACTTGGGCTCTATTCATCGCAACCTGAATAAAAGATAATGAAATGTCTCTTAGCCAATAATTTATACAGTAAGACTGACGACCACAGTACCAAAAACCAGACTGAAAGTGTTCCAGCAAATTACTCTATATTTTAAATGCCTAAAAGTAGAATGAATTATTTTTCTCTTATCCAAGGAATTTCAGTCACTAGAGACACATTATCAGGGGAACATTGTTAATTCACAATGACAAGCAGAGCAGGAAAGGGGGAGTGAATACATGCCCCTTCCTTGCAAAAACAGACTCAGAATGGATGTGCAAAAATGCACAACAGTTTTGCAAAATGAATCATTTTAGTACATATGACTGGCTATAGGGCTAATAACTGGTAATTCTAGAGTTTTCATAATTTGAAATAAGTAGACTTGAAAGATTTTATTTCACTTTTTCTACAATCAAGCTTATATTACCATGCAGAAATTCTAATATTAGTGCTGGAATATAGTTCAATAGGAGAGTACTTGCCTAGCATGTATGTGCAAGGGCTCTGAAGTCACTCTCCGGTATTATAAAAGAATTCCCAGTCATATATCACTAATTTCTAAGTTTTCTGTATTTATCTGCCTTTCACTTTAAAATGAGTTTAACACAGAACAATTAAAGCTAGCATTTGAAAAATGAACAAGGCTAATATAAACAAAAGTCACTACCCACCTTTAAAAGCATGGCTAGCATGGTCAGTAAGGTATCCAGATAACCATACATTTTGCCTTGTGAAAATAATAGAGTAGAACGATGAAGCAGTAACTTCAGTTCCTAAATAAACGAGCAAGTGACAGTGAGTGATACGAGAGTGATACGATGTCTTTGTTAAGATTGGTTTTACTTGCACAAACAAGGTTTTTTTTTTTAGAAACCAGACTCTACAAACAATTGCTTTATGATGTAATAATTAAAATCTAACATGTTAGAAGCTATAATTTATATCTAATACAAAATGACTAAATTGTTTTTCAAAATCACTCAATCTGGAGGCTAAGGAAATGGCCTGCCATGAATGCATGAAGCCCTGACTTCAGACCCCAGAAACTGATAAAAAGCCAGGCAAGTGAGCTCATCTCAGCACTGGCAGCACAGAGACAGGAGGGTCCCTGAAGGTCACTGACCAGCCAAATGGGTGAACTTCAAGTTCAGTGAGAAACTGTCTCAATAAATAAATGTACATTCAGAGAAATCTAGGAAAGATATAACTGATGTGTGCCTCTGACCTCCAAACATACACACACTCATTCACTAGAACATACAACACACGTCAAAACAAATTCTACTAAATGAACACACTAAACTACAACTTTGGCAGTGGCTATAAAAACAGAGGCCAATGCTCTAGAGTTGCATGAGTAGAAGAGAAAAGTACCCAGAGAAGCACTCTGTGTCGTGGCCTACCTGCTGTGCGGCATTTGCATCCTGGGCTAATGTATCTGGGTCATACATTGGTTCCAGGGCTTCCAGGGCTTTCTCAGGACGGCCTAGCTGCTGCTGAAGGATGGAAAGTGAAATTCTTGCATCCAAATGGAGTGGGGCCAGATCAACCACTTTACTATAGCTTTCAGCAGCACGTTCCATGTAGCCCAACGCCTTTAAACATTCTAAGATGTAAAATAAAATATGTTCAAATCTCTAGTTATAAGATGGACAAAACTATTCCTTTTCAAATTTAATTGGTAATTGATTTGATTTGATTTGATTGAGACAGAGTCTCCATGTGTAGTATGGGCAGCTCTCAAATTTGCAATTCTCTTACAGCAGCCTCTGAAGCCCAGGGTTACCTGTTTACACTTTTTACAGATTTTACTATTTTAAAGAACTGTTAGAGCAACTTAAGAAAATTATAACAACAAAGGAATGACTATATATTGTTAGTGCTTTACTTTTCTTCTTTTTAATTTACTTTTCTCTCAAACAATACATCCTGAAGGCAGCCTCCCTTCCCTCCACTGATCGGTCTACTAATCTTTTCCCTGGTGGTGCCTGGAGATCAAACCCAGAGCCTTAAGCATGCAAGACGAGCATCCTATGGAATGAGCTAGATTCCCAGCCGTGTCCCATCAGAATTAAGCTGCTACAAGGATGTAATCATTCTAGGTTCAATTTGGTGTGTCTATTCACTTAGTGCTATGTTTTAAGCATTCCCCATGCCTTCACTGGCATTTTGAATGCTACATAGTAACCAATCATAATTACTTATTAACTATTTAGTCTACAGACACAGGGATTGTTTCCACACATACACTCTGGTCACACCACAGGAAACAATGTATCAAGAGTTCATTACTGGGAAACCGAACATGTTTATTGTGGCACAATGGTTGTTGAAAGTATTAACTGTCTACATATTTGTAAATTAGGATTTCATAAAATCCAGGGTACTGGCGTCTTCTAATTTGACAATGGCAAACTAGCTCCCTCCTATTACATAGCATCATGGGCCCATGGAGATGCAACTCTCCAGTTTTCATCTCTCCCTACTCCCACAAATCCACTTCACTGGCATTGTTACTGGGTTCCTCAGTTTTGTAAACCCCCAAGATCGACTATCTTCCATTACCCCACTCCACTCCTCAAAATGAGTCCTAAGACATAAAATGCCTCAATCAACCACTGTTAGATCATTTGAACTTAGAGGCACATCCTGATAAGCATATTTCTTCTTTCCATTCTAGCAGCTCCGACACCAAGCTGGATTTCTCAAATGCCCTTTTCACTGCAATGACCTCCTAAATACTTTGCCTCGAATTGTTTCCTCAGATGTCTCCTGGCCACTACATTAGGCTAAATCGTGAAAACAAATTAGAATAGTATTATGAATAGATCATCATAATGGCATCGCTTACTTGTTTTCACATTAGCTATTTCATGTAATGTCACAGCTATTCAATTCCTCCAATGGTCCTTCTTGATTTTTAGATAGCTCTGAAGTTTTAATTTCCACTACAATTCAACTGACTAATACAATCACTAATTTCAAAATGGAAACAGCAGTGATCCGAATCTGAATCATAATGAAAAAGGATCGGAAGTGTCTACTAATAACACAGAGGAGCAGTCCCAGTGCCATGGCCTTTGAAGGCCCATACTCTGCTCACCCTGGGCTTCACAAATCCCACAAAGGTAACTTTGTATGAAGGTATTACAATTATATTTATGCTTACTCTTTGAAACAGGAAAATGTTCTCTTAAAACTGAAATGAGCTTTCCTAGAGCTTACTTAGGGTGTGAGCTACTGTGCCAAAATGGCCATTAGTTTTTCTCTACCTATAGAGGACTTTCTTCTCTCAATTAGTTTTTATAACTTTGTGACATAGCAAATTTTAAATGAAAACTTTTCTATTAAGCTTTTTTGTCTGGTTTTCTTTGGGGCTGTGTTTTGTTTTTGAGACAGGGTCTCCTGGCTGACCTAGAGCTCACTATATGCAGACCAGGCTGGCCTCAAACTCACAGAAATCTGCCTGCCTTTGCTTCCCAGGTGTGTACTACCAGGCCCAGCCTTAATAAATCTCTTTTATTTATGACATCCTATCAGACTACATTTTATTTTTATTTATCTAAGGGATCTGGTTGCTTTTTAAAGCTGTTTTCTCTACTCTGAATGATTTATTTTCAGACTACCATGGTCTTAATCACAATAAAATACAATGATTAATAGGTTAATCTTGAGCATGTGTGGCTCAAAGAGCACAGAAAAATGCATTAACTATTTTCTCTAAAAATAGCACTAGGTATACATTTATAAAATCACTTTAAAAATAATTTTGCCCCTATCTGATAATAAGTTCTATAATGTATGTCAATGACAAGTAAAAGACAGGTAACTAAGGGGCATTTTAGTTTTTCTGTTATCACTCTAGCGATTTGCAGTGAAGTTAACATCATTAAGTAAACTTACTGTCCCCTAACAAGAACACTGTGGCTTTGATCTCAAGTACCTTAATGTCACTTACGTTAGTGTTTGAGCCCCTTAAGTGTTGGGGCTCAAAGTAAGGGCAAGCACTTGGTAGTCTAGCAAGACAACTGCAATACTAATCTTCCTGCTATACGAAACCAGAAATACTTACACTGATAGTCTACTATGTTATAATGACAACCGTGTTGGGAATGTAAACGCTTCCTGATTGTATGATTAAAACAGTGTCCTTCCACAACTAAAGTATTACCTGCATGCCGAAGCCAAACCACTGCAAGGTTGTATCTTTCAGAGCAAACCAGTGCGCTGAGCAGGGGAAGTGCAGAATTATATTCACCGACATCCAGAAAAGCTTCAGCAACATCAAGATAGAGGTCACCCATATCTTCAGGATTCTGTTCCACCAGTGTTGTCAACAGAGGCTAAACCCCAAATAAAAGCCAGAGGTCAAACATTACAAATAACCACCTCTCTTTGTCAGCTACATGACATAAGCCAAAAGCAGCAAGGACTAACAAAAACAGCTTAATGGTCGTTTTTCTCCATTTCTATTAAAAAGATATAGACTTCCATCATTTTTTACTCATTCATTCATCACTCTGTGTGGGCTTATTAAAAGGGCAGCAACTAGGAAGTAAGCCCACCAGTGCTTTCTCTATGAAGCCTAACTAGCCTGTGCCTTTGACTGTGTTTGCTGATGCCTGAAAACCTACTCTGTTAGTTCTTGACCAAACATTACTTTCTCAGGTGACTCCCCTACTAAAACCATATAGCTTTCTCCCATTCCTACATTCTATTTCTTGTTTCTCTTCAGAACACTTTTCACCAACCAATAACTTACATATCTTATGATTGTATTTAATCTCTTAACACAAATATCCATGCAAGAAGGGAAGGTTTGTTTTACTCAGTACCTTATCCTATGGTCAACAATGCAGATACCCAATACATTTTTTATTCAATGAAATACTTGCTCCAAAGTCAGAAAAAGAAAGTAGATATAGCAATTATAGACTGCCTAAAGGCTAATCACAACTTCTAATCTTGTTATCATCTTAAAAGAAAATTATTCCAAACCCAATTCCAAAACACTTTGTTTTTATGAGCCATTCCTATGAAAGTAATTTGATGTTTACAGTGTCTTCCCCCATTATTAAGAAATGTGAAAATCTAAGGTCAAGTTATAATTTCTAGTCATCCGAAGGAGAGTATGGGCTCAATGAGAAGGATCTTATACTGCTTAGGCAGGCGCAGCTACTTGTGCTACTTACATTGAGTGGCTCAAGGATGTTGAGATGCACCAGGCAGACCATCAGCTTCACTGTGATATCGATTGGCACACTATCAGGTATAGAGCAGGTAACGGTCTCAGCAGCTGGGGAACCATCAAACAAGGCATTCCTATGTGCAAGCTCAGCATATAAGGCAACCCCATCCTGTACACAGATCCAATTTCCAACAGCCCAAAGCAAAGATCCCAGTCAATGCTCATTCTAGTCAACTCTATTAGCAGCTTCTTACTTCCTTCAGTCTGTCTTTTGTTTGTACTTATCCTGCCCCTTTCCTTAGTATCAACTTATTCCAGACACACACAAATTTCCATACTTTTTACAAGACTACACAGGAATAAAAAGATAAAAATGACCAGGATATATGAAACCTCTCTTTTTAAATTCTTGAATTCAAAAGCTTTACTTTAGACTTTACTCAAGAGAGGTTTTTTAAAAAGGGGTTAAATACTTTCCTGCTTTCTATAACAAAACAAATTTTAAAATTCTGGGAAATTAAAGGAATTCTAATCTATATTTATTTTATAGTCTGCACATTAAATTACAAATCAGTTTGTTTCTATTTCATAAACTGTACATATGACTGATGGCCTTTAGTAGTAAACTCAAATTTAAGTTACTTACAAACTAAGTAATTGCATCTGTTTTACATTTGCCATTAATTGATTTTCTGAGGTTACCCAATCATAGGAATATGGTTTCATTACGAGACTGTTTTAGCAATGAACACCAGGATAGTAACTGATAACATAAATTTAACTTTGATATTTATTCTACACAACTTTCCTACCATGAAAGTTTGCTCACTCAAGACCTAAGCGCCCTGACAACACATACCAAGTCTACTTGACTAAAGGCAGTACCTACAGCACATTCCTTCATACAAAGAAACCTCATATCCAACATGTGGTATAGCATATGATGGCATTAACAGGTGAGGTCTCTGGAAGATAAGGTCACAAGAGCTCTGCCCTCATGAAGAGGATTCATGTCCTTGCAAAGAGGCCTAAGGGAGCTAGCTCTATGTGTCTGTCTCCTACATGAGGACACAGCAGACGGTACTACATCAAACCTCTGCTGCTTTTGTCTTAAGACTTCCAAGCCTCTAGAAGTTTCTGTTTCTAGATCACCAAGTCAAAAGTGTTTTGATATAGCAGCCCAAGTAACCATTTAATGAAATACACTTACTAAGGATACACTTAGTATAGATGTGTAGATTAACAATGTTGGCTTTTAGATCAAATCACAAAGAAAAGTCAACTTTCGGTTGACTACAAGATGCCTTTCTCAAATCAAGAGATTCCAGACATTTGCAAATCACAGTTCAGCATAGACACAATCTTAATACTAGACAAAGAATTTGGATCAAGTATATTTACAAGGTAAGAAGATCACTTAGGAAACCATGGGGAACTGAAACTCCAGATGTTGTCTAAAACAGAACATGCCAGCTTAGAGACAACTAGTTCAATCAGACAGCTACATCCCAAGGCAAAGTGTTTAAACAAGCTAGTTACTTATCAGTGCGCAGGAAGGTATTTTGTTTGTGTGTGTGTGTGTGTGTGAGAGAGAGAGAGAGAGAGAGAGAGAGAGAGAGAGAGAGAGAGAGAGAGAGAGAGAGAGAGAGAGATAGTTAGTCCCTGCAGCATATGCAGTACATTATTAGATAACACTATTTAGCAGCATCACTTATCTTTCAAAAACACTTGCCAGGTATGGGGCATGTCTATATAATCCCAGCACTTCAGAGGTTGAGGCAGAAGCAGGAGGATTTCTAATTCTAGGCCCCTCTGGGCCACTTAAGAGCTTATCTTTTAGTAAAACAACAACAAAAACAAAACCCTTGGTATGGTATTGAATGCCTGTAATTTCCACACTTGGGAGGTAGAGGCAAGAAGGATCAGGAATTCAAGGTCACAGTCAGATGCCTTGTATGTTTAAGGCCAGTTTGGGCCATAAGAAACTGTGTTTAAAAGAAAAATCCCTGACACACTCAACAGGCTGAGGATGTAACATGGCTGGAGGAATGCTTATGTGGCATGCACAAAGCACTGGGTTTGATTCCCAGAACCGAATAAAACTACAAGTAAGCAACAAAAGCCTGTAATGCCAGCACTCCAAGGTGAGACAAGAGGACCAGAAGTTCAAAGTCCTCCCTAACTACATACTGAACTCTTAGGCCTTGCTCTACTGTACTCCCATTGTAATCATCTTTCATATTCATGAAAATTGAGAAACCGAAGCACCAAAAGCAATAGTTAATCTACAAACACTGTGCTCTTTTAAAGTGCCTGTGAAGAAAATCCTGCCTCATCCTGGGAGTGTTTTAATCTGCTCCAGTGAGTATCTTCCTTGAAGCTATTTTCTCAGTCACATTCAGACTCACCACTGCTGTGCATGCTCGCTCACACACCACAGAACTAGAGGAAGACTCAGGTGTCATTCTCAAGAACCATCCACCTTTTGCTGAGATGGGGTCTCTCACAGGTCCAGAGCATGTCAATTTATACAGGTTGGCTGTCAGGATATGGCTTCTAATGGATGTGTACTGTTTTCATACTATTAGGAAACTGGAAAATCTTACTTGGAAGACTGACTGCACTACTAGAAACACCAGTACTTAAACATGTCTCTGGTTTATTTTTAGATGTTTCCTGATTCTAATATGCTAAATCAGTGAGAATGTGAAGGAAGGAAAACAGTCAGTGAAATAGTAAAATATACTAAATGATAAAGTGACTACTTATGCTAATAATTAAAATTTGAGGACAGCTTTGTATTTGATATTTTCAAGACAAAAAACAAAAAAAGTTTGAAACAACTGTAACTGTTTCAGGCAGCATTTCACTATGTAGCTGGCCTGAACTTGCAGTTCTCCTACCTTGGTATCCAGAGTGCTGTGGTTGTAGGTAAGTAACACCATACCTAGCCAAAAAGAACAATTTTTTTTAGGAGAAAAAAGTCTAAACCAAAAATTATGGCCAAGCTAGGCACGGTGACACAATTCTGGCACTTGGAAAACAGGGATGAGGAGTTTGAGGCTAGCAAGAACTACATAGCAAGAACCTGCCTTTAAAAAAGACAAACAGAAGAAAGGGAGGGAAGGAGGTAGGGAAAAGTATGGCTATAAAGTAACTTATTTAGGTCTCAGTTCTAACTGAGGCCATGTGACAGTATGGAAACTAGCAAAGAACCCTTTAGTGGCCCAAACTCCATGCTTCCCACCATCCTCATCCCCTACAGCCTCATTAATCTCTCAAGCACCCACCACAGAAGCAGACCAAGACCTGCCCAAAGCAGGCCTGGTCCACACTAAACCACCCTCCTCTGTTTTCTCTGAACAGCAGTTACTACAGAGACTGTTTCACCATTGCCCTAAAGATTAAAGTTTGTTCTATTTAACTATTAAACTGGTCTTCCCTGCCCTCCTTCCTCTAGAGCAGAAAAGTCAGAAATATACATATCCCCCCAACACCTAGCAGGTCTTTTAAGGGAAAGTCTACTGTCCATTCCCAACAACTTTTCACTTCAATTTTTATCTGACCCTTATCTTGCTTTTGTGAATTACTCTTTCACATTAAGATGGATCATATTTCAAATATTTGTACTTCTGAGAACTCAAAGGACTGCAGCATGAAGGAATTGTTAGGCATCATAACAGGTCAAGAAAGTAGCTATCTGAAGCAGACGATACTTAGCATCAACGCACTCCCCAAACTCCATCAAAATCCTCTCAAAATAAGGATGAAAACTACTACACAGAAGTAAGGACCCATACAGTGACCACAAAAATGATAAGTGTGTTACAACTCAGAGCCTAAGTCATACATGTTAACATTTTCATAGAAGAGGTTAATGGGTGCAGTGCAAAGATCAGGCAGGAGCTGGAAGAGACCCTGCGAAGGCACACTTCAGGTAAGGCTGATCTGTGATTATGCATCTGAGCTTTCAAACACAGTAGGATAATCATACCGGTTTCTACTTTTTATGTGAATACTAAGTTTTAAGCAGAATTTTTCATTGTATTTCACTTAAAGCCCTTGTTCTAGATCTAAGGTTCTGATCTACTCAGTAACTCACTCTTTTTTCTTCTAAGAATAAATAGGAGCTGAGTATGGTGATGCACACCTGTAATCCCAGCATTTGAAGGCTGAGGCAGGAGGACTGCCATGAGTTTGAGGCCAGGCTGAGCTACATGGTAAGTTCCAGGTTAGGCTACAGAGTAAGATTCTACCTCGAAAAGAGACAAACAGAATAAAACAAACAAAAGATAAGAGAAATGGCAAGTTCAAATGGGCATATGAATAAATAAAAGAACTCAAAACATATTTTTAAGACTGCTTATAAACCAAGGGCTATCGATACAGCTCAGTGTAGAGTTTGCCCTTCAGGCAGAAGGCTCTGGGTTTGAGCCCTAGCACTGCACAAACAAAAGAAGAAAGATAACACAAAAGCCAATATAAGAAGATTGGAATCCTGCTATGGACATGCTCTGAGAACATTACCAACTCAACACCCTGCACCTAACAAGAGGGTTTTTTGGGTTTGTTTATTTTTTTAGTTTTTAGTTTTCCGAGACAGGGTTTCTCTGTGGCTTTGAAGGCTGTCCTCGAACAAGCTCTTGTAGACCAGGCTGGTCTCAAACTCACAGAGATCTGCCTGCCTCTGCCTCCCAAGTGCTGGGATTAAAGGCGTGCGACACAAGAGCACACATTCCTACATGAATTTAATTACAACCTTTATTCTCCTCTGAGGTGCCTTCTTCCAAAGTTTCCTTTTCTAGGATAATTCCAGAAAAATCTGTAATTACCTACAAAAATGGACAAAAAGGAGAAATAAAAGTTATATATAAAAAGCCTTTTTGTGAATATTTATTTCAACTAGTCCTTACAACATAAAATGGCATTTAAAAAAGAATCTTTGAAATAAGAAATCCTAACTATAGAATATTAACATTATTATATCACATTGACTAAAACCAAAGATTTATCAGTTTGACTACAAACCAACCTGCTTTCTCCAACAGAAATCACTTTGGTGAGTCCTGCTACCATTAAGTGTAGAGGGGCTTTAAAAGTGGCATTATCATTTACCATATAATTACATTTCGTATTTCACACAGAATCTAGAAGTCTATTATTTCCACATAGTTTAGTTATATAATTTAGTTTATAATTAAATGATAAAATGCTAATTTCTAAGAAGTCTATTATTTCCACACAGTTTAGATATATAATTTAGTTTACAATTAAATGACAAGATGCTAATTTCTAAGCATTTCAGCCATAGGAGCACAGGTTTTAAACCTAAAGGAACCACATGTGAGCATGCCTACCTCCAAAGCTTTGTCATACTGCTTGTTGGAAATATATAATTCAGCTGCTATGTTAACATCTTCCATGGAGACTAAGCCTTGATGTTTTGAGAAAGCTTCTTCAATTATGTTTATAGCTGAAGCACTGTCATTGGCTTCATAATAACTCCTAAAAAAAGTGAATGGCAAGTGAATGAATAGTTAATTCTGACTATAAAACTCAATGGCTTGCTTAGGCCCTCTAACAATTAAATGCTTTTATTTTTTTAAAACTTAGGAGTGGGATGGGCTGGAGAGATGGCTCAGCCATTAAAGGCTAGGCTCACAACCAAAAACTTAGGAGGGGGAAGCACTTTAAAATTACAGTAGCACCCTCACTCTCAAAGCAGCATTAAGAGGGTAGAAGGAACAATGCCTACAAAAAGTGGCCAGGACGGCTGGAGATTCACATTAGCAGCAGAGGACTTGCCTAGCATGTGAAAGGCCCTGGTTCAAGCCCCAATGTTGCTGTTTTCATCACAAAGAAATCAAAGGTGGCAAAAAACAGACCCAAAGGGCTTAAGAGATTCACCAGAGTAAACCAAACTCCTCCTCTTGAACCAAGAGAGAAAAACTTGGGCACTTGAATACTTTCTCACTCGTGTGACCTGAAGAGTTTCTTTCTGATCTGTTTCTTTTGTTTTGTTTGCTTTTGAATAAAGTTTCCTTCCTACTATGCGCACCCTTATTTTCAGTTCTTTGGTTTAGAGACTAAGAAGCTAGAAGCAGCTGATGTAGGCCCACTGTGCTGACATTGCTAATCTGCCAAAGATCTCCAGGTAGCAAACCCTCAGTGCCAAATCTCATTTTTTGCTTCCTTCAGTGAATCTAAAGTGTCACATTCTTCACTTCTTCCCTGCACTGGGAATTTTCCTCCATCTGCTGGCTGTCTCCTCCTTTCGCTGATGTCTAAATGCTGGAGGAACTCGGGAGTCAGTACTCTTGAGCACACGTGCACACATCCATCTGACACATCAATACATCAATCTTTAGCTGAACTCTCAAGCTACATTGAGAATCTGATCACTCTTACTGCCTTCTGCTGTTTCTACCCTGATCATGCTATGGCTTTCCCTCACAAGGATCGTTTCAGTAATTTTCTGTCTTCCTGTTTCTGCCCTTACCACTCTTCAATTTTTGCTCAAATGAGCAACCAAAATTGATGCACTTAAAATTGAAGTCAAATCATGTCACTTTTCTACTCAGACCCTTCAGTGCCTTCCAAACTCACTTAGGGTAAATGCTACAGTCCTCACCATAGCCCGCAAGAGCCAGCTGCTATGCTCCTCCAAGCCTTCTCTGCTGTGCTTACCTGAATGCATCAGCTTCCATCTTGTTCCCTGCACATACCTGTATCCTGTTCCTGAAGTACTGGCTCCCTTCAGCCAGTACCACTAGAAGGCAGAGAACCGAGTGTGGTGATATACTGTTTATGATCTAATAAAGCTTGCCTGGAGATCGGAATGTGAAGTTAGCCACAGCCATAGAGGCCAGGTAGTGGTGGTACCCACCTTTACTCCCAGCAGCCATACTAGTTAGCCACAGAAGCTGGGCGATGGTGGTGCACACCTTTAATCCCAGCACTAGAGAGGTATATAAGACAGGAGCAAGGTCTCAGTGTGGATTAGTCTCCGGCCACATTGAAGACAGGATTGCCCTAGCCTTAGTAGAGGTAAGAACTCTCTGGTAGCTTGGCTGATTTGTTCCTCTAATCTCCAGCTTGAATCCCAATATCTGTCTCTGGGCTTATATTATTCATGCTACAACCTATATCTGAGTCCTTCACTCACAATTTTTTAAAACAACACACTCTAATCTTGTACTTCTTTCCTTGTTTAATTTTTCTTCATCACTTATTAATGTGATATACTTTTATCTGACTGTTATTTGATTCCTGCTTATCTCCTCTCACAGGGCTATAGATTCCACGAGGGCAAAGAACTTTTAATAGTTGTTTGATAGCTGTCATCTGGCTCCCTGTACAATGCCTATGTGAAATACAATCAATGACTATTTCTGGAGGGCAAATGAGGACCAAAGCAAAACCTAATCAATCAGCTGTCATTGCTACTCTCCACATAGAATAATACATGTGAAAAGAAGCAGATCATCACAAGCCACCCACCTGATACTCCTCAGGTTTATTAGACCAAACACTGTAGTGTAACCAAACTTAACTGCAGATAATCTGAAAGACTCTCTGTGCTCACAACATACCATCAGCCATCAGACTAAACTTGTAAAAATCTATCTACTCCTCTCATATAACTGAGACCGTGAGGGGCAGTTCACAGCTAAACAGCATCAGAATACAAGTCACAGAGCAAACAGGTTGATCCTAATATGCCAAAATCAAGACAGTTAACCCAGGATGAAATGCTGCATTGTGTTCTTCCAACAGAAAGAACATCGAGAAACGTCACTTAGCCAAATGCTTCCTGTTTTGTTCTACTTCACAACATATCAAAGACGTAAATGCTGGAGGTAGTATTCTGTTTTTTTGTTTTGTTTTGTTTTTTGTTTTTTCGAGACAGGGTTTCTCTGTGTAGCTTTGGAGCCTATCCTGGCACTTGCTCTGGAGACCAGGCTGGCCTCGAACTCACAGAGATCCGCCTGCCTCTGCCTCCCGAGTGCTGGGATTAAAGGCGTGTGCCACCAACACCCGGCCTGGAGGTAGTAGTCTAAAGAAAGAACCTGTGACAGTAACAGGTCAACACATAACAGACTATTCTAGAAAAGACTCAAGATGATTATAGAATATTGCAGACCACAAAGATTTCACTGACACATGTGCAACAAACATCATTTTTAAAAAGTCACAAATAAGTACAATTTCACCTAAGTCACAGCAATCTGGGAGTCTAATCCCCTCGCAGGACACACCTCACTTTTCAGCTGCTGAGCTCTAAGCAATCACACAGTTGACTTAGAAACCAATAAGCACTAAATTAAAAAAAAGTTATGATTGAACAAATATAAAACACAAAAGACAAAAAAATTTCTTTGAATCTCAATGCAAAATACATTCTATTTCAAATAGCTTTGATTTGCAAAATGACTAATAAGGGAATATGCATATATGTGTGTGTGTATACATATATATATATATATCACTTCAAACTTACTTTGCCATATCTCTGGCCAACTGCATAAAACGTTCTCCATCAGATGGAGACAAAAGATTTAAAATACGCCTATAACCATCCATGGCCATTTTATGATCACCCATCTGTTCATAAAGGCTTGATCTCTCCCATAGGTAACGAACATTAGTAGGTTCATATTTAAGAGCTAGAAAGAAAAGAGAAATGAAAAATTACATATTTATCAAAAGAGATGTGACTTACCTCAAAAATGTACTAAACACTTTCCCACTGGAAAACAAGAAAATTATTCTGGAATAAATCTTTCTTCACAAGAATTCCTGCCTTCCTGCTGGGCACTGGTGGCACATGCCTTCAAACCCAGCACTCGGGAGGCAGAGGCAGGTGGATCTCTGTGAGTTTGAGGCCAGCCTTTTCTACAAGAGCTAGTTCCAGGACAGCCTCCAAAGCCACAGAAAATCCCTGTCTCAAAAAAAAAAAAAAAAAAAAAAAAAAAAATCCCTTACTGGGCTGGTCTAATACCAGACTACAATAATCCTCATTTGGTCACTCAAATCACAAAAGTTAACAGACTGAGAACAACACTGAGTTCAGTAGGAAATCTAAAGGTTTGTGCTATATTCAACACAATATAAAGTAAGTCACAAATGAGAACAGAGGGCTCCAGATAAACACTATAACAGACTGTAAGGAACAAATACATTTGGGCAAGGAGCATAACACAACAAACGCAAGAAACAACTATTATGTAACTAACAGTTATGGCAACACAACCACTATACCTAAGCCCCAGGGAAAATCACAGAAGATGACGTGGAAAGATAACAGAGTCAGAGGCCCAGGATACCAGCTGTTAAGTAGACATAGCATGGAAAATACACCCATGAGCCTTTAACAATAGCATTTGCTGAACAAGACCAGCATAATGACAACACTAGTGGATATGCTGATATGGATAAGGAAAATTCCACATGGTCCTACCCCTAAAAGATCTACAGGCGATCAATGATCTGAGAGAAAGAGAATCTGTCTCCTCCGAGGATGAGGGAGGTATTTTCCTATCCCAAGTCGTTAGCCCTGGACACACACACATATAAGTAAAACTAAAGGGATTTAACAAGATATATGTGTGTGTGTGTACATATACATATGTGTATTATATATATATATATATATATATATATATGTGTGTGTGTGTACATATACATACACACACACATAAACTGTCTAATAAAGAGGTGAGCATGAACTGAATTTGGAGGGCAATGTGAGGGGAGAGGGAAGGCAGGAGTGACAGAGGTGCAGTTCTCATGTATAAAGGCCTCCAAAAATTTTAATTAAAAAAAAAAAGAGAGAAATAAATACATTTGAGTTAACAGCATAACACAAAAGAACATATGTACTAATGACCCATCATATAACATCTAATGAAACAAAACAAGAAAAATACTTCTTCCCATCTATAAGAAAGATGTCATTACCTTTTGTATAGCAAAAAATAGCCTGCTTAATATTATCTTGTTCCAGAGACATTTCTGCCAGCCTAACCCATTCTTCTGTGTCACTGGGATTTAAATGTGCAGCAATCAACTCAAACTGCAATGATTTCTCCATGTCACCTTGATCCTCATATATCATGGCAAGTGTAGAGAATGGCTCATAAGCCAAAGGAGCTATAATAATAAAAATAACATAAAATAAACTTCATTGGCAAAAGGAATGGGCTTAAGCTGGTATTGATACTACAGTTCAAACTACAGATTTTTTTTCTAATATCTAAATCATTCCAACAGAGTTATAATAACTATTCAACAGAACTTTGAAAAGTACCAAACACTATATTATACTTTGCTTTCAAACACTTTTAGCCATTTATAATTTATTTGCTTATTTTTGAGATGGACTCTTGCTACCTAGTTCAGGCTGACCTCAAACTTACTATGTAGATCAGGTTGGTCACAAACCTGAGATCCCCGCTAGCCTCCCTAGTTCTAAAAATTAAAAGCAAGCACCATCATACCCAACATAATTTTTAAATCATTATTTTCACAAAATAGAATTTCATGAAAACCCTCCTTTCTACCATACCTTCTTTGGAAAAATCTCTTTTTACTTAGGCCAAATATGGCCTAAAAACTTGGGGATTTCACCCAGTAAATCACATCAGTGTGACAGAACTTGCACTATTTCAAACACCTATATAATAGAGAATGACTGCATACAGGGTACCGAAACAGCACCCCAGTCTAAGATGTCAAATGTAATGGTTAATCTATAGTTATAAAACATTGTTTATAGAAAACAAATCTCAAAAACTTCTGGAAATTAAAGTCAAAGTATTTTCCAAAATAAAGAGGTATAAACTGAAAGAAATAATATTGGAAAACAAGAACTAAGCAATAATATATCCAACAGATATTCTTGGTTAATCTTATTTCTGATGGACTGGGTTAACACGTAGTAGCCACGAGTTACCCTAAAAAGTAATCGTGAAAATTATGTAAGACTTCAAAAAAGACCAAGTCTAACTAAAAGGAAATGGCACAATATTGAATGAATGCATTAGCAGTGTTAACAACTACCCAAAACACTCCACAGGCAAATTGATAAAACCAAAACAATAATGTGATACAAGCAATTGGTCACAATCACTACTGAAGATGTCTCCAACATATGCAAGATGTGCCATCTAATGGAGAGGTAAAATGGCAAACCTAAATGTATCTTTACTAAAACACAGATTAAAATAATTTAGCACTGCCTACTCTAGAAAATGGGAAAGGCCAGGTGGTGGCAGTGCACACCTTTAATCCAGAGGTAGGCGGATCTCTGTGAGTTCGAGGCCAGCTGAGTCTACAGAGCAAGTTCCAGGACAGCCCCAAAGCTATAGAGAAACCCATTTGCTCTAAAGTCAACCAGGTAACTATTATCATAGGGTCCCCGCAGAAAACACCTTGTCTTATGATTTCCATGCACATCAATATCGCCTCTTCATGCTCTCCTCGCGCAAAGCGAATATTGGCTTCACCCATGAGACCTCTCAGGGCTCTGGGAAGTTTACTCCGAGGCCTCTTCTCCTGTCCAGAGGGAAAAAAAACATGGAGATTAAGATAGAGTAAAGCTCACATTTCAATTCCAAACACACATACAAAACATAATGGGAACTTCTCTCTAAAACTTCTAAATCTTCTAAATTCAGAATAGGTACTTAGTGATAATTCTGATGCCTTAATAGTTAAGTCTAATTACACAAAGCAAGCTAAAATTCAAATGCAGGAAAGAACAAAATTATTTTATCATACTCTCCAAAGAGGAACACCAAACAAAGTAAAAACAAACAGAAACAAAACAAACCTTCCTACAGTTGAAAGTTCAAAGCACAATTAAATACAAACTGTCACACAGTCAGGAATTACTGAATCGCTGATCAACACAACAGTATCATCATGAACAAAATGGATCCATTCCATTACATACCAGGACACTTACTAGAAAGTCCTTCTTGGAAATTCATCAAAGAAACTTGGTAAACCAACAACAACAACAAAAATCCCACTGAGTTATAATATAGATTTTTCAGTAGCAAAACTACAGAACGCCTTGACATATGAACAATTAAGTCTGATATAAAATTCTCTAAAATGAAGCAAAAGAAATGCATGACAATTCACAACAGCCTCAAAGAAAAGAAAATGTCTAGAAATACATCTAGCCAAGGCAGTAAAGACCTCTACAATGAAGCTTTAAAGCTCTGAGGAGGCTAAGGAAGACACTAGAAGATGGAAAGACCTCCAATGTATGGACTGGCAGAATACTGTAAAAAATGACCATTCTACCAAAGGCAATTTACAGATTCAATGCTATACCAATCAAAATACCTTAAAAGTTCTTCATAGAAATAGGAAAAAAAAA
Source organism: Cricetulus griseus (assembly GCF_003668045.3). Taxonomy (NCBI): domain Eukaryota; kingdom Metazoa; phylum Chordata; class Mammalia; order Rodentia; family Cricetidae; genus Cricetulus; species Cricetulus griseus. Next base: position 408,901,974 of record NC_048595.1, read on the forward strand.
AATCCTAAAGCTCATATGGAACCACAAAATACCCCAGATAGCAAAGACAATCCTAAGAAAAAAAGTCAAAGCTGAAGGGATTACCATTCCGTATTTCAAGATATATTACACTTACACCAATAAAAACAGTATAACCCTGACACAAAACACACACATGGGCCTATTAAACAAAACAGAAGGCCCAAACATGAGGCTACCAAACTGCAGCTATCTGATGCCAAAAACATACACTGGAGAAAAGACAACATCTTTAACAAAATATGGTGGGAAAACTGGATGTCTACCCATATAATAAAATTAAACCCAAATCTACCACCCTACACAAAAACTAACTCCAAATGGATCAAAGACCTCAATGTGAAACCTAATACTGAAACAGCTAGAAGAAAACATAGGCAGTCATATATGATACAGGTGTTGGAAAGGACTTCCTGAACAGGATCCACTTTCAAAGAAATTAAGGCCAACAACTGACAAATGGGACCGCATAAAACCAAAAGGCCTTTGTACAGGAAATAATCAACCAAGTGAAAAAGAATCCAAGGCAGTGGGAGAAACTCTGTTAACTACACATCTGACAGAGGATTAATATCCAGAATAAGTAAAGAACTCAAAAAACAGTCAACAAAACAAATGACTCAATTAAAAAATGGGTTTGAAATCTGAACAGAGTTCTCAAAAAGAAATAAAGGTGGCTAAGAAGTATCTCAAGAAGTGTTCATCATCTTTATTTACTAGGGAAATGCAAATCAAACAACTTTGAGATTTTTATCTTACCCTAATCAGAATGGCACAGATCAACAAAACAACAGACAACAAATGTTATCAAGGATGGGGGAGAGGGAGGGGTGCCAGGGCCTTTCACCGTTGGTGGGACTGCAAACTGGTCTAGCCACTCTAGCAATCAGTGTGGAGAATCCTCAAAAAACTAAAAATAAATGTAGCATATAACTCACCTATACCATTCCTTGACATATACCTAAAGGACATCCTACTCCACAGACAATTCCTCAGCCATGTTAACTGTCGCTCTATTCACAATAGATAAGAAATAATAAAAATTTCCTTGAACAGATGAATTAATAGTGAAAATGTGGTATATATGCACTAAGGAATACTATTCAGGTATAAAGAAAAATGAAATCATGGCATATGCAGTAAATGGATGAAACTAGAAAATATTATACTGAGTGAGGTAAGCCAAACCCAGAAAGACAAACATCATGTGTTCCCTCTTATTTATAGATCCTAGATCTGAGTCTTCAAAAGTGAGCATACAACCTGGAGTAACTACAGAAATGTGGAAAGTTTATCTGGTAGGAGGGGAAGGTTGTTATATCTAAAGAAGGGAATTACAGGACACAGGTGCTATGAAAGGGAAATAGGAAAAGCAAAACTTTCCCAGCAAAGAAGGGTAAGCAGAGCAAAAGATGTTTGAAAAAGCCATATGAGTCCTAAGTAGTTTATGTTTACTTTAAACATACAGAGAGAAAGAGAGAGAGGGCGAATGAGAGAGAGAGAGAGAGAGAGAGAGAGAGAGAGAGGAGGAGGAGAAAGAGAAAGGGTGTGTGCGTTTAATGAAATTACACCACTAGGGGTGACAATGCTCCCCCCAAGAGTGATAGTTTATCTAACAAAAAACCCAATGCCAGGCATACGAGGTGTCCCTTCGAGTTGTTGGTCAGAGTAATACGAAAGACTCCACCCCCACAAAACAATACAGGCTTTTGCCATGGCCCTTGGTTGCCTATAAGAAGTCAAAGTTAAAACTTTTTCACTGAAGACAAAACACACTTCAGACAGGGGATAGAGGAATAGAGCTAGCAGTACCCTAAAAGTCTACTCCCAGAGAACTAGCTCTCATAATAATCAAAGGTCTTCCCCTTTGTCAAAGGAGAAAGGCAATAAGCAGTCATACTTAGCTGTACAGCCTAAAACCACAACTATGACCAGAACAGCAAGATCCTCTGAAAAGTGCATAATGGCACCTATATATACTGGGGTAACCAACATCCATCTTCCTGGGCTCATCCCTTTTAACAAGAGGAAATGCATGCATGGTACTGTAAACATGGGCAACCACTCATGGCTGGTGAAGCCATGGAACCTAGAGGAGAAATTACTTTCCTACACCAGAATAACTTCTATGTTCTAATCTTTATACCCACAGTAAGTGCTTCTCTCACCCTTCATCAAAGAAATGTCTTTTTGCAGCAGACGAAATTACAGAAAGCCACAACTGGTCCAAATGACAGGCCACAACACGACTCCTACATCTAAGGCTCAGAAACATTGCAGAAAAGGGTGGAAAGATTTTTGTTTTGTTTTGTTTTGTTTTGTTTTTCGAGACAGGGTTTCTCTGTGTAGCTTTGGAGCCTATCCTGGCACTCGCTCTGGAGACCAGGCTGGCCTCGAACTCACAGAGATCCGCCTGCCTCTGCCTCCCGAGTCCTGGGATTAAAGGCGTGCGCCACCAACGCCCGACTCTGGGTGGAAAGATTTTTAAAAGCCAGAGAACCAGTGTCTGCTCTCTATAGCAATGAAACTACACCCATGAAATCTCAACAGTATGGTTACCTAAGTAGTAACTGAAAAATGACAGTGCCAATTGACATGCCAATGTGAATAGGGGTATTCTCACAGCCCCAGCCCTAGATGAAGAGCCACAGCAATCAGTTTGCTGAAAAAGGAGGGAGAATTGGATTAGTAATCCTAATAGGTCACCAATCCCCAGCAGTTAGCCCTAGACATATACATAAGAGCAACATTAAATGAACTCAGCAAGCTGTCCTTATGTATTTACACACACACACACACACACACACACACACACACACACACACACACACACACACACACACACACCACCAAGAATAAGAGACTTTAGAGGTGGCACAGAGATGATACAGGAGGGGTTGGAGGAATGATATAAATACAATACACATATATGAAATAAAAATAAAAATTTAAAAAGAAAGAATTGAGACAGTTGCCTCCTAGTTTGTGTTCTCACTTCTGAACAACTCCCCAACTATAACTGGAAGTTTCCTTTCAATGACTATATCACTTTCTTACATTTTTATAAATAATAAAATAATTAACAACTTACTTTCATCATTTTTTTGGTTTCACGGTTAAGAACCATCTCTAACACAAATACGTCGCCTGCAGTGGGTTGCTCAGGTGTTTCCTCCTCCTCCTCCTCCTCTTCTTCCTCCTCTTCATCATCTTCAGTCTCTCCAAGCATGGAAGCAAAGACTTTGTGAACTGACTTACTCACTCCATCTGATGTTTCTCCTAAGGAAAGGTACATGAGGGTTGGGGGGGGGGGTCAGTAAAACAACTTTAAAAACTTGCTAGTTAATACAAGCTCCTAACCACAGCAACAATCAAGTCGAAAGTAATGACAAATGAACACCTTCCTCACTCCCCAAAAAAGAAAAGAAAGCTATCACAAAGAAATGTCTTTTTTACTCTGCAGGAATGACCAATTCACCCTCTATGCCTCATCTAGACATACAAGCAAAATCAAAAGCACATACAGCTAACAGGTAAAAGTGGAGAGGGAAACATTTTTTTAGTTACAAGGCACAGATGTAAGACCTAAGGGAGCCTAGCGGCATGGTGACCCGTAACTGAAAGCTGAGAGGCCTAAGACAGGATGGGAGCTTGTCAGCCAACTGGTCTAGTCAATTGATGAGCTCCAGGTTCAGTAAGTGTGGAGGTTTAAAGAAGAATGGTCCCCACAGGCTCATACATGCAAATGCTTAGTCACCAGGAAGTGGCACTATGTGAGAAGGATTAGGAGGTGTGGCCTATTTGAAGTATGTCAATGGGGGTGGGCTATGAAGTTTCAGAACCTCACCAGGCCCAAGTTGCGTGTCTCTCTCTGCCTAAGGATCAGGGTATAGCTCTTAGCTAGTTCTCCAGCACCACACCTGCCTGCTACCAAGCTCTCCACAGTGAAAATAATGGACTAAGCCCTGAAACTGTAAGCAAGTCCCCAATTAAATGCTTTCCTTTATACAACATTGCTGTGGTTATGTTGTCTCTTCACAGCAATAGAACAGTAAGACAGTGAGAAAGCCTGTCTCAAAAGACATGCTGGAATATGATAAAAGGAGACACCCAATGTCCATCTCTGGCCTCCACACATGTATACATGGGCACACATGCACACATGCTTAAGGAAATAAAATTATCATTATTCACAGAAGACATGATCATATTGTATATAATCCAAAAGATTGTAAATACAAAGTGTCAGAATACACAGTTACCTGGCAAAGTCATTTAAAAATTTCGTGTAAATTGTGAGGGATTGAACCCAGGGCCTTGCATATGCTGTGCTAGGTAAGTATTCTACACTGAGTTGTGTCTTCAGCTACCCTCTTTTTGAGACTGAGTCTCACTAAGTTCAGGCTGGCCTTGAACTCATTCTATAGCCCAGAATGGTCTTGAACCTGGGATTCATCTGTCTCAGTCTCCCTAGTAGCTGGGATCACAGGACAGTAGATTTATAAATCAGCAGTAATGAACTGCAGATGAAATTAAAAGGCCCGGTATGTGTGGTAATTAGGAAATGACCTTAAAAACTAGTATTCAGAAACATCAAAGAGAAAAAAGACACGATTCTAGAGCCCTCATCTTTCCAATTTGTAGATTCTGCCAGATCTTATCCAAAGTAATCTTTTGTCTACTCTGAATGCATGCTTACACTACCAAGAATCTCCAGAGTTTGGAAAATCCTAACTGAGGAACAGGAGCATCTTAGTTCTAAAGGGCTGACAAGATGACATCAGCTGAGGCCAGACCTTGTCCACCAGAAATGGACTCAGCTGATCCTATTCCCACCCCACCCTCCTTTCCCTCCTGGAAGGCCTAATGGCCTTAAATAGTAAGGCTGGCAGTCACCAGTGGTACTTCGTCTGTAAGTGTACCCCAGAGACTGTCTACTGAAGAGCTCACCTTTTCCTAAGCAGGTCAGGACACACAGGCTGCCAGTGCTTCATCAGCCCCTTCCGACCCCACTCGCCCGGAAGACACTAACCTAAATCCTGTATCCTTGTCTCTTCTTCCAATATGGTCCAGAAACTCAGGAATAAAGTGTGAATTTTCCATGCAAAACCTTACTTGCTCTGAGAGAAAAGTACTACACAAAGTCGTGCTCAGTTGAGTTTACCAGCAGGCCCCTAAACTGAAGCTACATTCTAAGTGATACCAGCAGCCCAAGTAATTCAACAGAGACAAATGAATACGTTCAGCTATCAGCATTCTGATCAGCAGATGCATACATCAATCACTAGGAACAGATAAATATCTGCACTCATTTAGGTACTCATTTAGGCTGTGATGGGTTTAACTAGTCCAGATGTACTAACCAAATATAATATCCAGATATGAAAAGCTAAGAACTGTGTCCTACTTTGCTTTCTGTCGCTGTGATAAAATGGTGACGAAAATCAACTTAAGGAAAAAAGACCATCATCCAGAAAAGCCAGAGCAGCTTTTCTGCTGCAAGAAGCCGGATGTACAGCTGCAGCAGAGACCAAGGAGGAACATTGTTCTCTCTCTGGCTTATTCTCCAAAGCTTGCTAAAATTGCTTTCTTACACAACCCAGGACCTCCTGGCCAGGCTGACTCCACCCACAATGGGCTGGGCTGTTGGGCCCTCCCACATCAATCATTAATCAAGAAAATAGCCCACAGACATGCCTAGTCTGTGTCAATCTGACTAAAAGCATTCCTGTGTGGCTGCTAGAGTCAGACAGCACACCTATGATGCATGTGAAGTCCCATCTAAGCAAGTAAGTTTGTACAATTTGGTATGCTCCGGAAGAAGTCTCCCAGTGAGAAGGTCAATTTAAAAAATGACAATAAAAAGGCCCTAAGTAAATTCTGGCATCAATTTTAAACCCCCCAACACTGGAGCTAAACCAAAACAACCATCACGTTTTAAACTGTTAAATCAGCAGTTTAAAAAAATAAATATTAAGCAGATACTGTGTAGCAAACACTGATAAACCAGGTAATAAAAATAGACTATCATTACAATGAAAGCAAAAGATGTTTTCACTAAATCATTTTGCTCTTAACACTTAAAGCTGGCAGCAAATAAACTCAACACACCTTCATTGGCATCTTTGTCCTGGGATTTGGCAGAGTCGATTCCTGATGATGATGGGATTTCAGAATCATCTGGGTTTTCTTGGGGTGATGATTTTCCTTTTTCCTGAACACTCTGTGATTGAAAATTAGTTAAACAGCTCAAAAACTAATGCAAATTTAACTCTCCCGGCCTGGGACTGGGCATTTGTGTTATCTTTATAAAACTTGAACTTCCACTTGTGGGATGTGGAATCTAAATTTGAATAGTTTCAGACTATTTCAAAGTATTTTAGTTTATGTAAGCCATTTGCAAATTTGTATAATTTTAAATATTTTAATTTCATTAATCTAACACTTTAAAAACATAGGGAGCTTAGTGTTATGATAAAGCTCAAGGAAAACTGTGTGTGGGATCTTGGCGGGTGAGGTTGACCAAGGCAGAGGGATAGACATGCCAGAGCTTAAGTGAGAAGTTTATTAGAAAGGGGAGGGAAGGGGAATGGAAAGAGAAAAGAGGTAAAGAGACACAGAGATAGACAGAGGACAGAAGAGAAGGGGGAGTCAGGAAAAGTCTTGTCTGCCCTAGGGTAACAGGGGGAAAGAGAGAGCAGAAAGAGTGAAGCGGGCAAAGAAACCTGGAAAAGTGAGGAGCCCAAAAGAGAGAGCTGGAAAGCAGAGTGTAAGTAGGGGAGGGGTCTGTCTTTTAAAGAGGTCCTTTGCAGCTGCGTGCAGACTATGCAATCATGGAACCCTGGACTGACCAGGGTACTGCCTGAGTGCATTCAGGTGACAGGGGCAGGCCAGCATAATGCCTGAATCTTTACACTTAGTCCATGAATCTATAAGAAACCACTGGCTAACTTAAAAAGACAACAGACTTATGTTCCCTTGGCCTTCAAATAAGTGAGAACATTGGTGGGAGGGTGAGAGGGTTTCGAGACAGGGTTTCTCTGTAGCTTTGGAGCCTATCCTGGCACTCCCTCTGCAGACTAAGCTGTCCTCGAACTCAGAGATCTGCCTGCATCTGCCTCTCAAGTGCTGGGATTAAAGGCGTGGGCCACCACCGGCAAGGTGCAAACATTTTCAGAGCTCAGAAATTGATTAAAATTTGAAAAGCAAAGTCAGAAGATGACCTTCTTATGTGGCAACTACGTTCACTTTTACGTCTAAGATAAAATCACACCGAGACTCCTCAAAAATGGGCACTCCGAGGGTGTAGCTCAGTGGAGGGACGCTTTGTCCAGCAAGTAGGAGGCCTTGAGGTTGGCCCCAATTCCTGTGGACATATGATAAAAAAAAAAAAAAAAAAAAAAAGGCCCCTACCCACAGTGACAACCTCGTGGCAAGCCCAGGTTTAGGACAAGGCAAGACTACCCTGGCCCCAGACCCCTCCAGCTCCACTTAGCTGGAGATCATTGGGCTGCCGTCGAATTAACACGGGGGAGGTTGGCGCTTTTTTTTGGGGGGGGGGTGTCTTGAGAGGCTCTGAGTTCCGGGGTGGGGGTGAAAACCGGAGTTTCTAGGGGAGAAAGGAGCTGCGGGAGTCCCCCGCCCACCCTGAGCCCCGCACGCTGCTGTTTCGGGAAAATAAGACCGAAGAGCACCCGGGCCCAGCGACTCACTTTCTTCTCCCGGGTTTTTCTCTCTTCTCTCCGCCTTTCGAACTCTTCAAAGGAGATTTTCCCTTCCAGGTAGTCGATAAGTTCCGGGCTGAACCCCGACATGTCTGCGGGGGAAGCGGACCCGGTAAGCGGGAACACCCGGGCTCTACCGGGCACCGCCAGGAGAGGCGTCCGCCGCAGAAACCTCCCCGGGCCGCAGTGCGGCCGCGCACTCGGGTTCCGCCCGCGCTCTGGGCCCCGGGCCTCTCCCTGCAGTCAGAGGGCTATCCAAAGGCATCTTTCAGGGGCCAGCTTCCCTTGGGCTACCCGCTGAAGGATACTTTTGATCTGGGATGCAGCACTGGCCAGAGAATATGCTTGGGTTTCTAGCTCTAATGTCAATGGACTTTTCTGTCCCCAACACTCAAACTTTTAAAGGGAATGAGATTTCCTCACACAGGATGGCTATTCTTTTGCCAATTACATACATTTCTCAAAATAATCTTCAGAAACCTATGAGAGAAGAAAAAAGGGGGATTAAGGGAGAAGTGTGGGGAGAGAAACAGAACACATGCGATATGAAAGGGAGAAGCGCAACACCTGAGGTGCAAAGGTGAGGGGGGTCACTGAAGTGAGGAAGGGATGCAGGTGAGGGTCAAACATGCATATGTCATACACACACGGGGGAGGCATGGGGGTGTACTTTCAAATCCTATGAGCTCCTGTGTTTTGCATCTCATCTTGTATTATAGGTGTTTCTTTGTCCTGTTCTAATGGCACTACCTATAACCCATGAGAACATTAGCTTATATGTCATTATAAACCTGACTAACCTGATAATATATACTCAAAACAGATTTTGAATCAAGTTGAATAAAACTAAAAGAGCCTTTGGAACTTTGGGCAAAGGAGTTGAGCTCAGCCTACTCCTGACTCCAGAGACAGGCTACCGGAGCCTACCTCTGACCATCTTTAGGATAATCCAGATGAAGGTGACCTGTAGCAGGGTGACAGGATCAGCAAGAGAAAGACTGCCAAAAGACAGAAAAGTATCTCAGGAGTCACCGTGTTTCTCGTGGGGAAGGATCGTCAGTGTCCTACACAGACACGAAAACATACAGAAGCAGATGGAGTGTGTTAATGTAATCCTCAGAAACGATTATGAGAATTACTCCCCTGAAGTCTTCAGGCAGTTGGGGAACTGTGTCTAAGAAGTTAGGGCAGTTGTCAAGACTAACTCGAAGGGGGAAAGAGAAAGAAATGGAAAAGGGGTGGTTACCCGGTAAGGAAACACTTAAGACATAAGTGCTTAGGCTGGTTTCTGTTGCTACTGACTGATTGGAATATGAGAACCACAAGTCAATAGATGCAGATACATATTAAAGAGAAAACAATTATTGGGCAGAGGTGGGAGGAGATGTGTTTTGCTTAGGACCATATTCAGGACATGGAAGAGTTTTAGAGGTCAGAATACAGCAGAATGTCTTCAAATTTAACTTGTTTGTTCATTTTCTACTTCCTTGTAGTGATTTGTCCATGGGTGAGTCAGAGACAGCCACATTACCTTGAGATGGAACTGAATTGTTACAGTAGTGATGAAAATACCAAGAAGAAACAATTGGGCCTTTCAGACTGATTTTTGAGACTCAAAATGGAAAGGTGTAAAGGCAGCAGAACATTGAATTTATGCCATGACAGTTAATTTACAGAGGTCGGAGAGGTAACTCCCTAGGGAAGGACACAAGAGGAGTTGTGATGCTCCTGAAGAGACCATTTTTCCATGGGCCTCTCACTCTTCTGCAGAAGCTTGTGGACCATTCTCCTGCACTGCATCTTTGTAAATCAAACATCACATAAGTAGACATGTCATTCTGGGACAGGGAGCATACATTTTTTTTTCTTTTTTGAGATAGGGTGGATCTCTTCTCTCTTTCTCTCTCTCTCTCTGTCCCCCCTCTCTCTGTCTGTCTGTCTGTCTCTATATCTGTCTTCTCCCCTTCCCTCCTCTTCTCTCCTCTCTTATCCCTGACTGTCCTGGAACTCACCAGGAAGATCAGGAAGAATTTGAAGAGATTCACCTACCTCTGTCTCCTGAGTTTAGGGTTTAAAGCTGTACAAAACCAAATCAGCCTAGATATCTTTTCTAATCACTACAATATATTATTTCCCGCCAAGGCAAAAGTTGGATCTTTTCTCCCTAGCAATCTCATAATAAGTAGAGAGTTTCCCACATTTTGAACTCTTCAGCTTTGGTGGAAACACATCTATTTCCAGTATACCTCTGGGCCCATGTTCACATGCCTCCTTCAATAAATCAGGACTAAGAACCCAGTGAGAGTATGAGTCATTCTCCCTGCCACACCTGAGTCATTGGGTCAATTGTCTCTGTTTAGGACCTTCCTTGACTGCCAGGAAATGTAGAAGGGTATAGTATTTTGCAAGTAGGATAAAAATTGCAATGATCTCGACCATACTAGATCCAGAACAGGAGATAATGGCCATATCCTTGAAAAGGATTCCTTGTTGAAGAGGAGCAAAATCAGGGTGGAAAGGTTGCCATGGACCTATGCACCAAAGGACTCTTGACAGTTTATGGCACTTGAAGTACATTTGCTTCCACTAGAGGAAACACTTCAACTCCTTGCCTCCTGAGTACTAGTTCCCTTTCCCGTGGCTTTAGCAAATGATAGAGTTGAAGGAGGTTCCTACTGCAGTGTCTGAGGAACAAGTGTCCAAATGGTCTCATATTGTGAGGACAGCCTTCCCCAGCTGCCAACAGTGCTACCCTTATTGCTAACCTTATAAAATTAAAACCAGTATGGGACACACAGACACCCTGGGGAGGAATTTCTAAGCTGAAGGTACATACCTCTTCCCTGTCATTTTCAAACTCATAACTAGAGTGTCTCCTGTGGGTACCTGAAGATGGAGTTTCTGTCCCACCTGGTCCCACGGCTGTTTAGCTCCAAATAAACACGCAAAGACTTATATTAATTAGAAATTGTTTGGCCGATGTCTCAGGTTTCTTATTAGCTAGCTCTTTCTTAATTATTAACCCATTTCCATTCATCTAAGTATTCCCACGTGGTCTTATCTTACCAGAGAATCTTATTCCCTCAGCAGCTACATGGCATCTCTCTGGCGGCCTCTCTCTGCATCCTCTCCCCAGAATTCTCCTCATCTGGTAGCCCCACCTATACTTCCTGCCTGGCTACTGGTCAACCAGTGTTTTATTCATCAATCAATAAGAGAAACATATATACAGAAGTACATTTCCCCTTTAGGTACCCATCAGTTTCGAGAGCTCTGAAATTAATTGCCCAGATTAGCAGTGGTGCTGAAAAAGGGAAAATGGTTTCTAGTTCCCACTCAGGAACTGCATGGACATGAGAAGCCCCTCATCCAGCCATTACCTGAATAAGATGCTATACTTCAATGAGGAAGAACTCATTAATAATTGCTTATATTTTTAAATGGTGAAAAATAATCTCGTTAACTCAAGCATCTTCAGCTTTACATTTAGTACTGTGTGAAGGATGGAAGACACACTTGAATTTAAGAAGTATTCATTGACTGCTACATGGCAGACACTTTGCTAGCTTCTGGAGAACAACAAATGAATCCCACAATGATTCCTGCTCACAAACATCTTACAACCCTCCAGAGACAAGTACTTCAACTACTAACTGCAATAAAATATACTAAGCCAGACATGGAACTTGTTCTTGCACAAATATTTTATTCTTCATATTCAGCATCAAGAGTCCTCAAAAAGCTACAGTAAAATGTTTTGAAATACACAGATTAATGATACCAGAACAGTGCTATGTGGATTCTGGGACAATGTCCCTTGATTGGATCTCTAGAAAGCATTGTAAGTATTCATAAAACACAGGAAAAGTAGCTATATCAAATGAAAATATGGAATCCAAATGGATCAGTAAGAGCTATGACAAGGAGACTGGCTTGGTTGGAGAAGTGGAGAATTCACCTTTTGCTACTGCCCCTTGTTGAGTGACTCGTATTTAAAGTAAGGCTAGGGTGAAGATGGGATTTTTGACATGGGACAGTTTTTAGCTTTGAAAGAAGCATTAAAGCATCTCTCAGAGATCTTGTAGCAGCTAGAATCCTATCTGTTTGTTTTCTATTTCAACTCCACTTGGATGTTTATCACCCTCATTCAGTAGGGGATGAGGTCTTTCAATAGCACAAGCTAAAGGTGGGACTGCATCATCTCTTTAGAAGGAAAACAAAAGACAAATCCTAAATCAGAATCCCTGTAGTAAACATGTCTGAATCCCTATTATGTATAATACACTGCAATAAAAGTAAACACATCTTGTTTAAATAAAAAATATTGTGTGATAATAGGTAATAAATATAAAAGATGACTTTAAATCAAGCTTCAAGAAAATATCTAATTTGGAAAATAATCGTTTCATTTCACCTGTAGTATTTTTGTAACTCCTTCAAATACATGCACTCTTCCACTCAATAATTATGGTCATTAAAGGGGAAAATACATGAAATATGCATGTCAGTATCATATGTTCTAAAGGTCCAATTGTTTACATGTAAAATCTGGAAATGTAAAATAACTATTGACTAATATGGAAGAGAAAACACACACAAGACTTCAGCCGTAGTTGAATTTTCTGCTGAAAAGCTAGTCTGTAGCTGTAACATGGTGACACCTGAAAAAGCAAAAGAGAGTAGGACAATAAGGAACGTTTGATAAGACAAAGACCCCAAATCAGTAACAGAAACAGCTGAATGCAGGGCTCATAATCCAGACACACCAGAGGCTGTCTCCTCTACAAAGTTGAGTTCTTCCGGTGTGCTTTGTCTCCTGCCCTTAAATACTGTCTCATCTATATCACAGGAGTATTTATCTTGTTTTCTCTGAGGTTTCCTGTGAGCTGGAGAATAGTAGTGAAGTAGTGATGTCACTTCACACTGAGCAAGGATTACAATGGGAGTGACTACTCTTTGTTTTAGTAGTGAAGTAGTCATGATGTCACTTCACAGTGAGCAGATCTTGTCTTAGAATCCCATACCCTAGAGCCCCTGCATGTAAAAACATTCAAGGGAAGGCTCTTAATATCATTGTTTGTCCTATTTTATTTTCTCATCCTAGAGCAGCATTCAAGTTAAATCCCATCTTTTTAGAATAACAATCACTTCCCTATCATATTTAAAGGAATTAATCATGGAAAGCTTTTCATGAATTCATAAAGAACAGTGGTTGCTAACTCACAAGATATGCATGTACTTTTGGAAAAATAGGGAAAGATTTTAATTATGATACCATTGCTTTTATTTGTCAGCCAAACAAGCTAGAATAATAATGTTTTTAATATTGCATACCTGCTGCTTCTAAAACCATACCTATTTGCTTGATAAGAATGCAAAAACTGAAATTCAAATCTTAACTATAAATACATTTTAGATGTTTTCTTATAAGGAAAATGCTGTCTTTGCTAATATTGTAACTTGCTTTTCTAAGTGAGGAAGTTCAAGATAAAAAATATACACACTTTTCCCTCAAAAGAACTACTCTTAACTTCCCACTTATCCCAAATAATTAACATATATCTTTACATATAGTTTTTCATATAACCTGCCTATATGACCAGACCTGGAAATAATACATAAGTAAAGCTCTGTGTTATTTCATTAATTTAAAAATCCTCCTGAGTGACAATTCTATGATTGATGTACTTCTCTTTAGGAAGCTATGTTTCAACATCATTACCATTATTTATTTTAAAAACCAGACTAAGAAATGCCTGAGCCAAATCTAAATATTTAATAGTGATGAGTATAATCAAAACTGAGGGCTGAATTCTAAGAAATCTTTTCAAAAGCTTTCCTGCATGACTGTGTGCTTGGAAAGATCCTGGGACGGAAGCGGCAGCATTACCTGGGCTCAGAGGCTCTCAGCCCTTGTGGGAATTAGGGAGCGAGTTTTTGTGCTCCTCGTAGTCTGCAAATGCAGAAGCCATATGTTCTGCCTGCAGAGAGAGAGGTCTGGGGTCCTCATTCATGGAGAAGGTATTTGGAAGTCTCCCAAGATCGAGTCCTCTGCCCCTAAAATAGGCCTGAAGGCTTCTGAAAAACTAGAGACAAGAAAAAAAAAAATGCTCAGTGCCTTTAAATGCAGCATCCAAGCGCCCAGAGCCCCGTGTTTATTTCCCTGCCTTTCTTCTCCCCTAACTGAGTTAAACACTAACCAGAGAAGCCGGAAGTTGACAATCTAGAATGGCTTTAAGCTTCTCCTGTTTCTTTTTGGTCTGCCAGCTTTCTGGCATTTCAGCTCTCACAGGACAGTTCAGCATTCCTGGTGGCAAGCCAGGGAAGGCATAACCGATTAAATCACACTTCAGGCCAATACTCGCTGAACCTTCTCTGACCAGCAAGGTGAGAGATGAAACCAAACTCCACGGTGGTCAGCTCCTTTTCTCCTCTGCATGAGGGGACCCCAGTTACTGTGCTGGACCACTGTCTCTGTTTCAGATACCTTTTAGCAAATTAACAGTTGTGCAGAGTGCTAATGGCTGGATAGCTTCTAGCCTACCTTGTTGTAGATCACATCACTTACTTTAGAAAACCTACATTTGAAATAGACGTGTCAACAATGTTGCTAATCTAGGTATACTTTTAAAAGCATGTTTTACTGATCTTTTAAATTCTGTTTTCTAGGTGTCTGTATGCTTAAAATTGACAACTGCACAGGGTCCACTTCCAGTTTCTGCAAATAAGTTTTGCAAACGCTATTGTGGGGTAATCCATTTTATCATCACAAAGTGATTCTTTCTCATTTTCCCTTTCCCCATCTCCACCTTCTCCTCTGCCTCTCCCCCTTTTTCTGCTGTTCCAAACCCAGGTTTGTGCATGCTAGACGAGCTTTCTGACACCAAGCTAAGTCCCAATGCTCTTTTCATATTGTTTGCATATTAGAATTAATGATCTAATGTTGGTGTATGTATAAGATCACTTAAAATGCGGTGGGCTGTGTATGTATAAAGTCACTTCTATTTTAAATTTGTTTCTCCATATAGAAACAAATGTAACTTAGAGAAATGGTAGGATGCCAGCTACTAGGAAAGCAAAATTCAGTCCTGTTCTGATGAGAATCTTCTCAACTCTTGGTTGCCTACATATAATTATTGAGAGGCGCCAGCTGCATCCCTCAGCCAGTGCTCCCCAAATGTGTTCTTACCAGTTCTCTGTTTCTGGGGTTGCTCAGTGGCTTCCACGAATCTTCCTTTCTCATCATGGCTCCATGTCCATGGCTGGTCAGTACCAGGGCAGCCCAGAGCAGCAGAAGGGATGCTTTGGACATGGTGCTGTATAAAACGGGGAGCTATGGTCACCAAGACAGTCAGAGAGAAGAGAAACAAGGATCCAGGCAGATAAAGGAGAAGAAATAGCATATTGGTTTGCCTAATTTTATAACCATTTTTTTGTTTGTCTACTAATGAGGCTCTTGAAATTTAGTGGACTAGCTTAAAACACTTCACAAGGATGAAAACACTATATTGAGTAAAGCAAGGTGACTGTACCTAGAAAGTCTAGTTATGCCATCTGCATCTTTAAATTATGTAGTCTCAAAAAGTGCAAAATTTAAAATTAGAAAATTTTAACTCTAAAAATCTTGTGTCTTAAGTCAGCAGATTTTTTCAGTGGAAACGAAATGGTAGAGAAATAGAAAGTGCTTTGGCTAGGTATATACCTCTATGGTAGAGTGATTGTTTAGCATTCACAGAGCCCTGGGTTCAATCCCTGGTTCTACAAAAAGAGAGAGAGAGAGAAAGACAGATACAAAGAGAGGGGAAGAGAAAATGAGGAGGAGGAGGAGGAGGAGGAGGAGGAGGAGGAGGAGGAGGAGGAGGAGGAGAAGAAGAAGAAGAAGAAGAAGAAGAAGAAGAAGAAGAAGAAGAAGAAGAAGAAGAAGAAGAAGAAGAATTTAAAATAGCAACAAAAAAGGTTACTTAAAGCACCCTAAACTGAGAACTGCCTCCAACATACACATCTCAGACAGACAGACAGACAGACACGTCCCACAGCAGAATGAGTAGAGATTATTTTCCATCTCATGTTGTGACATGGAAGCTGAAACACAGACAAAGACAATAAAGCTTACCAAGAGTTTGGTTTCACCTGGCCCTGCCTACGATCTGCCAGTGATTCCCGGGTTCTTATAACCAGTGGACAGGCTGCAAGAGGGAGCCTCTGACGTGAGCAGAGGCAGTTCAAAAATAATGATTCTGTTTTCATCCATGGCACAGAGACCCTTGAGAGGCAGGTCTCCCAGCATCTTCAGGGGTAACCTAGTTATCTTTTAAGTGCATCAGCTGCTTCGGGAACCATTGGCCATATTACATGAATTTTATAAAATACATGAGCCACTTCCACACAGCAAAATGGCTCTCTCTTTTCTCACGTTTAGGCTGGGAATATGATGATGATTATCTCATCTAATAAGGTTACTTTGAGAGATATCAGTTTTCAAATTAATAGCATTTTTTGAACAAGAAACTCTATTGCAAAAGACAAAATTGCTCTTTTTGACCTCCACATGGTATCTTCTTCTTAGAAATAGTGGCATGGTTTATTATAATAGCCCATTCAAGGTGAAGCAACCAGATAGCATACACTTCACAGGAAAATGAAAAATGACTATACCTACACTATCTCCTTGCTAAATAAGAGCCATCTGAAGGAAATGGTAGGGCAGAAAAATTGGACTCGATGGCTTGTGAATTTTCTGTGGTTCCAATGATTCAGAACGAAATTCAGGACAAACTCAATGTTCAGAAGTCTAGTGATCAGAACTGTAAATTACAATAATTGGCTGTGTTTGTCAAGGTGGTGCATGCCTGTAATCTCTGCATTTTGGAGGTAGAGATAGGATGATCAGGCATTTAAGGACAGCCTAGGCTACATTTTGAATTTGAGACCAGCCTTGAATACATGAGATCGTGTCTCAAATAAACAAAAACTGGCTATTGTTTCAGCTTTGCTACCTTGACCAATAACAAATTTATGACACTCATCTGTTCATTTTTTTGTTCAATAAGCAAATGTCTTTCTTTTCTTTTCTTTTTTTTTAATTTTTGAGACAAGAGCCCCCTATGTAGCCCAGGCTAGCCTCAAACAGGTAATCTTTCTGCTTCAGTCTGGTGGATGCAGTAAGTACAATGTGTACCACCACACCTGGCTCATTATTGCTGAGTCCTTACTGTGTGGGGGTCATTACACTAAGCTTTGAGGGCTAAATGGTGAAGTCCCTGCTCTCAATGACCAAAGCTGAACAGAAGACCAAAATTTACTCCATCACTATTCTGTGCATTGTTTAGATAGCGGCAACTGTTTGTGGCACTGTCGGGTGAATCCAGGACCCTATACATAGTAGACAAGCAGCCTACCACTGAACTATATCCCCAATTCTTGGTGGTTTTGAGACAAGGTCAGTCTGTCTGTGAATTGGGGATCCTTCTGCCTCAGCCTTGGAATGGAGTCCTGGAATTGCAGGTCTATACCACTATACCCAGTTCGTGATGAAAATTTCCATTGGGAGAACGTGTAGAATTGGGGATATGGTCGGGTGTTGGTGACGCACACCTTTAATCCCAGCACTCAGGAGGCAGAGGCAGGCAGATCACTGTGAGTTCAAGGCCAGCCTGGTCTCCTGGTCTCCAGAGCGAGTGCCAGGATAGAGGCTCCAAAGCTACACAGAGAAACCCTGTCTCGAAAAACCAAAAAAAAAAAAAAAAAAAAAAAAAGAACTGGGGATATGATTCATTCTCAAGGGTAAGAGAAGGCTTGTGTGAGAAAGTGACCTTCCTTCTAGTCAATTGATTATGAGTTACCTAGGCAACCTCAGGAAGGCAGAGGAAGTGGCTTTCAAGCAAGCTGAGTAGCTGTGCTGGCGGGGAAGACAGCGCCTTTAAGCAGCTGAAAAAAATAACTTAGCAGGCCAGAAGAGAGATAGAGGGGGCACCTGGGGAGGGAGATGGGGTAGGAGAGGCAGTAGGAGCATAAGATCATGACTGCAAGAAATGCTAAGAAGTGATTGGAGAGTTTTAAACATCTAAACAGCTTAATCAAACTGGCATTAAAAAAGAAAAAAAGATTCTGGCTGCAGTGGGAAGAGGAATATGTGATGTCAGATAAATGGTAGCTGCAGTACAAGCAGAAAAGGGTGGGTTAGGGCAGCCTCAGAGCTGGGTGGATCTGAGCAGCATTTGAGAGGGAACAGAGCTAGTGAGAAGGGGGTTTCAAAACCAATCCCTGTGTCTGTGGATTGTGCAGTGCATGGTTACAGTGCCATTCCCGGAGAAATGAATAACGGGCATGAAGGAGTGACAGTCACTGTTGCAAGTTGAGTTTGAGATCTCGAGATCTAGCAGCACTGGGCAGTGTGAGAATGCATATGCAGATCCAAAGCCCAGAGGGATACTGGGTCAGAAAAGGAACTGTAAGTGGCAGTTAATGTAGAAACTGATCAGACTATCACAAAGAAGCCCAGGAGACCAAGGACTTGAATTTGAGATTACGTAACACGATAACCTCATACAAGACTCTTCAAAAAGAGACCCTGGGGGTCGGGGAAATCGGGGATCAGGGAGGCAGGAGCAGAGAGGTTCAGAAAGGGCCATGCTGGAGAAAGTGAGCACTGAATAGGGTCTGGGGACATTGGAGCTGCAGGGGTGAGGTGAGAGATGAGAGGGGAATGGGGGGACGGGAGATGCAGCAGGGTGCCCAGCCCTTGGGGAGAGAAGAAGGCAGGAACTATAGGGAAAGTGGAGTCCAGGGGAGGCATCCATGATCAGTTCTGTTTGTTCAGACCTGGTGTATCCCAAGCTGAACTTGAACTTGAAATCTTCCTGCCTCTCAGGTGCTAAGATTGTTGTTATTATGCGATTTTTATAGAGATTGATTAAACATCAGTGGCTCTGTGAGTAAATGAAATTTACTATGAAAAATACTCTGAAATTTCTTCATGTTGTTCTCCTGGACTTTTAATTAAAGATTCTAGTAACATTGAAGTCCCAGATTGTTCATAAACACTCTGGACAATGCATATTTAAATTTTTTTTCTACTTTTTATTAAGAAAGAGTCATAAAGCAATCTAAACCATAAAAAAATTAAAGACTAACATTCCTGGGCTTTACAAAGGCATAGTTTTCATTTCTTGACTATTTTAAGATCCAAATAAATTTATTGAATATGTTATAACCCTATTACATTTCTATATCATTAAGAAAAGGCAAGAACAATGAAAAATGTTCCCCGATATTGCATAGAGAATCTTCCCTGCAAACAGTAAAGAAATACTGTTTTTAAATAGGATCTTTGTATTAAATTTTAAAATATTAAAATAGTTGTGAGTTGCTTCCTAGAAAGAAAATACCAATAAAATATAATTTATTTTTAATGGGAAGTTTTTAACTCTTCTGTTAGTCAAGAAAGACTAAGGCTCGAACCCTCCAAGTATAAAGCCTTTTCTGTAATGTGAGTGCTTCAGATAACAGCCAATGCTGACAGAATTCAGCCTGATGCACAGACATGGAGCTTTTGAAATAGAAAAAAGCGACTGAATAAGTCAGGTATCCCACAGCCACTGGTCCTAGTATTTCTCATTTTGGTCCATGTGTATGAGAATGCAATTTACCTATTCTCCATTTTACTCTCAGCCTTATTTAATAAAAATCACTCTAAGATCAGCTGAGAGATGATTTGATCCATCATGTAATCCCAAGATCTTCCTATTCAAGAATTATTTATAGCTCCCCAGAGTAAAAATGGAGATATATGATAGTGTAACCCATTAACACAGAGTTTTCCTGGTTGCTAGAAGAAATTACCTATTACAGAAACAAGCTTAAATTTTCTCTTTCATTCATTAACGTTTTCTTTTATTTAACTAGTTAGTTAAGTGGTGCTAGGTCTCAAACCCAGAGCCTGGTACTTGCAGGACTAGCAATCCAGAACTGAGCTACAACTCAGCCCTGGCTTCTTTGTGACTTGGACTCCCATACAGCCCAGACAACAGGCACAACCACACCAGTTCGGTCTTTCAGTGCTGGAAACTGAGCACAGCGCCCCACACAGGCACATGGTCTGCTTCTTACAGCCTCAGGCCCTTTTAAGTTTTAGCTCTTATTTTGACATAGCGTCTTGATTGTAACTCAGGCTCTGTGATCATTCTGCTTCAGCCTCCAGAGGAACTAGAGTTACAGGTGTTTGTTTCTTAAGTCTCCATTTAAAGAGCAGAAATGTACCATTGATGATTGACACTTTTTTTCTGAATATACCAATAGTGACTAGTGGATATTTATAATTAATTGTAGATAAAGGAGACAGACAGAGAGAGAGAGAAAGAGAGAGAGAGAGAGAGAAAGAGAGAGAGAGAGAATGGTTAACAGTATGGTTAAACATTTGTCACAGTTATTGTTCTTCAGCTATGAATAAATCGGGTATACCATTACCAAAACAACTTATAAAAGAAAGCATTTAATTGGGGGCTGGCTTACAGTTTCAGAGGCTTAGTCCATTATCGTCATGGTGAGGAGCATTGCAGCAGGCAGGCAGGTGGGCATTGTGCTAGAAACTAGCTGAGAGCTCACATCTCATCTACAAGTTGCAGATCAAGAGAGAGAGAGAGATGCAGGCAGAGAAAACAAGTGAGACTGGGCCTGCTGTGAGCTTTTGAAACCCCAAAGTTTTCAAAATAAGGTCATACCTCCTAATCTTTTCCGAAGAGTTCCACTAATTGGTGACCAAGCATTCAAACATATGAGCCTATGGGGTGACTGTCATCTAAACCTCCACATCATTTGTCCCTTTTAGCAGTGGCATTTCTGAGTATTAGTGACCAAATGGCATTGACCTTCACAATTTCACGTGCATTTGAGAGGCACCTGCAATATTGTTTCCTGCCATCCATTTCGTTTAAAGATTGCTAAAGGGGAGATGAAATCATGCCGCAGAAGCATGAGGGCCCATGCAATTTTAAGTCTGCATATTAAAAAGAAAAAGAGCATCCTTCGCATTAAAATATGTTGCAATTGTTTTTATCTCAGTGGAGTAGAGTGTGAGCCAGTCCTGGAAGCTAGAGCCTCAGATGCTGCAGAACGTGAGCTAAATGAGGAGACAAAATATCTAATTAAAGCAACTTAAAGAAGGAAAAGTTGGTTTTGAGTCACAGTTCTAGGATACGGCCATCATGGTATAGGCCTTTGAGGCAGCTGGTCACACTGGATCCAGTCAGGCAGAGAGAGGTGAATGGCGTACTTAGCTCAAGTTTTCCTTTTTATTCAGTCTGTAAAATCAGCCCGCAGAATGATGTCACCTGCCTTCAGAGTGGGTCTTCGGACTTTGATTAGCCCAGTGGAGAAATTCCCACATGGATATGCCAGGAGTTCATCCCCATGGTGGTTCTAAATCCTAACAAACTGACAGTAATGGCCATCGTAAGTCCATCAAATGTCAACTTCACACTGAAACATGCTATGCCCAGCATGACTTGGCTCTAGAAACCCAAGTGGGGTGATAAGGGAATGAAGAATGGGAAAGGAAGGCACAAGGATGCACTTCCAGAAAGGCTGAGGTGGGCTGAGCTTGCTCTGGTGGAGAGCGACAGCAGCCCAAACTCAGTGTTTATTTTGGCAGAGTTGAAGAGGTGTATGATTGTACTGCTGAGTGAGGAGGTGGGCTTATGGTAAACAGCCTAACAAGGAGGTGGGGTTAACCAATCCCTATAGTTCTCTGGAAGAGTGCAGTTTCAGGTTACAGCCATCCAGAAGATGTCGTTGGTAGTTACTGCATACACTGTCAATATTCATATGTGAACCAGAGGAAAGTTTTGCCAGCCCATTGAGCCTTACCTGAGGAAGGCTTCCCACTTCCATAGGTTTGACACATCGGGGTCCTTGACATGGCTAAGATGATGCCAAAAATGAACATCCACTCAGAATTTCATCAATTCCTTACACACTGACAGGCTCAGGACTTTCTCTGTTCATCACAGAACAATTTTTTTTTAAGCTACAGCCTTCCACCTATTGTCCCCATAGGTTCATGGCCAACTTATAAAGCAACACATTCAGTACAAAAGCCACTGTGCTCTTTAACAGTTGTAGAGATGGTTGTCTGCCATAACACAGAAGAGGAATGAAATGTCATACACCTAATCATAATACAGGTCTACAAAGCCCAAGTTAAGTGACATTAGAATTGTCCAGGATAGCCATTCTTGGACCAGCTTGCTCCCCCTCCTTGCAAGTGCAAAGCAGTCCTTTTTGTGTCTTTTCCAGGCACATGGAAGCTCCTGGTTCTACATAGAACCTCCTGCCGTGAAACTCTCCTGAAACCTGAAAGGCAATTGAGAATTGCTGCTCAAACTTCCTAGTATGAAGTTGGGATAAATTTCCTTCTATGGGCCTTTTCAACTAATTACTGGTTTGTTACTGAACCAAAAGGATGCCTTGTCCTTCTGACATAAGTCAGTAAACATGGTATCTATTGAACATATACTTCCCATCAGCCATCTATTGGGTGGCCATGTCATATATCACTGTTACCTCATTCACCAGCCATGTGCATAGACCACGTACTTTTCATTTCACACATTCAGAGGAGACTAAGAGAGAGAAATTAATTTCTAAGACTGACTTCCTAGCCTGATGTTTAGTGTTTCCTTAGGAGTTTGGGTCTGGATGAGAGTGCACCTCAGGTTTCAAAGGAATAGGAAATACATGAGTGAAAATTCCATGAAGGATTCTGAGATCATTCAGGGCTTCAAGGGAACTTGCAAGAACAGATTCAAATCTTAGATTCTGGGGATCTGGGCTTCCTAGGTTCTACATTGTCCCAAGGATTCTGAGGTACTGGGGGATCTGATGGGCTAAAAATGCCAAAGACATCAAGCTTTCAAACCTCAAATGCTATTTTATTTGTGAAAAGAGTCTCTGTAGATATGAGTTAAGACATAAAAGACCATACTGAGTTACACAGGTGGGCCATCAACGTGATCATTTGTCCTTACAAAAGACAGAGGCAGGAAGATTTCAGTCATACTGAGGCAAGGAGATAGGAACACAGACATTCCAAAGATTTGATGATGTTGGCCTTGCAGACTGGAGTGATGCAGCCACAAGGCACAGAATGCAAGCAACTAATGACAATCTGTAAAAGCAAAGGAACTAATCATTTCTCCGGTCTCCATCGGGACTGTGGCCCTGCCTACACCTCCATTTGGGCTGCATGATACAGATCACTGACTTCTCCCTCTATAAAGAAGGGGATATATTTCTGTTAAGTCTCTTGGATTTTGTTAATGCTTTACAGCAGCCACAGGCAAAGGAGACAGGGAATGGGGAGATGGCAGGAATCGTGGGGGTAGGGAGACCTAGGACCCACCATGGAGCTGAGCTGTTTCTATTACTCAACTTAAGGTTGATGATGGCTTTGGCTGGAAAGTCTGCTGCGAGCCTGGGCTGTGGCATGGGCAAACCTGTATTCTGAAACAGTTTTTTTTTTTTTAAATACAAAACAGATGAGAGGTGGGTCCATATCTGGCTACTAAATTACGTGAGACCTCATTTGTGAGTCAGAATTTTGTAATATGCCATATATTTTAACCCATTAGTAGAGTTACTTAAGCATTTGGGGGAAATACCATTTTAAAATAAAACCCCAAATTTCCAAGTATGTATTTTTTAAGATAAAAAGAGTCATTTCAGGGAAGGAAAAAAATGAGGACAAGTTCAGATAGGTATTTCTTTGGGTATTGTGGGAAATAATTGGGCAAATGGGTTTCTTTGTACTGCTCATCAATTGTGAGCACTGAGACAGAACCAGTAAGCCTTTGTCCCAAGGGAAGTCATCAACTAAAACCCAAACCAGCCCTTCCCAAGCGGTGATGAATCCACAGCATCCTGAGTGTTAAACCAAAGAGAAGAAGGAGCCTACCTTTGTACTCCTCTTTCAAAAGTCTTTGCAGCCCGCCTCTGAGAAAGTCCACAAGAAGTCTCTCTCACAAGATGATGTCATCCTAATCGTCATTAATGTGTACCTAGATTTCTGCTAATAGTGCCTGCTGATGTCTGCTTTTAAAATTCACATCTGTTTACTCTAGAGGAACCTTCTGACTTGTTATCAAGATCTGTGAAATATTATATATATACATTTGTTTCACTTCAACATGACACCCTCAGTTCCATGAGGCAAAGATGGAATTTCTTTTTTTCTGTGTGACTGGTATTTTATTGTGTATGTATGTATGTGTGTACATATATATGGGGTGTACATATGTGTGTACATATATATGTGTATATGTGAGTACATATATATGTATATGTATGCCACATATACATATATACATATATACATATACATATATATATATATATAAAATGTATAAACTTTCTTTTTTCCATTCATTGATGGACACCTTGGGATTGTTTTATCTCTAGTTTGAAAACAGCATATGCCAGGTCTCCTTTCTCTACATCCTTGCTAGCATTTATTTTTGACCATTTTTACAAAAGCCTGTAACAGTGTAGAGCTGAAATGTCCCCCAAATCCTCCTGCGTGATGGGCTTGGTTCCCAATGCAGCAACATCTGAAGGTGAAGCTTTGGGGAAGTGATTGGAGATAAGATAGGTGGCCAGGGATGTGATCACTGCTTAATCCAGTCACCAGATCATAGGCAGCTGGTGGGAATGTGGGGTGGGGAGGGGTCTAGTTAAAGCAAGTGGGTCTCTAGTGCATGGCTTGGAGACTGTACCCTTTCCTGGTCCCCTCTCTCCTCTTACTGTGCCATGGTGATATGGTCAGTGTCTACCACATGCTTCTGCTACCATGATAGTCCACCTCAACTCAGACCTAAAATGGTGGAGCCATGGACTAAAGTCTAGCATGAGATCTCTGAAACTGAGCCAGAATAAACTTTCTCTTTTGAGTATCTTAAGCATTTGCCACAACAATGAAAAGCTAGCACAAAGCCATTCTGACTGGAGCACAGCACTGTCGCATTTAGGTTTCATGTGTATATTTCTGAGGATGTGATACAGAACATTTTTTCATACACTCAATCATTTATCTTCTTTTGAGAAATGTCTATGCAGGTAATTTATTCATTTAACTGAAGTATGTGTTGCTATATTTTTGTTTTGCTCTTTTGCCATTGAATTCTTATTAACTCTGGGTACAAATCCCTTATTCGATAAATAGTTGTCAGACATTTCCTACCATTCAGGAGACTATATTTCAATTTTGTTTTTCCTTTGTACTGCAGCTTTTGAGTAAGTAAAAGTTGTACTTTAAAAATGGGGGGGCAGATATTTTATGTTCCATTATAAGCTGCAGACTTACAGGTTCTCATAAGTCCCTTTCAGAAATATTTCCTGCAAATATTTCTGTCATTTGCTTGTTCTTTTGATAAGCAGAGATCTTCAATTTACATGGAGCATATTCTCCTGTAAATGTCTCTGTATCCATCCTATAAACACTTTGTCTACAAACATGTCACACATTATTGATATATGTGGATATATGAAAATATATTTGACGTTGGCATCAAGTTCAATATGTAGCAAGGATGGCCTTGAGTGTGTTATACTGATTTATTTTGAAATTATAAACCTACGTTGCATTTGTGAAATCAGTCTCACTTGATCACCATAGAGTATCCTCTCTA
This sequence comes from Cricetulus griseus, assembly GCF_003668045.3. Taxonomy (NCBI): domain Eukaryota; kingdom Metazoa; phylum Chordata; class Mammalia; order Rodentia; family Cricetidae; genus Cricetulus; species Cricetulus griseus. Next base: position 408,927,394 of record NC_048595.1, read on the forward strand.
TGTGGCACTGGATTTCATTTGCTAGTTTGTGGAGATATACATACATATCACATACATATTCACAAGAGATATCTGCCAATGACTGTTGTTGTGATTTCTGTGTCATTCTGTGACTGCATACCTGAAGCATGCTGCATGCTGGCACATGTACAGCAGAACTTTTCCCAACACCATCTTCTGAGGAAGTTTGAATTTTTAATGAAGATCAACTTAACAAATTTCTTGTGATCTGGCTATCAGATCACAAGTTTTAAAGTTTAATACTTTAAAATCCCTATTTTAAAGGTGTCCATTGGCATTTTTAGCTGGGCTTCTTTGTATTAATATTTTAAGGTTTGCAATGAAAGACAATAATCTATAATCTGATTCAGATGCATAACTACAAGTAGTAATCCTTGGGAATTAGCTAAGGTTAATGAAAATACCAATTCTTTCTTATGTGAAACTCAAAACATATACAAAACTAAAGAAAATAGAATGTAAGACCCTGTGCTTACGACTCAGCTCTAATAATTAACAGCGCCACCCATTTTGTTAGATACCTAACTAGACTTTTAGCATCAGGATTTTGGGGTATTTTGAGTCATTATCATGATACTTTACTAAAAATGTTTGACAATTAATCATTAATTAATTAAGGGGTAGACAGATGGTTCAGTGCTAAAGGCACTTGTACAGCCTAGTGACCTAAGTTAGCTCCTGGATCCCTTGTAAGGTAGATTGAGAGAGCCAACTCCACAAAGTTGTACTCTCACCTCTGTATGTGCACCACGACACACGTGCCCCCCACTCACACACACAGGAAAGAACGAAATAGATAAAAGACATTTGACAAACTTCTCCTAAAACACACAGTATTGAGTATGCAAAGTAGTTCATATAAATGTGTGAGGTTCTTTGCTGGGGGCAATCTATTTACAGAACCTGTGTGAAGAAGTAGAAGACTGGAACTAAATTTGTCCAGAGTTAAAATTGGGGCGCCTTCATAAAACAGAACTAGACTCCCCAAATACAGGCAATAATGATGGGGCTGGGACAATATATGAGGCCACTGGCAGTGGGTCCAAGATCTAACTCTAATGCACAAACTGACCTAGTGGAGTCCATTCTATATGGAGAGATACCTTGCTCAGCCTAGACAGGGGGCGGGGTGCCTTTGTCCTGTCTCAGAAAGATGATGGGACAGACTTAGTAGACTTCCTAGGGGAGGCCTTACCCTCTCCGAGGAACAGATGGGAGGTGGGGTGGTGGGGGAAAGGGTGGGAGTTGGGGGAGATGGGGGAGGGAAACTGGGATTGGAACGTAAAAAATAAAATTAATTTTAAAAAAACCCGGCTCTCATGCAGCACTGTTTCTGGTTCATCATGGAGCAGAAGAGCCGAGAGTAGACAGCTGGAAGATAAAAGCTCCTACTTTGAGCATCTATTGTGTCAGTGCATGGAGCAAGATTAGATGAACCCTCACACTAGGATTTGAGTAGCTATTTCTAGCTGTGGTCTTTAGATGAGGACAGGCTAAATGAGTTACATTGACTCAGCTCTTTATTGAGTGAACAAGTCTGTCTGGCCTTGTGAATCATCTACCAGGAACATAATACCAAAGCTACAGAGTTAGAAGTTATCTCTAAAAAATTATAGCAAGAGCAAAAGGAAGTCTTTGGGTAGAACATTGGAAACACTTTTTCCAATGCAGAAGAAATAATGAATATGGTGAGAAAGAAATTCAGTTGAGAATGTGAGATCAACTAATGCTACTGCAAGTTCCAAGTCTGAAGCCAAGGGCATTTTCCTTGGATAATCAAAGGTAATCTACTTTGGACTCTGTTACAAGCAAATTGCTGAATTTCTCTGTACCTACTTCCTTTCTTGTAAGTATCCCCCTTTTCTAGCTTTCTTTCTTTTTAAAAAATCAAACATGCTGAATGTATCTGGTACAAAAGGAACTCAAATGACTATTCAAGGGAAAAGTACAGGAGGAAAAAGAAACCTGAATAGATACCACAGTAGTCTAGAAGGTTTTGTTAAAATAGCTCACACTTTTTAGTTTCCTTATGATTTACTTCCTTTCTCTCAAAATGGAGGTGCTGATGAAGGGTGGCAGCTAGTGGTGTTTGGTACCCGAGCTTACTCCATTACAGAATCTCATGAGAATTAATTTACTTTTCTCCTCTTTCTCCTCCTACTCCTCCCATCAGCTCCTTCTCTGTCTCTTCCCCTACCCCATCTCTTTCTCTTTCTCTCTCTCTCTGTAACAGAGTCTCACTGGGTAGCTTGGTGGCCTTAAACTCTTGATGTCCCTCTCAGCTTCTGGGACTTCAGGTGTAAAATTTCAGGGCCACCCCTCCCAACTGAATTACTCTACCTGTAAAGTGCAGCACCAAGACGAAGACACTCCATTCCCTTTCTTGTATGTAAAACCTCAGAGATTCTAGAAAATGAGATATGCCATTTCTAGGCAGCACTGAAAGAGACTGAACTTTCTGTGATCTCCCCACATCACAGAAATTGGGCCAGGTTCCAGGTCAAACCTAACGCAGACTGGCTTTCATGGAGTCTCGAGGAACTTCAGCATCACAAGAACTTCCTGAAGGTAACTGAGGTCCTGACAGTGCTGACATCTACTCAAAGAAGATGCCAAATCAGCTGGTCCTCTGATGTCACTAACAGCGGTGAAGGATGCAGAGAAGTCAGCATCTCTGAGGCTTGTCAAAAGACATGGGGAAAGTGGTCAAGTTTCCGTATAACTTGGCTTCTGGAGCAGAGGAAGCCACTGCCTGTAACTCAGTGTTATACAGATTTTAATGTTCTTCTCCAGAACAGCGTTGACATTTGAAAATGGATCCCAGCACCATGTGCTGAAGTTTCAAAGGACTACAGCATGGCAACACTGCTTCCTGGCATAAAACAAACAAAAATTTCTCTTTGCATATTCAGGGTCTGTTGTGGCTCTCCTCACATAGCCCTCAAGGGTGAAGACAAAGGAGGAAACAACATCATGGTTGCTTTTTTTTTTTTTTTTTTGGTTTTTCGAGACAGGGTTTCTCTGTGTAGCTTTGGAGCCTATCCTGGCACTCTCTCTGAAGACCAGGCTGGCCTCGAACTTACAGAGATCCGCCTGCCTCTGCCTCCTGAGTGCTGGGATTAAAGGCGTGTGCCACCACCACCCAGCTTAAGTTTCTTAGCTAAAAATCTAATTTTTGTTTTTAAGATAACTAGACCCATATCTTTCATCCCACACAAAATTCAAACTGGATCCAAGACCTTAGTTTCAGACCTGGAACACCAAAACTGCTAGAAAAAAATCATTTCACACTGAGAAATCATTTCAAGATAGCTACTGGTAAAACCTTTCTGAACGGAACTCCAAGAGCACAGAACTCAGCCCCAAGGACTGGCAAATTGGATTAAATGAAATTATGAAGTTTCTGTCCAACAGAGAAAGTATCAGTGGAGTAAACAGACGATCTATAGCAGAGTGAACAGACAGCCTAGAGAATGGGAGAAAATTGCTGCAGCTATACTTTAAACAGGGGGATAATATCTAGAATACACAAAGAAATGGAAAAATTAAGCCCCTCTCATACAAAACTGCTTATTAATAAATGGGTCAGTGAACTGAACAGAGTTCTCAAAAGAAGAAATACAAATGGCTAATAAATACTTTTAAGAGTTCCCTTGGAAATCTATCGGACCTTTTGTAGTGGATCAGTACTTATCCCTAGCATAGGAATGAACTTTGGGAGCCCATGCCACATGGAGAGATACTCCCTGAGCCTAGACACACGGGGGTTGGCCTAGGCCCTATTCCAAAGAATAAGACAGACTTTGAAGACCGCATATGGAAGGCCTCACCCTCCCTTGGGAGCAGAAAGGGTATGGGATAGGTAGGGTGTTAGTTTGGGGGGCAGGGGAGGAGGGGACTGAAAGGGACCTGTGATTGATATGTGAAATAATTTTCTTTCTAATTAAAATAAAAAAGAGAGTGAAACCTGGCACTAGGGAAATGGCCAGAGATCTACAAAAAAAAAAAAAAAAAAAAAAAAAGAGTTCAGTGTCCTTGGCTATCAGGGAAAGGCAAATCAAAACTACTTTGTGATTCTATTTTATCCCAGTTGAAATGGTTATCAAGACAAAAAAACACATAACAGATGCTGGGAAAGATACTAAAAAAGGAGCTCTTACTGTCAGTAGGAGTATAATATTCTACACACACACACACACACACACACACACACACTCACACACACACACCACACACACACACACACACACACACACACACCACGTATGTGAGCGCTAAGTATGAAAGATGATGGATATGTTAATTGGCTTATGTAATCATTTCACGGTGAATATATGTACCAATATTGTACACCGAACATTTTTTTTTCTTTTTGTAGTGCTGGTGATTGAAGTCTGGGCCTTTAAAGTATACTAAGCAAATGTTCTACCACTGAGACAGATCCCTGCCCCCCCAAACAGGTATGCATTTATACTTCAATAAGACTAGGAGGGGTAGGGTGGCTTGAATGAGAATGACTCCCATAAGCTCATATATTTTAATGTTAGGTCCCCAGTTAGTGAAACTGTTTGGGAAGAGTTCGGAAGTGTGGCCTTGTTGAAGGTGGTTTATCACTGGGAATGGGCTTTGAGGTTTCAAAAGCCCATGCCAGGCCCATTCTCACACTCTCTCTGCCTGCTGGATCAGGATGTGAAGCTCTTAGGCCAGTGTCATACCTGTCTGCCTCCCACCAGGATGATCATTGATTAATCCTCTGAAACTGTAATGTTTGTTTTATAAGACTTGTCTTGGTCATGGTAAGGCAAATTGGTACCAAGAGTAGGATATTGCTGTGACAGGCCTAGCAATTTGTTAGAGAAATAGGGAAGACTGAACTTTTGACTAGAAAAGCGGTTGAATGCTTCCAGTGGAGCTAATGGGCTATTCTAGTAGGAGCATGGAAGACAGTGGTGCTAAGAGCAATGTAAACTATGGAGGACACCCAGCTCAAAAGGTTTCAGAGGAGAATATTAGAGAGCATCCTTGTGATACTATGGATTAGAGACCATTTTTGTGATATTATAGCAAAGAACATGGCTACTTTTTTGTCCTAATGTGAAAAATCTGCTAGTGGTTAAATTGAAGAGTTTTGGAGTAATATCACTGGCAGAGAAAATTTCAAGACAGTCTACTTTTGACTGTGTCACATGTCACTCTTAGGCAGATCTACAATGAAAAGGTGTTAAGTGGTGAGGGGAGAGAAATACAAAATGCACAGTTTGAGGAGAAAAGGAAATGCAATGTTGTTGCCAAGTCTTGTGCTCAAGGAAAAGTCTAAAGAAAAGCCTTGTGCTAAATGGAATAAACGGGATGGTAACTTCAGGGCAAGATCCCACCCAGCTAATCCTGCAGCCTGTGAAAGAAAAAGTTCTGAGATACTTCCTAGGCCTGAACAACAACAGAATGTTTATGCAAACGTCATTCAAGGAGGAGGCTAGGTTCCAGCCCTAGCAAGAAGCAGAACCTAGCAGTTCCAGCCATGTGGTTCTGGGTTTAGGGTCAAGAAGGATACAGGAAAGGAGTTATGGAATCTTCCTCCATGGTTAAGGAAAATCACAGAGGCTAGCAGTTTGAAAGCCAAGTCTTTGTCTGGAAGCCTGAAGCTGTAAAAGTGAAGCCTGGATTGTGTTGGAGACCCCAAGTTGTTGGAGATGCCAGAGCTATGGGTTCCCTGCCAGGGACAGCTGCAGACAAGAGTGGAACCAGTCCAAGAGAGAGAAATGTGTTACAGTCAACAAAGCTAGAAGGGAGGAGCCATTTAATAAGCCCTTTAAAATCAGATATGAAGCTAAAGGATTTGTAGTTTGCCCTGCTTGGTTTCAATCTTGCTTTGGTCCAGCATTTCCTCACTATGTACTCTTGCCTCCCTTTTGGAATGGTAATGTATATTTTGTGTATTTTTATTTTGTGGGAGGTTATAGTTAAGTCTCAGAAGAGACTTTGAACTTTTTTTAAAGTCTTTGAGCTGAAAGACTTTGGGGACTTTTGGAGTTGGACTGAATGCATTTTGCATTACGATATGGCCACAAGCCTATGGTGGTCAAAGAGTAAAATGTGGTGGCCTGCACAAACTTATATATTTGAATGTTTGGTCCCCAGTTAATGAAATGGCTTGGAAATGATTGGGACATGTGGGCTTATTGCAGGAGCTATGTCTCTGGGGATTGGCTTTGAGGTTTCAAAAGCCCATGCTAGGCCCGGTCTCTCTGTCTATTGCCTGCAGAGGTAAGACTCTGTTATTGCTCCAGTACTATATCTGTCTGCTTCCAAACACGATGATCATGGACTCTCTACAAGTGCAGGCAAACCTCCAATTGAATGCTTTCTTTTGTATGAGTTGCCTTGGTCATGGTGTCTCTTCACAGCAATAGAACAGTGACTAAGATAAGGGAGAGACCACTTCAAAGAATTAAATTTTATCCAAATGGGGGGTGGATACAATCTAAGTGTTGTACACTAGACAATATATTAGGATACAGGATAAAAATCATTTTCAGTTTTAATCTAAAAAAATCAAGTTATTACTTGTTGTTTTGAGACAGAGTTTATGTTGCTCTGAGTGTTGTAGAACTGGCAACACAGACCAAGCTGGCCTGGAACTTACAGAAATGGACCATCATACACCTGGTGGGTTAATAATATTTTTACATAGATGGATATTTATGCTCTTTTACATTCACTGGTATCACAGTTGGCTGAACAGTGCATGGGGGACTCTGGGAGAAGGACAGTTCTGAAGTATAAAGAAGGTAGCAGGGGACTCCACTAGTTTGCTCATGTGCTTATCCACTTTAAGAATTGAAGCATGTAATGAAAGCGGCATTGTAGTTTATATGGGATGGTTAAGGCATTCATGAACTAACTACATTACTAAATATCCACTACACTTGGTTTGAATTAACATTACTATTATAGATTGAGGCACCTTCAAAATACTCCATCCAAGAAGCACAAGTTGAAAATGATAGTAATACCTGCACAAACAATATAAATCCACATCTACTCCTTTGTCAGCTGGACTAGAATAAAAACAATAAGATTGTATCATCTCTCACCACTAAAAAGAATTAACATTTGAAAAATGAATTGATATTACTAGTGTCCTAATATTTTGGGTACATGCACGCATACCTACACCAGAGTACAGATCAGAAGTTAATGACCAGTGTCTTCCTCAACTGTTTTCCACATTGTTTTTATTTTATTATGCAATTTTTTAGAAAGTTTATTTTGTCAGTATGGTGGTTCACATCTTTAACCACAGCATTAACAAAGCAGAGGTAGGCAAATCTCTGTGACTTCTAGGCCAGCCAGGGCTACACAGTAAGACTACACACACACACACACACACACACACACACACACACACACACACACACACACACACGTAAACTCAGGTCTCCACACTTGCAAGGCAGGCACCTCACCAACTGAATAATCTCCTCACCTTCTGACTCTCATTCTCAAAAACCAGACCTTTTTTGGTCTGTGTAATAATATACACAATATTTGTATAGACAGATAATGCATGTTTACTTATGTATTTAGGGATGATGGTTAAAAATACAAGAAACATGCCCCACCCCTTGAGAAATAACTTACCTAATTTGACTCCTTCTATTCAGTTACATAAGGGTTTGGGTTTATGTTAAATTCTCTATTTAGTGTCCTTTGGCAATTTGGAATTCTAAATCTCCCTGGTTGCTTCTAGACTCCCTCAGAAGTTAATTTTACTGACTAAGGCAATGTCTACCAACTTAAGAATTACTTCTGGGCATTTACTCTCAAAAGCCAACTGATTCTTTTACTCTCAAAAGCCAACTGATTAGCTACAGAGTGACCTATAAATCTGCATACGATGTCTAATTCCTTCTCATTCTTCTTACACCTAGGATTATATCTAGTTAGTAATGGACAGAGGAAAAGCACAGTCTCTAGGAGAAACATGTACAATTCCTGAAAGTAGACTGTGAACCACAAAGTGTCCACAGAAATGTATGTGAAAAATTACAACATCCCAAGTTGCAAAATGTCAGCTTTTCCTGTTTCTAGGACTCAGCTGTGTGTGTCGCACTTGCATCCTGTTCTTAACAGGTACTCTATTTGCTAAGGTGCCAGACTTGTAAAGAAGCCATGTTTAAAGCTTTCTTTTGCGCAGTAAGAAATCTTTGTGCCAAATGTGCTTATTCACCAAATTTATTTTTGGACATTCAGAACACCAGGTTATGACAAACTAAAAACAAAGCACCAAAAATTGCTATGCGTTAATACCTGAGCGGAGACGAAAAGCAAATACTCACCTAATAAAACTACATCATAATGTTGGAACACAGGTAAAAACATTTACAACACTGTACAAACTACAATAAGCAGCACGTTCCCCCAAATCACAACCGGTTCAATTGTAACATTGTTAATTATACCACACCAAAACTACACAGAAAATTACACACACATGTATTTAGTGCACTACACACTGCACAATGCACTGGAGAAGAGCATGCATGTTCCGAGGGAAGATCTGCACTGCAGTCATGGTTTTCAGTACACGCTTTAGGACACGCTCCTTGCACTAAGTATTGTTACTGTACATTAGACTTTACAGATGAGAACAAAATTAGTAGGCAAATAAATGAGAACTTTACCAAGTCTCCCTCAGCAGCCACAAGCAGTTGTACTCTAAACGTGTAACTGTAAGGTGAAAGCTGATGGCAGCTGAGAACCTCTTGACCATGCACCCTTGTCTATACAACTTTGTAGTCAATTTTACTGGGCTTTAAGGAAAGATGTATTGTCATTTCTACATATTTTCAAGAGATTCTTATCCAAACAAAAAATTTTAACAGGAGTGGTGGAGGTGAAATAGGACAAAAGAAATACATTGAGTTTATGCCCAAAAGCAACATGTAAAAATAAACAAGGAAGTGAGCACACAGGAATGTGGGCATCTCTAGGAAAGAACATGATTATACTATAAATTGAGACATCTGGACTTTAATGGAACTCATACTCATTATTTTAAATAAGCACAGTAGAAATGCAAGACTTTACACTAAATTAAAAACAGAGGAGCTAATTCTCCCGATACCATTAAAACAATTAGGCAAGAAAAAAAAAAGAGGAAAACAGTAATGTTTAAAAAAACTACATTGATTTGAGTTTAGCCACTGGAAATCATTACTGGGTTAATAACGCTTATTTGAGAATATACATACAAGTCTCAATCTGCCACAACACTGAGCACAAGTCTTAGAAGGAACTCACATCTTTGACAAGGTTATTATCAACAAGACAAAATACATTTTGATGATTAATTTTTCCATATTCAATAAGTTTAGAAACAGAAGTGCCGTGACTATTCCTTAAAATATTCCCCCCCAAAAAACTTTAGCCAAACCTAATTTTTCAGATATATTAAGACTAAATCAATTTTAAATAAAAAAATCAAACAGTGAAAAGCTCTGGAAATCGAGGGAGGCCTGAGGATCAACAGCTGTGTGACTACTAAAGGAAGTGTGTGGCAATTTGTACTTACAACTGCTGTTTCCATACCTCAAAAGAAAGGGTTTTGGATGAATTTGAGAAGGCCACCCATAGTAAAATATACAGTGACAAAATTGCAGGGCATTGTTTGTCATTTTAAGGCACAGTCTGTTCTACCCCAAATAAGTTCAAGGTCACAGTGATGATACATACTCAGTTTTGGTCTGTTTTATCTTGGGCACAATGCTACATTTACAGTTAGTCCTAAGTGTAAGAAACCACAGTATCACTTCAAAATGAAACACATCAGATCCCATTTTTTAAAAATACAAATATGTAACACAACTTCCTAATTTATAGACAATAAAAATGAAGATTTCTCTCCAACCCCACCTTGGGGAGGGTGAGGGTATTTGTACTAGTACCCTGACAAACACCTATTTCTCCATGCACATTTCTCCAAGCACAGCCTGCTTATGCTAAGGACAGGCATCTCCTACTTAGGCTAAGGCCAATGCACACAGAGGACAAATTCCTTCCAGAGGACACAGCATCCTGAAGCCAGCTCTCATAAGCCACCTATCTACTAATCTATCCACAGTCCCCAACAGTTAGGTAACTGTTACTTGATCAAGACCAAATATTTCAAAACCTGGCTTTCTGCACTCCTTCACTTGTGAGGCTAACTTATGAAAGTGTACCAACTACATTACTGTATTGGGCAAAGAAGCAGTAAAAAAAAAAAAAATGGTAAGGAAAACTAAAACGAAACACCAGGATTTCCATGACATTCCTATGAGGAGGAACTAGAGTTCATACAAATCCACAGGAGCTTCTGGGCCTATTATATTTCTGGTTTTGTCTAATGCTGTAGCAATGCTAATGTTTTTTCATTAACAACTGTATTTCATAGTGTTTGATACAAGATGTACATGTTAAGAGGTTTACTTCACTGTACTATGTTAGGTCTAGCAGATAAACCCTTGGGACTAAACAAAACATGCAAAAAACAAAAGAAACCCCACAGGGCAAGCTTTCAGGTATATAAATGAGACACCTATACCAAAAACGTACTGTACAAAGCAATTCATTTTTTGAAAAATAAGACAAAAGACAGATTATTTCAATTAACCGCTGAAAGATTGCTACTGAGTGAATTAATGTTTTACCCAGCAATGTCAGGAAACCAGACAGAATAGAACACACTATTCTAAAGCTTTGAACATTTTCAAAGAAAAATAAAATATGGAATGTTTTCACAATATACACATTTATTGTAAGTCTAGATGAAAAATACTGAAAAGATTACTTTTGTCTTAACCCAATATACTAAGAAAAGCTCCTTGGCACAAATATCCAGAGGTATTTTACAGTTTCATTTAGCTTTGGTGGCAGAGTATGTTTTCCTACCCATGTGAATACTTAATAGTTTCCAATGCCGATTATGCTAAAAAGGATTCAAATGAATCTTTATTCTCCCAAAAAAAAGGGGGTGTAAAAAGTCCAATATAAAACAGAACAGATGCACATGAAATACAAAATACACTGGCCGCTAGGGTCTGGAGTAGTTAGTGCTACCCAGTGTCTATAAGCTTTTGTCATAGTAACATCACTACCCTACAAATACTGAAAGTCAAAAGAACATTTGAAATAGCATATGAACTTTACAAAACGGCTGCCTGTAGGCTTCCTAGACTAAGATTAGAATTCAGATACACAAACTTTACACTAACTAATCTAACAGCAACAGATACAGTTTCTCACTGATGTTCAAACTGACAATGTACATAATGGTTACAGGTTGATTCTGACTCAAGACACCAATTTTATATATAGTCATCAGAAATTAACTGGTTTCTGAGTATTCCAGATGTTTTTTTTTTTTTTTTTTTGGCAGCATAACATGCCAAACACTTAAAGAAAACTGTTCTTGATTTATAATTATTATTCACAAAGAGTTTAATCAAGCTGTAGCTTGGATGTTGCCAGCTCTGGCGCGCATCACCACCCAGCTGCACTGTTACAGTTATAGTATTAGAAGAGTAACAGCATGCCTATTTTCACCATTTCCATGTAAAATTCTGTTTTTATTTATTCACAATAGATTTTAAAAATGAAGCGGTTTGTGCATTTATAGTACATCTTTGAACTGCCGATCTGACTCCCATTTCCTATAATCCTATAGAAAGTTGGGAACGTGAGGTCCTCCAGGGCTTTCTTATTTCCTCATTAATGATGAAAAAGAAGATAATCATAGAGTTATACATGCTCCTTGTTCAGAAAGACTGCAATAAAATTCCGGCTCTCCATCTTACAGTTAGTAGAGTGAGTCCTAGATTTATTTCCTCTGGTATGGAAGCTTTCCTGGCAGGAACTAATATCACAAACACAGGAACTTTCATTGCTCCCTTTATTCCTGCAAGTGTCATACTCCCCAAATGGGTTGTGTGTGACCCTCAATAAACTTCACAGTGCCTCCTGTTTCCTATGATACACAAATTCACAAATTGTCCACACAGATAAAAAAAACAAAACAAAACAAAACAAAAACCTAACTGTCCAACACTTCAGTATACTCTTGGATCTATCCTAAATGATTTTTTAAAAACCACCTTCTAAATGTTCAAATGCAAAATAAAGTGATTTTTGCATCTAACCAAAAAAAACACAAGGCAATACATTAATTCAGACCTGATGTCTGAGGAAAGAAATACAGGCCATCTGATTTATCCCATGATTCTGGAACCAACAACCCTAGTTTACTTCATGGTATTTGTGGATCTCCGCCACTTAAGTATGTTTTGTGTTTTCATGTGTGTACATGTCTGTGTGTGTGCTCCTGTGTGTGAGTACACATGCAAGTGCAGGGAGAGGCCAATGCTAGAAATCTTCCTCAATTACCCTCCACCTTAGTTTTTGAGACAAGGTTTTTCACTGAACATAAGTTTGCCAATTTGGCTAGGCTGGCTGGCCAGCAGACCCCCAGATCTACCTGTTTCCACCACACAGAGCTGGGATTACAGGAACACACTGTTCAGCTGGTTGCTCATGTGGATTCTGGGGATTTGCACTCGGGTCCTGGTCGCTTGCATGGCAGGTACTTCACCATCTGAACCACCATATTCCCCCTGCAGCTTTCAAGAACTGCCGAGTTCTACTTCCCCTTATTTCACTCCATCATTTTCCATAAGAGGTATTAAGAAGGTGCACGCTGTACATCAAGATGTAAGTGAAAAGTCTAAATAGAGTTTTTTAAGAGTACGGGGACTTGGTAATAAATAAGACAATCTGTTTTGTACAAATTTGTGAGCATTGTGAAAATGTGTCATGGCCACAGGCATGACAACATAATAAGTAGCAAATATTCAGCAGGCCTACCTCCTGGAGTTATTTCTTTTTCTTTACTGTATAATTATATAGATACTATTATAGTTCATTCAATAAAAGGAAGGTATCCATTTGTTGGGTGGTGGTAGCACACTTTAATCCCAGTACTTGGGAGGCAGAGGCAGATAGATCTCTGTGAGTTCAAGGCTAGCCTGGTCTAAAAAGCTAGTTCTTGGACAGCCAAGGCTACCAAAGAAACCTTGTCTCAAAAAAAAAAGTACCCAAAACTTTAAAAAAGCATCACTTTATAGACAGCTGAAATTACATAACTAAAATATAAAAAGAAGTAAAAGACCAATAAATACATGATTAATACATATTAGGCCACCTCAAACATCAGTGTTAAGCATAAATGGTTTCTTTAGAACCACACAGTTCTAAAAGTTTTCATTACGGTGGTAACCAAGAAAAAAAAAGTAGAATTTATTTTGTATAACTCAACAGAAGAGAACATAATTAGTAAACACAAGCTCTGGATTCAATCCCTGGGGGTGCTCATGCATATATATACACAAAGTGATAGAAAGCTCTGTCACATTATCAGGTCCAGGAACTGGAGGGATAGCTCAGTCAAGAGTGTGGTTGCTCTGGAGGATTTGAGTTCTGGTTCCTGGCATCCATGTCCAGCAACTCACAACCACCTGACTCCAGCTCCAGGGTATCCACTGCCCTCTACTGGCCAAAATGAGCACCAGCATACATGTGTACATAGACACACACATATACAAAAATTAATCTTTAAAAACATCAGGTCTAAATTACAATAACAATAATTCTGTGGGGTGTTTCCGATAAACCTAGAATTCAGTGTTCTTAACTGTCTAATGTATACCCAATCTATTTACTAGCAAGAATTCAGTTGTTTAATAAGTACACCATTTACTCAAAAACTCAATTTCTTAGAATAGAACTCAAAATTTGATGTATTAATGTCTAACTTAGCTGCCAATTCTAGTAAAACTGGTAATAGGACAATGATAATAATATGCATGATAGATCAAAGCAAGTGATATTGAGATAAAGGAATTTCCTTTTCTTAAGGGACAGCAATTTTCATGATCAGAAACTCTACCTAGCTTCTTGGGTCTAAATACTCGATGAAGATTCTGTCAAAGCAGGCCCATGTGTGTTTACGTGTGAGTGAGTATCTGTGAGTGTGAACGGCAAATGGCCAAAGACCCAGACCACTAGTATTTGAAATATTATGGTGAAGTAAATAAGACTTAGGGCTCGGGAATAAGTACTTTCAGACAATGTGCTTTAATAACGTATGAACTACTCACGAGTAAGAAATCAAACTTGCGACATCTTCCTCATGAGTAGTACTGACTAAGCAGGGTGACTTTAGATCTCATAAATAGCCATGGCTATAAAACTAACTCCAAATGTTTGTAAAGTTCTTTGTAGATGTATGTTCAAATTCAGGAAGTATTCAGTTACCATTAAGTTGAGACACATCTGCAGTATCACTGATAGAAAGATGGCATGTGCGTAGAGGTTGTGCATGCCGGGCAAAATTTAAGCAGCTACATCCCCATTTAGTCAGATGAGAGGTCTGCCATAAGAAAACTGTATTATCTAATGAACTCACTCTCGGATACTGAATAAACACTATGGTATAGTTTACTCCATTTGACAGGATTCTGAAACAAGAGAGTAAAATGTCTGCCATGTCATGTATAACGGCTTTCCTTGAAGAGTCTTAGTAAGTGAAGATATAAATACCTAACAAGCATGCTGCCAGTCAAGACAGTGACGGGGCCATACAAACTAACTAGTCTCTGCGATAATAACATGACCCTTTGACTAATGCTGAAACAGGAAAGATCCAGGAAGCACTCCTGTGGGGGAGTGAGGTGAGCTTTAAAGACTGAGTGGGAGAAGACCTCTGGTTGGCAGTAGTCGCTGAGAGGCTGTGGCACCGGGTGCAACAGCAGAGAGAATGAAACTGATTCCCTAAGTGCCATTCCTGGCACTAAGAAGTACACAAGTTCACAAGTGCAACTGTGAGTTCACAGACAGGTAAGGACCTCACTGGAGAGGCTTTGGGCATTTACAGAACACATGCCTAGGTGAAGGGCTCCTTGAACCAGGTTTTTCTCAGCCTGTGTTTATATTTTGAGTGAAGGCAAAGAACAACTATATTCTTCAAGCTCCCAGCCTTTTTGCTTTTCTGTAGCTAAGAATGAACTAGAATTGGAAATAAAATAACATGTTACCCCCACTGACCAAACAGTAATCCTAAGGAGTGAACCCTGCCAATCAAGATTCCATTGTTAACTGAGTGATGGAAGGCAGTGCTCACACTCTGAGTGCCAACAGAGTAATGGTTGCCTACTGTTCCTTTCTTAGTAGCATAGTTTGGTACATCAAGTGCAATACTGTATTCGTGTTGACACCCCTCCTTCCCACTAGACAAAAATGATGTAAATCCAGAGTTGTTTCAACCTCTGGAATTTAGTTATTTTAATAATCTATCATCATCAGAGGCCCTTTTGGCAACCACAGGAGCACTGATTTAATCAGAGACTGACTGTGCCAATGCACTATCCACAAGAACTGTCTTTTGATAATAGATCTCTTGGTAGATCTCTTTCATGCTCATGCATTCACCAAGAATGCACAGTAGGATTCGTATTTGAAGGCTCAAGAAAATGTCATTGTTTTAAGTCTGAATTGCAGTAGTTAACACAAAGTCTCCCTTCAATTTGAGGTTCTTGTTCATAGACGTAAGATGGCAGATCAAACTTTGTTGACCATGGCTGCGAAAAACTGACCAGATTCCTTCATGACTATTGCACTTCTGAGAAATAGCTGTGACTTTTAAGACTGATTCCGAATATGTAAATTATAGCAAATATGAAACCCAGTTTTCAAAAGAAAGTCTGATAAAAGCAGCGGAGGTTTCACGTGACACTACAAACACCGCTGCATCTACTGAGTCCTGGCAGGGCTGATGGAGCTAGTCAGTATGTACAGGAGTCGCTTCACTAATTTCTCAGGTATGATGAGTACACAGATGCTACATCACAAAATGAAACCATGCTTCAACTACTTTCCTCAAGCATTACAAAACTAATTTCCTATTTCCAACGATGTAAAAATAGACTTGTCTTCTCCAAAGGACCTCACTGTTCCAGTTGGTGGCGCTGTGTTCACTGTGTCACTGGTCCTAAAGGCATAACTCATTTCTATTGTTAAGTCTAGTCTTACATAAAGTTGCATAATGCATGGAATAAAAGAGGAATGATGACAAAACATGGAACCCTGTATAAGTGGGTGGAGCCAAAAGCGATCACACCGACAGCCAGAGGAAGTGGAAACTGCGAGGCGGTCTTCAGTAATTTACTGTGAAGAGAGAGAAATATGTATTATTTATTCAAACTACATTGTGAGTCAAAAGGGAAATATGTTTTTTCCCTTTTGGGAAATATGATTTTTGCTTGTATTTATTTAAATTTTGTTTATTTTTGTTTATTTTGATTATCTTTTTTTCTTCGTGTTTTGTTTTATTTGAGATAGGATCTCACTACGCATACTTAGCTCACTTGAAACTTGCTATATAGCCCAGGCTAGCCTCAGACTCACAGAGATCTGCCTGTTCCTGACTCCTGAGTGCCACTGTGCCATCTCAGTTTTGGTTTTCTGAGCTGAGGTTCTGTGATATATGACATAACCCAGGCTGACTTTGAACTTGGATCCTTCTTATCTTCTGAGTGCTGAGATGGCAGGAGGATGCCAAACTATCTGGCTTCTAAGTGATTTTAAATGATGTGATTTTAAAATTAACTGAAAAAAATCCTCTGTCCATAATTGTATAAAGTTCACTAAAAATCATATTTTAAACAGAATAAGGAAACAAATTTTTATTCAGAGAACAGCTATATTCTTATTCTTTCCTTAGTGACAGAAAAATACCAGTTTGGTATTTCATTCCACAATTCTACCTCTAAAAACATATCCTATCAAAATAATGCTCTGGAAGACATAGCTACAAAAATGTTTAATCTAATCCTACTTACAACATCAAAATTAAGTAAGAACAAAAAAAGAAACAAAACAGTGCAACAGACAAAGCATCTTTGTACCAAGAAAGGAAACACATAAACCAAATATTAAATATTGAAAAAGAAAACTAGTTTCAGGGGAAACCTCTTGGATTTTACCCTGGAAATGGAGAAACTGAGGCTAAACGGGGTAAGTCTATGGATACAGTCATTAAATTGTCAAGACAAGATTTGTTCTTCCTTACTTATACAATTAATTTGAGATATGGGCCAATGTAGCCCAGGCTGGCCACCAACTCTATATAGCTGAGGATGGCCTTGGCTGCAGGTTCTCCTACTTTTTCTCCCTCATGTTCAAACCCCAGGCATGTAACAATGCTCCTGCTCCCATATTAAGATTTAAATCCTTGGTGGGCCTGATCCCAGAACAGCACAGGTGCCTCCCAGAGCAAACACTCCAAAAAGACCAAGTGTTGTTATGAGTACCTCAAACTCATACACATAAAATGCCAACCGCACACTAAGCCCCCATACCTATTATTCAGCTGAATCAACAGTCATTACTTTAGCCACAGGTCCATCTACTTTAGTCCATCTATAGTATACTACTCCTATACTTTTGGGAAGTCAAATCTTAGATATATCATCTAAGTAAGACTTAAGTTTTAAAAGAAAATAACTCACTCATTTCTTGACAAAACTGCAATTAAGAAAACAAGCATAATATATCTGCATATAAACCACAATCACCCATGGCTTTACTTTTAGAAACAAACACAAAGAGGATGCTTCAAGAAATAAAATAACAAAGGCCAGTAACAGGAAGAAATAACTTAAACCATTGTACCTTGACTTTACTGAAACTGTGTGAGTATTTCCAAGAATCGCCATAGCTGGAATAAGGAGAAATGCCAGGGGTTTACATGGGTCAGGATTAAGTTTGAAATAATACCTAGAATAAAAAGAAAACATATATCAACAAAGCAAAACTCATGATTATAAATAATCAGAATCAAATTAATTAATTTTCAAAAAGTTCCAATAACAATATAGTCAGGATCACTCTAGACGGTTCATGAAGCCTCTAGCAGTAATTCCCACTCTAGACTGCCCTCCCACTCAGGATTTGACATTGGGCATTACACTCAGAAGCCACTGAGGAGATGGAGATACACAGTGTAGAAAGGGTCACACAGCTCTTCAAAACCAACTACTTAAAATATGATAGCATGGCCCTATATCAAAACAGGTGAGATGGAGGCTAAAATGACTTCCCATTAGCTTTTAAAATCCATAATTTCATCCCTTGCAGTTACTGACAGTAAGAATTCCATAGCCTTTGAGAATCAGGCTTGTTTCTCAATCCTGACTACATTTGAACAAAATTCTGGGTCTTGACTGAAACACAAACAAAAGAAGGATATCAACATCTAACAACCCTTGATTTTGTTTCCTGAACTGTTTTTGATTCTGCCAGTTTCTAACCTGGTGTGAGAGGGCCCAGGCAGGAGAGCCACAGGTGAGCCAGGCAGCCTAGGACAATAGAAGAACAATCCTAACCACAGGAGAAAGTCTTGCAAGCTTTGGCTACAGTGGGGGATTCATTATGACAGTAGCTCCTAAAGAATGCTATGGCACTACAGAAGGACACTGGTTTGCTCCCCGTATCTTAGAGGGCTAAAGAGAGAGACCTTCTTACGATAGTGCCTAGTTCAAGATTGAGACACTCTGAAGACCCGAAAATGAGGGACAGTTCCAAGTCAGGAATCGTGGGATACATGCCACAGGTTTAGGTTGGGATCTTCACAAGGGGTAGCCATGGAAAGAGTAGGAAGGGGTATCCATGGAAAGAGTAGGAAGGGTCCGATAAATAACCAGCAGTGAGGCCGGGCTGTGACGTTTGATGGAGTGAGTGTGCCCACCAGATCCTTCGAGGGTCAAGTCCCATGCCCTGTGTATTTCTGTGTTCTGAATTCGGGGCCTGCTGGAACTCTGGAGTTGTCTTTCTGCCACCTGTGGTTTGCTGTGGGCAAGTCTGACAGCTCAGGCCTCAGGCCCAGTGGATTCTTTGATTTCCCCAGATTCTTCCCTCCTATAGAGTTTACTGCTAGGTGGGATCAATCTGAATCCAGGTTCCCTGGATTTCCCACTATAATTTCACTGCATAAGATTCTCTATGCCTTTAGTGAGCTTATCCAGTTTAGAACATAACATAGGGCCCTGTTTGTTCTCTTCAAACTGGGAAAAGGCCTTGGAAGTGAGTGGGAACCTTGCTGGGTAAGCCACACAATTCTCAGCAGGCAAAGACATGTTTCTAAAGTGTATGCAGCCTTGGCACAGACCACATACTCTGGACCCTCCTGGTCCTCAGCTGCATGCAGCTCCATTATATGGTGGTAACAGTGTGGAACCACAACAGGCTCTGGATATTACTCCAATCCTACTTCACATCTGGCTGATGCCAATGTCAGAGGAAAGACTTCTTCAATTCTTTGAGATTTTTAACTCTTTGTTTTGTTGTACTTTTAGTTTTCTACTCTACTTTTATGTCATTTTAACTTTTTAACAAGACAGGGTTTCTCTGTGTAGCCCTGACTGTCCTGGAACACATACTGTAGACCAGACTTCATGCAAAACTTAGCCTGAAGAGATAAAGAAGGTAACTATACATCGATGAAGGAAACAGTCCATCAAGAATATGTAACAGAGCTGGGTGTTGGCGGTGCATGCCTTTAATCCCAGCACTCAGGAAGCAGAGGCTCTATGAGTTCAAGGCCAGCCTGGTCTCCAGAGCGAGTACCAGGATAGGCTCCAAAGCTACATAGAGAAACCCTGTCTCGAAAAACCAAAAAAAAAAAAAAAAAAAAAAAAAAAAAAAAAAAGAAGAAGAAGAAGAAGAAGAAGAAAGAAAAAAAGAAAAGAAAAGATGACTCGGCATGTGAAAGTGTGGTTTACTCTTGCAGAGGACCAGAGTTGGTTTCCAGCACCCATGTCAGATGGGTTACAAACCAGGATCCAATGCCTCTGGCCTCCAAAGGGCATGTGGACATATGCACACACAAATACACACTCATACACAAAATTAAAAATAAAATAAACACTCCCCTCTTGAAGAGGATGTAACAATCAAAACTATATTGCTGAATGCTGAAAGCAGTAAATTACATAAAAATACAACCACTGAACACAGAAGAGGAGTCTGACCCAGCTACCAAACAGTAGAGGACAGCCCCACTCCCCTCACAAGAAGCTGATCATCCACACATCCTTCCCTCAGATTTCAGATTGAACTCCTCCAAATATCAAATGTTCTAAGCAGACACCAATAGCATATTCTATCCACCAATTGTGGAATATACATTCTCAGCAACCCACAGAACTTTCTCTGAAACATCATGGTTTAGGACTTAAAACAAGTCTTTATTTTAAAACACTAAAATAAATTTTTGTTTCCTACCAAATAATAACAGAATAAAACTAGAAATCAACACCAAAAGAAACTACAGAAACAATCCAAGCACATGGAACTCAAACAATGTAATTCTGAATGATCAGTGGGATTGATTTCTTTACTCAAGGGAAAATTTTTTAAAAAATCACAGAATTGAATGAAAATGAAAACATCACTTACTAGAAGTTTTGGAATAATGCAAATGAAGTTTTAGCAGGAAAGTTATAGCTATAAGGACCTACATTTAAAAAACAGATCTCAAATAATCTAATGATGTGCCCCAAGGTCATTGAAAAATGGAACAAATTAGTAGACAGATAATAAGCATTAGTATAAACTAGTGAGATGGAGACTCAAGGAACAATAAAAGGGAGAGATAAAATAAAGAATACGTTCTCTGAAATGGTTAGCAACATTGACAAACCCTTGGCCAAACTAACCAAAGAAAAGGAGAGAAGACACAAATTAATAAAATTTAAAACAAAAAGAACAGTTAGCAATGAAATCTAGAAGATCATTATGAAATATTTTGAAAACTTCTATTTCAATAAACTGAAAAACTAGAAGAAATTAATAAACTTATGGACAGAAAAACAGGACCTACATAAAATTGATCCATGAGCATATAAACAATGTAAATAGATCTACATAACAAGAAATGAGACTACATCAATAATGTCTCCCAACAAAGAAAAGCCCAGGAGTAGACAGGTTCTATCAGCCCTTTAAAATACACATGCTGGTTTTCTATTCTACAAAATAGAAAGAACATTGTCAAACAGCCTAAAAAACAGTATTGATCTGAGCCTGAGGACACAATAAAAAGGAAATGATAGACCCATCTCTCTGAAGAAACAGCACAAACATCCTCAGTAAAATACTTGTAAACTGAGTTAGTTCAACAGCACAGTCAAAAGATGTCATCAAGTTGGTTTCACTCTAGTGGTGCAAGGATGCAGAGACGCACAAATAACACAACATACTTTAGTACATGGATAAAATTAAGGATAAAACCATATGATCATCACATTAGATGGGGGAAAGGCCTATGAAAAAATTCAGTTTCAATTCATGTTTTAAAAAAGCCCTAGGGCTGGAAGGATAGCTCAACTGTTAAAGTCTAGGCTCACAACCAAATATATAAAAAAGCCCTAGAGAATCCAAGACTAGAAAGATAATAGCTCAGCAAAGTAAAGGATGGATATGACAGACCTACAGCTACCTTTATACTGAGTTGGAGAAAAGCTACAAGTTTTTTTTTTTTTCTAAAACCAGGACAGTGACAGGATGCTACTCTCCCCATTCTTGTTCAATATAATGAAGTTTCAGTCAGACTACTGAGGCAAGAAAAAAGACATTTTTAAAAGGGATAAAAAATAGGAAAAACTCAAATTATCCCTATTAGTAGAAAATATGATCCTAAACTTAGAAAGCCCCTAAAAATTCCAGTTGGAAACTCTTAGATCTGATAAACATTTGCAGCAGAGTAACAGACACAAAGATCAGTATGTTTCTATATGACAGTAGTGAACATGATGAGAGTGACATCAGATCTCTACAATGAAACCTATAAACCACAAAAAAAAAAGAAACAGAGGAGAATCCGAGAGGATTGGAAGACGTTCTGTGTTCATGGATCAGCAGAAAGAATATTGTAAAAATGTTTACATTATATAAAGCAACCTATGGATTCAAGCTGACCCTGTGAAAACTCCAATGGATGCCAAATAACCTTCTTGTATTTTCGTGTCTTCCTATAAAATTTTACACGTTAGAGAAAACACATTCATTTTCTGAGTCTAGTTTATTTCACTTAATACAATAACCTCCAAAAAAACAGTTTTGTTCTTTATGGTTGAATAATACTCCATTATGTGTGTACACATGCTATATTTTCTTTATTCGTTCATGTTAATTAGCATCTGAGCTCATTCATAATCTTAGCAATGGTTGACATTGCTGTATTGATCATATGTGGACAGCTCTGTTATACACAGTACTCCCTTTGCTCAGGATTGCTTTGGCTAGTTGGAATCTATTTTACTTCCAAATAAATTTTAGCACTGCTTCACTTAGCCTCCTTGGTTACGTTTACTCCTAGGTATTTTATTGAGGTTTTTCAGGCTGTCTGTACATGGTTTTGTTGGCAAGAGGAGGGAACCAATGGAAAAGATAAGCTGGGACAAGAGAAGGTGGCCTCAACATAGTAATGGGCATGTATGAAAATGTCACAACGAAACTCATTATTTTGTATACCACACATAATAAAAATAGTTTATAAATTACTTTTTTTGTAAAAAATACAAATCACTTCCTTTGGCTGATTTTTAGAGAACATTATAATCTCAAAACTTCTATCATCATGGCTAATGAGGGAAAGGAACTGTACTGAAAACTAATTCCTGGCAATATATAACTTCCTGTTCTCAAGCAATTTTCATGGACCATCAGGAATTCAGCCAGGCTCTATTAAGAGAGGTTTATTGTCTGAACCACACAAGCAATAATTACATGAATAAGCGCACCTCAGGTTCTTTAGCCAGTAGATTAGAGATGGCATGCTGAGTAGCACCACCCATGCCAGCAGGTTAATCACGGTGCCATGCATGCGCAGACTGTCCTCAGCATCGTTAGCAGACAGGCGAAGACTTTGCACTGAAGAGTCTTTATGGTGGTTGGACTTTTTTTCACTTCTTCTAGAGTGTTTGGGATTCTAGAAAGCAATAAAAGAATGAATTCCAAGGTAGGAATAAACAATAAGTTCAAGATACTGCTTAGAACCAATTATTATCAACTACTTAACTAAATCGTCTTTTATTATCAAACATAAAGTACTGAAATTACTTTGCTAAAAGTACTTTTAAATTGTTATCATCACAAGAGTTTTTATTCTTTTTTGTTTTGAGATGGGATCATGCTAAGTTACCCTGGCTGGTCTCAAACTCTTTGGTTCAAGCCACCCCTTTGCTTCAGCTTCCTGGGTGCTTGAAATACCAGCTTGTATGACCATGTCCAGCTACATTTTTTGACTTCTTATTTTTATTATTAGTAATAATTCAAAATAATTTTTAACAACAAAGTGATGAAGGTAACCGACAAGCAAGTTAAACTGAACAATTCAAGTATAGTTTAATATTCCTTAACTTTACTTAAAGCTACTTAAATTCACAATTCCTTTTAAAAACTTTAAGATTGTAATATACATCCCCAAAACTTCAAAACACAATGAAAAAACCAAGGGTATATTTTCTCATGTACTTTCATATTAGTATATAGTGTTTAGAAAACAAAGCTCACCACGGGCTGGTTGTTTCTAAAAGTCATTAGGCTGGCTTGCAGATGGACAACCTTGGGAAGAGAAGATGGTTTTAACTTTACTTGTATTAGGAACAAAATCAATAGATTAAAAAAAAAAAAGCTTAAAACTGAGAAGCATAAGACAATCTGAAATTTTGAAAAATAAAAACATGGAGCTGGAGAGATGGCTTGGTGATTAAGACCACCAACTGTTCTTGCATAGGAACTGGGTTTAGTTCCAAGACTCCACGGTGCTCATGAGCTACCTTCAATCCACTTCTAGGGGTTCTGATACCCTCTTCTGGCCTTGATGGGTACTGCATACACACAGTTCAGACAAAAAACTCATACACATAAAATACAGCTAGTAATGAAAACATTAAAAAAAATAAGCAATCAGGCTTTATTTAAAAATCTGAAATAAGTATTCTATGAAAGATAAATCGTAACAAATGCTAACATTTATGGATTTAAAAAGAAAAACTCAATATGGAAACAATACAAACTTCCAGAATATGTAGAGACTTTTTAAATCCTGTAACATGTTTGATAACACCTTGCTACAGAAATCCTACATTCCTCATAGGTCAAAAGTTTGATTATATTTAATATTATATAAAAATATTCATATATGTGGTGGCAAAATATCTTTGCCAAGACTTTGAAAAATTTTGTAAATTTATTGCTTCCCCTAAATTAAAAATCTGAGGGAGTTTTGTCTATTGAGTCATCTTTTAAAAAGTATCTAATTGAGTGGAAGGCCTGGATCCCAGCCCTGAGGCAGCATCAGAGGAAGGCCAAGCTTTAGGCCCAGAGCAGCAGCAGTGGGAGGCTGGAACCCCAGCCCAGAAGAAGTGGCAGAGAGAGGCCAAAGCTTTAGGTCAGAGCAGCAGAGGGAGGCCCCAGCCTCAGGACCAGGAACAAAGAGCAACTGCAGGGTGAGATGACAGCAGCGGTTTCCAGCAGGAGCTTCCAGAAACTATCACAAAAAGTTCCTCTGGGAAAGAGCACCTGTGTCCCAGTCAGCATCCACTATCATTTCTCAGTAGGAGATACCCTGGCTGCTACATTGACCCACAGCCCCACCTACACCTAGAGGAGCAATCACCAGAGTTGTGGCCCTGCCTGCACCTCAAGGAGTGACCACCTGAGCCTTGGGACCATTTCCACCTGGAGGAACAATCAGAGGCTCTGCTCTGATTGTGCCTGAAGGAGCAATCAATGGAGCTGCAGCCCCCAAACTATACCATTTGGAGAATGAGAGACCCTGAAGCACAAGCTCCACCTATACCAATTAGAGGAAGAGGTGTGTGCAAGACAAGGCAAGAAATACAACACCACTATGAACTAGTGGTGTTACAACAGCAAGACCTGAACATCCTGACACAGATGAAGTAGAAGAAAATGATCCAAAAATAGCTTTATGAGAATGAGGTCCTTAAAGAGGAAACAAAAAAAAATCCCTTAAAGAAATGGAGGAAAAGATAAACAAAACATTGGAAGATATCAACAAATCTCTTAAAGAAAATCAAGAAAAAGCAATCAAACAAGTGAAGGGAATAATTCAAGACTTGAAATCTGAAATAGAGGCAATAAAGAAAACACAAACTGAGGGAATTCTGGAAATGAAAAATTTGGGTAAATGATTAGGAACTACAAATGCAAGCATAACAAACAGGATACAAGAGAAGGAAGAGAGAATCTCAGGTTTTGAAGATACGATAGAAGAAATGGATTCATCAGTCAAAGAAAATTGTAAATCCAACAGATCCTTAATACAAAAGATGCAGGAAATCTGGGACACCATGAAAAGGCCAAACCTAAGAATAATAGGGATAGAAGAAGGAGAAGTCCAACTCAAAGGCACAGAAAATATATTCAACAAAATCATAGAGGAAAACCTTTCCAATCTAAAGAAGGACATGCCTATGAAAATACAATAGGCTTACAGAACACCAAATAGGCTGAAAAACAACAACAAAAAAGTCCCCTTGCCACATAATAATCAAAACAATAAACACACACACACACACACACACACACACACACACACACACACACACACACACACAAGAATATTAAGAGCTGCAAAGGAGAAAGGCCAGGTAACATATAAAAGCAGACCAAACAGAATTACATCTGACTTCTCAATGGAAACAATGAAAGCCAGAAGGTCCTGGTTAGATGTTATGCAGACACTAAGGGACCATGGATACCAGTCCAGACTACTTTACCCAGCAAAGCTTTCAGTAACCACAGATGGAGAAAACAAGAGATCCCATGATAAAACCAAATTTAAACAATACCTATCCACAAACCCAGCCCTAAAGAAAGTACTAGAAGGAAAATGCCAACCCAAGGAAGTCACTTACATCAACAAGAACACAGGCAACAGATGATGTCACAGCAACAAAGCCCAAAGAAAGGAAATACACACATAATGCCACCACCACCACCAAAACAAAAATAACAGGAACTAGCAATCACTGGTTATTAATATCCTTTAATATAAATGGACTCAATTCACCTATAAAAAGACACAGACTAACAGACTGGATACAAAAACAGAATCCATCCTTCTTCTGCATACAAGAAACACACCTCAAACTCACAGACAGATATTACCTCAGAGTAAAGGGTTGGGAAAAAAATTTCCAATCAAATGGACCTAAGAAACAAGCTGGTGTAGCTATCCTAATGTCTAATACAATAGACTTCAAACTAAAATCAGTCAAAAAAGATAAAGAAGGACATTTCATATTCATCACAGGAAAAATCCATCAAACACAAGGGCTCCTGCATTTGTGAAAGAAACTTTACTAAAGCTTAAATCACAAATCAAGCCCCAGATATTAATAGTAGGAGACTTCAACACCCCGCTCTCACCACTGGACAGGTCTGCCAGACAGAAACTTAACAGAGAAATAAGAGAACTAACAGACGTTATGACTCAAATGGTCTCAACAGACAACTATAGAACATTCCACCCAAACACAAAAGAATATACCTTTTTAGCACCTCATGAAATCTTCTCAAAAATAGACTAAATATTCGTTAACAAAGCAAACTTTAACAGATAGAAAAAATTGGAATAAATCCCTGTGTCCTATTGGATAACCACAGCATAAAGTTAGAATTTAACAGCAACATTAACTTTAGAAAGCCCCAAAACACATGGAAATTGAACAATCCTCAACTGAATCACCACTGGGTCAAGGAAGAAATAAAGAAATTAAAGACTTCCTAAAATTTAATGAAAACAACCGCATAACAACCCAAGCTTATGGGACACAATGAAAGAGTGCTAAGAGGAAAAGTTCATAGCACTAAATGCCTACATAAAGAAGCTGGAAAAATCCCACACTAGTGAATTAACAGAACAACTGAAAGTGCTAAAAGGAAAAAGAAGCAAACTCACCTAGAAGGAATAGTCAAATTGAGGGCTGAAATCAATACAACAGAAACAAACAAACAAAAATAATGCAAAGAATCAATAAGGCAAAGAGTTGGTTCTTTGAGAAATTCAACAAAATAGACAAACCTTTTCCAAACTAACCAAAAGACAGAGAAAGAATATCCAAATTAACAAAATTAGAAACAAAAAGGGGGGGCATAACAACAGACACTGAGGAAATCCAGAGAATCATCAAAAACCTGTACTACACAAAATTCGAAAACTTTAAGGAGATGGACAATTTTCTAGATAAGTACCACATACCAAAATTAAATCAAGAACAGATAAACAACTTAAATATACCTATAACCCCTAAGGAAATAGAAACAGTTATCAATAGTCTCCCAACCAAAAAGGCTCAGGCCCAGATGGTTTCAGCGCAAAATTCTACCATATGTTCAAAGAAGAACTAATACCAATACTCCTCAAATTATTCCACACAATAGAAACAGATGGAACATTGTCAAACTCTTTTTACAAGGCTACAGTTACCCTGATACCAAAGCCATACAATGATACAACTAAGAAAGAAAATCACAGACCAATTTCCCTCATGAACATAGATGCAAAAATACTCAGTAAAATACTGGCAAATCAAATCCAAGAACACATCAGAAAAATCATCCACTATGACCAAGTAGGATTCATCCCAGAGATGCAGGGATGGTTCAACATATGAAAATCTATCAATGTAATGCACTATATAAACAAACTGAAATAAAAAAACTCACATGATCATCTTATTAGATGCTAAGAAAGCCTTTGACAAAATTCAACACCCCTTCATGTCTTGGAGAGCACAGGGATACAAGGAACATACCTAAACATAATAAAGACAATATACAGTAACCCAACAGCCAACCTCAAACTAAATGGAGAGAAACTCAAAGCAATCCCACTGAAACCAGGAACAAGACAAGACTGTCCACTCTCTCCATATCTATTCAGCATAGTACTCGAAGTTCTAGCTAGAGCATTAAAACAACAAAAGGAGATCAAGGGGAAACAAATTGGAAAAGAAGTCAAACTGTCACTATTTGCTGATGATATGATAGTTAACGTAAGTGACCCCAAAAATTCTACCAGGGAACTCCTACAACTGATAAACACCCCCAGTAATGTAGCAGGATGTAAGATTAACTAAAAAAAACTCAGTAGCTCTCCTATACACAAATGATAAACAGGCTAAGAAAGAAATCAAGGAAACTTCACCCTTTACAATAGTCATCAATAACATAAAATACCTTGGGGTAATTCTAACCAAACCAGTAAAAGACCTGTATGACAAGAACTTCAAGTGTTTAAAAAAAGAAATTAAAGAAGATACCAGAAAATGGAAATTTCTCCCATGCTCTTGGATAGGTAGGATCAACATAGAAAAAATGGCAGTCCTACCAAAGGTAATCTGATTCAATGCAATCCCCATCAAAATCCCAGCACAATTCTTCACAGACCTTGAAAGGACAATACTCAACTTTATATGGAAAAACAAAAAACCCTGGATAGCCAAAACAACCCTGAACAATGAAGGATCATCTGGGGGCACCACCATCCCTGACTTCAAGCTCTACTACAGAGCTACAGTAATGAAAACAACTTGGTATTGGCATAAAAACAGACGGTGGACCAATGGAATTGAATCAAAGACCCTGATATCAACCCACACACCTATGAACACCTGATTTTGACAAAGAAGCTAAAAATACATAATGGAAAAAGAAAGCATATTCAAAAATGGTGCTGGTATAACTGGATGTCAACATGTAGAAGAATGCAAATAGATCCATACCTATGGCCATGCATAAAACTCAAGTCTAAATGGATCAAAGACCTTAACATAAATCCATCCACACTGAACCACATAGAAGAGAAAGTGGGAAGTATCCTTGAACACAATGGTACAGGAGACCACTTCCTAAATAGAACACCAATATCACAAGCACTGACAGCAACAATTAATAAATGGGACCTCCTGAAACTGAGAAGCTTCTGTAAAGGACACAGTCAACAAGACAAAATGGCAGTCTACAGAGTGGGAAAAGATCTTCACCAACCCCCACATCTGACAGAGGGCTGATCTCCAAAATATACAAAGAACTCAAGAAACCAGACACCAAACTATCAAATAATTCAATTAAAAATGGGATACAGACCTAAATAGAGAATCCTCAACAGAAAAATCTCAAGTGGCCAAAGACACTTAAGAAAATGCTCAGCATACTTAGTCATCAGGGAAATGCAAATTAAAACCTCTCTGAGATTCCATCTTACAAAGATCAGAATGGCTAAGATCAAAGATACCAATGACAGTTTATGCTGGAGAGGATGTTATCTTGCTTGTACAAATAAAGCCTGTGTGGGAATCAGAGGATGGATCTTGCCACTAACTAACCATAGCGGTCTGAAGGTCTGTACAGACAGGAAGTGAGGTGAGGTAGCTGGGCAGAAATAGGGTATAAGCAGGGAGAAACAGGAACTCATTCTCTTGTCTGCTGAGACACTAAGAAGGTAAGGTGTGTTGTGGCTTGCTCCTTTTCTTTGATCTCTCAGCATTTCCCTCTATATCTGATTCCAGCTTTTTATTATCTAGACCAATTAAAAACTCCATTTACTGGGAACACTCCTCCATTGCTGGTGGGAGTACAAACTTATACAGCCGCTGTGGAAATCAGTATGGTATGATCCCTAATTTCTCAGAAAATTAGGGATCAATCTACCTCAAAACCCTGCAATACCACTTTTGGGCATACACTCAAAGGAGGCACATTCACACCACAAGGACATTTGTTCAACTATGTTCATAGCAACATTATTTGTAATAGCCAGATCTTGGAAATAACCAAATGCCCTTCAATTGAAGAATGGATACAAAAAAAAATGTGGTACATTTACACAATGGAATACTATTCAGTGGTAAGAAATAATGACATCCTAAAATTTGCAGGCAAATGGACAGAATTAGAAAAAACCATCCTGAGTGAGGTAACCCAGATCCAGAAAACATAAGTATAGTATGTACTCACTCATAAGTGGATACCAGAAATAAAGCAAAAGTTACCCAGCCCATAATCCACAACCCCAGAGAAGCTAAAACCCTCTTTCAGAAACAGATGGAAGCAGATGAAGAAATCCACAAATAACCATTGGGCCAAGCTCCTGAAGTACAATTGAAGTAAGGGAGGAGTCAAGACCATGATGGGGAAACCCACAGAAACAGCTGACCCAAGCTAGTGAGAGATCACTGACTCCAGTCTGACAAATGGAGAACCTGTAGAAGACCAAACTAGACTCCCCTAATATTATAAGTGACAAATGGTGTGGCTGGGACAATATATGGCGCCACTAGCAGTGGATTCAAGATCTAACACTAATGCACAAACTGACTTAGTGGAGCCCATTCTATATGGAGCGATACCTTGCTCAGCCTAGTGGGGGGTGGAGAGGTGCCTTGGGTCCTGCCTCAATGAGATGATGGGACAGACTTCCTAGGGGAGGCCTTACCCTTTCCAAGAAGCAGAAGGGAGGTGGGATGGGGGAGCAAGAAAGCTGAGCAGGAGGAGAGAAGGGAGGGGGAACTAGGATTGGAATATAAAAAATAAATTAATAAAAAATAAAAATAAAAATGTTTTAAAAATTCAGCAAGAATATCAAAAAAGTATCTAGTTAAAAATACAGAGGCAGATATGGAGTCATGATGAAAAGTAAAACAATATTCAGTGTAGTGCCGACAGTCCAGCCACATGATCAGCTATACAGTGTGCTGTAGACAGTCCAGCCACATGGTCAACTATCCAGTGTGCTGTAGACAGTCCACCCACCACCCACATGATCAATATACCACATATGCAGCTTGTTGTTGCCTCCTGGATCCCTTCAAGGTTGTTGGCTTATTCAGTATTTTCTGCTTCAGTAAAATCATTGCTTAATTGTTATCATTGCCTTTGGTTCTTCAGCACATATGTCAGCATTCATTGATATGACTGACAACTTAATTAAAACTAACAACTTTTTATTTTCCTATTCATAGTCTTCAAGTTGTGAGTAAATCTATTTTAATAAAATGTTTAGAAGTTTATGATCAAACAAAAAGTGACCTAAAACATATCTTCTCCCTTTGTTTTAACCAATACTCCAACTCAGACTAATAATGCCAATTCTTAACTAAATATAAGTTATACTTAAGTAAATGTAAGTTAAATAACCAAGATACAAGAAAAAAAATGCTGAACATCAATTTCTGACATAATAGAAGGTTGCACTAAGGAGTAATCACAACCTTTTGTTAATAATGCCTATGGGAATTCTATGGTGCCTAATACATAGCCCAGGCCTCCTGGCTTTACTGATCCAACATACCTTAAACACATAGTACAGATAAGACAGAAGTATGGCAAGTGCTCCACAAGTTGTCCAACTCACTATGAGAAAGGCAACTATCATAATAGGCAAGTCTGGTGATATCACCTTGATATCTTTAGGAAGTTCTGCAGGTCTAGAATAAAAGGAAAAAGTTATTGTTTTGTTTTGTTTTAAAATACATCGGTGTACATTTTTACACAGTCCACAAAAGAGGAAAACAATGTAAAACCTGAGGACCCCTCATGTCACAAGAGGAACATTCCAATCCATGATCTCATGTGTTAAGCCATAGCCAAAAATGCAGATGCATTAAGGAAGCTGTAAAATAAGCTTCGGATTATGTACATAAAGTAATATAAAACAACTGCATTTTGCACTTGGAGCTTGGCCCCATCCTCAAGATTCATATATGCAAATATTTCAAAATCCAAGAAAGTCTGGAGTTGGAAACATCCAGCACCTGAGCATTTCCGATGGAGTGCACTCAAGCTCATGTGCATTGCCAGCCCCATCGCTGGTTATTAACATGTGAGGGCACAAAGGAATCTATAAACACTACCTGTAAAAAATAAACACAAAGTAAACTGTAATGTGTTTCTCAACAAAGCTAAGAGGTGACATGCAGTGCTGTAATACACTGTGATGATTTTTTTTTATCGGTCATAATATGCCTGAAACTTGTACTACAGAAGAAACAGGACAATTGTTTACAGATCCTGTGTCATGCATGCCCCAGTCCTGACAGAAGAACAGATACTGTGAGCCTGAGGTGTCAGTGACAGAAACCCAAGAACCACCTCCAAACAGCAAGGGAAGCAGCAGCATCTGTAACCTCCCATGTGACAGGAAACCACATCACAGCCATCCGGCAAGGGGGAGTCAAGAGAAAACTAGATTGGGGGTATTATAAGAAAAGTCTCTAGTAACTTTAAATTCAAACTGCCTTTGGGCCCATAATACAGCTCCAGGCTGTTTTCAGGGCCTTTATCCATCCATCCAGTAGATGGTAAAGACCATGATTGAAGTCAGAGTCTTTATCTATAAAATAAGTGATGACTAAAGCTTTTAGGATTTCCTGTTGGAATACTGTATACATACATATGATTTTATACTTTCCCCTTCTTTCTCTGCCTCTTCTTCGCAGTGCTCAAGCTCAGGTCCTAGCAAATACTAGGCACAGGCTCTTCATCCAGGCTATACCCCATCCTAATATTTTCTTTATTAAGAGTTGTAAGAAAGACTTTAGAATAACCTTACCTTTTCAGAGCTAGCCACAGTGAAGAAAGAAGCTGCACACATGTAGAAGAGAGTAGACCAGTCCAGTATGCAGTACATGTTCCAAACAGGAAGAGAATCAAGGATACAAGAGGGAAACACATACTCTGACTAGTTAGAAAGATGGCATCTAATTCCGGTAATAACACTGCATCCCATAAGTCCTTAAACCATTTATACCTGTAAAATGGACAAATGAAATTGCAAAATAGAAGCAAAACAACCCAAAATTGCAACAACTAACATTTAGCTGTTTCTTTGAGGTGTCTACCTATCTACTAGAAGCCTTAAAGGGCTAAGATAGTTTGTAAAATATACTGAAAATAAATCTTAATCTTTTTGGTTTGTTTTTCAGATAAGGGCTATGTAGCTCATACTGGCTTTGAAGTACAGACCTTCCTACCTCCACCTTCTGAGTGTTGGGATTACAAGTGTGTGCAAGCATGTGTGT
The DNA here is from genome assembly GCF_003668045.3 of Cricetulus griseus. Lineage (NCBI taxonomy): Eukaryota > Metazoa > Chordata > Mammalia > Rodentia > Cricetidae > Cricetulus > Cricetulus griseus. Next base: position 408,960,618 of record NC_048595.1, read on the forward strand.
GTGTGTGTGTGTGTGTGTGTGTGTATGTGTGTATATGGTGTGTGTGTGTTTGTGTGTGTGTGAGTGTATATGTGATTGTGTGAGTGTGTGTATATGTGTGTGAGTCTATATGTGAGTGTGTTACATGGCGTGTGTGTGTGTGTGTGTGTGTGTGTGTGTGTGTGTGTGTGTGTGTGTATGTGTGTGGCCAGAGGAGGATACTGAGTACCTCCCTCTACAACTCTATACCTTATTCCCTTAAGATAGGGTCTGTCACTAAACTGGTAGTTTTACATTTCAGCCAGAAAGCTTTCAGGATCTGGCTGTCCTTGCCCACTCAATGTTGGAGTTTTACAAGCAAACAACCACAACCACAGCTGCTTTTTATGTGGGTGCTAGAGATTCAAACTCATGTTTTCACAGTAAGTACTTTCACACACTAAGTGAGCTTCCCAGCCCTTGGCTCTTAATTCTTTTGAACAAGTTAATGAATCTACTGACATTAAGTATCTGAGTCCAGGGCCTCAGAACTACTTTATTCCTATCAGTCACTGCATGAACTAATAAAGTCAACAGCTATTTGGAATAACAGAATAAATAAGTCTATGAAATAATTCTTAATTAAAAAATTACTGAATGTGAGTAAATCGGTAACAGATATTAACTTGGTTAAAGTTTAAGTTTTAGATTTTTAAACACATGTAATATATAATTATTTATATATAAAGATAATTACTTTTGAAATGATCGCATTACTGTTGATAGACATATTGGACCTTTTCCTAAAATTTCCAGTTTAATAAAACATATCAATTGCCAAATATATATGAAAATTCATACTACATTATGAAATCAAACATAATTATTTCACAAACAAAATTAAAACATTATCACAGATAATAAAACTTACCCCAACAAAAACTTAGTCATAATTACAAATGGGTCAACTTTGTATGGTTTGGCTTCTTTATCCAATATGGTTGAATATTCTATGCAATAACCTGGTAATTGAAGAAAATCACTTGTGTGCAACAAAGAATTCACAGTAATTAGACAGATACACTTTACTCTCCCAATGCCAATGTAACATGTAGCAAAAGAGCAACACTGTACACCAGAAACTGCAGGGTTTTTCTCACCAGAGAATACTCTTGGAAGGTTGACTGTAACCACAGGTTTAGTCACTCATCAAGCAAACAGAAGGTGTCAAGGCCAGGCCTTCATAGTGTGCATTCTTATAAACATTGATAAGTGACATAAGTAACAGCTTTATTGAGATATGATTCTCATGCCACACAATTCATCCATCTAAAGTCCATAGATTCAATGGCTCTTAGTATATTTGGTTATGCATCCACTAATACAATCAGTCTCAGAACATTTTCATCACCCCCCAAAAACTCTTTGCTTTTAAATGATCTACTGTTTGGTAGTCATTAATCTATCTTTTGTCATTATAGATACTCTTATTCTGGAGATGTGCTATAAATGGTGTCATATAATGCATGGTCTTTTGCCGTTAGCTTCATTCATTCAATACTTGTCCAGATTCAACCACATTTTAAGATATACAGGGATATTTTTGAGGTGTTGTGGATTAAACCCAGTGAGGACCTCATGTATGCCAGCAAGTGTCCTACCACCAAGCGATACCCACAACCCTTCATTTCTTTTAATTGTTGAACACATCCTTTTAGCAACTGCTTTGCTTATTATGAATAGTACTACTGTGGACATTTGGGTACACGTTTTTATGTGGATGAAAGCTTTCAATTCTCTTTGGTGTGATACTTTGGTTTAGAGGTGCCGGGTTCTATAGTAACTTCATCCATTGGAGAAACTGTTAGACTGTTTTCCACAGTTAAGTATGAAGGTCACAGTCTCTCCTTTTCCTTACGCTCATTCTAGTGGGTACAATCTACAGGTGACTTATGATTTGCATACTTGGAACATGAAGGGGATCTGACACTCTGACACAGACATGCAGACAAACACTAATTAAAAAGAAAAAAGGGCCGGTGCTGTGCAGACCACATTCCTCTCTGTGAAAACACTAATTAAAAAGAAAAAAGGGCTGGTGCTGAGCAGACCACATTCCTCTCTGTAGAATACAGGTTAACACATTAAATATGAACAATAAAAAGTCATAAAGGCCACTCAAGGACATTGAAGTTTTATGAAGGTCATTAAAAGAATTGAGTCCTTAGAAAAAGGTTTGACCCACAGAAATGGTGAGGAGGCTTCCTGGCTTTCTATAGCTGGGCCTCGCTCTTTTCCCCATCTCCTATCTCCTTTGAGACGGTCCAAGCCTAGCCAAGGTTTAGCCTCTTGAGAACCATATTCTATATCCTGTCAGAGCCATTCTGTCCTCCTCTTTGCTGACTCTGGAAGGCTGACTTCTGTGGACACACTTCTCTGGGTTACAGTGGTAAATGGAGGAGCAGGAAGATTTCCTCACCTTCCCTGGTAAGACCAGGGGACAGTGACTGCATCTTCTGTCCTCTTCGGCCATGTGTAAGAGTTATAAAGAGTAGGAGTGAAGCACTGGCTCAAAAGTTAGGACAAAAAAGGCGAGGTCATGAGGAGGGACAGAAAGGCAAGGTGAGGGAGGTGGAAACAGAAGGAAGAGGAGAAATGAAAGGAAAGGGCTGGGTGGAGGGCACAGAATAAACCAGGAGGGAGAGCAGGATTAGAGAGTGCACACGCACCACTGCAAGTTTACTCAACACAAGTATCTTGGGGGCTGCAGCAGCAGCAGGAGGGGAGGGTGCAAACGAGAAGAGAACCTGAAGTCCACAGCTCTAACTACTAACACATGTTTCAAAACACAGAGAGGACAGAAGAATATGTTCGACTCCACCATGGTGATATGATCACCAAAACCTAAATTATGAAAAACACAAAAGAACAAAATGTTTTTAATAAATTACAAGGGGGTGTGGTGGGATTGGGGGGAAATTGTAGCTACAAAATGTAATGATTAACCTAAGGACAAACTGTAGAATGTGGATCTTACCTAAGAGTGTGAAAGGCTATAAAATCACTCAGCAGGCTGCTAGCAACCCTCTCTCTGTCCTGATGCCTCCATCCCTTCAGGGTTCTTCCTACTTCTTTCTTCATCTCCCCTCTTCCTACCTCACTTGCTTTCTTCTCTTCCTTATGTTTGTGGGTCTTTTTTATGTATATGGGAACTTTTGTTCCTGAAAAAAATTGTACTGAAAAAAATTGAAAAAAACACGAAGACTGGTCCCATAGCCACATGCTATCTTGGAGTTTCCAAGGACAGTGGTGGTGGCTAATTGTAAGAACTTTCTTATTATGCCTTTCAAACCAGCATAATCTGAATGAATACAACCATGGGAATAAAGCCCAGTGTCAGTTCTTAGAATATACAAGGCTCTAGTTTTGATCTCCAGTACTGGAAAGCAAAACAAAATCAACAAGGGAAAATGACATGGCACTAACAGTGGCTCTACTTTAAAGTCTAAAACAAAATCAACTTTTAAGATGTAAGCATTTTTACCTGTTGAGAAGAGAGAATATAACTGTCCTCCATAAGCAAGAAGAATGCTAGATACAACATACGCAGGAAGAGCTCCACCATGAAATCGAACTACCTAGAAAACAGGCAAAGCAAATGTCAACTATGGGATACCTGTGCAGATGAAACAAGTGCACTTTCACATAAAATAAAAAAGGTCATTCTTTACTTAGCACTTTTCCTGACATGGCCACACACTTATTTCTAGTAAGGAGCATTAAAACTCTGAATAAATAAATATTAATAATGTATAGCATTATAGAAACAGCTGAGTTTCTCATCAGAGGCATAATTGAGTTTCCATGCTACAAGGTACTTTCAAAGCATCCTTACTGAGCACCGAGCATTCAGTCATGATACCAGACATCTTATATGCATTATCTCATGCCCCTTCTCAAAAAACAACCCTTTGAAGTGGTTTTCATCCCTATTTAAAATGCAGGAAGAATTTTCATCCCTATTTAAAATGCAGGAAGAATTCACGTATCAAGAATCCATATCTTGCATGACTACAAATGTTTTAATGGTTAACTCACTTCATCTCTATGTGCTTAGTAATAAAATGGGGACAATACCAATGCTCATAGGTGGTTATGAAGATAAAACATAGTCACTGTTAAAAGCAGTCAAAATGCTAACTCTCACTACATAAGCCATCAGAAATCCATAGTTGTAATTATTAACCTTCACTAAATTTAGAAACCCTGTGAAACCTGAACTTAAATTCAGCCTAAGCTCATAGCCAATATGTTCCAGTTCTTTTAGATGACATACTCTGTATAAAACAGACTGTATTAAAAGGGATGCTAAGTATATTGTTCCGGTGGCATATGGTAATTATGCAAAATGATAGGCTTGATTGTGATACTTTTATATATGCACATTAAGTACTTCTCTTAATGTTAAAACTAATTTACCTTTAAGTTATTCTCCATTCCATGGAGTCCTTTTAATACATAAACTGTCTTGTAACCTGATACAGCCTATGGAAGTTGAAGCCTAACACAAAAGAGTGTGTAAAACTTCAAAATGCTCAGGGTCTTCTGTTGCTGGAGTTTCTTGTCCCACCAGGTCCCACAGCTGCTTTGCCCCAAAATAAACACACAGATACTATATTAATTACAAAACTGTTGGCTGATAGCTAGGGCTTCTTACTGGCTAGCTCTCTCTTAATTATTAACCCATTTCTATTAATCTAAGTATTTCCATGTGGTCTTATTTTACCAGAGAAGGGTCTGGGCCTGTTATTCCTTTCTTGGCTACATGGTGTCTCTTTTGCAGTCTCTCTCTGCCTACCTTTCCCAGAATTCTCCTTGTTCCTAGTCCCGCCTATCTTCCTGCCTCTATTGGCCAAACCATATTTTATTCATCAACCAATAAGAGAAATATATATATATATATATATATATATATATATATATACGTATATATATATATTTTTTTCCTTCAGTCTTCCTAGTTTTTCCAATATTCTTCAAAGCAAGCTTGCCAAATGTTTAGTGTTTCGGGAACTTTACATGTATCATCTTATGTCCCATCCCCCCAAGTCTTATGAAGGAGTCTCACCCTATTTAGCAGACACAATAAGTTTAGGTTCAGAGACCACTAGCCTTCTGCAGTTAGAAATGTTGATAGGGAAGTTACTTCCAAGTCAAAAGAGATTAGGGAAAAATTTTGTTTTTGTTTTTGTTTTTTGAGACAGGGTTTCTCTGTGTAGCTTTGGAGCCTATCCTGGCACTCGCTCTGGAGACCAGGCTGGCCTCGAACTCACAGAGATCTTCCTGCCTCTGCCTCCCGAGTGCTGGGATTAAAGGCGTGCACCACCAATGCCCAGCAGGGAAAAAATTTAAATGTATAACCCATGCTCAATTTATAGTTTTAGTGGAAGGAGAAGAAAAACAAATAAAATGGAAAAGGCCATTTTTCAGCCAATTAACTTAATAGTCACTACTTGCTAATGCCATTAAAGGAAAATGTAAAGAACCCCTCAGCTATACAGGGCAGAGGGAATGCTTGCATGTGGCTACACAGGAGGTTGAGACAGTAGGATCACTTGAACTTAGCAGTGTAGAATATGGCAGTGAAGTTCAGCAGTCTGCTGGGCTCACAGCTATGCCCAGCGTTACTTCCCACTGAGCTGTATGTTCTTGTGCAAAACATTGTGACCTTTAAACATCAGCAGCAGCATAGGTTGAACAGCATCTACCTCACGGAATGAGAGGCTTCATTAAGTGTATCTACATCATGCTACTACTTGTAATGGTAACTGACACAGGCAAGTGACTGAAAATGGTAGTTGTTATCCATCATGAACATCCGTAACTGTCTCTAGAATCCAGGATAAAGTCCTATAGTATGTTCTGAACACAAGATTTCTTTTTAATGACAAAGGGCCATTGTTAGAAGCATGCTATACTAGGTTTGAATACAGCTGTCCCCGTAAGGTACTACATCAGCAGTCAGAAATTGGTCTTCAGAGTTAAACTGTAGACATGCTACATTTGACTTAGAACTTAGCACAGTGTTTCCTTAAAATCTGAAGTATATGTCAACAGGGAAAAACTGAAAACCTTAAAACCTAGATTTTAGTTTCCCTTAAAATGTAAAGATTACACAACACTGGATTTCCTTTCTGCGGTGACTACAGCTTATGGAATTACTTTCCCAGGAAAGTAATTTGTATATTACTGCTTATCCTCTTTCAGATGAATATTCTAAAGATGTAATCTTTTTTCCAGAAAAAAAATTTTATGAAAAATATCATCTATTCAAAGGCTGAAAATTCTCTAAGTGGTTACTCTTAAATCATCTCCATTTCTTCTTCTTCTTCTTCTTCTTCTTCTTCTTCTTCTTCTTCTTCTTCTTCTTCTTCCTCTCTCTCTCTCTCTCTCTCTCTCTCTCTCTCTCTCTCTCTCTCTGTGTGTGTGTGTGTGTGTGTGTGTGTGTGTGTATGTGTGTGTGTGTGTGTGTGTGCATGGGACATTGGTTGGTATGATGTCATAGAGGAAGAGGGACAGCAAAACACAGATAAAGAGGAAAGTAGAGAGAATTCCGGGGTGGGAAGGTTTAAGTAGGGAATGGGTAGGGGGTTCTGGTGGAAGAGGGGGAGGGGACTAACCAAATGAAGCATACCTAAAACAATCATATAGAAACTTATTATCTTAAAACCCAATTAAAACACAAACACACACACACACACACAGAGAGAGAGAGAGAGAGAGAGAGAGAGAGAGAGAGAGAGAGAGAGAGAGAGAGAAAGACTGAAAGGAGACCACTAAACCAAGGGCCCAATGCTGGATATGGGACATCTCCATAGGAGCTGTTGGTCAGTGAGGTCCCAGAGGACCCCCAAATAAATGCTCTCATCTGTTCTTTTAGTTATCCACCAGAACTAGAGAATATGTCCCATGTTGAAGATATCATGCTTGCAAGATACAAAGACAGCAGACTGGAACTGAGCAGAAACTTCTCTCTGCTGACTGACTTTCTAGTACCAGAAGATGTGATGCCAGAACCCAGGAAAGAAAAGGCACCAGTGGTCTCTTCTGGCTGTAAGTCAATTAACTACAAACCAACCCATTTTGGCAATGGCATGGTTGTTTTGGGGTCAGCCAACTGACCTCTGACTGGATTTGGGGTCCACTCTACAGAAAGGAATTATCTATGCCGGGTACTGTAAAAGCAGTAGACAACCCATACCTGGGAAGGTCAAAGGCCCAAAGGGAGAACTTACTACTACTGTTGTTTAATAAAACTGACATAATACTGTTTGGCCAATGAGACAGCAAGTTAGATGGGACTAGGAGTCAAAGAGGATTCTGAGAAATGTAGTAGAGAAGTGGTGATCCAGGCAGGAAGTGACATAGCAAGGAGAGTCACATTTAAGCGAAGGAGAAACAGGAAGGGTCCCTTTTTTCCTCTGCTCTTCCTCCAGTGGAGCAATGTGATCCACCGGCGAGGGACGCCAATAAGGCGTCCAATAAGATAAGTCTTATAAAATGTATAGATTTATGATAATTGAGATGAGCTAACAGATGAGAATCCTAGTCATTGGCCAAGCAGCTTTGTACCTAATATGTCTCTGTATTATTTTGTCCATCCACTCGGCAGGCAGAACTCAGGCGGCTGGCAGAGACTACCCATGTGGCGGTAGAATTCGGGCGGCTTTTGGCGGAAAAATTTATCGAAACAACATAGCATCAAGCTGCCTTCTAAATCTATGTTTATATCAAGGACAGAAGAAGCCACTCCTGGCTTTAGTCCGAAAGTGCAGCAGATAGCGGTGAATGCGGTCTCACAACTGCCCAAGATACTGAGACCAAGTGATAATTGTGGGCCCAGCCTTAAATAAATCACTCATGCCATTCCTTATAAGGCTCGGGGAACACTGTAGAAGGGGGAGGGAATAAGAATGTAAGAGCTGAAAGGCAGGAAGAAGTGGGGGTGTCTTGCCATCTTCCAGACATGACACAATGGTTGCAATCATGAACTCAGCAGCAGTGATTACTGTTCTTGGCTCATACAAGAATGGCCCTGTTAGTTGTGGGGGTGGTGGTGGTCATGGGGCCCTACCTCTTACTGTTGAACTATTGCCTACTTATAGATTCTGGAAGAGGAGAAGGTATTATATTGTGTACCCAGAGGTAACTCCAAAAGGTTATAATGGAAAACTCCAAACCCATGGTCATACAGATGGCTCTAGCTCAACCTTGTGGGTCACAAACTAAAACAAAGAGAAACATGAGAAAGAGATTTGTAGGGAAGATGGAGATGGTTAGTGAGTAATGGTGGTGGTAGTGGGAGTAATCAGAAACTGTCCAAGAACAAATTTAATTAATAAAATTAGAAAAAGAATGGCATCAAACTTGTACACCCATGCTTACTGCTGCTCCATCCAGGAGGACAGAGCAAGCTCATCAACAAATAAGTGGGTAGTGAAAGTGGCACATTACATACATTTGAAATATGTATATATTACATATATATAATAAGATTTCATTCGATTACAAACATGAAATTATGAAATCTGCAGGAAAATAAATGGATCTAGAAATATAGCAAGGTGACACAAACTCAAAAAAAGCACATTCCTTTTCATATGCAGATCTTAGCTTGTGTATATGTGCATGCATATAAACAGGTGCAAACTGAAAAAACTAAAAAGGAAACCAAGAGGCAAAGCAGGTGCTGAGGAGGAGAGAGAGGGCATAAGGGCACATGTGACATGAAAATGTGTAGGAGACTCGGAGGGCCTTGTGCTCACAGATGAGCACTAGGGAAACCAGGAGTGTTAAACATGTCTCATCAAAGGGAGAGAAGGCTGGGAAAGGATGTGGTTAATGGCCTGGTGACCTCCGCACTATTTGTGCAGCCAGGCCACACTGCCTCCCCCAGAGCCTCATGTTTATCTCAGTCAGTCTAGAGCTCTGTTCCCCCCCAGAGCCTCATGTTTATCTCAGTCAGTCTAGAGCTCTGTTCCCCCCCAGAGCCTCATGTTTATCTCAGTCTAGAGCTCTGTCCCCCAGAGCCTCATGTTTCTCAGTCAGTCTAGAGCTCTGTTCCCCCCAGAGCCTCATGTTTATCTCAGTCAGTCTAGAGCTCTGTCCCCCCCACCCCCAGAGCCTCATGTTTCTCAGTCAGTCTAGAGCTCTGTTCCCCTACCCCATCCCCATCCCTCACCAGGAGCACTGTTTACCTTGAGCCTGCTTCCTCAGTTTATCCAGAGAACCTATCTTTATGGAAGATGTTACTTGTACCTTACAAGATTGCTGCTGTAGTCATGTCTTAAGCTTTTGTTGTACACACAGGGTTGAGTTCACTATCATCAAGAAAGTTTTTTCCAAATTGTACTGCCCTTAAATAGGCCTAAAATAAACTACACAGTGATGGACTCCAGAAGTTCGAACCCAAACTGTTCACTGAGTCATGGTGAACCAGATATCCACCTTGCCTCACTCTGCTGGCCATGGTGTTTGCAGAAACCCCTCCCCTCCCCCCAACAATGGAAAGGAGATAGGGGGAGAGTTAAGGGAGGGCAGGGGGAGTTAAGTGGAAAGAAGAATTTACTAAAACACTTTGAAAATGTCATAATGCTTTATGTGCTAATTTAAGGAATAAATCTAAAAATACACATACATCAAATTACTCAGATACACTACACAGGAGTTCATTCTCCTAGATCTACAAGCCAAATAATTAAGGATGAAGAAAACCATATGCTTTTCCATTTTGTAATTTTGGACTTAATTAACACAAGTTCTTTATTTGACATTTTAAAAAGTACAGACCTTTGATCTTGAGACACTAGTACAATCTTACTTTTTAGAAAAATTTCTATATCTAAACATAAATATTACTTTGTCTTCTTTTGGTATAATTGTCTTTGATTATTGCATACTAAGGTAACTTGAGTTTTCTCATCACTAATCTGAAATATGGCCATGGGGACACGGATAAGAGCCAATATCCACCTTTCTAAGCTATTTAAGTGACTAGTCTTTTGCATACTTTGGAAATGTAAGATCAGGAATTATTTTGTATTACAGGAAATAATTTTTAATTGGTTCCTTAACTCTATAAATTTTTAAGTATTTATGATGCTATTTTATAACTCAAACTAGAATTTAATTGTTTCTTCATGATTTATAAGAAATATTCATATATTAACTGAATGCTATTATGTTTCCAAACTTTACAATAATTAAAATCTAATTCTCAAAAGGTTGCTGTAGGGTTCAAATGAGATAATGCCTACAAAAATGTTTGTAACTCAGTTTTAAGAATTCAATTACAATCATGACCAACTACAAAATTATCAATACTAACTTATTTTCTTATGATTCAAGAAAATAGTATATGTGACACACAAAATACAAAATTCAAAAACTCAAAGCAGCAATAACACTTTTGTTATATTAATTTATATTAATTTCTCTGTCTTAATGTACAACTCTGCAGGTTCTAATAATAATGACTAGTATCTGTGATACTATTTAAAAAATTACTGGTTTACTGAGAAACATTAAAATCCCTTCCAAATCACAACTTGCATTAAATTTCTCTTACCTGTCCAAGTATTTGTGGAAAGGAAGTCTTAATTGTCACCTAGTATAAAATAATTATTTTAAAAAGATTATTTTTCTTAAACTCATTTCATGTTTTATTAAATTGAGTACTTCTGCATATCTTTTCACTATGGAAATTTTTGAACAATTAAACAAGAACATCCTACAGCATCACATTAACTGTCTATAGTATAGTTTACTATTCTGTATATATTTTAGTATACTTCCTCCTCAACAATTGGATGAATGCTTTGGTGTGTGGGTGGCAAAGCTTTACTAACTAGGATATCTAATTAACCACAATATGTTATGAAGAAATCATGTTGTTAAAATAATGTAAATCAAAATAACATTTATGAAAGAAACTCGTTCTTAGTATATATTAGATACTAAGAAATCTAGGAAACTTTTTGTAAGGAAGTTATAACAGTTATATACAACATGGCTGTGTCTTGCTAAAATATAGACTTCTTGAAAATACCAATATTGATTTTCAAAAAAAAAATGGACATTTAGCAAGCATGTAGTTTTTGAAGCCAAGTTGATAGCACATTTTTTTTTCTTTTCTTTTTTCTTTTCTTTCTTTCTTTCTTTTTTTTTTTTTTTTTTTTGAGACAGTTTCTTACCTTGGAGTCCTGGCTCACCTAGAATTCACTATGTCAACCAGGCTGGCCTCAAACTCACATAAATCCACCTGCTTCTGTCTCCTAAGGCAGCACAACCCTTACCATTTTAATATTAGAAAAACAAAGTTGTAAACTGAAAAACACAGTAGACATGCAATATCCCTCACTGTTAGAAACAGACTACAAAATATCATCCATGAGATACAAATTAATTCATTATATAGGTGCATCTGAAACTTTGTCATGAGACCAGATGGCACCAGTCTGCTATCTTGTATTTTACCCTAATGAAGTTATTCCTATTACAGAATCCAAACACTTAGGGAGGCCAACCAGGAATAAGATAATTCACATAAGACAGAGTGGTAACATCACCATTGAAAAGCACATAGACTTTAAAAATTAGTAAACGTCGAGATCCTTACACTAACCAGTACTGGGACAAACCAGCATGCACCATGTCTAGTACTACAGGAAAGCATGGCAGCTAATTAAACAAAAGCCCTTCAATTTATGAAAGAGTCTTGATTCTAGGCTTCAAAGTTTAGACTAACCTTTTAATAAATTTAAGATTTAGAATAATAAGTTTCCTCTTCTTTTATATAATGCTCACATGTTCAAACAGTCTGTTTACAGAAATACTGAAATATGGTAAAGAAGCAAAGTGGAAAATGTTTAAGCTTAATTTCTCATATGTATGGGCTTCCACATCGTGATGTATCTGCAGCTAACAGAAAAAAAAAAAAAACCCTCTATTTGTCTATAAATAAACCATACTTAATGATGCAAATGTATGTCTTACCTCATACTGACATTCTGACGATGTATACATTTTTAACAATGCCACATGGCTGACATTATCCGGCTGAGCAACATGAAGTTTCAGAGAAATTTCTGTGGAAGACGGAACCCTGAAGAGATTATTGAAATATCAATCGTCAAATGTAAAATGCCGGTAAATAGCCCTGCCTAACCAATTCTCAGCACAACATAATGAACTAATGCAGAGGATGATAAATGAAAGATGCAGTATCACGAGTGGACACTTTCGTTCCCGTCAGTTACTTGGCTGCTCCCTCTAGCACTTGGGAAATGGTGGAGATAAGGTAAGATTTCATTTCATTTCATTTCTTTCTTTCTTTCTTTCTTTCTTTCTTTCTTTCTTTCTTTCTTTCTTTCTTTTTTTTTATTTTGAACCAGCATAAGACTGAACCAGGCCCTTAACGTGGGTGTCAGTAGGAGGGCCTGGGCAGTCTATGGGGCCTCTGGCGGTGCAACCAGTATTTATCTAGTGCACAAATGGGCTTTGGGAGCCCATTCCCTATGGAGGGATACTCCTCAGCCTAGATACACAGGGGAGGGCCTAGATCCTCCCCAAAACAATGTGACAGACTTTGAAGATCAGCCATGGGGAGTGGATGGGGGATTGGGAAGGGGGGATTGCCGGGGGTGGGGGGGGTGGGGGGGGTGGAGGACAGGATGGGAGGGAGAGGGAACTAGGATTTGTATGTAAAATAAGATTGCTTTTAATTTAAATAAAAGTAAATTGAAAAAGATTTCATTTTCAAGCAAGACTTAAGTGCTTGATTCTTTAAATAGATACTGTACATGTATCTTAAGCAATGGGCATGGCATTAAGGGTCACATACATTGTACTAAAGGGAACTTTAATAATGCATATGACAAACTAAGCACAGATTCTACTTTGAAACACCCAAGTTTAAAGTAAATTCTTTCATATACTTACTGTGCAATGGTTAGAGAATCTTCATAAGACCAGGGAACATGAAGTTTATAGATGCTAGTTATTTCTTCTGTTAAGAAACAAAGGGGAGAAGCATTATTGTGTGTTACCTTAACTTGTACACAAACTATAAAGAAACTACTACATATAAACAAAAAGATCAGTGTGGGTCATAGCATATGAGAAAGGATTATTGAATGCCAGGCTCATAAAAGATATTAAGGTATATGAGTAGTATTAAAAAGCTAAAACAAAAATTAAAGGTAAACCTGAATTGTTACTGTAAGAAGACATAAAGATCCACAGGACTCTAACTTTTTAAAATATTATGGTTCCTATTGTGCTTGTGTATAATGCTTGCGTGTGAGCACACAGGGTTGTGTGGAGGTCAGAGAGATTTCATGGAGTCGTTCATTCCTCCCACCTTTCTGTGGGTTGTGGGAAGTGAGATCAGGTCTTTATCTGCAGAGACATCTCACCTATCCCAAAATATATAGTACTTTTAAACACATAAATATGGTTTACTGTTAAGAAAGTATCTATGCTAAATCCCTTGAAAACAGAAATATTTTCCAATGCATGTAAAATTTACTTCATATAAAATATATGAAAGAAAAGAAATGAAATAAGTATTCTAGAAATGTCAAAGCAACTTCCTTGCTCTTCAAATGTCATGTTATAAACTTACCTTTGCTTCCAGAGCACTTGCTTACCACGTTGACTTTAAAAGCTTGGTATATCTGATAAAGTTTGACAAAGACAAAAACCCAAAGTTTATTTGTTTGATGAAATAGCAAAAGAAGATGAAATTCTTCCTTTTCTACTCACAGTAATTACCTGTGCAAAGTTCTGAAGTTCTAAAGTGTAGTACAGGCCATTTGCATTTAATATCGCCTTCCTTGAAGACAGTCCTGTTGAATTAAAAGTACTGCATTATTTAGAAAACAGAGAATTCTCAAAACTGGGCTGATTGCTTCAATAACATTTAAAATTAACAATGGAACTTTGAAATTAGGAGAAAGTCTGTTAGTGGTGGTCATGTATGACAGAACTTGGTGTGGTCATGTATGAGTGGGGGTGACGAGCTTAAGGCCAGCTGAGGCTGCATGCTGAATTGAAGCCATTTGGGCTACAAGGCAGACTGTCTAAAACATAAGTTAACAGATTTCACTGCTGATACGAAGCAGTTGCTTCATATATATCAAATTCTCATACAGAAAATGCTGAATAAAACAGTACTCATAATACTTCCTGATGCTGATGGTATTCTTTAAAAGTCAAGTACTTATTTCCAATAAAGGGAGAATAAAATAGTAATTACTTGCTAAAGAATAAGTGGTTCATTGTATGCTAAAATTTATGAGTTGCATATTTTTCAAAATTTTCCTCCAAGATATTTATCAATGGTAAAGGAAAAGCAGTAACTGCACAGTCGAGAAATCTGCCAGGTACCACCTTAATTAACCAAATGTCAAAATTAACACCACAGTAACTAGATTTATTAACATTGCACATCCTGACATACAAGGAAGGCACATGAGTTCTATGGTATTCTTGGCAAAAATACATAAGCTAAACCTGAATATGAAACAGTATTAAACAAATCCAAATGAAGGATGTTCTACAAGTTACTGAGTATCCTTGAAATGTTTCAAAGTGATAGAGGCCACGGGAAGACTGAGGTACTAACATGAGTTACAAGAAACACAACCAAACCAGAAGCAAAACTAGAAATAAATGAGGCGTGGTTAGGTTATTAGATATTGTACCAACACTAATTTAGATTTAAAACTCCATTGTGGAGCTGAAAATGGCTTGGTGGTTAAGAACACACACAGCTCTTGCAGAGGACCTGAGTTCCATTCCCAGCACCCAGATCACAACTAATTCCACCTCCAAGGGAATCCAACCCCTTTAGCCTCAGCAGGCATCTACACTCATGTACACATGCCTAGATACAGATACACACACATACAGATAATTAAAATAAGAAAAAAAATTGTGTTAGCAAACACGGTATAGAAGGTTCTAAAACCCTATCCCTCAGGAGGCTGAAGCAGGAGAGTCACAAGTTTTAAGGCCAGCCTGCATGAGCTACATAGCAAGCCACTGTAAAAGAAACAAAGAAACAGAAAAAACAGAAAATAAAGCATTATATTTATGAAAGAGGTCAATATCAGGGAAAAAGATCGGTAAAGGATATAAAGGAAGTTTGTACTCTTTTGTAGCAACTGTGGGAGTAAAATGCTTTCAAAATAAAGCTTGCAATTACATTTAATTGGGGGATGAAGAGATGGCTCAATGGCTAACAGAATTGTCTGCTTTCCAGAAGACCGGTCCAATCCATTCCCAACAATGATACAGTGGCTCACAACCATCGCTAAGTACAGTTCCAGGGGATCTGATGCCCTCTTCTGGCTTCTACAGGCACTGCACACACATGGTACACATACATGCAGGCAAAACACCCATACACATAAAAAACTAGTAACATATAGTCATGAAACATTCATAAGTCAGACAACAATTTAGATAGACTGTGTGTCCATGACAGAACCATGTGATTTCCTATTGATGAGCAGAAAAACCACTATGACAGTGCTGAAGGCACAAGTACAGAATCAGAAAGAGAAATAAAGGAGGCTTGTTTAAGTAATAAAAATCAAAGATTGTTCTGTGAAAAAAAATTATAAAAGGGCCAGTATTAGTAAAAATTTCACATAGTATTCTATATATACAGAAAGAAGTACTTGGTTACTGCAAGTTTATATAATTATGAAAAAATACAGGGTTGATTTGGAATGAGAATGGCCCCCAGTGGCTCATGTGTTAGAATACTATGGTCCCAGTGGGAGGAACAGTTTGGAAAGGATTAGGAGGCATGATCTTGATCGAAGAATTATGTCAGGTAGGCAGGCTTTGAGGTTTCAAAAGCCACCTGTGATTTCCAGTCTCTCTCTGCCTCCTTCTTTGAGGTCAAGATGTGAGCTCTCAGCTGTTCCACCCTCCATGCCTTTGCTGTGCCGTTATGACCTCTAGTCATATTCTCTGTTTTATAAGTTGTCTTGGTCATGGTCTTACCACAGCAATAGAAAAGTAACTAAGAAACATCCCTTCTAAGTTCACTTCTCGGAAACTGACTGCTGGCCCACTGAACCTGACCATATAGTTTCCTAAGAACTAGACTTGAGGCATACTAATATTTAATATTCTATGACTGGCAAGATAAATTGCACTGCTAAAAGCTATGCTTAAGCTTCAAAAACAAAATACTTACCAAAGGAAAAAAGATGAGTCACAGGAAGTGGTATGGATCTCAATTCTTTTTTAAAGAATTCACAGTCTACGACAAACTGAGATATGACATTGATTTATTAGAAAATACAGAATTCACCTTAGTAAAAATCTTGATGTTTGTGTGGAAAATAAACCGTAGCTTTGGAGAAAGCACCACTGATTATACTATAGCTCTGGCAAGAATCCCTCAAGCAGATGCTAGGCTGAGAAGACGAGGTATGCAATTTCTTAATCAAATATAATAAATTATCTGAAGGCAGTTTTTATAACAAATTAATTGCAAAGTTTTATTACAACATCAGGTGTTTCAGAAGAAGGGTAGATCAAAGCACTGAGAAGCAAAGATAATTTAAGATTAATTAAGGATTTATATGTCTCTGAGTACTTTCCTAGTCAAAAGGGAAATGTAATTTTGTTACTTATTATTTTTTATTAAATCCAGTAGTTTTTAAGTATCTATAGTTTAAACAGGCTATAAAAGGCATTTGTAGTCAGTCACTCATTTACACACATCTATAGCTAATGTGTTTATGAGAATATTACAGATCAGCCAGTTATTACAGAAAATGGAAAAATGTGTTCTCACTTAGACAAGTGTGCTTTTCACAAAAGGAAACCTAGAATGTGGCATGCCACTACAATTTTTATTTTGACAACATTTTTTTTCTTAGTAACATTTCTAGACATGTGTAGGAAGCTTTGTTTTGGCTATATACAGAAGGGATAGTTTCTGGAATGCCACCAGAGTCCATCCTAGGCTTTTGTGACAACTGCACCTTTCATATCTTGGCTATGTTATTCCTTTGCCCACAGATGTTCTGCCAATTTTTTTTTGAAATTGGAAAACAGATGAAGGAGACTTCTATTAGACTTGTCTGCATGTGTGGTGCACAGAAAGAAAAACCACCGTGCTAACTTGCTTATCTTCATTCCTTCTCACAAGCCAAATAACAAATCCTTCCACTACAGAAAGCAGCTACTCAAAGACTAGAAATAATTTATTGACCAGGATTATTCATATTTTGACAAAGTGCTTTGGGTGACTCATGAGATAGTGAAGTAGTTTTTAAAAGAAATTTCAATCATTTTATCTAAAAGAATTTAAAATAATAGTTGGTTTTTTTTTTTAATTTCAAAATTTGGCGGTGCTCTTAGCTTTGCACAATGAAACAAATCCTTAACCCAGAAAGGCAGAACCCAAAGGTCTCTCTCTAAAATTTCCAAAGTTCATCAGTTTCTAGGCTTGTTGTTTGTTTTTGATCATGGGGGTAAATGCAGCCGGTTCCACACTGTAGTTCCCAAATCATAAAGCTATCTGTTGACTGCACTTTTTGTATGCAGCTTTCTGATGCTGGGCTGTGTACAGATGTGCAGAAATCAAAGGTCTAAATGATCACTCCAGTGGAGAGAGCAAGCAACAGCACAGCGAACAGTGCTACTTGCCAAAGAGTACTAAGACGTATTATATGTATGTATCCATCTGCCACAACTGTCTATTTACAGATGCTCACTGATTTCTCAGTATAACCAGAAAAGGCCTTTAAGATGTCAGATTCATTCACAACCAACTTACCTACAGGAAAACCCTTAAAGAGAGCTTTTAGTACCTAAGATGATGAGCTAACTCTCCCTTGAGCTAAACAAAACAAAACAATGACTCCATACAAGAACTGTGAGACCGGTCTTCAAGATGACCTGCAGCCACACCCCTTTTCCTTTCCTACTTTCTTCTAAATTTCACTAATTATTTTGATCACAAATCTCATCAATTTCTCATTGAAAAAACTTTACATTTTTGTTTGTTTAATATGGTCATCACTACAGGTTGGAGGTACAAAGTGGGGGGAAATGTATCTGGTTGTTAATCGCAGAGCTTACAGTATGCTGACAACAATAAAGATATTAGTAAGTAGTTTAAAATGTAAAGTAATATGAATATTCCTCCAAGAGTCATCAGAAAGTATCACACAAATTGTTGGAGCAGTGTGGGAAAGGAAGCGAGCCACACTTGGGCTGGACCTTGAAGGGTATACTTGCTGGTCTAAAGGAGAAAGGAGGAGAACAGGGGCTTCTCCCCTCTACACTTTCTTCCCTGTAAATCCTCAACCTTTCATTCCTACTCCCACCTCACTACTAAAGCCCCTGAAACCCCTGAAGTGGTGCTATGGCTCCCACTGCCTTCTGTTCATGGCTTCAATGAGGGATTCCACAACACTGCCAAGGGCAGTTTTCTCCACTTCTGCCCACTGGTACTCTATACCTGGCAGCAGCCTTTCAAAATTATTAACTTACTAATTTCCACACCATGCTTTCTCACACTCACTGTTTTTTGTTTTGTTTTGTTTTTTGTTTTAGAGAACTGTTAATTACAAATTTTATAACCATGTTATTACTAGGTTTCTGGAATGTATATAGTACAAACAGACTGAAATTTGGATTTTTATTTTATTTTGGTTAAAGTAAATTTAAATAGCCACACATGGTAGTAACTTGGGGCTTGACAGAACTGATCTAGAATATTACTGTTTCCCACAGAGGTCCTTAAATCTTCCTTAAGGCCATTCATTGTCACCCCATTCACCATCACTACATTGGCCCTCACCTCTGATAAAGCCGCTGTGAATTCCTCAGTGATATTACTGTAGTTTGCACTTTCCATGGACCTACTGTACGCTGACTTGTATTCTGTGTATTTTAAAAAAATCTGTGTTTTCTCATTATCTGATGTTACTCTTTTTCCTCCTTACACAACAGGATGACAAATGATAGAGGGTCCTTTCTATATTTCCTATTAATTCCCAATGCTGTGTACATAAAAACGGTACCTAGCAAGTACAGTTTGGAAAGACTGACAAACAGGAGCCAGTTAGGCACAAAAAGATTGGTATTTAATTTACTTAGTTCAAAGTGGGTGGACATTCTGATGACTTAACATCAGTGGATCACCACACTGGCCATCATTTTAGATAAACCTGAACCTATTCAGAAATCATTTAAAAAATAAAGTTTCACACGTGTACCCTCCATGCATTCCAATAAAAACCTTAAGATATCTGTTACCTTGCTTCCATGGACAGATGGCACAAAAACAACAATATGCGACAAGTATGGATAGTCCTGAAGCCTTAATGTCAGAGACTGAAAGTAAAAGTGGAGACACAAAAGTCACTTTATTTCTGAGGCAGAGATGAGGGCATGTCAAAAAAATTATAAAAACATATTTCTCCAAGAGTTATTTTAAAAATCATCTCTTAAATCACTCACTTAATATCTCCACACCCCCACAAAAACACACACACAATTCAAATTTATATCAGCATTTACATTCCCAGGTCAATAATCCTACAAAACAACAAATTCAGAGTAACTACTGTTAAATATAAACCATCTAAAATATCCCTTGAAATATTTCCAGATAAAACAAATGATGCTTAACATAAATGAATTTATACAGTTATTCCCAAATGTGGTGTGCTTATTTTTATAATTTGGCTATCTAGTACAGAGAGCATTATAGCAATTATTTCTATATTTATGGTAGCAAATGACAAAGAGCATTCAAAAGTTGCTAAATGTAATGGAAAAGCTACAACTTAATCCCCAAGGATTCTTGACTTAAAGTACCAAAGGGTTACTGGCTAGTATATAAATACCATCCAATAAAATTTATTTAGTACATGACAGACACATAGCTAATTGCATTTCTCCAAATGAACAACTATAATTTGTTCTGCTACATAAAAGTTAAAACCAGATTTTATAGTCCATATTTAAGGAATAGACAGGTTGGAGACTAGTCTTTTTAATAATTGTCGAGATTCCAAGCACAGTTTTCAATCCAGTTTTATTTCTGGAAGTAGATACAGAACTGGAATGAATATAATATGTGTACATTAAGAAGTTTCTAAAGACATTTGTTTTCTTCACTCTCTTTCAGAAAACGCCAATGTGGGCAAATAGGACAGAGGCGCAGAAGTTAAAAAAAAAAAAACGAGAAAGTATCTAACAGCCTGACCAGAATCCAGCTAAGCAACAAACTCTGATGTCTTAATGGAAACTAAATAGTGCTAAAGGTGCCGCATAATTTACAGCTATAGGCAGCTGGGTAGAGAGCATGAAAGACAGTCAATTAGGAAGAACTGAGTTGTTCTGTGCAGCAATCAGCTCTAAGATCTGCTAAGCACGATTCTCAGTAGTGACAGTTTAGAATTTGAGGTGCTGTACTGGAGGACTCTACCCATTTATTAAAGCACAGTCAGTGTAGGTGCCTCAGAGTGACGATTTTCATGACATTACCTTTGTTCAGCTGACATTAATATGCATACAACCTACAAAATATTTTTCACTTAATCATTTCATCACGTTTCTTTATTTGTATGCCTATGATGAAGAGAAAGGGCTACACTGAAGTTACTGCCTGGTTTGAATGCATAATGTTCTCCTGATTAAGGAAATGAAAGCAACATCTGACAGTGATCCCTAAAACTGCAACGCTGGTCACACAGGTGTTACTAAGAAAACAGTGTCAGCCTGAGACCTTGCAGGAAGTTTTTATTCAGGGAAAAACTTAGAGGAATACTAGATCTTTGTTAAGTCTCAAGAAACATTGTTTTTTTCCTTTAAAAAAAGTATGCTTGCCTTCATGATGGCCTATCCCAGTTTGTTATTTATTCATTATTAACTTTTGGAAACAAGGTTCCTATTAATAAACTCGGCTGGCCTTGAACTTCCTGTGTAACACATTTAGCATGAGCCACCACACTTTTGTTTTATTCCTTCATTTTTATGGTTTAGAACAAAACTGTGCTACTTAAAAATCACTAACACATTATATAAAATATTTTAGTATAATGGGAAAGTTTGTGTTTAATATTATCTTAAAACTAAGAGACCTAAAACTGAAGAATACTGTAGTCTTCTCTTCCAGAAATCACAATTAAAAGGTAGACAGCTGTGCCAGGCATTGGTGGCGCATGCCTTTAATCTCAGCACTCCAGAGGCAGAGGCAGGCGGATCTCTGTGAGTTTGAGGCTGGCCTGGTCTACAGAGCAAGTTCCTGGACAGGCTCCAAAACAATACAGAGAAACCCTGTTTCAAAAAAAAAAAAAAAAAAAAAAAATGCAGACAGCTGGAACAGCTTGTTTTCTGGCTACCCAGACACTTGATTCCTAAGTTAAGAATAAACACGAGCCTACCATTTGGTAAACACATTTTTCAGTCTTTGTAGATTTATAAAAACAGTATTTACTTATGAAACTTAAATAAGTTTTTTGGGAAAGTTTTCATGATACAGAGGCCCGGCTGACTCTAAGGCTCAGTAATCTTCCTTGCCTCTGCTTCCTGGACACTGGGTTACAGGTGTACACCACACCCAGGTAAAAAATGCATTTAAAATACAGAGGCAGAGTATGTTTTAGAAGGTCATTAGTCATCCATTTCTCCTGAAATTATAGAATGGGTAGAATTTCCAAGTTGGAAATTTAAGGGAATACTCATTGTATCTCAAGAGAATGAAATACACTTCTACATCAATCCTAATAACTTCTGTTTGTTTTGCTTTTGCCTGGAAGATTAGGAAAGACCCAAGGATAGATTTTGTTTTCAAGACACTATTGAGTAAAATTGCTTCTTTATTATATATTTGTCTTACAAATACAAATGGTATTTGTTTCCAAATGAATACATACAAAGAATGAACAAAGCAAAAAACAAACAAAAACCCACAACCAAAGTTTTTTAAGTGAATATTCCTCTGGCATCATTCTTCTTTTAAAGTTGCTGCCTGACAGTACAATTAAGACAGAGTTAACTGTTGAAACAAATGAACGTTCCAGCCACTCAGGCAACTAAGGCAGGAATGTGTGTCCAAAGCCTACTTGGGGTATAAAGGAATTCAAGGGCAGCATGTATACTTGCTGAGACATCTCCCCCACCTCAAAAACAAAAAGCTAAAGGCTGATGGTGTGACTCAGGCAGGGCAAACATGACTGGAGGACAGCCCCCAGTACTGTTCCCTCAATAAAGAAATAAGTATCCTTGAGAAAAAAATAACTCAATTGGTACCAATGGGAGAGGACTGGGACCAGCCAGATGTCTTCTGTTTCAAGTCTGAGTTCATTAGAAAACCATGTTTTATTTTAAGGTATGGATTTACTTGAAAACTGAAACCACAAAACCCAGATGAGACTGTAAATTATAATAAACACAGTTTGGAAATTAGAACAGATATTTTTATCAAATTACAGACTTATTTTGCATTTTCCACAATAGATTTTGAGAATATACAAATTAGTCTTTTTTTTAAAGACTTGCTAACTTACCGGAGTCACTTAGGAAAATCACTAACAATTATTAAGTGATTCACCATGCTCTGATTTACCACCATGGGAAACTAGATACAAGAGTTACCCAATTGCTTAACTACAATGTGATACAATCTAGAAATCTACTCAATGTCTCCTTGAAATACTCACTTCCCACTGCAAGGTCCTTCCTCTCAAAATGAATTCTCATTAGAATACATTAACCAGCTTATAGTTTAGAACAAACCATTTAAGCATATTCTCAAAAAAAAAAAGAATTTTAAAAGTCTCTCAGTCTCCTTCAGTAAATGATGCTGCAACAGATTCAGCAAGTTGTCATTTTGCAGTTTTTAATCTCTGAAAACACAGATGTTTGCTACACCTCATCAAAAACATTTCCAAAGAAAAGACTTCCAAAGAAAAGACTCCTAAGACTTTTTAAAAGAGCATATCCTAAAACATCTACCAGCTGAATTATTTTAACCTAAATGTAAAAGTCTAAAGCTATCATTTACCTTAATTGTTGGCAGCAGTTCAGCTTTCCATGATAAATCAACCCCTTGCCGGCTTTGAAATAAAAGTGAAGGGATAATTAGAGGACAAATGTTCAAGTATTATAATTTACAAAGAAATGAGTAAAGAGGGAAAAGCATCTGCAGCCCTGGAGATGAGAGACTGTATAGTTGTGATGAGTATGTAGTTTATATACATGTCCATGAAGCTCCCTAGGCAAAACAACAACACCACAATTTGTTTTGTCCTAACAATCAATTAGTTAAATGTTCAAAAAAATTTGAACTTTGTTAGTATATAAATCTTTTTATTTTCATTAAAAAAACAAAATCAGGGCCAGTGAGATGAGTCAATGGGAAAAGCACTTCAGTGCAAGCTTGACAGCCTGAACCCAGAATGAAGAACGAGAAGCAGCTCTCAACAGCTGTCCTCTAAACTTTATACATATGCTATGGCAACTGTACTCGTGCACACACACACACCCACACCCACAGACATGAACACACACTTGCACACACACAGAGCACATGCACACACACATATACGCATACACACAGCACATACAAACATGCATGTGCACACACTGCATACACACAGAGCACATATACACATAGAGCACAAACACACACACGGATGCACACATATGCACATGGACAACACACACAATAATGAAAATTTAAAATATATAAATTATAATTTGATACAGCAGCAAAACAAACATGATGAGCATAGAAAGCTCTTCTGGCCATCTGCTGTGCTTCATGTCTGTAATCTCAGCACTGGGGAAGCTGATGCAGGAGAATAACAGTGAGTTCCAGGCCAGGAGCTACACAGTAAGTTCCAGGACAGCCTGGGCTACAAAATGGGACCTAATCTCAAAAACCAAAGAGAGAAAAAAAAGTATTGTGTGTGTGTATGTATGCAAGTGCACATGAGTGCATATATGCACATGCATGTGTACACACACACACACACACACACACACACACACACACACACACACACACACACATATATATTCTGAAATTTTAACTTCTGAGCATTGTTTTTGTTAAGAAAAATGAACACGTGGTTCAAAAGACTTACCACATGGATGTGCTGTTTACGCAGCCAAATATCCAACTATTTGAATCCTGT
Source organism: Cricetulus griseus (assembly GCF_003668045.3). Lineage (NCBI taxonomy): Eukaryota > Metazoa > Chordata > Mammalia > Rodentia > Cricetidae > Cricetulus > Cricetulus griseus. The sequence continues at coordinate 408,984,821 of NC_048595.1, forward strand.
TGGTTAATAACAGAAAACAATGAAATAAAACAAACATCTCTAATATTTTCCTTTTATATATGATAACATCAATAGATATAATTTAGATAACATAGAAACATCAATGGTTAGGATCAAGGGAAACAAAGTAGCAGTTCGTAACTAAGAAACATCCAATATTTTCTTAAGGACACACAGGTCAAGGATAGGCCAAAAGCAGACTACTAACCTGGATGGACTATATGAGCAGCAGTCCTAAGCCATGAGACTGACCTCAGAGCATCTGTACAGCCCAAGATCTAAGTATTTATAACTGCTGCCGGCAAACTTCCAGCCTCACAATATCCATGCTTTAGTTACGTAGAGTAACCTACAGTCTAACAAAAGTAAGCATGAGCCGGGCATTGGTGGTGCACACCTTTAATCCCAGCACTCAGGAGGCAGAGGCAGGCGGATCTCTGTGAGTTCGAGGCCAGCCTGTTCTCCAGAGCGAGTGCCAGGATAGGCTCCAAAGCTACACAGAGAAACCCTGTCTTGAAAAAACAAAAAAAACCAACAACAACAACAACAAAAAAAGTAAGCATGAACTTACTTTTCTAGAAACAAACACTCACAGTCAGGAAGTTAGAAATAAAATACCTTAAAATTTAAAACTTAGCCTATACACAGCTTTTTACTTTGTTATCTGCATATTCATTTGACTACCAGAACATAGCTTCTTATCACCAGGGATGTGCTTAGTCTGAAATCCAACTGCAAGGGCTGATCAGTGAAGGTAGCCACAGGATTAGATGCTATAAAATGAACTGCTTTTCTTTTCCTTTCCTTTCTTCCTTTCTTTCTTTCCCTCCCCATCCCTTTCTACCTTTCTTTTCTTTCCTTTTTTTAAACAAAGCATTGTACGTTTAGCTTTGGTTATTTAAGAAGCACTTCTACCTGAGATTTTCACCCCAGCTTTTATGGAAGCAAAGGTGATATCCACGATCTGCTGTTACTGAAATCCACCAGAGTATAGGATGGTGTAGAGCACTGTCAAGAACTATTTAAGATGCCTTAGAATCTCTGATAAAGAATGATAAAGTTAATCCTTTCATCAAACCAAAGTTTATAAAGTCCATTCTTGGGCCAAAAAAGTTAAGGTCTCAGAGAAAACAATGAATAAGGCAGTTTCAGTCTCTGATTTCATGAAGCTTAAATAAAAGATTACCTTTTTTTTTAAGCGGAAAAAAACAATGGAATCTTGAAATTCGAAGGCAAATGGATGGAACTAGAAGAAACCATTCTGAGCGAGGTAACCCAGTAACAAAAAGACAAACATGGTATGTATTCACTCATATGTGGATTTTAGACATAAAGGATTACCAGCCTACAATACACATAGCCGGAGAAGCTAGGAAGCAAGGAGGACTCTAAGAGAGACATACATGGTCCTTGGGAGAAAGGGAAAGGGACAAGATCTCCTGAGCAAATTGGGAGCATGGGGGGAGGGAGGAGGGAACTAGGAGAATGAGAAGGGGAGAAGAGGAGGGGTGAGGAGGACATGATGGGGCAGGGAGGTTGAGTTGGAGGAACAACAGAAGAGTGCAAGATAAGTGATACTATAAAAGAGGGAGACATTATAGGTTTAAAGAGAAATCAGGCACTAGGGAAATGTCTGGAGATCTACAAAGATGACATCAACTAACAATCTAAGCAACAGAGGAGAGGCTACCTTAAATGCCCTCCCTTGATAATAAGATTGATGACTAACTTATATGCCATCCTATAGGCTTCATCCAGTAGCTGGTGGAAGCAGAAGCAGACATCCACAGCTAAACACTGAACTGAACTGGAATCCAGTTGCAGAGAAGGAGGAGTGACGAGCAAAGGGTCTAGACCAGGCTGGTGAAACCCACAGAAACAGCTGACCTGAACAAGGGAGAGCTCTTGGTCCCCAGATTGATGGCTGGGAAACCAGCATGAGAGTGATCCAGACCCCATGAATGTGAGTGTCAGTGAGGAGACCTTGGAAATCTATGGGGCCTCTTGTAGGACTTTGGGAGCCCATCCCACATAGAGGGATACTCTCTTTGCCTAGACACACAGGGGTGGGCCTAGGCCCTATCCCAAAGGATATGACAGACTCTGAAGATCCCCTATGGAAAGCCTCACCCTCCCTGGGGAGCAGTAAGGGTATGGGATAGGTAGGATATTAGTTGGGGAGTAGGGGAGGAGGGGAGGGAGAAGGAACTGGGATTGACATGTAAAACAATCTTGTTTCTAA